>NC_090265.1:553189440-553898607 GCF_040414725.1 Anabrus simplex | reverse complement strand
TGAAGGCCTTAATTTTGCCAGGTAAAATAAAATATTACTAACTCTCTCAATACTGAAAAAATACACGAAGTCTCTCTAAAATTTATTATTGGTCGACTTAGTGAATAAACATGAAAGAAAGAACAATATTGTGTGTGACATTCTTTGATCAGATTATTGAGCAAATACGAGTAGAACACAGAGTGCTTTGAGTAAAGAGCATTGTGAAATAACTTGGGCAAAAACTCGTTTATAGAAAGAGGAATTGGGGTTTGGAATACTTTGCTACAGGAGTTGTTCAATGAATTTCCAACTTCTTTGAAAGCATTTAAGAATAAAACTAGGTAAACAACCGATAGGGAATCTGCCACGTGAGAGACAGTCCTAAATGCAGATCAGTTTTGATTGATTGATTGATTGATTGATTGATTGATTGATTGATTGATTGATTGATTGATTGATTGATTGATTGATTGATTGATTGATTGATTGATTGATTGATTGAAGATAAAAATAGCACTGCATGACGTGGAATCAAACTAGCTACTCTTTTACAGATCAGAGAATTGCTCTTGACCACTAAACTACCGTGGCATGACATCCGCTCAGTAGTTGAAATTCTTGGTATTGAGCTGACGTTGCGGTCAATACTGAGAACCAAACAAAACCTCATGGCGTAACAGCTCCGAAGGACCATGGCCTACCAAGAGACCGCTGCTCAGCCCAAAAGCCTGCAGATTAGGAGGTGTCGTGTGGTCAGCACGACGAATCCTCTCGGTCGTTATTCTTGACATTCTAGACCTGGGCAACTGCATTCAAGTGAAAATCATTACAGTTTTTGACTTGATTGGGTATTTCAGCGGACAAAATCCCCTACCTTTCTCTCACAGACTGTCTTTCTCACTTAACCATGGTCTCAAGCTCTCTGGGTACGGAGTAGATGAAAGCTTTTGCAGACAATTTTAGAGCGTCTGAGTAGCGCTCGAAAACACTGTAAGATGAAGAAGGTTGTAGTTTGACCGCCACGTTAAATAATCCCATTTCAATTCAAACTTCCGACTCACTGATGTACCTTAAGATAGGTATCGCAAACCAAACTCTTCCATATAAACGTTTTGATACATGTACCGGTAGCAAACATTGTTACAATTTACGAATATGAACCTAAAAGGGAAAAAAACATGAATACTTACTCAGTAAGCAAAGCAAAGCAAAGCAAATTCAACTCCATACAGCCCATGAAGTCCCGCAGAGGAGTGGAAGGTAAAGGTTTCCACCATCCGTACCCTCGGCACTTGATGGGGTAGAGTTATCAGCTCTACGCCCGGCCACCTTTGCCCCCAGGAATTAACGTGGTACTCATTTCTGGTATAGGCTGCGTGAACCTCAGGGGGGCCATGTCTACCTCCGGAAGTGGAAATCTCGTTTCTTAAATTTTCGACTTCATGACGTCCTCCCGAGTGAACCGAACACGCCTTTACCGCCTCGGCCAGGCAGCCCCTACTTACTTAGTAGACTAGTAAATTTCAAAATATTATCTTAGAGTTTGCTTACCTCATTGACACCCCTGACAATTGCTCTCATCGTAGCATTCCTGGGCCCATCAACCGTCTTTCCATCATCTGTCGGCCCCCACGATGCGCTGTAGATGTCGATGAGATTTGGCTCGTGGCCCATTGAGTTCGCCTCGATGAGATCGGTCATGTACGGCTGGTCCAACATACGGATACCTGCAAAGTAAAACATAGTAGGTAAGAACGGACAAATTACCTTCGTTGATCTAATAGGCCAGAACACATCTGTACAGAAAATAATAATATGCTCTTTGAATTTCAAATTACTGTAGTACCAGAACAAAGTAAACTCTCTTGCACCCTTTCATTCAAAGAACAAGTTGTTCTTTTGTGCTTAGCAGTCCCACTCTAGACAGGGAAATTGTGACGCTCTTCTGGTTTCTTTCTAACGTTAAAAAGTCAAAGAGCCGGGCTGAGTGGCTCAGACGGTTAAGGCGCTGGCCTTCTAACCCCAACTTGGCAGGTTCGATCCTGGCTCAGTCCGGTGGTTTGAAGGTGCTCAAATACGACAGCCTCGTGTCGGTAGATTTACTGGTAGGTAAAAGAACTCCTGCGGGACCAAATTCCGGCACCTCGGCGTCTCCGAAGACCGTAAAAGTAGTTAGTGGGACGTAAAGCAAATATTATTATTTATTTATTTATTTATTATTATTATTATTATTATTATTATTATTATTATTATTATTATTATTATTATTGAGTCAAAGAAATACAGACTAACGTTACAGTTTAATGTCCCTTCGATTTCTTTAAAATAATAAACACTGGGGTGCCAGAAGTGTGCCCACAATAGAACTGCCTGAACGTGTTGTACCCTGATAACAAACTGAACCTTCTGGTTAGGTCTGGAATATCAAGAAATAAATGTGACCAAACCATATTATGGCAGAACACGCGCACGCCAGAAGCTGACAGCAGCTTTACGCAGGAGTGCAGGATTATTTTTTACAATTTGCTTTACGTCGCACCGACACAAATAGGTCTTATGGTGACGATGGGATAGGAAAGCCCTACGAATGGGGAGGAAGCGGCCGTGGCCTTAATTAAGGTACAGCCCCACCATTCGTCTGGTTTGAAAATGGGAAACGACAGAAAACCATCTTTAGCGCTGCCGACAGTGGGGTTCGAACCCAATATCACCCAGACGCAAGCTCACAGCTGCATGGGCCTAACTGCCAGGCCAACTCGTCCCGTGAGTGCAGGATTATTATTATTATTATTATTATTATTGTTATTATTATTATGTGTATTTACCTTGGTTTGAGAAAGCTGATATCGCTGTCCAGGTTCAATGAGAGTTCCTCTTACCCAGAGGCCCGGGTTCGTTTGCCGGCTAGGACAGATATTATTACCAGCATCTGAGGGCTGGTTCGAGGCACATTCAACCTTCATGAGAGCAATTGAGGAGCTATCTGACGGTGAGATAGTGGGCTCTGTCTAGAAGACCAAGAATGAATATCCACAGCCTGTTTCCAGTCATTCGACCAAGTCAGGAATGGACTGACTGACGGCCCCATCTAGCGGCGAGGATAGGAATTGTGCCGGCTGCCGAAGCTTGTTCCACTTCTCACGGGTAGTGCTTAATGTCTGACAGATGAAATGAAATGTTATTGGAGTGTTACTGGAATGAAAACCGGTGTAACCGGAGAAAAACCTGTCCCGCCTCCGCTTTGTCCAGCACAAATCTCACATGGAGTGACAGGGATTCGAACCACGGAACCCACTGGTGAAAGGTCGGCGCGCTGCCACCTGGGCCACGGAGGCTCTTCTAGAAGACCAAGAATAATGGCCGATATGATTTATCGCACAGACCATGCGTTACCTCATAATCGGAATGAGCAGCGGTCATTTGGTGGGCTAAGTGTCATTGGGGAAAAGAAGTTGGGGAGGGGGTGCGGGAGGCGTGTTGGTTTGAAAAAGGTAGCTTGGATACTGAAGCGTGTAATTCCTTTCACACCTAAATGTAAAAAAAAAAACAAAAAAAAAAACTTCCTTTAAAATTATTGTTAAAATCGATCACCTACCCAAATTAGTTTGGAAATCACACTTAGATCGATTGACAATCCCAGGTCTTTACGCTAACTCTGTAGGCACCATAGAAAATTATGGCTTTTAAAGAAATCTTCAGGAGATCTCTGGTGACACATTTGGTGTTTGTCCGACAAAATTAATTTTAAAATATCAGCCTTAGACTGTCCATCTCCATCATCTGGTAGAGTAAAATGGAACGTTGAAATTGACATCCAGGAAAGCAAAATGGTACCAAATTAAAACGCCTACATATATTAGCTGAGTCCATACGGTTATTATCGTAATATTGTTCAACGATGAACATATTGTGTTCCTTTAAATGGATGCGGATAATTCGCAGAATAATCCGTCAAGGGACAAGAAATTAATCGAAATGTTGGTTGATGTTTAAGGGACAATAATTGACATCACACCGTCCCAGAATTGATGTAACTAGTACACGGCGGTACGCAGAATAACTTCTCGCCTGGGTGCTGACTAATTTGTGTCACTGTCCGGCCCCACAGTGTAGGGGGCAACCTGTCCGCCTGTCACCCGGCGGTCCCGGGTTCGATTCTCTGCTGGGTCTGGTATGGGGACTGGGTATTTTTGTCGTCCTTAATGTTCCTTTCGTCACATTCAACACTTGACACTTTCGCCATTTCCAAATGTACGCAGGTTCACAACATATGGTGCAAAGTGGGGGCAAGAGATCTTCTTAGGTCGACGCCCCGAATAAATAGCAGTAAAAATAATGTAACTTGCCTCTCACCACGCAGAATATTGTAACATCCCATTTTTTAGGGTGATTCGTGAGGAGTTACCACCACTTGCGAATTTGTTTTGTGATGAAAGTTTGAGAACTTACTTTCGGTTTTTAATTTTTTTTCTTTGCTATGGGCTTTACGTCGCACCGACAGAGATAGGTCTTATGGCTACGATGGGATAGGAAAGGCCTAGGAGTTGGAAGGAAGCAGCCGTGGTCTCAATTAAGGTACAGCCCCAGCATTTGCCTGGTGTGAAAATGGGAAACCACGGAAAACCATTTTCAGGGCTGCCGATAGTGGGATTCGAACCTACTATCTCCCGGATGCAAGCTCACAGCCGCGCGCCTCTACGAGCACGACCAACTTGCCCGGTAATTGTTATTATTCCGTAAGAAACATGTACTTTGATATTTAAAATTTGAAGATTTTTGTACTAAGAAAGAAGAGATTTAAAACACTGTTTGAATTTTAGAACACGAGAAGGATTACTTGTGAAGTATTAATTTTATTTTACCCTTCCAGCGAAAGGAATTCAAGAAAAATGTATTTTACCAGCAACTTTCAAATTATTGGAACTCTGCAAGTAATGAATAGGGCGTAGAAGTGTTCATTTTCTTGTGACTCTTTTACTGGAAATATGACTACAGTACTATAATATTTAATGTTATTCACCCTTACACCTGCATCCAGCCGTTATTTTACTCCTCTGTCATCGTTGTGAGTAGTATCAGATATTAAAGCTTGGATGATAAAACTGGATATTCTCATCCTCTCGTATCTTCGGGTTCCTGATGCTATAATGTAACGTATAATGTGAATTCGAGGAAAACACGTTCAATCGCCAGGAAAGTAAAAGAATAAACAGCATGTTCGCTTATCTATGTCGTTACAGTTTCTTTCAATTTTTATTAAATTCTTTACTAGCGCCTCGGGTTAGATTTGTGGATGGAACCCCTCTAGAAGAGCATATTAACCAATGAACAATGACGTACTCTAGCAGACGAGGTAAAAGAAAAACAGGTAGGCCGAACTTTGTAGTTCTACTTGGTAGTTCATATCATAGTCATAGCTGCAGAATTTCCAGTTTTACGTGGAATTAGAACCACAGGTACGTAACTTTTCATGTCTAAAAAGTGAAAATAGTTTTCATGAAAATAAGATGCTTGAAATTCGTTGTTTTAATAGCGAGTAAATAGTAAATTAAAACAATAATATTCTTAGGATTCTACTGTCTGACTTCACTCGCTGCTTTTTTGATGAACTTATATAGAACAAGTGGCTACATGGTTTGAATCACGTAGCTGTCTGCTTTCATTTGGGAGATAGTGGGTTCGAGCCCCATTGTCAGCAGCCTGAAGATTGTTTTCCGTGAGTTCCCATTTTCACACCACGCAAATGGTGGGGCTGTGTATTAAATAACGTTGCTCAAAACAACAGTATTGATAATAATATTACTGGCTTTGCGTCTATCTAACTACTTCTAGTATAGTTTATATTAATTTATACCATGTGTGGATACTTAATTGTTCTTTACGTTCACACAAACTACAAGTTATGGCAGTGGCGCAATTCCAGTCATGGCACATTCAGAGCCAACGGAATGAGCGACTAAACGCAAATTTCGTGATGAATTGGAAGAAGATATATTTTTCTGCATTCCCAAAAGAGACAATGTCGTTTTATGTTCGAAAGTGCTATTGTCACAAAAGGCATTATTTGACCAATCGTGAAGGACATAGTAACATTGAAGGTCCAAATGTAATCTGTCTCCGAGATATAAAACTTTAACATCTGAATTCCACTAGGGTACTGGAGGGCCATTACGAATTTTTACATTCCTCTTTGGGGAATAGCTTCTGTCGCTCCTAAATTTATGATGTTGGGAATGGCTCTGTACTTATTCAACAGCTCCTGAATAGGGTGTAAAGTAGGAAGAAGGTGCTCTATAACTTTGCTGAATAGTGACCTGTCTGGGTATTCCATTTCGTGATAGGAATAAATGTGGGGAATATATCAGGTTGACAGTAGAAATTTCAATAAGGGACTGAATGTAGGGTGGAGGAGAGTACTGTACCTTCCACTGAAATTCCTTCGCTAATGATGAGGAACACAAGTTTAAACCTACTGGATACGGACGCTCTCCTGGATATGGTTTACGAGTGTGTGTTCAGTCATTAAGTACAAAAAGACTGAACTCTTCCGTGATGGTTAGCGTAGTAACTCCATATGACGTCACAGCCCGAAAAGGTGCTGTGAGCATTGAAGTTCTCACAGATGAGACATGATGGGTGAAGCTACGCTTAGCAGTGTTTTTGGTAACTGTGATCACAGTAGAGCTCATGCATACGCTATCTAGCTCTGATAAAAATGTGATCGTGTGCCGAATTACTGCATACGTAGGTTATGCAACGCACATAGCATCTATCTAGAGGGGAAGAAATACGAAGGGGAAATGAAGCAACAGCCTGACCACTCATAGCGGATAAAATACAAATGGAAGCAGGTTGGCTGACGGCCAGAGACGTTACTGGGTTTGGAGGAATCAGGAAGCAAGAGAAATATGTAACGCGTCAAAATTTAATAGTGAAATATTTTTGCCACATCTGCACAATGCAACTGTCGAAAACGCTGTCCGGTGCGTAGCCTTTTCGGTCCTTCGAAAACATATATTTTACGTTAAAATCCAACGTACACTGACCAAGATTCGAACCAGGTATGAAGAGAACCGTGCTGATGATCAAATATTTTCCTTCGCCTACACTACAGTATGTTTCAATTTCCAGTTCTTTAACGGGTCAGGTTATGAATCGAGGATCTCCATCGTTACCTGTCCCTCTATAGCTATTTTTCTGCTGTCCGGCTCCATGACTAAATGGTTAGCGTGCTGGCATTTGTTCACAGGGGTCCCGGGTTCGATTCCCGGCAGGGACGGGAATTTTAACCATAATTGGTTAATTTCGATGACACGGGGGCTGAGTGTATGTGTCGTCTTCATCATTTCATCCTCATCACGACGCGCAGGTCGCCTACGGGAGTCAAATCAAAAGGCCTGCATCTGGCCAGCCGAAGTTATCCTTGGACACATCCGGCACTAAAAGCCATACGCCATTTCATTTCATTTTCTGCTTCCAACATTTCTTTTACCTTCCCGGCCCTTTCCTTTATACTATCCTCCACGCTACAATCGACCTCTTTAAAGGTCTTCCTTGTGGTCTCTTTCCTATTGGTATCTATGTACATACAGGTAGACCTCGTTATACGCGATAGTTACGTTCAACGGAATTGCCGCGCATATCGAATTCGCGTAAATCGAGTCTCTCTTTATATGCAAAATATTGGGTTAGGTTTCCGTTTACTCGGATATTGAATTTGAAATAACTGACATTCTTGGTATTTTTACAAAATATAACCATTATCGTGTTTCTAAAACCCATTTTAAAGCAAACTTTATACACTTAAAAATTTACATTGAAACACACAATAATAAACTAAACTCTGCATACAAGCTCTTGGCGTTAGCTTGAAGAGCAGCTCCAGAGAGAGGCATGTGTTGTTGGTTTGATGCTCAATCCACTCCACTCTTTCCATCGCTTTCGAGCGAGATTTGGTCACACTAGTTACTTATGTCAGTAGAATATTGAGCAGTTTTTATTTTGAATTGATTCCGCAGTCAAGAATAGTTCTCACAGGGGTTCATCTAAGTCCCAATGCACACTGTATGTCAAAAATACGCTCACCTTTCTCATAACGATCCAAAACTTCTAACTTTGTTAGTAACGAATACCACTTCGGTACACGCTTCTTTCCTTCGACAGGCACACTTCCTTACCTTTTACCCGGCGTTTTAAATACGAAACCTGTCAAGTGCACTTCACAACTCTATTGACCGGAACTGACGATTCACGTCTCGACAAACACGACAGAAGGCGTGCGAAGAGATGCGCTATCCCCGTTTAACCTTGGCGCGCGACGTAGTGTACGTTAAAGAGTTCGGCACTTATGACTGTACCCGCCTGAAGGCATTACAGCTTCCACGTACTGTGAACAGATGGCATCATTAGACTTTAAAAAATCGCGTATATGCGAAATCGCGGATAACGAATCCGCGTATAACGGGGTTTACCTGTACTTTCTTTGGAACTCGAGCCTTATCCATTCGCATCATATCCTGTCCAGTAGTTATGTTTGCTAAACTTTTACTGTAAGTGTTAAAATAATGGAGACTCAATTTTTTATTGTTAAGTCTGTCAACGGCGAACATCGCTGATGTGGAGGTATTGTCCAGTCATCATAGTAACGAGCAGTGGTGGTGGTGGTGGTGGTTGTTGTAAGTATTATTTTAATGAGGTGTAAAAGCGTGTGGTCACTGATCTCTATGTCCAAATGTGGAGAAAAGCGTGAAAAAAAAATTAACTTGAGGGAGAGGGAGAAAGAAATCTTAGATGTTGAAGGCCCGGGCTCCGAATGTCCTGAGCCTGAATAAAACAAAATGTTACGGCCTACAGTGTCCTGATATCCTAAAACTTATCAACAGTAACATTACAGTCTGGGAAGTCTTCAGCCCGAAGGATGATTGGATCACCAAATACCACTAGCGAAGGTTAAGCGATTGCACTCAAATAGCAAAAACATTTGGCGACGCCAAAATGACAGGTTCAAGGCGTGATGGAGAGTGAAGTAGTTTACCATTGCTTTCTACGCTGTGCCAGAAAGCTCTGCTGTAACACTACGAGCCACATGAATAACACCTTTCACAGCACCCAGACGCACTATTTGTGCTCCAAATGGCATTACGCATCACCACCACTATCTCAGCAGCTTCCATACTGTTACAACCATTAACAAGACTGGTACTTCATTGTTAGCTGCACTTTCTTCTGGCCAACGCCAAGAGACAGACGCTGAAATAATGCACCCGTCAAGGCAAAGCAACACGCGGAAATAACCTTACATCGACTGAGTTTCGGGAAGCGTTCTTTCTCTATTGCATTTTTTATCCTCTTATAATGGCATTACTGATACGATTACAAAAGCTAACCCTTTAAAGGCGGATATACAAAAACTAGTATTTAATAAATCCAAAGGAACACTTTCAATTTTTTTCCTTGTTTCTTTCTTTCTTAATCAGTTTACCCTCCAGGGATTGGTTTTTCCCTAGGACTCAGTAAGGGATCTCATCTCTACCGCCTCAGGGCAGTGTCCTGGAACGTGCGACTTTGGGTCGGTGCTCGTACCACTTTTCAAATTTCGTGGCTTAGCCGGGAATCGAACCCGTGCCACAGAGGGTAGCAGCTAATCGCAATAACCACACCACAAGGATACTTAATTTGCTCAATGACTTTGCTCCAGATTGCGTTTCGTACGGCTTGGACTATTTAAACTTCGTTGAAGCAACTGTCTTACATTTATCTTGCTGTGGTCATAACCGTTGACAATGTTAGTGTATTGGCCGAGAATATTTAAGCATCGTCTCACTGGAAATACTGTGCAGGATATCTGGCCTTTAAGGGAGAGTGAAGCTTTACGGCCTGCTGCGGAGGACGAAGACATAATCCCAAGCTGTGAATGAGGCATTCAGAGAAGAGTTACACCAATAAAAGCAGACTTCAATTTCAGTCCTGCCGATTGCCTCGCTTGAACTTGCCGGCATTATGTGAGGAAACTGTCTGTGTAATGCTTCGGAGGAAGGGAGATTCGTGTTATTGCTTATTTATTCTGACTGCCGCGAGTAACAACTGAAGAGCGAGATGGAAATCCCCCTCTTAGTTTCACTGCTGTTGAGTTCAAACCACAGTGCACCACTGAAAGTACTGGCAGTTATACAGGGTAATTCACAAGCCAAATACTCAACCCTTTTTTGAAACCATCTTCAGTGTGAGCACTAGCTACAGAGTTACACCATGTTGTTTATGATCGGTTTTATCGTTAGAGTGCACAGAATTATTAATTAATTTTTTTTTTGCTATTTGCTTTACGTCGCACTGACACAGATAGGTCTTATGACGACGATGGGATAGGAAAGGCCTAGGAGTTGGAAGGAAGCGGCCGTGGCCTTAATTATGGCACAACCCCGGCATTTGCCTGGTGTGAAAATGGGAAACCACGGAAAACCATCTTCAAGGCTGCCGACAGTGGGACTCGAACCCACTATCTCCCGATTACTGGATACTGGCCGCACTTAAGCGACTGCAGCTATCGAGCTCGGTGGACTGCACAGAATTGACGTTAACATTGACAGTATTGTGAAAATTCCTTTAAGACAGCCGAATTATAATAGTGACTTTTCGGATCTAATTTTACTTTCAAAGTGAGCTCCCTTTACATAGCCTACTACTTCGTAATAGTTATTTATATTACATGGGCAGAAAGTGGGATTTTTACGAACGTGTTGAGAGGCGAGGCCGGAATTTCGAAACGAACACCTGAAGCACTTTCGCCCTAATAAAGTACAATATTCTATTATATTCTTCTTCTCCCTGGTATTTTATCCAACTTATTAGCGTCGGTACATGATACGGATTCATACTACGAGAAAATTCCTTATTTTAGTTTAAAAAATATTGCGAAGAACACAGGTCTACCTCTGTAGTGCAGTGGTTAGTGTGATCAGCTGCCACCCCCGGAGGTTCGGGTTCGATTCCCGGCTCTGCAACGAAATATGAAAAGTGGTACGAGGGCTGGGATGGGGTCCACTCAGCTTTGGGAATTCAACGGAGTAGAAGGGGTTCGATTCCCACCCCAGCCATCGTCGAAGTGGTTTCCCGTGGTTTACCACTTTTCCTCCAGACAAATGCCGGGATGGTACCTAACTTAAGGCCACGGTCGCTTCCTTCCCTCTTCCTTCTCTATCCCTTATGATTTTCCCATCCCCCACAATATCCCTGTTCAGCATAGCATAGCATAGCCTGGGCGAGGTACTGGTCCTCCTTCTCAGTTTTATCTACCCGAACCAAAGTCTCACGCTCCAGAACACTGCCCTTGAGGCGGTAGAGGTGGGGTCCCTCGCAGAGTCTGAGGGAAAAACCAACCCTCAAGGATAAACGGAGAAAGAAAGAAAGAAAGAAAGATGAAGACAATAGGGTACTCAGTTTAGTGTCCACCACTCAAACAGTCGACTTTGACTCAGCTACATGACGCAGTGCACTATCTAGGAACTGTTTAATATGCATTGGAAATATTCCTGATTATTTTTATGTAGATAGAAGTGGCGTGGCTAACTAACTACTGTGTCGTAACGTTTCCACTGGTATATGAAAGGCAATCGAATAAATAACGCTCTAGGTAACAAAATTCATTACGCTGATACATTAACGACCGGAGAAGTCTAACTCCTTGGCTAAATGGCCAGCGTATTGGCCTTCGGTTTTCAGTTTTCGGGTTCTTTTCCCGGCCGGGCCGAGCATTTTTAACTTCGTTCGCTTCATTCCTCTAGCTCGGGGGACTTGGATTGTGTTTTTAATTTTCATACAACACACCGCACTACAAACCACTGCAGAAACACGCAATAGTAAATATATTCCTCCACATAGATTTGGTCTCAGGAAAGGTTTTCGTCCGTAACACAGGGCTTAATTCTTACAGAATGCCGACTCCTGGTAACTGATAAAAGGTCGGAAAGAATATTGGAGGTACGAGGAATTATCGCCATTTACGAGTTCCTTTCATAGATATATTCCTAGCAAAAAAAGTCTTCTAAATCCCTAATGTAAATATTTAAGTAGCGTTTTTACTCCGGCTTAAAAATTGTTTGTGAAAGATAAACAAAAGATCTTACTTTTTCAGCCTGAGTAGTAAAAATACCTGTCTGTATTTCATTGTGTCAACAATAAACATCTTTCGTTAAATATGGCCGGGTCCTTTTCACGTCTTATTACTGAACGATAATATTATTTTCGCTGCTTGTTGAATGTTACACTAACACATCGAAGGTTTTCGACAACGGAATGAAGGGAAATGGATATGATTGGGGTGGTTTCGGCCGTGGCCTTATTTAAGGTACAGCCCCAGCATTTGCCTGATGTGGAAATGGGAAACCACAAAAAACCATCTTCCGGGCTGTCCACGGTGGGAAAACAGTTTGACTGTGCCATGATAAAAGTTGACTGGAATCTTCCGCCTCTGAGGCCTAGTTATTTCATTCCTGCGTTCACCGCAGGAGTATATGATGAAGAGAAAATTGATTTGTAGAACATTAGCATTATTCAAAATAGAAAGCTATTGACATTTAAATGGGATACCATTCTCTCTGTCTGCCTTTCTGTATGATAGTTGTGACCTAGTGGGCTACCCTAGTTTGTGCTAATTTCATATTAAATAAAATCTGTTCTGATTGCCCCAGTCTCTATCTTCGCGGATCATTGGTACTGGAAGTTATTGACCGAGTGTACTGTACATGTCATGGTTATCAGATTGAAAGCACCAATTAGGTGGGTAATGACGAAGTTGTGAGCATGTGACAAGCTGGGCACTAACAAACTTACTGACAAACACAAAGGTATTATCGCTTCGTAATACCAATTAAAATCAAAGCGTATTATGGGGCAGCTCGGCCTGTGTCCCGGCTAATCAGTCTCTCACTCCTTGCCAGCCCGAGCACTCTGGACAGTGTAGCCTAATTAGAAAACTACCTGTCATTATCACATACTATAGAATAATTAATGCCGTGAATGAATTAAATATAATCTGATACTTTCTTATAAGTTTGCTAGCTAGATAATGGGTCACCTTCCCCCACGGTTTTTGACGTTACTGCTACTATAAAATCAGACTAGATATTGTACCTTGAAACCTTAGGGTTAAGTGTGGCCAGTATCCAGTATTCGAGAGATAGTGGGTTCGAACCCCACTGTCGGCAGCCTTCAATATTGTTTTCCGTGGTTTCCCATTTTTACACCAAGCAAATGCTGGGGTTTACCTTAATTAAGACCACGGATGCTTCCTTCCCACTCCCAGACCTTTCCTGTCCCATCGCCGCCGTAAGACCTATCTGTGTCGGTGCGACGTAAAGCAACTTGCAAAAAAAAAAAAAAAAAAAAAAAAAACTTAGGGTAGCGGATGTCCACGAAAACCTTAAAAGTAGTTACTGGGACGTAAAGCAAATAACCTAAGTGTAACGGATGGAGACGTTAAGCTTTGAGCAGATCCTTGGTTTTATTCGACAAAATTAGGCTACGTGCCAACATCAGGTATCACCATCTCCCTACATAACATCATCATCTCACCCAGACGCGCAGTTAGCCCATGGGTGTCAACTAGAGAGACCTGCTCTAGGCATCTCCAGACGCCACACGACATCATTATCGAGTTTTTTCTCTCAGTGGGTGAGTGGTGGAGTGTTGGCCTCCGCATCTCAAGATTACGGGTTCAAACCCATCACAGGAAGTTGGTGAAGGGTGTAAAAGAAATCCATTCGATACTCCATGTTGTAAGATGTCGGCATGTTGGAAGTTTCTAGAGACGCATGTGGTGTTTACTAAACAAAATTAATTTTAAAAACTCCACTTCAGATCACCCTGCAGAGATCCGGTTTACTCTGACATCTGATGGATATTAACGCTTAAGAGGCTTATATATGCTCAGATAAAAAAATTTCCACACGGCAGCTGATACCATTCTATTATTATTAATATTATTATTATTATTATTATTATTATTATTATTATTATTATTATTTCGTTGAGGCCCCTTGGACCACGTGGTTCCTAACTCGGGGGAGTTTTCTTCCTAGACCTGCATTCCTTCATCTTTGCGCTGTGGGTTGCTTTCCTTTCCTGCATCCACTTCACAAGCACTCCTGGACGCTATGTTCTAGCTGTCAGTGACTGGAGAGTGTCAAATGTTCTGATCAGCATTCTAAATTTATCCCTGTTGAATATATCCTTGGGATCAATTTTAAAATTCTGTTTCTTTTCGAACCAGTTTTAACCATTTAGCATTTGTCCCTTTCCCTCTAGAAATGGTGTTGGAGATTTTTTGAGGCAAGTATCATGTTGTCCATTCTACTTTTGTGACCATAGAAGATAAGTCTCCTTTTTCTGCCGGGCTGAGAGGCTCAGACGGTTGAGGCACTGGGCTTCTGACCCCACCTTGACAGGTTCTATCCTGCCTCAATCCGGCGGTATATGAAGGTGCTCAAATACGACAGCCACATGTCCGTATATTTACTGGCACATAAAAGAACTTCTGTGGGACTAAATTCAGGCACCTAGTCGTCTCCAAAAGCCGTGAAAGTAGTTAGTGGGACGTAAAAACAAATATCATTAAAAATAACATTACTCATCCATGCGTTAATGAGTAATGTAACATTCACCGCTCAAACACAGGGACTTCTCGCTCGACCAGATATACAGTAGTGTGTCCATGCGAATAGTCCGAGTAGTCGTTTTCTGATTGCGAGTGGCAAGTAAATTTCTTAACACTGTATGTGATAATAAACTGGCATAATAAAAACACCTGGTGGAATACTCCTCAGACTTTGCGGCAAAACTAACGCAGCCTGAGGAGTCGTACATTCGAGATTTGTCGAAATGGTTGCGAGGCCACTTAGACGGCACTACGTTATAGGTAAAAAATGAATTTACGTTCCATCAATTACTGCCCCGATATTTTTACATATCCAGTTGTCGCAATTTTGCCCCACAGAAGTTTTTACGTAATGGAAAATCCACCAACTCTGGGCTGGCGTATTTGAGCACCTTTAAGTAAAACACAGAAAGGGGATCGAATCCATGAACGTGGGTTCCTAAAGCCAGCGCTTCTACCATTTGAGCCGCCCAACCCGGCCACACTTTAAATGGTCTACAACCCGGCAAGTGAGCCCAAATTATGTGCCACGCTCCTCACTTTCACATAACCTATCCGACCTCCCTTCGTCAACTCTTTTCCGACCCCGAAGGAACTAGTGCACTCGAGACCTAAGGGGGGGGGGTCTTTCGTTTTCACGCCCTTCGTGGTCCTTGCCTTTCTTTCGCTGACATATTCATTCTTTCAAGTGCCGGACTTCTTTCGTTTCCCCTCTCATTAGTGTTAATAGAAGATGTTGCCAAGATGTACTTTCTCTTAAAGCAATAATCACTACCACCACCACCACCACCACCACCACCACCACCACCACCACCACCACCACCCATTATTATTACCATCGGCTATTACGTCACTTCGATATGGAAAAGCCTTATGGCGACGATGGTCTAGGACAGAGCTAGGACTAGAAAGGAAATCACTGTGGCAGGTGCAGCCCCTGCGTTAGCTTGGTGTGAAAATGGGAAGCCACAGAAAAGTTATTTTCGGGGATGCCAACAGTGGGTTTCGAATCCGTTGTCTCCCGGATGCAAGCTAAGAGACACACGGCCCGAACTGCACAGGGATCTAACTCCGTATTATTATTATTATTATTATTATTATTATTATTATTATTATTATTATTATTATTATTATTATTATTATTATCTCTATATTAATTTGTAGCTGGAATTTTGATTAGAGTTCGCCTGAGGAAGAACAAAACCTATGGAGCTTGGAATAGTCTGGCTTTCTGAACATTGGCAGTGTGTCTTTAAAATAAATAACATACCGATAAATGATTAAAGAGAAATCATCGTGCAGTAGAAGTAAGGTATAGGCTATATGCTACAGCAGTGCACTGTACGTTGATCAGAAATTCGAACAACTACCCTCCACGCTCCACATTGCTTCTGCCGTCATGTCTCCCGTGTGAGCTAGCGGGATGTCTACAATTAGATTACCAGACGGGAAAAGAACTACTAACAACGTGCATGCATGTTCAACATTGTCCCGTTTCTCTACGGGATCGGATATGAAGTGAGATGAGTCTTCCTAGCGAGCTTTTACGACCGGAAGCCCTTCCTGACGTCAACCTCATCAGAGGAGTTGATGAGATGAAATGAATGACATGATATAGATAGTAGGAAATGAGAGGGTGAAGCCCGGTGCCGGCATATGGCCTACTCCTGTCGAATAGCATCAAGGGGTCTGATCTAGTCTTAACGTTCCCATCCGATGGACGAATCATCAACAGCGTCGTATATCCCCACTCTGTAAGAGTACTTTGGAGAGTCATGGAAATCAATCCAGGATTTTGGCAATTTTTAAAAAATATTCTTATTTTCATTTTTAGGACTTTCCTTATTGTTTTGTATTCTTTACTTTTCCTTTTATATTTTATATTTAAGGATGACGCACACACACATACACAGTCCCCGAGCCAGTGGAATTAACCAATTAAGATTGAAATCCCCGACGAGGTGGGAATCGAAACCGGGGCCCCTTGTACCAAAGGGCAGCACGCTTATCATTTAGCCATAGAGCCGGCACTCAATCTACTGATTATAAATTGTTCCGTATACCACCTGCCGGTCAATATTCCGATGGTAAAATGTTCTGAACTCGAACCGGCTAACCACGGTGTCACACAAGAGAAACTTGACGTATTAACGATCATGGCCAGCAGTCAGGCTAAAATAACTATTAAAAACGTGATTTACCGTCCATGTGTTAGTGTGGCGTTAAATCAGTAACAAAAGGAAACGTAGTTTGCAAAAAATTGCTATAAGATTTCTCCGCTACCAAGACGCTAGAAAAGTACAACTAGGCTCCATGGCTAATTGGTTAATTTCGCTGGCACGAGGGCTGGGTGTATGTGTCGTCTTCATCATCATTTCATCTTCATCACGACGCGCAGGTCACCTACGGGCGTCAAATCAAAAGACCTGCACCTGGCGAGCCGAACATGTCCTCGGACACTCCCGGCACTAAAAGCCATACGCCATTTCATTTTTTCAGTACAACTAGGGACAGGTGAGGGGTTGCCCCACTAAGTTTCCGTGACGTCACGCGATGCAAGTCTGACTTTGGGTGAAATGAAGGACACGTTACAAAGTCAATTCAGTACAACTTCACAGCAGTAAAATGTCAGTATGCAATTTTTTTGGGACTTCAGAAATTAATTTAGTATAGTGACATTTTATTGTACTGATTTGGTTTGATTTGGTTTTTGTAAATAAGTCGGTTCTTATTAACTCTCCTGCTGTTATATCCTATGCAGGATCTAAATTACCTGTACTTCAGCATGAATTTACAGATGAAAAGATTACAGCAAAGATAGGAGATATATATACACACACGAAGTAATGATATACAGTAACTGCTAGAGGTTTCTTGTAAATTTTCAACATATCAAATTTTACATTGTTCCAATACAGTATCTTCGAAAACATAATATGCTTTTTTTCATAAATCTAACTGTTCTCGAGAAAATTAAGCTTTTGCATGTTTTTGGCTGTGATCGCCTTCGCTAATGAAGAGGATACTCATTTCGTACGCAAGTCTTCGTTTGTTATGTTCCTTTCTCTTATACACTACGAAAGGTTGCTGATTGAACTTTCTTTGCACTTAATAAATGAAAAGGAATAATATTTTAAAACACATTTGATGAGCATTTTTCATTAATTTCCGATTGATAAGTATTTGAATGCGTTTAAAACGTTGATATTATACCAAGATAAATATCCTTACGCCTATTTGTTTAAACACTATTTGAGAGATTAAATTTCAATTTTCAGAAAATTTCATTCGAAAGTTTTCTTAAAAGAGGTATATAAATTGGTACTCAAAATTTGAAATTTCAATATAAACTCAAAATTTTGAGATAGAAATCTTAAAATTGTAGAAATTTTACCTAATTGTACTAGTAATAGGCTTTTCAGTTTTCATGTCAATGTGAATAGTGGTATGGGAGATGTATGGCTTTTTAAGTTCACATGCATACTGGTTCACGCCCCCACTTAAAACAAATTTATATTTTACCAGATAAAGTACCCGTTCTTCATGCGGATTTGTGAGCAAGGATTTAAGTGGTTAAATTAAGGTGGCCCGGAAGTATATATGTGTCTTACAACAAGCTCTTGTAGACAAAATCTACGACCTTCTTGTCGGTTACATAAATCTATAGAAAATGTTTCCACGTCACTGGAGAATATGTGATGCAAAGCTGGCTGCGACTGAAGTACTGGTTCTCTAAGTAATGACGTAAAACGAAATGTGAATTATAAACTTACTAAACCTACACAATATTAAAAAGGTAGAATAAACGGAATATACATCTAATGCGATGGTGACAATGAAAATGGCTGAACAAATAAAGTATACTCCTCAGCAGTTCTCAGATATGGGTATACGCTTCGTACTCTCAACAGCATAACAACTTTATCGTAAAATCCCAACGCTTTCCGTACAATGGCCAGCTCATTCTTCTGCTGGCCTGCTAGAAACGCTTGAAACAATCTTCACTTGCTGCGTGGTAGGCAACCCGCTGATCGGGATTGTCATGCGGTTTGCTTACCTTCCCCTGATGTTAATCGCCTAGTTTCGCCGTGTGTGTTGTTGGAAAGTGTGTGCTCTCTTGTATTAGCTGCATATGGACGTGTTATGCGAAATGCTCGGCGTTTAAAACTGGATAATTTCAATTATATTCGTTTTAAATTAACCTTTTAAAGTCTTTTAAATCTTTTAAAAATAATTTTTCTTTTAAAATTAATGTTAAATATAGGCAAAAGTGTTAAACATTAATTCTTTATAGTGAAAATTCGAAATTCGTTTGATATGTTCCTTTTTTCTGACATTTTTATTTAGTCAGTGTACTGTCCAGGTTTGGTATCTCCCTCGGACTCAGCAAGGAATCCACCTCTATCGCCTCAAGGGCAGTGTCCTGGAGCGTGAGACATTTGGTTGGGGATACAACTGGTAAGGGGGACAAGTAACACTCCCAGGCGGCCTCGCCTGCCGTGCTGAACAGGGGCCATGTGAGGGACAGGAAGACTGGAAGGTTTAGGCAAGGAAGAGGGAAGGAAGTGGCCGAGGCCTTAATATATTTACCAACCCCCCAGTTGCCAGGCGGAGAAGTGGAAAAACTACGGAAAACCACTTCGAGGATGTCTGAGGTAGGAATTGAACCCCGTCTACTTGGTTGATCTCCCGAGGCCGAGTGGACCCCGCTCCAGGACTCGCACCAATTTTTCAAATTTCGTGGTAGAGCCGGGAGTCGAACCCAGGCTCATGTAATATAATTTCGTAATTTCGTTGTATTGTCATTTCTGCTTGAGCGCCTAGTTACACAGCCCAGTCATGCGCAAATCGTACCACTCCCAACCATTCCGTACCAGTCTGCATGTGTGTTTGTGCAAGCCAAATCATTCCGTATGATTATAATTTGTGAAGTCTGAGGAAAATAATAACGATGGCACATTTCAATCCTATTCGAATTCCTCTTACCAGCGACACCAAACGTGATATTGTTTCAAAATATTAAAAGCTAATTTTCGATATTTATTATCCCAAATAACTTCTACCCTCACTATCCTAAGCCGGTTTCCTTTGTGGGTCATTGGTAGAGTGTTGGCTTCTGGATCTCCGGATTGCGGGTTCAAACGCGACAGAGGTGGTCGGAATTTTGAAGGGAGGAATAATGTCCGTTCATGCAATATCAGGATGCAAAAGATTTCTAGTGACACTTTTGGTGTTTACCCGACAAAATTAATTAAATTTCGGTCATCGATCGTTCAAGAAATATCCCGTTTACTGTGCCATCTAGTAGAGTTGAACGGAACGTCAACATTGATGCGGAGGCAGTCCGGATGGTATTGAATCAAAATGCCTGCACACAGTAGCTGAGGCCATACAATGATAATTATTATAATTGTACTGGGAGGTACACCTCAACTCCGCACATTCAAAATAAGCGCCTTAATGAACTCCTCTCTTGACCAAAAATGTGAAATTGCTACTTCAGGAAGTTGAGACTTTAATCAAAAGATGTCACTACTGAAGTATTGAGTAATTGTGTTATTCTGAAGTTGCCTAAACTGACTGGTTTTATTTGCTGTGTGTTTGTTTATATCAAGAAGTTTGGACACTTTTCCACAGATGTCACTACCGAAAAAACTATGGTCATGCACTCTGGTGCAAGGTAAAGGAAGTTGTTATTGAAAGAAATTTTGTGTTTATATGTTTTCTCAGCTTTCATTTGTTTTTATGTAATTCTAGGTTTGCAACACTTCCTTCTTATTCCGACAGTTTTGAATTTGGCCAATAATAATTTTCTGTAATTTTTTTTAGCCTATCACAGGCTTCTTCCTGGTTTTGGGTGTAAAGTTTAAATTGGCCAATAAAATTGAGATGGTGTGTCCGGATTAGTCCAGAATCTTCTCGAACATCCCCTTCGGGTATATAAACTGCGACTTTTCTGGCTGCCTTGTCCATTGATCGTCGTCTTTCTGAATGTGTGTGTTAAGGCAGGAGGCGGGACGCCTCCTTCTTCGGCAGACAGTACATCAGCTAAGTAATGGCCACCTAAATTCTCTTTTTCTGTAGCTACCTCCACATTCTTATACGAGGGGAAGGTCCATAATTTTAACAATGTAACAAACTTTTCTAAAACGTAAATTTTCGTTCGTTTTAAACTGTAAATCGGGGATAGAGAGTGAGTTACCCTCTCGAGCTCCCCTTCATCTGTTTGAGGTGACTATGATTTCGTAACTGTTTTCTTTCCTGTAATGTATTAAAGTTATTTCCATGCGAGTCATCTCAGTAGCTTGGGACTAGCCCCTGTTTCATCGAGCCATGAGCCCTGTTAGGTTTTTAACATTTCATTATCTAGGAACGCAAGTGTACGCCTCCATTCTTTTATGTTCGGGCCATTCATTTATCATGTTATTCTTTTTCCTCGAAGGGCCAGTAGGTTGGGTACTAGATACCCCTGTGTAACACTATTTCCTATTGTAAATCGCGCCCAGAGAGGCCAGAAATTGTAAGGTTTTTGTAATGTTGCCTTAAGCGGGCTGAAAGAGATTTGTTAAATTTGAAGAACCTGTAAGTTATTTCCTGAAGGTCGGTAATATTGAGGATTGCCTCTGGAAGGCTAGAGATTGTAACTATTGGAGCAAAGTGCTCTTGAATTGGAGGATTTCTCCTTTGCCTAAATTATTCCTCATTTTGAATTGTAAAATGTGTAAACTTGAGCCTGCAGCTCAGAACAGGTAAATCTGGGGCTTGAAGCCCAATGTGTAAAATTCACTAATCTTGGACTTTCTAAGTCTTTTTGCAAGACTGCTTTTGTACATGACATGTTATGTTCACTAAGTGAAAATCTGTTAAGTTTGTTGTTTTGATTAAATAAAACCTTCAGTTCAAGTTTTAAATTAATTTTATATTGTAGATAGACCCATTCACCCTGGCACCTTCTTTCACCTCTTGCTGCTGCTCCACGGGTATCCCCGTAACAATAATTATATATTATACGGTAGGGCGTTATTAACAATTTTTAATAAGAGATGGGGTAGGCGTATAGGTTTAGTCATTGGAATTTAATAATAATAATAATAATAATAATAATAATAATAATAATAATAATAATATAATTATATATAATATATAAATATAATTAAGATATATTAATATAATTATATTATTAATATTAAAATCAATTTTTCTTTTAAAATTGATGTTAAATATTGTCAAAATGCTAAACATTAATTCTTTATAGTGAAAATTCGAAATTCGTAAAAATGACTTTTTTAAATTATTTCTTTTATTTACTGTACTGTCCAGGTTTGGTTTGTCCGTCGCACTCAGCAAGGAATCCACCTCTATTGCCTCAAGGGCAGTGTCCTGGAGCGTGAGACATTTGGTTGGGGATACAACTGGTAAGGAGGACAAGTACCTCTCTAAGGCGGCCTCACCTGCTGTTATAGTAACATTATTATTATTATTATTATTATTATTATTATTATTATTATTATTATTATTATTATTATTATTATTATTATTATTGGCCTGTCCCGCAATAGCTGCGAACAAGGACTAAAATTGAAACAAATGATAAAAGAAGCGTGAGAAAAGTAACGAAAATTGTACTGAACTCCAGAAGACCTTATATTTGCCTTTAATCTTACTTTTTCGTAGGGACTATACATATGGAGATTTTGAATATTTACAATTTATTGAAATTTCAAAACGAATTATGTTTGCAGGACTTGAATCAATCATATAAAACTGGCCGTATAATGCTCGGCAGCTTTCAGTAGGCAGTAGATCTGAAATGTACCTATGAATCATCCCCTGGATCTTAAAACAGTAAGGATCTAATCCTGGAATGTGGGTGCGGTTAGCAGAGAAGGATGCAGAGGACATTGTACTGTTAAACTGCCTTATAGGGTTCATTATATAGCATAATACCTTTAACTTCGTCGTTTACTTGAGGTTGTCGAAAATAAACCAAACTATTGTGGCAACACGAATTAAAATGTCCATTTACGTTTTCCACAGCGAAATGTCGTGCTAGGCAGTGCATACAGACTTCATTTAATAACCTGAAAAGCAAAGCAGAGTCATCTCCGTACAGGCCATGAAGGCCCCTGGATGGGTGGAACGTAAAGTGGAAATCTCGTTTCTTAAATTGTACGACTTCCTAACGGTGAAACGAAACCTACGTCCTTCCGGGTGAACCGAGCACGCCTTAACTGCCTTGGCCAGGCAGCCCCTATTTAAAACCTTGTACTGAATAATTGTATGTAAGTTTCATCATAAAGGACTTTTGAAAAAAAGAAAATCCTGAGATGGACTTATTTCTGTTTCTCGCTTATTAAACCAGCATGGAGCAACAACTAACATTCTGGCATACTCGATTTTACAGAGCCATCTATCAGACTAACAGAGAAAGATTTGCATAGATAACATTCACAGATTCCTCTATCGGGCTGTCATAGAAAGATCAGCGGAGACAACTTTCACAGACATAAGCATCGTAATATTCGAATAAATATTTTGCGCAAACAAAATACAATGAAATAAATATGTTTCTAGTAATACTAAGATGTAGACCTATATTTTGATATAACAGTTTACTTCAAATGAATCGTTTACTCCTCCTATGTTGTCAGGATACAAACTACTGACCCAGAAGGCTATCTGCTGTCCACTTGCGGTATAGGGAACGCTTGTAGTTCTCTCTCGCGCGCTCTCTCTCGCTCTCTCTCTCTCTCTCTCTCTCTCTCTCTCTCTCTCTCTCTGTAGTGCGTTAGTTTTCTACCCATTACCATTTATATTACGTCGGCGTCTCTCTGACCATGTCATTTTTATTATCTAGTGTGCCAGCTTTCGTCATACAGTAATGAATATGGTTTGTGTACTTTTTGTTATGCCTGTGTGCTCATATGTTTGTACATATGTGAACAGAGCTCAGGGCATGGGTAGCGTGGCAGAATACAGTAGATAATCACGCAAAATAAAACTGCAGTAAAATGTAAAACAGAAAATGTATGTTCCTCACACAACATGCTTGGGTAAATATGTATTTTATGATTAACCATGAACATACCAGATACAGCCTTGCTATCTGCTTACAAGTCAGAGAATGTTGTGAATGTGTCATGACCTGTGTTGAGAAAACTGTGAATACATATTTTGTGAAGTAGCTACATCTCTAGATCTATAACCCCCGACGTATGTATGTATGTATGTATGTATGTATGTATGTATGTATGTATGTAATGTATGTTATGTATGTATGTATGTATGTATTTATTTATTGGGTTAATAAATCGAGAACAGCTGGGAAGATTTATAATGTGATTTTCCAGCGACAGTTTCTAGGTAACAAAATATTGAACTGTGATGAAAGGAAACTGACCAGTGACAACTGGAAGAAAATGACACCACCGGAACACTTTTCGGCCTCCATCCCAATGTCTTATTGCTTACACTTACCTATTCGATGGGGATTTTTTTCCGGGGCGTTGCTTGCATTCTTGGCTCACACGAAAGGGTATGGGTTCTGTTCCCCATCAAAAAGTTGTAAAATTAAAAAAAACATGACTTCCATTTCTGAAGAGGCTCACGATTCTTTCATTCACTCAGCCTGCATCAGAAATGGTTACCAAATTAATTCTGGGAATAAAGACGGGGTAGGCACAGAGGTAACCGCTCTATCACACTTAGTGTCGATATTACTGACAGTGAGTCCTTTCCCTCCTACACCTCCAACGGATTTCATGGCATATGCGTCACTAGGTGAAGTTTGAGTGTCACAGTTAAACATACAAAGTTTCATGTTGGGTACTTATCTGATAATGTAAAAATGAATGAATGAATGAATGAATGAATGGGTTCGATGGGATGGGATGGGATGGGATGGGATGGGATGGGATGGGATGGGATGGGATGGGACCATTGATGTTTACCGACGACATTCACAGTATGATATATCTCTTGTTTTAAATCGTATATATTCCATCTTATACGCTGCAGAACTGGACAGAAGACATACATTTTGAAAAGAAAGGAAGCTGAGGAAGGGTTAGACATGACGCTCGTGACCTCTTTTGAAGAGAGCACGCCACATGGCCGCTATCAGAGTGCGTTGTCCGTTCTCCATTCTGTGAGAGAAGGAATGCTGTCATCGCTTCTTTGTTCGCCTTTCTCTTTGTAGTGGCGTCATCCTTTCTAGTCGAGAATGTGCGATATAACCCTCGCATGCCTTGTGCACTAAAGTATTTTGTCAGTAACCGTTTTAAAGAAATATACTTTGTAAGAATCCATTATTAATAAAAAATCTATGCTTGTAAATATTTCTCATTCCTTTCTCGTCATATGAACGAGTGACTAAAATTGGGATTTAACATGTCCAAAACCCTACTTCAGCCACTTCTTGCTGTACAAAGGCAGTCTAAACCAAACTGGTACATGGGAGCAATAACAACTTTCATGTAGGTACCGAAGGAATAATGAATCGGCATATTTACGATATATCCCAAGAAAGTACACTTGTGACTTTATTTCCATCGTCAAGAAGGCGGTGGATAAACTAAAGAGAGGAGAGTTTATGGCCCCGTTATTTTCATTATTTGTCTCGTTACTTCACATGCTTTGTGTGTTTTATAGTTCAAATTGTGTGTTTTAATTTTTGTTTTGTTGCCGAATGTCTCTTTACATTGTATTTGGTCATCTGTTGCGAAATATTTCGCTAAAGTGCCTGTGAGGTTTGTTTACAAAGTCGGTATGGTCTGAGTTATGACAAAACTATTCATTTTACAAAAAATTCTTAAAAATAGTGATTTTGAACCGTATTTAATATTTATATATCCTTTTAAGTGAAATTTTGAAGTTTGTACGTTTATAGGCCCTATGCGATTCGTGACTCTGTAGCGAATCCTGACGCAGGAGAAATCTTTTAGAAATTAGAAAGATCTATTTGGAGTTCGAAGGTATTCAGCTGGGTGGAATTAATATTAAATATTTTTTTTAGCTGAAAGCAACCAATATTTGGGAGTTAAAATTTTCACATATAATTTTATAAATCAGAACATAGCTGACAAACTTCAAGTTTTATCGTCTAGTTACTTAGTCATGTTCGAACAAACGCTAATAATTCTCAACCGTTATATTCGGCGAATGTTCATATATCCGTTCCAAAACGCTGCATCAAATAAACTTCCTTTAAAATTCCTGAATGACACTTAAAGTATTTGTAAAGATGCCTTCCTGATGGCACACCTGATACAATGCTATATAGAGCAAGAAAATTCGAGTGGCTAGGTCTACTTTGTTCAAAATGGGAAGGATATTATTGAAACACATTAATAAATGCAAAACAGTACTTAAAACCGCAAGTCCATATGTGATTACCACTAGAACTGCATTCAAATAGCCCGTGAAGAACTGAGGAATCGTGAATACGAGAAATGGTTGGTGTGAACTTCCTCAAAAGGAAAAAAAAAGCAGAATTAAAGCAATAATATATTCCTGGCAATCGATGGTTAATCCACAAAATAGGACTCACATCTTCAGAGTGGCGAGATGCTATCAAGATGTCTGCAAATATAATACCTGTACGAGTATTTCCAGGCAGATCCCAGAGCGGATCCCGTTGTGGACTCCGCAACTAGTTTGAAACCTACGCGCTTGTTCTGGGATCTTACCATCATGCAGGATTTATAAGAAACGTCCGTCACCAATCAGTCAGGAAGATGATAACTAATGGATTGGAGGAATCTGGTTTGGAGGAAGTTCATTGTTTCGCTACAGGTCATGGGCGTAACGATTGTGGTACGGGCCCGCCTGCCAACATAAAATTTCGGGCCCCGCTCAGTAAATGTAAAACCTACGAATAACTGACATAAATTTAATAATATTCAATGCCTTGCAGCTCAGGCGTCAACGTGCCGGCCTTTCACCGCTGGATACCGTAGTTCAAATCCCGATGTGAGATTTGTGCTGGATAAAAAGCGGAGGTAAGACAGGTTTTTCTCCGGGTACTCCGGTTTTCCCTGTCGTATTTCATTGCATCAACACTCTCCATTAACATTTCATCTATCAGTCATTTATCATTGCCGGCACATTTCCTATCCTCACCGCTAGATGGGGGCTTCATTCAATTCCTTTCCTGGCTCGGTCGTATGACTGGGAACAGGCTGTGGATTTTCATTTTTCAGACAATATTCAGTATATTGTCAAATGATGTAAACAAAGGGATTATTCACTATCGCAAGGTTATTATAAAATAACGTTAATTTTTTTGATTTGGCAGCATCCATGGCTTAACGGCTAAACTGCTGAACCATGCACCACTTAGTTATTCGTACTTAAATTTGGATTCATTTTACAGTAAATACGGAACTATACTCTGTGACCGATACCAAAGTCTCAGTTATAATAATTTATTCGATTACAACACAGAAAAATATATCAACAAAATTAAATCAAGAAATGTTCAAATAAAGTTCGAAAAATATCAAGTAACACAACTTATACGCATTCGCGTAAATAGCATGTTCGAAGCTGAACTGACTATGTGTTACTACACCTACTTCTTTTTGTCGAATAAATGTTCAGTAACATTTTTGCATAATACGATCTCAGATGCACTACATAGCAAGAATGTATCATTTTCTAACTAAAATATGATATTTTCCTATCAATTTTCATGACTGTAATTATTTTTAAATAATTCAGGGTATGTCTTTTGTTAGGAGTCTGCCGTGGTTTTGTGAGAGATGGCAAGGAAAAGCATTGAAACGAGATTGATAGCTGCAGTCACTTAAGTGCGGCCACTATCCAGTATTCGGGAGATAGTGGCTTCGACCCCCACTGTCGGTAGCCCTGAAGATGATGTTCCGTGGTTTCCAATTTTCACACCAGGCAAATGCTGGGACTGTAACTTAAGGCCACTCGGCTTCCTTCCCACTCCTAGGCCTTTCCTATCCCATCGTCGCCATAGGACCAGTCTGTGTCGGTGAGACGTACAGTAAAGAAACTTGTAAAAAGAAAAATAGAGAAGCATTGTTTACAGCTGTGCTATAATAACTGCTGCTAGATGGCAATTACTGTACGAACAAATTTTAAAGCAAACTATTTAGACTGATTCTAAACAACTGCCCGGACCATTTCCGTGCAGAGTGACATTAGGCTAGATATAGATATATTTAGCGAGGAGTCTGCGGGGCCCTGCAGGCCCTTAAGTTACGCCCCTGCTACAGGTGATGGTGTGCGTTGACTGGACATTACAACAGTTAACAGAAAGAAAAGATGTGCTGTTTTAATTGATCTAACAGATTTGAGGACAATGCTACGCAGCCATGGAATTTCTTCCTTTTCTTTTGTTTTTGTTTTTGTTTTTCGTTGTTGGGGTGGTTTAACGTCAGTACCTCATAGAAGATTCTCGGTGACACAAGGGTGAGCAAGTGCTAGGACTGGGAAGGTAGTAGCCGTGGCCTTAATTAAGATAAAGTCCCAGCATTTGACTTGTGTAGAAATGGGAATCTACAAAAGCTATCTGCAGGACCGCCGACGTGGGACTCGAACCTACCATCTCCCGAATGCAAGCTCACAGGTACGTGACCCTAACCGCACGGCCAACTCACTCAGTCCACGTAGAATTAATTTAGAGAAAAAAATATAAGAGCCCACAGTTCCGTACCTAAAGACAAAATATGGTCGTGTTCGATGTTCGTACTAAGTTGTAGGATTAATTATAGGTAGCTGAGGAATCATTCCGAAATTTTTAGTGGTTAATTTTAAACTGTAAAACGTCAATAATTGGTAATCATATGTTGTTTTAACTATATTGAAAGATGAATATACTTAATGAGAAACCAGTTTTTACCGGCGTTGGCAAGGAATTACCACGATAATTAACGCTGACATGTAAAATTTCAGTCTATGTAATTTATTATCATATTTGTCAGCCGGTAACTTCTTGCGAGAGGAACTTGAATAAATTTCTATCCCCCCACTCCAACCTCTTCTTCATTAAAGATACTGATACTTTTCATGAAATGAGATCCATTAATACAATATGTAGCTGCCTACATTTTTTATATCGATTATGTAAATAATAATGTTAAGATCTTAGCAAATTCATTTTACCGCTAAAATCAAAATACTTTCTAATGACCAAATGATTGAAATAATGAATAGAAATGTTTGTTAAAAATTTTGTGTAGGATTTTTGTGGGTATAATATCATTTCAGGAAACATTAATAATATAGTAAACAACCATGTGGTATTAAAGAAACCTTGAATGTCTGTGTGGTATGAGCGAAACTAAGAAAACATCGATTTTACTCCTTATTTCCTGTGAAGAATACCGTCATATTTTTATTTAATAATCACCTGTATAGGACATGACCCAATAAAGATGTTCCGGGTTTCAGGAAGATATGTATTCCAGACATAAATGTCACAATTAATTTGAAAATAACATGAAGAGATTACATATCACTATAAAGAAAATTTCGACTACTCGGGCATCAAAATCAATACATTCAAACCACACTGAAAATTACGGTCTAAAAGCGATTTTATATGTGCATGCATAAAGACGAAATATAAATTCGTATAAATCTATAAATATGAAGGTTTTCAGACGTAAGACTATGGACAAACTTTGAATTGACCTGGAAATGGAGTCATACGATTATGTAATATTTGTTAACTGTAATTTAATAAAGATCAAGTGGGGAGACCCAGCTTAACAAAGGAAAAAATATAGGTTATTATTCATTCGATTGTTAAATATGCTACAATTGTTTTTGACAATTGCTGCACATATCCCAGTATTGGCATGCTTCCTGGCAACCAGGATCAACTTCAATAATGTCAGAATTTTAATAATTTTAATATTTTAAAATGAAATATTCAAAATTTCCCGCCTTTTTAGCAATACCGGTATATCACTGTTTCCCTTATAAATTCCAAGTTTATAAGAATTTTCGTACTTCTCATTTTTTAAAGTGTGTATCAAAACTCCATCTACAAAATGAACCTCAATCATTAACATAGACCGTGATTTGGATTTTTTGTCGCGTTTTTAGTCCGAGCACCAGAAAATATTAATAGCTTTTTAAATAAAAATGTTATATAAAATCGAATTTAAATCCTATTGACCTGAATGAGGTACAGAATGTAGTACAACATTATCGGAGGAAACTCTGAAAAAAATCATAATTATCGGTGAATCAGTAACAGGGTTATGAAGGAAACCGTGATATATTGTTAAAAAGGCGGGAAATTTTGAACATTTTATTTTATAATTTCATAATTAGAATTTTGACATTATTGAAGTTGCTTCTGATAGCTCTTAAGCATTCCAATCCTGGGATATGTGCAGCATTTGTCAACAAAGTTTGTAGCATATATAACAATCGAATGAATATTGGCCTATTTTCCCCGTGTTGAGCTAGGTCTCCCCCCTTTAACAATGATGACTGGTAAGTCCTATTAAGTCTACGAGGCGATGATTATACCCAGCTTTTGATGATATCAAAATAAGAGACGTAGAAGCAAATTATGTGGCAATGTTATTTTAAGTAGATGACTGAAGAGGCGTTGAGATCATCCATGGAGGCACTTGAATGAGTGGAAGGGAAAGGCTCCCGCTACTCGTAATCTCGACACTGAGTGGGACAGAGTAGTTAGCTCTACGTGGTGGTGGTGGTGGTGGTGGTGGTGGTGGTGGTGGTGATGGTGGTGGTGGTGATTATTTTAAAAGGAACTACATCTAGCTAACCATCATCTATTACCACTAATCAGAGGGGAAAATTGAAACGGGTTCGATACTTCCACGAAATGAAGGTATCGGCCAAGGAAAGAAAAGGCTCGCTAAGGATATCAAATTGAAAGAATCCCTCGGATTCGCAAACCTTATGCCGTCAGGGTCGTAAAAGAACAAAAGTTGACCAAGAGAGTTCGGATATAATACATGAAAGTGAGAAGGCTGACACAAGTAAGTGGAAGAAATACCAGGACTCAGCTAAGGGCCTTGTGGTCGCCAACCCAGGCTCCCAAGTTGAGAGCTCCTGGGACAGTTCAGCTTTAATCCCAGCTGCTTTTGCAGTCTGGTACTTATTTTTGTTGTAGGCTGAGGAAATCTCAGGACCATGTATCTCATTCAGAAGTGGAAATTTCATTTTGATATTTGTTGATATCCTGACGAGGAACAGAACCTACATCCTACCGCGTGCAACAAGCACGCCTCTACCACCTCGGCTAGGCACCCTCCTCTCAACACTACATGGAAACTACCTTCCTTTCCATAATAATACAGTAGGTGGCCGCGGTTCGAATCCCGACAAATGAGTGCTGGATTTTTAAAATAATCACGTACTTGTGGTACGGATTCTACGAAAAAATGGTGGTCCCGTGGTCTATGATCACGTAAAACTACAAACGTGGTTTGTAATTCTTTGAGTACAGAGACTTTGGCGAATGTAACGAACCCGTGTGAAGGTCATCTTAGTAAACGCTGAGTTTCATTCTAGACTTTTCTGTGCATTTTAAACGAGAAACCACACGCGATTCTTTTTTCACTTTCGCCTTTCTTCGGTATTAAATAATGGTGATAATAATAATAATAATAATAATAATAATAATAATAATAATAATAATAATAATAATAATAATAATAATGTTTGCTTTACGTCCCACTAACTACTTTTAAGGTTTTCGGAGACTCCGAGGTGCCGGTATTAAGTCCCGCAGGAGTTCTTTTACGTACCAGTAAATCTATCGACACGAGGCTGACGTATTTGAACACCTTCAAATAGGCCTACCATCGCACTGAGACAGGATCGAACTTGCCAAGTTGGGGTCAGAAGGCCAGCGCCTCAATCGTCTGAGCCACTCAGCCCGGCTCTTCAGTCTTCATTGCAATGTGAATTGTAGTAAAACTTTTCTCTTTGTAGTACAGTAGATATCTGCAGAACGAGACGAAGAGCTACATACTCGGCAATGAAAATACTCTAAGTATAATGTAACTTATGTGACGAGAAAAGTGAACTTCAAAGCTTCAAAGAGACGCTTCTGCCTCCAGGGAATTTACTGCCACATGGGCGTATTAGCTTTTACTGCAATCGAAATAAATCATATGTCATGCGAAAGTCCTCTCGTACATCAAATGAATAAAGATCCACTTTCTATCCTTTGTACTTCTCCATGTTGCCTCGTACGTATCCATGTTGTAACCCAGGGATATCCTTCCCGCAGTAAACGATCTCGTAAGTACTGTACATACAACCTGATCAAAAATACCCGATTACTGTTACCGCGGTAGTTACATCAGCGTACGCAGGACAGAGTAGCTCAGACGGTACAGGATAGAGTGCTAGTGCTAGCTGGCGGATTCAATCTCGGCTCAGTCCGCTGGCATTTGAAGGTGCTGAAATACGTCAGAACCTTGTTGGTAGATATACTGGCACGTAATAGAACTCCTACGGGATCTCCGCGTCTCCGAAAACCGTAAAATTAGGTCGCGGTGCAGCTGGAATGGCAGGTGGAATTGTGTACTGCGCAGATAGAGGGACAAATATATACTTCTGCGGTACTAATTTCTAATAAGAGTAATAATATTATTGGTTTTAAGTCCCACTTTCACGGTTTTCGGAGATGTCGGAATTTTGTCTCGGAGAAGTTCTTTAACGCGCCAGTAAATCTACCGACACGAGGCTGACGTATTTGAGCACCTTCAAATACCACCGGACTAAACCAGGATTAAACCTGACAAATTGGGTTTAGAAGGCCAGCGCCTAAACCGTCTAAGCCACTCAGCCCGGCAACGTTGCCAAAAATACTTTGGTATACGTGATAATACGAGTATCACAATGTACTGTGTATAATAAATATTTTCTTAACTACTTTATCTTTTTTTTTTTTTTTTTTTGCTAGTTGCTTTACGTCGCACCGACACAGATAGGTCTTATGGCGACGAACTTTATCATTTAAGTAGTCTCAATATTGTCTTTCATCTGACAAGGCACTCGTGAAGACAACCTCTCCTCACGTTGAAATACATGTGACTTAAAAACAACCGTAGAAGCTTTCGTCCTTCAGTATCTTTTTTGTACTTAATGCCCATATTCTTTAAAATTCGCAGGAGAGAACATTTGCTAGCACTGAAACCAACTACGTTATTCATTTTCTTGATATGTTTCGGTACCGTTGGAAATTCTCTCCGTTGAAGTATAAAAACCAAACACCATAGCGTAACAGTCCCAAGCGACCGCTGCTCAGCCGGCAGGCCTGCAGATTGCGAGGCGTTGTGCGGTCAGTATGACGAATCCTCTCGGCCGTTATTCTTGGCTTTATAGACCGGGGCCGCTATCCCACCGTCAGATAGCTCCTCAATTGTAATCACGTAGGCTGAGTAGACCAAAGACCAAGGGGGATGTTTTAATTCCCCTCCCCGAAGGGGAGGGGCGGGCCACCTAGAAGGTTACGCCTTCTCTCTGGCCAGGAGATTTGGCGGGGTTTGGGGATTTGGTGGGGGTTTGAAGTTAAAAAGGAAGAAGCTTTGATTTTGGAGATGTGAAGGGGTTTGGCCTCTTGGCCAAGGGTGCAGTGTCTGTTCTTGTGCTCTTTATTGGTTTAAATACAAAGGTGTTACATGTTTACATATTTTACATTTGGGTTACAATTATTTGTGCTTACATTAGGGTTACAATTGTTGATACACATGATTTTGAATTAGACTAGACTGTGGGTATGGTGGGATGACAATGGTTGGGAGTAGGTGTGAGGTTAGGAGTTGTAGGGTGGCTGTACAGTTGTGAAGGGAAAAGATGAGGAGGTTGAGGAGATCCAATGTGGGTGTGGGCGGATGGTAGGGGCTGGAGTGAGGGAGAGGTGGGTGAGCTTGTCGATATGGTGGGATTGGCGTGGGGGGTGGCCGGGGGCGAGGATGCATAGTGGCTGATGGTTGGCGGGTGGATGGGGGTGGTGAATAGGAGGGTTCCACTCGGTGGTGTTCGCCGTAAATTTGTGCTCCTGTGGTGATAAGTTGTTGTATGTCTCGTTCAGTTGGTAGTTGGAGCCGGACCATATAAGTAGGGCCATGGTTGTTACGTAACCTTATGGCCCTCTTCACTGGAACGCCGGCGGTGCGGAGTTCATGGATGATGTCCCTTGTAGGGATGTCCGGGGTGATGCCACACAGAACACAGCTGTAAGTGGATGTGGAAGATGGTGGCTGCTCGGTCGGCGTTGCGTGGTCAGCGGAGTAATCTTGCTCGGTCGGCGTTACGTGGTCAGCGGTATAGTCCTGTAGAGTTATTTCAGACGTTGTCTGCTGAGGGCTGGGGGGTTGGTAGATGGGAGGGAGGGGGAGGGTTGATGTCATGACCGGGAAGGAATGGCAGGTTGTGCTGGTGGTGGTTATAGTTGTGGCATGGGTGGTGGCAGTGGTTGTGATGGTTGTGGTGGTAGTTGTGGTAGGGAGGGAGAGTGGGAGTGGTATTGTTTTTATTGGAGGGTCATGGAGGATGGGAATGTATTCGGGCTTAGCATGAAGTTGGTCGAGGATGTTCTGCGGCGGTGTTATTACCACGTAATTGTAGTTCCTTATGTTGACTCCATCCAGCATTAGGCGGCGCACATCTTGGTCGGTCAGGACTTGCACTAGTACGTGTTCTGAGGGTTTCTCCGTGCGGCCATCTATTACACGGAAAGAGTTCATAACGTGGGCATATTGCGTTTTGAGTGCTTGGTGTATTTCTATCTCTGGAATAGAGAGATCTACCCAAAGGAGGAGTACATAAGGCATGTTTTAGTGGTAGTGGGGAGGCGACTGCCTATTTGTGCTTTATTGAGCTCGGCTAGGCTGCGAGTAGAGATGTGGGCCACCCGGCCGAGAAAAAAAGTTCGGGATGAGTGATTCGTGACCTCGAACCAGCCCTCAGATCCAAGTGAAATTCCCTGACCTGGCCGGGAATAGAACCCAGGGCCTCAGGATGAGGGGCAGGTACACTACCCTAACATCGTTAGCGTATAGTCGCTGAAATCTGTTTGTCTGTTTGTCTGTCTGTTTGTCTGTTCCACCATCACGTCGAAACGGCTGGATAGATCTCAACCAAACTTCATATTTAGAGTATACTGACCCCGGGGAAGGTTTCGATATGCATATCATTTTAAAATCTTTGAAAAGACGGGGGTTTTATAGGAAAAACGGTTTTCCTCCATTTTCTCTTATACTATTATAGGCAAAATATCGAATTTGTCGTATAAGGACGAGACAAAGCTCAATTTAATCCTCTTGACGCAAAGAACAAAACTCGGTAAGCCCTACGGGCCCGAAAACCATGTTTTAAGGCCCTAAAACCAACCGTTACGGAGATATTGGCACCACACTACCCCTGCTCTAGGAATCGGATAAAGAAATGAACTGCCGTAACCATGGCAACGTCAGCTCCAGGATTCTAGAGCAGTGAGATTATGCATGTACGTTTGGGCATAGCTGTCAACCAAAATAGGTACAAATAAGACTTAATATCTGGGAAAAAAATATACTGTTGTGTAAGGCACTCATAGGACTCCTTTGGGCGGGGATGGAAAGGGGGTGAAGAACGAGTGTAAAAATCTATATAAATAAAATTGTTTCTGTTTGTCTGTCTGTTTGTCTGTTCCACCATCACGTCGAAACGGCTGGATAGATCTCAACCAAACTTCATATTTAGGGTATACTCATCCCGGAGAAGGTTTTGATATGCATATCATTTTAAAATCCTTGAATAGACAGGGGGTTTATAGGAAAACCAGAATGGTTTTTCCACCATCACGTCGAAACGGCTGGATAGATCTCAACCAAACTTCATATTTAGAGGATACTCATCGCGGGGAAGTTTTCCATATGCATATCATTTTAAAATATTTGAATATATGGGGGGTTTATAGGAAAATCAGAATGGTTTTTCCACCATCACGTCGAAACGGCTGGATGGATCTCAACCAAACATTGTATTTAGAGTATACTGTACTAATCCCGGGGAAGGTTTAGATATGCATATCATTTTAAAATCCTTGAATAGACGGGGGGTTTATAGGAAAACCAGAGTGGTTTTCCCACCATCACGTCGAAACGGCTGGATAGATCTCAGCCAAACTTCATATTTAGAGTATACTCATCCCAGGAAAGGTTCCGATATGCATATAATTTTAAAATCTTTGAATAGACGGGGTGTTTATAGGAAAACCACAGTGGTTTTCCTCTATTTTCTCTTATACTATTGATTTTCTGTAAACTTCGTTTACCGTACGTGAAACGTCTCTTCATTATAAACAACTTTCGTTATGTTCATAATTTACCTTACTCTTCACATGACGGAGAAATTTACAATTTTCTGCTGGTATCATGCTCTGCATTTAGTGACCGACAGACCGACAACGAACCTACAGGTTACCATGGCAACGTCTCTGACTGCATGCCAGTAGGGAAGTAACGTATTGCCATTTTCCTCATCATGCTTTTAAATTCGTGGTTGTTCCTTGGGTAGATGGCAAGAGAGGCATCAATCGGCTCATCTGCGGGATATTGGCGGAATATCGTTGGAGGTTATAACCGCCCTCGAATAGATTAAGTAATAACACCATTAGTCATCTTCATATTTGTTTACCTAAGAATCACTGAACCTAAATTTCTCCTCTGTTAGCGCTTTATTATATCCATAACTCACGGCATTTATTTATTTGTCGTTATCCGGCTGTCCTCAGTTATAATCCATTTTCTATTAGTTTCAACATTCTTAACTGTATTATTTTCTTCCTTAATTACGCCGTATGTACGTGAATGCTAGAAACTACTGGATGCATTTCCACCAAGATTCGTATTTAGAATACACCTGTCCTTGATAGGTTTCAGGGCAAATATTGTTTCTAAATCCCTGAACTAACTGGGGGTTTATACGAAACCGAAACAGTGATTTTGCACTTCCAAAAAATATACACAACAAAAGTTTATGGAAGTCTACCTACCTTGGTAGAAATTAATGTCTAAACCTTTTTTTCTCATGTGCATCATTTCGATACGAGGATCAATAAGGGAGATATCATTAAAGGACCGTTTTTCTGTACAAGTCCCATCGGACTTAACTCACGAGCGGGTGCGTGTAAAGCGTATTCCTTACAACTTGAAAACTACTGAAGACATTCGAAACAAAATTTATATTTAGCATCCACCTGTCCAAAGGTAGGTTTTAAACGTAAATAACATTTCATGTTCCGGAATGGACTGGCGGTTTATAAGGAACCGAAATGGTGATTTTACTCTTCCACAATATATACAGAACAAGACCAACCTGACTGGAAATCGACCAAACCTGATGGAATTCCACCTCTAAACCTTTTTTTTCATGTGCATTTTTTCGTCAGGAGGATTAATAAGGGAGATATCATGAATGGTCACTTTTGCAGGTTAAGTCCAGCGGACATAGCCCAAAAGGTGTTTTACATGGAGCAGATTCCTTATCTACATAAATCAAATCGTAACGACTGTGTACCTCTACACTGGCTATTTTGGCGAAATTTTCGTACAGCTTTCCGTTTAAGGGGTAATAATAACAATCTCCATAATTTTTGATTTCCTGAAAGTCCTAATTTTTACCCGCCTCGCCCAAAATCCACATTGTGGCATAATCTGCCAGAAGAATAAGAAGATAATTGAAATTTGACAAAATTATACGTTTTAGCCTGTAACGAATGAAAAATCCTATATCATTAAATTTTTCATTTTTTATCCCCGAAGAATATCGAAATATGCAGGCAATTTTAATGATGGTGCAGACCTTCGGAAATTCCTATCACGTAACGGATTGCACAATCTCCGTTCAATTTGGAATGATCTACAACCTTGGTCTTATGACTTTATGCCGTATCTGTATCCCTTTTACGTTTGATTTTTCTCTATTAATCGATGTTAAGTCAATTTGGAATTTTCACATGCATTATTCATACTTTCAATTACTTATATGAAATACAGAATCATCAAACTCTTCACGAAAATTGGCCCACTCAGTAGCCATATGTGAGCCAAATGCTACGTATGTAGCTGTCACATTATTATCCGAAAAGTAATGTAATGTGAGATGATCTTACAAAACCTTTACCCTGTTCCACGTTTCTAAATCTGACCCAAGAATAGATGACATATCATTGGACCAGCCATTTAGGCCACTAAATCCGGCGTGTCTTATGGTATAATCCTTTGTCGATATGACGTACGTTTAGTAGCAGTTAATCTGTAAATGAAGGTCTTCAATATTGTAAACACGCATATACTTTCGTATGTCGATCTATATATATTCACTGATGTCGATTTAGCGATCGAGAAAGGGTCGGTCTGCTATTGTAATCAGTACTCCCCACACCGACTTTGACTGGCAGTAGGAAAGGGTTCCTTCTCCAACTCCTGTGTAACTGTCATTAGTAAGGAAGGCCTACAATTGTAATGAATAGTTCCCTTCTCGATTTGACTTGCAGAAGGTAAGTGAGCATGCAGTTTTGTTTAAAACTCCCCTACCCGATTGTGTTTGGCAGTAGGCAAGGGTGCCCGCCATTATAAAGAAATGTCCTCATCTAAAATGTGACTGGCATTAGGCATAGTGGCCTGCTATTTTGATGGAAACTCACCACCTTGGTGTGACTGGCAGTACGCTGGCTGGCAGTAGGAAAAGGGGCCTGTCATTATAATGATAACTGCACAACTCAATTTCGAGTGATAGTAGGGTAATTGCCTGCCATTATAATAAAAACTGTAATCTGTCTGGAGGTAGGAAAGGGGGCTGCCATTTTAACGAAAACTCCCGAAATCGATTCTGTCCGCATAGTAGGCAATGGGGCCTGCAATTATAATGTAAACTTCCCAACCTGATTGTGAATGCCAGTAGGCAAGTGAGCCTGCCGTTATATCACAAATCCGTAACAAACACTTTACATTGGAAACAACGTACGGGGACCTCCCCATGCTCTTTCTCGGATAACGCTAAGAGACATGCAATTTTAAAACTATCTTATTTACTGTATGTACACTATTTACTTCGATATTCGAATACAATGTAGAATACCGTAGCGAAGCACGGGTACATTCGCTAGTATCAAAATAAATAAACAGAGGATGAGCGCGGGGTACTGAATGATCTTCGCATTTGACATTTTATCACATGTAATTTTAATTATTATCATTGTGAGCTTGCATCCGGGAGATAGTAGGTTCGAATCCTACTATCGGCAGCCCTGAAGATGGTTTTCCGTGGTTTCCCATTTTCACACCAGGCAAATGCTGGGGCTGTACCTTAATTAAGGCCACGGCCGCTTCCTTCCAACTCCTAGGCCTTTCCTATCCCATCGTCGCCATAAGACCTATCTGTGTCGGTGCGACGTAAAGCCCCTAGCAAAAAAAAAATATCATAATATAATAGCCCGCCTCTGTGGTGTAGTAGTTAGTGTGATAAGCTGCCACCCGCGGAGGCCCGGGTTCGATCCCCAGCTCTGCCACGAAATTTGGAAGGTGGTACGAGGGTTGGAACGGGGTCCACTCAGCCTCAGAAGGTCAATTGAGCCAACTCAGCCATCCTCGAAGTGGTTTTCCGTGGTTTCCCACTTCTTCTCCAGACAAATGCCGGAATGGTACCTAACTCAAGGCCACGACCGCTTCCTCTCCTCTTCCTCGTCTATCCCTTCCAATCTTCCCATTCCTCCACAAGGCCCCTGTTAAGCAAAGCAGGTGAGGCAGCTTGGGCGAGGTACTGGTCCTCCTTCCCATCTGTATACCCCGATCTAAAGTCTCACTCTCCAGGACACTGTACTTGAGGTGGTAGGGGTGGGATCCCTCGCTGAGTCCAAGGAAATAACAAACCCTGGAAGGTAAACGGATTAAGAGAGAAAGATCAAAATCTAATTCACTAAAATGTAGATACATCCCTATACATACCAACAAATATATCTTCAGTTTCACTTGTTTCTGAGAAATGTACCTGCGAGGGACTTATAGAGTACTTTTTTGAGCGGCTGTACATATCGTAAATCATATACCACCAGACGATTTTGTTGAAGTTATTTGTTTTTGGCGGCGAAAACCATTTCGTGTTGAACGTAAGCAAAAGGTCCCGCTTGCTTTAATGGACGATCTTGCCTCGTTTACAATTCTTTGCACCGTTCGAACACTGACATCGCATGCAGCTGACATGGGTAAATCATTTCCTGATGAACGTAAACACACTGCCCCGCTTGTTTTAAAGGACGATCTTGCTTCGCTCACAATTCTTTGCACCGTTCGAACACTGACATCGCATGCAGCTGACATGGGTAAATAATTTCCTGATGAACGTAAACACACTGCCCCGCTTGTTTTAAAGGACGATCTTGCTTCGCTCACAATTCTTTGCACCGTTCGAACACTGACATCGCATGCAGCTAACATGGGTAAATCATTTCCTGATGAACGTAAACACACTGCCCCGCTTGTTTTAAAGGACGATCTTGCTTCGCTTATAATTCTTTGCATCGTTCGAACACTGACATCGCATGCAGCTGACATGGGTAAATCATTTCCTGATGAACGTAAACACACTTCCCCGCTTGTTTTAAAGGACGATCTTGCTTCGCTTATAATTCTTTGCATCGTTCGAACACTGACATCGCATGCAGCTGACATGGGTAAATCATTTCCTGATGAACGTAAACACACTGCCCCGCTTGTTTTAAAGGACGATCTTGCTTCGCTTACAATTCTTTGCATCGTTCGAGCACAGACATCGCATGAAGCTGACATGGGTTCCTGTGATGCGGCAATGTCTCGTATCTCTCCTCTCTCTTGTCTATCGCTCACTGCGTCACGTGTTTAATATATTCATGTAGTTTGTATACTATTTCTGAAGCTTGTAAAAATTTCCGTCCACTCCCTTCTGGCTTCCATCGGAATCAAAACCTAGACAATCACTTCGAACCCCACTATCAGCAGCCCTGAAGATGGTTTTCCGTGGTTTCCCATTATCACACTAGGAAAATGCTGGGGCTGTACCTTAATTAATGCCATGGCCGCTTCCTTCCCACTCCTAGCACTTGCCAGTCCCCATCTGTGTCAGTGCGATGTAAAACAGCTTAGATGTCCAGTACTATGCGCTGGGCGTTGTGTCTGGATATGTTCGATCCTTCCTTTGTTTTAAAAGCAGTCCTGCACCCTATTTTGTGAAATTTTTGGCCTAGATTTTAAGTCAGTGCTTTGATATAATATCCTAGAAAGAAAAATGTCTCGAAGCACTCCAAGTAATATGTTCATGGTGGTAGTAACTAAGTCGATGTTACAGTATATTGTTGCAACAACACAGGAAGGACACCAGTCTTAAAAACTAAATGACCATTTACATTCTAAATTATTTATGTGATAAGATTAATACAATGTCGGGTAACACTGTTGCAGAAGACACCATTATTATTACAATCATTCTGTCTAAAGTGTAAAGTTCTGAATCTCTTATACTGTGCCTACCTGCGACTTTGGAGTCATAGGCGACGCCGACGCCGCAGATTCCGTTGTCTCTAGCTGCTGCCACTTCTCCAGCACAGCGCGTCCCATGACTGAAAGTAAAGAGATTTTGCTGTTATTTTCGCCATTATTAAAAATGTAAGTAGCAAATGCTCCATGATGATTAAAGAAATATTATACAATTGAATGGCTTTTTAAGAGGAGCTGCGTACAATATTTTAACAAGAGAGAAGTAAACCAGCAAACAAACTAACTCGGAGTTTCACATGACTAGTACTTTTAAGTAGTATGCCACTGAACCTTCAGCTACACATAGTATATAACTTCCTGAGACATGAGTGTCTACATTGGATATTAACTTGCTATGGAGTCTATGACCTCTATATTTGGCCTCATAATAATAATAATAATAATAATAATAATAATAATAATAATAATAATACCGGGCGAGTTGGCCGTGCGGCTAGGGGCGCGAAGATGTCAGCTGTCATCCGGGTGCATCCGGGAGACAGTGGGTTCGAACCCCACTGTCTGCAGTCCTCAAGATGGTTTTCCGTGGTTTCCTATTCTCACACCAGGCAAATGCTGGGGCTGTACCTTTATCAAGGCCACGGCCGCTTCCTTCCCACTCCTAGGTCTTTCCCATCCCATCGTCGCTATAAGACCTATCTGTATCGGCGCGATGTAAAGCAAGTTGTAATAATAATAATAATAATAATAATAATAATAATAATAATAATAATAATAATAATAATAATAATAATAATAATAATCACCACCTCCGTGTGCTTCACTTTTAGGTGGGGCATACAACACATCCACACTATGCTATCGTAAGCGGCGACCGAATGGAGGACCCTAGGTGTTCTCAACATTGAAGCGAAGGTTGGGGACCTCCGGGACACTACCTGAGACCGATATTGCCCCTACTTATTTGTGCCAAGCTCCTTCCTCACTTTCATAATTCCTACTTCACCTCCCTTCGTCAACTCTTGTTCCCTTCCTATCCCGATAGTATTAGGCTCCAACACTTCGAAAAATGAAGGTATCGGCCAAAGAAAGACAAGGGCCACGAAGGACGTGAAAGTGAAAGATCCCATAGTTATCGGAAACCTAATACCATTAGGGCCGGGAAAGAACACGTGTTAGGCAAGAGAGGTCGGATATAATAAATGAAAGTAAGGAACCTGGCAGAAGTGGAAGGAATGCCCCGTCTTCGCTACCACTACGCTCCCAAGTTAAGAGTCCCTGGGGCGCCTTTTAGTCGCCTCTTACGACAGGCAGGTGTCACCGTGGGTGTTAATTCTACCGCCCCCCTCTCACAAGGGGAGGCTTGTGAGACCCGGTGAGTCTTCAATTGTCACGGTGTTTGTGGCCTTTCCGGCGGATCCGTGGTGTAAAGATAGCGTGCCTGCCTTTTACCCGCAGACCACGCACTCGATTCCCAGACAGGTCATAGACTTTCAACCTTAAATCATTCCCTTTGCTGGGGACTGAGTGTTAGTGCGTTTCTGCTACTACAATAACTCGTGCCGAGCTCGATAGCTGCAAAATGCGGCCAGTATCCAGTAATCGGGAGATAGTGGGTTCGAGCCCCACTGTCGGCAACCCTGAAGATGGTTTTCCATTTTTACACCAGGCAAATGCCGGGATGGTACCTAACTCAAGGCCAAGGCCGCTTCCTTCCCTCTTTCTTGTCTATCTCTTCCAACCTTCGCATTCCCCCGCAAGGCAACTGTTCAGCATATCAGGTGAGGCCCCCTGGATACTTGTCATCCTCCCCAGTTGTATCCTCCAACGCAGAGTCTGAAGCTCCAGGACTCTGCCGTTGAAGCGGTAGAGGTGGAATCCTTCGCTGAGTCCGAGGGAAAAATCGACCCTGGAGGGTAAACAAATAAAGAAGAAGAATTATGGGAGGTGTGGAACAGAACGAGGCCGCTTTTGAACTACTTGGACACGACGTGTGCGGAGACGCTTGGTTAATTCGTACACTGAAAATTACAAGGCATAAGAGTTTATGAAGAAGCTGGAAAGAGGGATGAATGGATGCATGTTTTCAATGTCTCTTTCAAATTAATCGCATTTCACGGAACTGAGGATATCCCGTTCGTTGGATGAAACATGCCATTATGTTAAATAACGCCCCTTATTATCCGGGAGATAGTGGGTTCGAATCCCACTGTCAGCAGCCCTGAAGATGGTTTTCCGTGGTTTCCCATTTTCACACCAGGCAAATGCCGGGGCTGTACCTTAATTAAGGCCACGGCCGCTTCCTTCCACTTCCTAGGCCTTTCCTATCCCATCGTCGCCATAAGATATATCTGTGTCGGTGCGACGTAAAGCAAAAAAGAAAAATCAACCTTGCAGTGAGACTGCCGTGCACAACAGATGCCACTCACGCTCGTCGGAGGATTTTCCTAACAAGGACTGCACCAAGCTACCAAATAACCACGCACAAATATTAAAAGTTCTTGCAAGAAAACAAGCTTAGTAAATTTACGTGAATCAGTCTAATACTGGGGCTGTACTTCAATTAAGGCTTCGGTTGCTTCATTCCCACTCCTGTCCCATCGTCGTCGTAAATCCTATCTGTGTCGGTGCGACGTAAAGCATAGACTGTAAAAAAATACGTGGGTGTTGATATTGTGGTCTTTGCCACCGGACATCCAGTCTACATGGAATCCCAACCACAAGGATATGACTTTCCATTTCAAATACTCCGCATGCACTGTCTGGATTTCAATTACGGCCGCCTTGGTGAGAAGGTGATGGATTACCACGATGTCTGCAGCCCTGAAGATGGTTTTCTGTGGTTTCCCATTTCCAACACATCAGGTAAATGCTGGAACTGTACCTTTATTAGGCGACGATCGCTTCTTTCCACCCCGTTTCGATGTGTTAGTTCGGCGTTAATCCCGTAGTAATAAAATCAATCAATCAATCAATTAGCAGAACCGGAGAGACACAAGGAAACCCCATGGGACTTGAACTGATTATGACATTATTTTCATTCACTCATAGAAGGCTTTTTCTATTGTATTTCCTAACTCACCAACTTCGTCAGCTGTTGTTCATTGCTGACCTCGAGAAAGTTTCTCAACTCCTACAGTGTTTACCATTCTTCAGGGCAAACCCTCATTCCTAGAGATTCGAGAACTCTTTTCAATTCCTCTTTCACCGGATTCTAGGAGGGATAACCTTGTCTTATCTCAAAGGTATGTTAGTTAGCAGCGAAAGAATCAGTGGAGCGAACGAATGAATGATCGAACTAATTATCAAACGTTCCATCAGCACGAAATATCGCGTCGGTGACTACTAACTTGAAGGAACATTAACAAAATTCCAGGAAGTGTATTCCAGTATAAAGTAATAAAAACTACACTTTTTTATTTGTTTATTTACGGTATTTATTATGAACAGCTTGGTTTGGACGAGAACAATCCAGTGTATGCTGTTGATGCTACAGGGCTTCTATACAGTGCAAAACAGGGAAAGTTGATTACATTTTACTATCCAACATTTACAGGTTTTATTAGATGTCTCAGCGGATCAGTGGTAGAGTGACCAGCAAGTTCGTGGGTTCGATCTAGTCTGAGATAACTCATTTTAAGGGTGGTTAAATATCTTGGTGCTGTCTTACTGTTGTTGTCATGCTAAATATCTCTGGTCGGGCATTAAGTGTCACCCGACAAAATTAAATTAACTCCTCTTATAGGAAGATCGAGACGGTGATGACTCCGTCACGGTGTCCGTTCCAGTAGAATTCCGCTTTCGTTGCTAGATAGCAGCACAATTGAAATGGTGAAATTGGTAGCCAGGCCATCTAGATATTATTATTATTATTATTATTATTATTATTATTATTATTATTATTATTATTATTATTAGTCGTAGTAGTATTTAGAGCCTCCGTGGCTCAGGTGGAAGCGTGCTGGTCTCCCACCGCTGGGTTCCGTGGTTCAAATCCCGGTCACTCCATGTGAGATTTCAAAGTGGAGGCGGAACAAGTTTCTCTCCGGGTACTCCGGTTTTTCCTGTCATATTTCATTTCAGCAACACACTCCAATATTTCATTTCATCTGTCAGTCATTAATCATTGCCCCCAGAGGAGTACGACAGGCTTCGACAGCCGGCACAGTTGCTATCCTCGCCGCTAGATGGGGCTTCATTCATTCCGTTCCTGACTGGAAACAGGCTGTAAATTTTTATTATTATTATTATTATTATTATTATTATTATTATTATTATTATTATTATTATTATTGCAGGATTTATTAACTAATGAGAACTTATCACCATAGGGTGGGAGGGGGATATTTGAATCATCGGGTTGTTCGGATGGAAAGGAGCATGTTTTGCCACTGCGCACGCAGGAAGAGCATGTCAGGAGTCATTGCGAGCCAGAAGTGTGTGGGCTGAGGTCTGTCGTGAAGCACGAGTTAACTATACCAAGACATCTATTATCATCATATTCCACCAATATTAGCTTAAATAAGCTGAGATAGGAGACAGTTGTGGTAATTTGTCTTGATGTAATATTGGAGATTGTATTCACATTATTGAGAATAAGTTAGTGTCTTGTTTGTTGGCGTGGGAAGGGAGTCCGGGCAGACCACCCACCATGACAACTAGCACATTCTTTTGGTAACATTATGAACTGTTAACGTTTTAGTAGAATGTTTCAGATGGGGCTATCTTTCGCGGGCTGTTTCAACAGATATCTTTCAACGGTATATAGGCCTACAGTAATTTATCTGTTGAAAGATATTACCCTTCCAAAGTTAAAATGTGAAGTTACTATTTCTTTTCATATGTACCACTGTGCAGGAACCTCTCACATGCGTTTCTAATAATTTCTAATAATATCACCAATAAGCATCGTTTATATTACTTCTGAAGTCTGGTAACTTACTGCAAACTCGTTACGCTATGTCGCAAATTGAGTTCTAAATTTAATTTAAGAAATGATGGACAGGTCTCTGCAGAGGAAACTTTAATATTTCCATAATCTCATTTTAGAAAGATATCAACATGCAGAAGTAAGAAGTTTGTTTGATACGGAAACGTTATAACAGCAGCCGGAGGCTTAAAGGCATCCACAGCCTCGGGGATTTACTGACCTTTCTGTGTGGCGTTACGATGTGGTGCGCGCTGCTTTTATAATATCGCTTGGGATTCTCTTCTCCACTTGCATCCTAACTAACAAGGTTTACAGCATTACAATTTCTACAGTATTCCAAGAAACTAGCGAGTGCTTTTGTGTTTATTGATGGTGGGAGCACTTCACTTCAATCACTTTCATGAGACCATAAATATTGTGTTGTTACAAGAAGCTAGAGCAATTTTAAGACATTTGTGGAGGAAGAGTTCTCTCTTTTCGGGGAATATGTGCGTCGGAGAGTAAGGAAAGATGCATTGGTGACATTGAAATTATACAGTGTGTGTCCGTGATATCACAAACTTTCAGGGTCGATGGAGGACTGCAAATGGATCAATCTGAGATGAGGAACCATATTTCGGAAGCGATCGAGTAAAAAGTTAAGCAAAATTCTACTCATTTAACTCCGTTTACCTGCACAAGTTTCAGAACCTGATCCATTTACAACAAATGTTCGAGATGGCGTCCCCCTTCGTCAATCCAGGCATGGCATCGCCACATAAAGTTCTGTCGTACCCGTTCGATTATCCCCGATGTCGTCTGAACAGCGTCGCAGGCAGCGAGAATTCTTGCCAGGAGATCCTCTTCAGTCTCGACAGGTGTCTCGTACACAAGGCTTTTCACATGGTCCCACAAGAAGAAATCAAGTGGAGTGAGATCAGGTGAACGAGTGGGCCATGAAACAGAGCCTCCTTTTCCTACCCACTTTGAATGGGATGTTTGATCCAGATGTTCACGAATCCTCAATACAAATTGAGGTGGGTCATTGACTTCCGGCAGGCTGCGGGACGAAATTCCGACACCCTGGCGTCTGTTAAGAACGGACGGAAGTTAAACAACTTGGAGTATTAATATCTTTTGACTCGAACGTTTACGGACTACGGTTCCTCATCTCAAACTGATCCATTTGCTGTCCTCCATCATCCCTGAAAGTTCGTAACATCATCACGGATACACCTTGTATAAATTAGATGTCTCATTCGATCCGCCCGTCCCAATCAGTGTTATTCAATGGAATCTGAAAACTATTACGTATGAATTAAATGCACCGGCTCCATGGTGTAGGGGTGACGTGCCTATCCCTTACCCGGAAGTCCCGGGTTCGATTCCCGGTCACTGCAGGGATTTTAATTCTGGACTGAGAGCTGGAACGCAGTCTCGTGAGACAATTGAAGACCTGTCTGACATGAGAGGCAGTGGTATGGTCACGAAAGACAAGCAATACGGCTAATTATGCCGTTACACTGACCACGTGTACTCCAAAATCTACAGTCCATCTGGCTGGGCAGCAGCCATCACGGCTGACCAATGCCCTTAATGGGCTAAAGTGTCACGGGTTTTCTTTTTCCTTTATAAATTACATCTGAATGAAGATGATAAAATGTATGTTATTCTACCCACGTCTTTACGAAAAGATGTGGCATTGTACTATCAAAATAGACTCCTTTAGAATTTGGATCAGGACATTCTGAATTTCTAAAAACAGTATCAATAAATGTGAATATTTAATTTTTACGACCGCACTTGCACTTCACATTGGCCTACGACTTATTGGGTCGTGTTGACGACGTAAGGAAGAGATATTAAATACGGAAAAAATGACCAACCGGATAACAGTGAGATCCGAACCGACAATTTTCTAATTTTGCGTCGAATGCTCTACAAGTTGAGCTATGGTGGCGTAGGTCGTACTTGTTCTATTGGAAAAGATCTGAGCAACTACATAGCTGTAAAGTTCGCGCTTGTAGTCCGCTGTGGGCCAATTCACATTTGGCCTCGCTCAGTGGGTACAGGACTACTGTCACTCTTCCTACTTTGTGTCACTATGTTCAAGAATGCCGTTCAGTTGTAAATAAGTTCGTTATAATAAACTATAATTACAGCACTTCTTCCTGCCCTTTTCCAAGTTACCAGGGATCAGCACTTTGTATGGGCTTAACCCAGTTTTACGACCGGATGCCTTTCCTGAAGCCAAATCCATGTGGAGGGATGTATTTACTTACTGCGTGTTTCTATTGTGTCTTGTAGGGTACTATGTTATATGCAGATAAATGTGTGTAATAAGACGAACATAAACATCCCGTCCCCGAGCTAGAGTAATAAACCAGACAAAGGTAAAACTCCGACCCTGCTGGGAATCAAACACGAAGCCCTCAGAACCGAAGGCCACAGCGCTGAAAATTCAGCTAAGGAGCCGAACATAACAACATAGCAGTGCCTACAAAGGTGAGCTGTCAAATGTGACCCATACGCCGACCAAATGACCGAACAAGGGACTTCAAGAAATAATGTTACTTTTTCAGGTCTTCTTGTCAATCTCAGTCAATACATGAGAGGGGAAGAGGATCACCAGATGTACTAAAGTAGGTAGGAAGACGGATGATCCCTAAACCTCTGTTTAGTTCTTTTCTCTATCCTGTTTTTATGCTCAGGTCAAGGCCCACTTATTACAATTTCTAAAAAAAGACAAGTTGCGAAATGCACCTAAATTAGGATTATTCACTTTTTGTGCCTTAATAATAGGTACAAAGTGCTAAACATGCTTCTTAGCTAAATAATGTTCATTCTATTGCTTATTGAATGATGCCAGTGTAAAACGAAGTTTCGAGTAAAAACCTTTGTGTGTGTGTGTGTGTGCGTGTGTGTGTGTGTGTGTGTGTGTGTGTGTGTGTGTGTGTGTGTGTGTGCGTGTTTTCTGAGCAACTGTAAAAACAAAGCTTTAGGTATTTAATAACCAAGGGAGTTGGCTGTGTAGTGTAGCAGTAAGCTTGTATTCGGAAGATCGCGGGTTCGGACCCCACCATCGGCATTTCTGAAGATGTTCTTTCGTGGTTTTCCAAATGAGACAAATGCTGGCTGAAGGCCTTCCTCCCTGCTCCAATGCCTTCTTGGTCCCATCGTCACCGAAAACGTGAAAGTGTTCGCGGGAAGTTAACTCCTAGTGAAGAGAAGATCCCCCCCCTTGCAATGTTTATCTTAATAATACTTTAAGTAGGAGTGTAAAAAACGGAGCGAATAGGGCCTTGGGTTAGGGTCGCGTAGCTGTGCGCTTGCCTTGGGGAGACGGTGGGTTCGAATCCCACCGACGACAGCCCTGAGGGAGGTTTTCCGTGGTATCCCCATTATTACACCAAGCAAATGTTGCAGTTGTACCTTAATTAAAGCCTCATCCGCTTTCTTCTCAAAAATCTTGCCCACCCTTGCGCCCCGAAAACCTTCAGTGTATTAATGCGACGTTAAATCTCCAGCAAAAACAAAAAAGAAGGAAAATATTGCTTACCCTTGTATTGATTAATTTTCCTTGCTCTTTTTGCAATTTGTTTACCGAGCTCGATAGCTGCAGTCGCTTAAGCGCGGCCAGTATCCAGTATACGGGAGATAGTAGGTTCGAACCCCACTGTCGACAGCCCTGAAAATGGTTTTCCGTGGTTTCCCATTTTCACACCAGGCAAATGCTGGGGCTGTACCTTAATTAAGGCCATGGCCGCTTCCTTCCCCACTCCTAGCCCTTCCCTGTCCCATCGTCGCCATGAGACCTACCTGTGTCGGTGCGACGTAAAGCAAGTAGCAAAAAAAAAAAAAAAAAAAGCAATTTGTTAGGGTCGACTCTTCGTCTAGTTTTACGACTGAACGCTCTTCCTTACTCCAACTCATTACAACATATTTGCGTGAATTTGTGATAGTTGCTAGTATATTGTGTTGTGCGTTTATGAAGAGATGTATATTAGGACGAACTCAAGCACCCAGTTTCCAAAACAGAGGAATTAACTAGACGTAGCTGAAACCAACAACCTGACCGGGAATCGAACCGGCAGTCCTCTCAACCGAAGACCACTGCGCTGACCACTGAGCAAAGGAGACCGACTTATCCATATATCACTCTCCTGTAGTATAGTATGTTAGGGCTGGGTTTCTGCACAGTGGGTGAGGAAATAATTTGTGTTGAGAGAGAGGAATTTCATAATAATAATAATAATAATAATAATAATAATAATAATAATAATAATAATAATAATAATAATAATAATAATAATAATAATAATAATCCAGCGGCAAGAAACCTAAAACTGAAGAACGCAGCGATAAGTGAAAGACAAATGACCCATTGTGAAAGGATGAAAAAGTTTTGGGGAAAATAAGGACAACTGTCAAAATGAAAATAACCGATTCTATACGTTTATGTGCTTAATAGAGGGTTGAACGTGTATATACAGCGAACTCCAGATTACGGATTACCCGGTTTGGGGGTTATCTGTGCACCCGTGAGATTTATCGTAATATTATTTCCTTTATTTTTTACGGCATTTTGAATAGGCTACGTGTGAACTGCGTGCTCGTGCTGACGGCATGCTTTGTTTGAGAACTAAACACTAAACCATGTACTGTATAGCAGTTCTTTGTTAGTGTTCTGTGATAGCTGTCGTGGCTAAAAAGTGAAAGAAAGTGATTTTAACTTTTCTTAAAATGCTTGAATTAATTCGAATGTTCGAGAAAGGAGAATCAGTAAAGATATTAGTGAATTATTACGTTATTGATGCACATGTGCGACATAAAGTGTTGAAACTCTCTTACGTTGAACAGGGAGATTTTAATGCACTTTGAAACATTCGTACTGTCATTCAAAAGAACGTAAATAAATCTCGAAAGCAAAAGAACATTACTGGTTAATTTTCGGCAAACGCAAAAACTGACTTTGTATAATTTTTGTACCTCAAGTCTTGTTTTTTTTCCTTTTTTTTTTTTTTGCTAGGGGCTTTACGTCGCGCCGACACAGATATGTCTTATGGCGACGATGGGATAGGAAAGGCCTAGGAGTTGGAAGGAATCGGCCGTGGCCTTAATTAAGGTACAGCCCCAGCATTTGCCTGGTGTGAAGATGGGAAACCACGGAAAACCATCTTCAGGGCTGCCGATAGTGGGATTCGAACCTACTATCTCCCGGATGCAAGCTCACAGCTGCGCGCCTCTACGCGCATGGTCAAGTCTTGTACCAACAATAAACATTGTAAGTAATTTTTATATTAGCCTACTTCATTGATATACTACCTGATGTACCCGTGCCTCGCTACGCAATTCTACATGGTATACAAAATTCCAGGCTAGGTAGTGTACCTGTTACGTGTAAGATTGTATTAAATTGCATAGCTCTTAACGTTACCCCAGAAACGCGACGAGGAAGTCACCATACGTCTTTACTCATGTGAAGACTGGGTTAGGAAATTTTCATTATAATGGTAGGCCTTCTTGCCTAGCATCAGTCACAATCAAATTGGGGAGTTTTCATTATAATGTCAGACAGTCACTCTCCACCTACATTTTTACATCCTCAGTGGGTTTTTCCAACTGAAATCAACATAGGTCATTACAATGACGTCAGTATCAATGTCGCGATTAAAAGCAATGCTATCATATGAAATACTCGATCAAATGAAAAACCACACATTTTCTCACTTTTAAAGAACTTTTAACGAAGAGTACTATGCTGTAGAGCTGGAATGACCAGGCCGCAGACAGCTGTTAGGTGTGCACACTGCTCATCCCAATCAGGGCCTCAGAGTGGGGATCGAATAATTGGAATACTATAACGGACCAGTGTGTTACGTACCAGCAGTGTCAGAAAATGTATGAACCCAGAGGAATGGCATACTAAAGAAGAAAGTTATCGAACTCCCCAGCTATTTTCCGCCAATATTCAGGAAGGCTGTTATACTCACTACGCAACAGTAATCTCATCTATCGGGGATGAGTGGCAGCAGAAGCGACAAAGAACATCACAACAAACAGTGGTCAATGTAATATTATTGTTGATCAATTTTATGAGCTTTCTGTATGGTACACCTTCACATGTAGTTTTCTTCCGACTCAGAAATACCACTCTTATCATAGTCGGTACGGTTAAAATGAATGAAACATAAATTATCGGAAATTGTATTCCCTATAGCATTTGTTATGTAGTTCTTTTCAATAGGATCAATAACATAGATACTTAAAAATTAAAATTTAGGCTTCTTCCCCTAAACTACCATTTCATCCAGGGTTTACAAAAAATATTTATAGCCTAGGCTGTATTTTCTTATTCCCCGACTCTATATACCAATTTTCATTAAATTCTGTTTACCCATTTTCTCGTGGCTTGGCTTTGATTTGGACTTAGCAACAAAAATGCAGATTCATGAATATCTCTGTTAACATACCCGATACAACAAAAATGTGTAAGACATAAATGATCGGAAATTTAATTCTACATACATTTAGTTATGTAGTATTTATCGATAAGACCACTAATAACATAAGTGTTTGAAAATATGGTTTTAGGCCCTCCCCCAAACTACCATTTCACTCAGCGGGAATAAATTATTTATAGCCTAGATTGTAGTGGCTCATTCCCCAACTTTACTCTTCAGCCGTTTTCTCGTGATGGACGTACAGACAGACAGACAGACAGACAGACAGACAGACAGACAGACAGACATTACAGAAAACTAAAAAGGGCATTTCCTTGTTACTGTGGACACGACCTATACATAAATAGCATTCTTTTTAAATTCTGAGCATTGTACGGACAAAACTCTTATTTTATATATAGAGACTGGTTATTGTATGTGTTAATTGTTCGAAATTATTGCAGTTTCAAACAGTATTTTATGTTCTGTATTATTGAAAGTTTCGCTGTGCATAAAAATACACAAAGTCGTTTTATCCGTGTTTTCAGGTATCCGTGCAAATTTCTGGTGATTAGCCCGGATAATCGGGGGTTCGGGATAATAATAATAATAATAATAATAATAATAATAATAACTATTATTTCTTAATAGACGCCAGAATGCCGAAATTAATCTTGAAAATGTGCGTTTAAACTGACAGTAAATCTATCGATGTTAGTCTCTAGCATTAAAGCACTGTTTAATACCAATCTTCAGCACTGCAATTCAATTCCGCAACCTTGGGTAAACAGCAGAACTCTTCGTTAAACCACCCACGTAGAGCGTAGTACCTTTAAGTGAAAGCTTGTTAGTCCTATAGACAGAAACGCAGGACAACGTCGGTCTTGAGCAGGAACTAAGTAAATTGAGTTAAACACCTCTGGGAATGGAACTGGCACGTTTGCTATCTATCTTTGCTTTGTGAAGACATAACTCATTAGCTGACATGTTCTCTTGTTTTGCTGCCGTCGTAGATGGCTTTCTGGTGGTCCTCTATTGCATCACAATTGGATCACGTACATGAAGGCCCCTTGGTTCCCAACTGAGAATATTCTCCGCGTCTTGTGCTGCGTCAATACTGTTCGCCATAAACTAGGAACATGGCGATCGTTGTGTGCATTATAGAGAAGCTTTCAGAAAATTCACATTAAAGGTGAATGCTTGTGTGTCTCTTTTACATTACTTCATTGTTCTTAAAAGATGGCAAAAGTTTCAATACAAATAAATTAATAATTACAAAAGAAGGTAATGTGATGTTGTTTAATTTGAGTCAGTCTCTTCAGGTGACATGTAAATGCCATTTGATATTCTGTTTCATCTCCCAAATAGTGGAAAGTAAAACTCCTGAGGACCTTAATAATAATAATAATAATAATAATAATAATAATAATAATAATAATAATAGCAGCGTGTGGCCTCCTCCTTCTTTCGAGTTGACACCGCACAGGCGACCTGCGCGTCTGTGGGTATGGGGCCTTACCTACTATGAATTCTAATGATGAATATCGCACACAACGAAGCCCCCGAGCCATTGGAATTAACCAGTGAATATTAAAATCCCCAACGCGGCCGGGAATCGAACTGGGGTTTCTGTGTACCAAAGGTCAGCACACAAACCATTTAGCCATGGAGCCGGAGAAATAAACTCATGTCCTTACCCTGAGGTGCTACAGCTCTTCTCAGGCACAACCCCCACAGGTGAGCTGCATGTACCATTTCTACCACATACGAGCCCCCCTTCCATTCTTAAATTTCGGGCCCCCAAGGACGGCAGCTAATAACACTAAACGTTACGCTACGGGGGCGGACAACTTACTGTAATCATGTCAGATATCCATTAAGCATACGATGTTCGGTTCCGTAGCTGAGTGGTCAGCGCCGTTCGCCTTCGATTCTCGACCCGGTGGGGTATTTTAACCGTGTCCAATTAATTTTTCTCATTTGGGCAATGAGTGTTTGTGTTTATCCCAATACACGCCAATAAACATACGACACCATAGTATCAACTACTGCGGAGACGCACAGTAGTTAATACATCCCACCGCATAGGGTTGGCGTTAGGAAGGGCATACGGCCAACTTGTGGTACAGATTCCACACCCAAGGCTCCACCAGATTGAAGAAAAATTGACAGAAAAAGAACAACAACCACCACCATTTAACATAGTGATACGCGTAAAGTACGGAGCTGTGAATTTCTGTCCAAACAAAATCATCTGTATCTCAATGAAATGAGTTCGTGATCTTGGGAATACTATACCAAATCTATATAGACACGCCTTATTCTGCGTATAACGGTATCAGTGATGGAAGTAATTAATCAGCTATCGTAAACAGACATTACGATGTGACAGGGCTGGGGAGGGGGGGGGGTGGATGTATTTCATTTCATACTAAGTTTACGTTCTTCGAAATCATGTGGAAAGTGTACTTACTTACGGCACTGAACTTCTACCAATGTAAAAACATATCATCAGAAACATTTTTTTTCAGTGCATGTATATGAAAATGAAAATCCACAACCTGTTCCAGTCATTTGACTGGGCCAGGAATGGAATGAATGAAGCCCCTTCTCGCGGCGAGGATGGGAATTGTGCCGGCTGCCGAGGCCTGTCGCACTGCTCTGGGGTAATGATTAATGAGTGATTAACGAAATGAAATGAGATTGGGGAGTGTTGCTGGAATGAAAGATGACAGGGAAAACCGGAGTGCCCGGAGAAAAACCTGTCCCGCCTCCGCTTTGTTCAGCACAAATCTCACATGGAATGACCGGGATTTGAACCACGGAGCCCAGCGGTGAGAGGCCGGCGCACTGCCGCCTGAGCCACGGAGGCAGTGCATGTATAACAGTTGCTTAAATACTTAGCAAAAGGCTACACTGCATCATGTGGGTGAGTCAATGAATGAATGAATGAATGAATGAATGAATGAATGAATGAATACACTTCTCTCCCAGTCACGGATGACCACCAACTGGGTAGATCGTATTCGTTTATTGTAATCCAAATTATTACATGGAGTTAATTTTGAACGTACTATAGAAAACCTAAGATAGGCTACTACAATTCCTGAAAAGTACATGTAATATGCCTCCTTGGTGGCCATGACGTTAAGATATCAAGTATGGCCGGTTCGAGTCTCCTTGTTGGTATCATAATTCTTCATCAGAATGTTTGCCAGCATAGTAGGGGAAATACTGTTGTGGTATATCATTTCTAATCACTAGATTGCGTGCCAAAATCCTGTATTCAACTACAAAACTCTTCGCAATGGTAAAATAAAGTGAGGGCATACAACGCTGTTGATGGTGATTCGTCCATCGGATGGAGAGGTTAAATCTTCAGCAGGCTCCTTCGCGTTATTCGACACGAGTATGTTATATGTTGACACCTGGTTCCTCTCTCCCCCTAACTCATTATCGCCATCATCCCACATCCAGACGCGCAGGTTGCCTATGAGCGTCAAATAGAAATACCTACAACTGGCGAACCGAACATATCCTTGGACACTCTTGGAACTAAAGACCATACGATAAAAATAGATAAATACGTAAATAAATTAAGTAAATAAATAAAATACATCTAAATCTACTGATGGGTTGAAGAACGAGTATTTCAGGAATGTTTGTCACAGTTCTTTGAGATCTGTTATCTTCTTCTTCTCTTCATCGTTATAATCCTTAGAAAATCGTACCATGTATTTAGACTGTGTGAAGTCTTTCTAATAGTCTTTCAGTAATGGTGTGTAGGTGTCACTTATAGCGTCCGCTGGAGTATGCATTTCAATAGTATTGGAAAATGACATGTAAAATCACCTCTGACTCATTGAGGAAAGCAACGAGAAACCATCTAATTCTCCATTTTATCACTGCCTCTTCTGTGATGCGTAGGCTATCTATAACAGCTGGTGTTAGATTTGTTGGGGGATCAAGGAGCCTTGGCGGTGATGACCAAAAGCACAAAAACAAGGGACCTAAACAAATACATGCACACACATAATAATAATAATAATAATAATAATAATAATAATAATAATAATAATATTTGATATCTTTCAACCCCACTATCGGCAGCCCTGAAAATGGTTTTCCGTGGTTTCCCATTTTCACACCAGGCAAATGCTGGGGCTTTACCTTAATTAAGGCCACGGCCGCTTCCTTCCAACTCCTAGGCCTTTCCTATCCCATCGTCGCCATAAGATCTATCTGTGTCGGTGCGACGTAAAGCCCCTAGCAAAAATATATATATATATATATATCTTTCAACTAAACAAAAGCCGATGTCCAGTAATATTTCCCTTCCAAAACGTATCTTAACGATCTAACGTGTCCTTCAACGTTATGTCTACCGCATTTAGGCGCTCGGATGGCAAGCCGCTGCTGGATTTTAATCTCGCGAACTTCCGTGTGGTGCGAGTACCAATGTGTGACTTAGACCAGTGTGATCTCTACTGTATCATGGTCTCTAAATTTATCGTTACAAATGTTTCTCAACAAAGCAGCCATAATGCAGGGCATATATGATTGCCGAATGAAAATGTTCAATTTCCTGTGTTTCTGAGGGAATAGCTTATGGAGTTTGATAACAGGATTTAATTTCGCATTAACCGCCAGTTCGCCTTACCTTCTAGTGTGAGAATGACTACACGGTTCGGGTCACGTAGCTGTCAGCTTGCGTTCAGGAGATAGTGGGTTGGAACTCTACTGTTCGTAGCCCTGAAGATGGTCTTTCCGTGGTTTCCCATTTTCACACAAGGCAAATACTGAGGATTTACCTTAATTAAGCGGTCACTTTCTTCTGAGTCCTAACCCTTTCCTATCCCATGTCACCATAAGACTTCTCTGCTCTGGTGTGACATAAAACAATAATGTCAAATATTAACCAATATGTTTGTAAGACAATCATCACTCATCACTACTACTGATCTGCATTTAGGGCAGTCGCCCTGGTGGCAGATTCCCTATCTGTTGTTTTCCTAGCCTTTTCTTAAATGATTGCAAAGAAATTAGAAATTTATTGAACATCTCCCTTGGTAAGTTATTCCAGTCCCTAACTTCCCTTCCTATAAACGAATATTTGCCCCAATTTGTCCTCCTGAATTCCAACTTTACCTTCATATTGTGATCTTTCCTATTTTTAAAGATACCATCCAAACTTATTCGTCTACTGATGTCCTCCCACGCCATCTCTCCACTGACAGCTCGGAACATACCACTTAGTCGAGCAGCTCGTCTTCTTTCTCCCAAGTCTTCCCAGCCCAAACTTTGTAACATTTTTGTAACGCTACTCTTTTGTCGGAAATAGCCCAGAACAATGTTCATAGGAAGTTGGATATCGTGTGTTATACACATATCTTACGTCTATAACTACAGTAAGTCATCTCTCGATAGTTCTACATGCCACAATAATTTTTTCAATGCCTGGAATTTACTGTAGTCCAGAACTTAAAAAGTGATCTGTTCCTTGTGTAGGTTTATGTAGGCTACGTCGTGTTCATGTGCATACTTTGTAGCTACAATTATTAAAAGAAATAGAATAATGACTGTGAAAGCATTTAACCCGAGTGAAAGTTGACATTTAAGCATTTCCAGTAGAACGCAAAGCAAATCGTACTGAGATTAAATTCCAATGGATGACATGAGAGCTGACGTGGTTAACGTACGGCAAACAAACACTCCCACGTTGGACGGTCTGCAAATTAGCGACACATTCAGCACATAACTCATTCTGTACAGTGAGTGTGACAAGAAGGGAAAATTAAAAAAAAGAAAGAAAAGAAGCATAGTCACGAGTAAATGGAAGAGCCAGAAATTCCACTGTGTACCAATTAAGAATTATTTTTATCTAACAGCAAGAATTACTCGCTATGGGTCGGTGAACTTGCAATGCTTGGCAAGTCAATCAAAATAACAATAGGTCTGTGACGGAATTCTCATTTGTAGTGTGTGAGAAGTACCTGATTTACTGGGTGGTATTATGACTTTTATTGGAATTTCCTATATGGGTGCTCCCTGGGTAAGTACTGAGAAAACTATCAGTTCAGCGGTTGTGAAGAGAGGACCTGCTTTCCACTGTTCAGAAATTGCGTTACGTGTGACTTGGTATATGCTGATAAAGTACTCGCAATTTCCACACTGGACTCCACGTGGAGCCTGTCATTTACAAGGCTAAGATGCCATTGGTCGAAAGTACTGCCTTAGTGATGTACAGACCGTACTGTATCTCGGATGACGTCACTCAAAGAAGTGAACAATTTCCTCCGTCCGATCCGCGTAATGCGAGTACATGATACGACTGTGCCTTATAGTTAAGAAATATTCCCAAATGTATTATTATAACAGGTGAGAATTACACCTGTAATTATTTATTATCTCGTAAATTACGAATAATAAGGCTTTGCCACCATATCTCCAGATGATTATAAATACCGTGTAATTTTCGTGGGTTTCTTTTCTTAGATCTTCTGGCAGTATCCTTCAAGGAATTAACTTGTTTGCTTGTTACACCTAAATATTGTCTACTAGCAATAGTTTAATTTAAATCGTTTAAGATATATGTATAATATCCGGCCCCGTGGTGTAGGGGTAGCATGCCTGCCTCTCACCCGGAGGCCCCGGGTTCGATTCCCGGCCAGGTCATAGATTTTTACCTGAGGGCTGGTTCGAGGTCCACTCAGCCTACGTGATTAGAATTGAGGAGCTATCTGACGGTGAGATAGCGGCCCCGGTCTAGAAAGCCAAAATAACGGCCGAGAGGATTCGTCGTGCTGACCACAAGACACCTCGTAATCTGCAGGCCTTCCAGCTGAGCAGCGTTGTTTGACGTCGCACCTACACATTGAAGGGTTTCGGTGACGCAAGAATAGGAAAGGGATAGGAGTGGGAAGGGAGGACATTGGCCTTAAAGGTACAGCCCCAGCGTTTGCCTGATGTGAAAATGGAAAACCACGGATAATCTTCTTCAGGCCTGCCGACAGTGCGATTCGAACCTACTATCTTCCGAATGCAAGCTCACAGCTGCGCGACCCTAACCGCACAGCCAACTCGCTTGGTTAATTGGCTGCTGCATTCCGGGATCTTCTTCTTCTTCTTCTTCTTCTTCTTCTTCTTCTTCTTCTTCTTCGTCTTCGTCTTCTTCTTGTAAAGGCAATATCGTTGATCACAGAAGAGTAAGAAGCGGGAGAGTTGAAAGGGTGGACAAGGAATTAACTAGAGCAGAACTGAACACAACAAATTTTGAAATTTTATTTCTTTCCTTCGTTTTCGAATTTAAAATTAAAAAATAGAAAATCTGAACGAATAACAATAACATTAATTTCGTCAGCTCTGCCAAAAAGTCCGAAAATCAGATACCACCAATTGTTAATTTTTTGGTTGATTTACATAGAAAAGTGCGTTAGTGATCTTGCCATGTACACAACTTTACAAGTGCTAGAAAAGCTCCAGGAAAATACACTTCGTAGAAGTCTACGCTCCAACTATATCATAGTCGAGCCTCGCAGAGGCATCAATTTTCTCATGGCGCACTTACAACCTATAGATTGTCCTCAATGAAAGTATTTACACCAAGTACCCCTGATTTAGGCTTATCTATTGTTCAACAGATTATAACTTACGGGAACTTCACACCAGAAACAATTATCGAATAAACAGGGGCACGATTGCCCATACCAAATGGCCTTAATGTAAAAGGAAAAGGTTGAACATGACTGGCCATAGACAAAAGGCTAGAAGGCGAAACGCTTGGCCTCCTTCTAGAAATAGTTAAAACCCTAAGTGGGCTTATGGGCAAATGATACAGAAGCTAAGCCTAATCTACACCGGGATGACTAAGTAAGAAATATTAAAGCCAAATATGATTAAATAAATTTAGAGGTTTTGAAAACTGTAGTCACCCCATGCCAAGTTGAATGGGAACTGACAGAGGGTAATCACTCTTTGTGACTTTACATTACACATTTCCCAATAGGGAATAGGATATAGTTCTCAGACTTGCCACATATTCTAAATTTAAACCACCAAATTTAGAAATTTACATAAATAAATGAGGCTGAAACCTTCCCCTCAAGCTATCTACAGGAGCTATCACATGTTTATGAAAATTCTGCCATTACCTTGAGTGGCTAGGCCTTCCCAACGCCGTCCACGCCCCTGCCTCCTGGTTCACGTCAATACACCTTCCTCATACTGGAGTAATTCAGACAATACGCCCCTAAAATGTCCAGCTTTTATACTATTTTTGAGAGGAATCTTCCAGAACTCTTTACTCTGGATTCCTGTACGCACTCCCAATTTGAATTGGCTAGAGAAAATATTTACAAGTTTCTGATTGGTTGATTACTATTGAAGAAGGAACAAGCAGAAGTGTTGAAACTTTGATACATACACAAACAAAAAATCCTCAGAACCTACTGTAAGTTTGCCAACGACAAAAATGAACTTTCTAGAGTTCGTCCCGCTAGAGGGAGCAATTAAAGCGATGATAGAAACATCTGACTGTTGAATACCAAAGTATCGTGTAATACACCAGTTCAAGTTTGTTTACATACATGGCCTTTTAGAAGGCGCGCATTTTAACTGACCGGAGAAGGTGTACCACCAGTACAAGTATTATTACAATTATTATTATTATTATTATTATTATTATTATTATTATTATTATTATTATTATTATTATTATTAACCCTAGAACTTCCAAACGTCGCGCTTGCGACACAATAGAGTGTCACTAGAATGTCAACGTCGCACGCGCGACGCGTAGTACATGCATTCGCTTAACCAGTCATAACATCATTTATCGTTCACTTACGCTATTTTAATAAGTAATACATTGAAGGGGAAGCTTTAAGTCTTTCAAACCGGGCGAGTTGGCTGTGCGCGTAGAGGCGCGCGGCTGTGAGCTTGCATCCGGGAGATAGTAGGTTCGAATCCCACTATCGGCAGCCCTGAAGATGGTTTTCCGTGGTTTCCCATTTTCACACCAGGCAAATGCTGGGGCTGTACCTTATTAAGGCCACGGCCGCTTCCTTCCAACTCCTAGGCCTTTCCTATCCCATCGTCGCCATAAGACCTATCTGTGTCGGTGCGACGTAAAGCCCCTAGCAAAAAAAAAAATAAGTCTTTCAACACACATTCCTCACTAGCCGAAAATGACTCGGTCAAGGTCAGGGTAGGTATAAAATCAGCTACTCTGCAGTCTCAGTTGCTATGTAACTTCGCGCTCGCTCGCTCGCTGTTCCTGTGAGTTTCTGTGAATATCTTTCGTTATCTTTCAACAGATTGAGTTTATTCTTAAATTGTTTCTTTTGAAGTGTAAACTTTCGTCCTGGATGATGAGCTACGTGATTCAAGTGATATTCACAAAGTTCCTGAAGATGATTGGGATTCTTCCTCTTCCAGCGATATATTTTCCTTAGCTGATGATTCTTCTGAGAGCGGAGAAGAATATATTCCAGAATCTGAAGTTGAAAGTTATTCCGATGAAGAGAGCAGGCCTGCCGACGTTTCATTGGATGTTACTGTTTCCGTAACATCAAAGTGGTGCAGGGTTTATTCACCCGAACCGGAGTTCGATGTTTCCGGGAAGTTCCGCGTAAGGGATCCTGGCATTTTGATCTGTCCACCCCGAAACAGTCCACCTATTACGTATTTCTACTTCTTCTTTACGGATTTGATTTGGAAGCTCTTGGTAAAAGAAAGTAATGACTATGCGGCGAAAGAAAACCTAAAAGATATTCTGGAGAAATGTAGGCCTTTTCTCGTATGCGAATTTGGTTTGATGTAACTGTCTCCAAAATGAAAAAGTAAATGGCTATTTTAATAAATATGGGGTGCACCGTGAATGCTATCATACAATGCAGCATTTCTGGAGGCCTATGAGGCACGGCAGGAAAAGAAAACTCTCCGAGAATGACTCCCAGTAGTGCTCGGCGGCTGATGGAACTGTGTGCAGCTCGGAAATTTTAATCATTTTGCGATTTTATTTTATTTTTACTTTTGGGAACTTAATATTTTTAAAATCTAGAAGAAATTTCGCGTGTTTTGTATATAGTGATATTTAAAATGAGTGGTTATTTATTATTAATGGTGAACTTGAAAATAGGAGAAACACTTTTTTTTAGTTTTCCAAATTTTTCATCGCCTGATACGCACCAGCTATGCAAGTAAATGATCTAATACTTACGTAAGCATCTTAAATAAATCTTTCTGAGTAATATGGTGTGCTGCATTCCTAACTTTTCTGCACTAAACGTGCTTAAATTGGTTAAAAACATAAATTTGTAATACATGTGAAAATGGCCTGACATTTAAGGAAAAACACTCGGCACTTCTAGGGTTAACTTGGTAAGATATTCATGATATTCATACTGAGAGACTCAGACAGTAGAAGCGCTGATCACCTGAATTCAAGTTAGTGGGTTCGATCCTGGCTCATTTCGGTGGAATTCAAGGTGCTTAAATACGCGAGCCTCGTGTCGGTAAACTTAGTCATGTAAGAAAAAAAAATGTGGGTCAAAGTTCGCCCATATTGGCGTCTATATAAGTCGTAATAGTAGTTTGTGAGATGTAATACCAATGATATTCTTCTTCTATTATTATTATTATTATTATTATTATTATGTACAGAATGTTTCTTGGAATGTTTCCCTGAGTGGCTCAGACAGTTCAGGCGCTGGCCTTCTGACCCCAATATGGCAGGTTCAATCCCGGCTCAGTCCGGTGGTATTCGAAGGTGTTCAAATACGTCAGCCTCGTGTCGGTAGATTTACTGGCACGTAAAAGAATTCCTACGGGACTAAATTCCGGTACTTTGGCGTATCCAAAAATAGTTAGTTGGACGTAAAGCGAAATATCATTATTAATGGAGTGTTTCCTTGTAGATTAAACCAGATGTATGTTTATTACAAATATCCCAGACTTTTGAATTGCTTTTCTTACAAAGTAGAACTGCAAGATAGAATTAGCATTTGATGATCTCTGAAGTAAGAATAATCACCCACATTAATGTATAAATAAGGTTCGATAACCGATCAACAAATTTACTGCTGGTGCTGTATTCTTACCTTGCAAGCATCGCTTTAGCGAAATTTTCAATGTAGTAAAGTGAAATGAAAATGGATATTTAGTTTCCATGATTGCATATTACGTGAAGGTTTGTGAGTCTGCTTCCCACTGGTGTATGCACGGAGATTTTTGTTCTGTACTAAACATCTGTTGGGCATCTAGTATGTTTTCTCAGACTAAGTGTTAATTTGAAACTAAATGTTCGCCACAGTAAATGCAATGCAAACGCTGCCGCTCTGTTGAATACAAGATCCATGTCAGCCTGCTCCGGCGCAGTGTATCGCTCTGTCAACTATGATATTGTAGCATGACCGCACATAAACTCGCACACCCACGATGAAAGACAAGCTCGTTCACTTGGTTGGGAAACGCACAGATAGCTCACCAATAGAAATCAATTTTTCCGTCTAGTGAACTCGCAGATATGCTAGCATAATCTAAGCTAGAAGTTTTCCATTTCTTTACATAAAATAACGTAGGCCTATAAATATGGCATCTTTCCTACATTACCCCCTTTTCTCTGTTTATTTGTCGACATTTTCCAAACATCCTAAAATTTTCATGTTTTTTGTCCTTGGGCGTGAGAGTTACGTGGCAGTATGCTACCTTGAGAGACAGAATACGGAACGAAGATATACGAAGGAGAACCGGCATGAAAGACGCTCTGACGACAGCCGATCAGCTAAAGTGGAAATGGGGAGGACACGTAGCGAGACTGGAGCAAAATCGATGGACCTACAAAATGACAATGTGGGATCCCAGACAAGGAAGACGGAACGTGGGAAGGCAAAGAACTAGATGGGCAGACTGGTTTGCGAGATGGGGAGGAAAACAATGGACAAGAACAGCAAAGAAAAGGCAAGAGTGGAAAGAGCTGGGAAAAATTGTGTGCAGAGATCACTGACCTTTGCTCAAGCCCTGTGATAACATAGGTCGATCAAAACACATATTATAGATATTGTGCAGCAGTGAAATATGCAACAGTGCGCTTCCGCAAAGAGACCTGGAGATCACCTCTCTGATCACTACGGCATAATACAGTAAAATTGATAAAAAAAGAGGTTTTTATGAAGTGGTGAATATAAAATTATCATCCTCGCGTACACTGCGGAAAGAAGCCGAGCAAGTGTAAAATATGTTGAAGTACGCTCTCAGGACAGAGGCGAAGAATACAACATACAACTGTACGCTTCGACGAAGAGGATACCGTGATGGTCATCTTCTGTGCACTCGGGAGAATAGCAAGACGAATGTCAAACAGACAGACGTTTGCATGCAGTAGTGATTTGATAACTCATCACGTAACACATAGTGGAAGGAGGATATGCACTTGCAATGTATGTCAGGACAATTTCAACGGAGGATAAGGTCAAGAAATTACAAGAAACGCCTACAACATTCGGAGAAGAAGCTATGCAAGAACGAAGAGTGCAAGTTAACGCTTTTACTTAGAAACAACCTGAACCCTGCCTGGGATAAAAGTGTACACGTGTCATCAATGCAACAGTGCGTTTTCGCGAATTGTTGTTCCAGAAAAACACAATTGCATTCACTCGGGGGTGAGGCTACACAAGTGTACAATATGCGGTAATACGTTATCATGAAAAACTACAGATTAACCAATATAATAATGCTCTTCAGGACCTGCTCACCTGATGAGCTAAACTGAGCACTGTCCCTGCATTGCAGGAGGCTATAGCCCTTAGGGGATTCATACGGCTAATTTATTTTTATTTATTTATTTATTTATTTATTATGCTAGCTTCTTACCACTTCTCCTGCATTGTGAATTCCACCCAAATATTTTAGAATTTGAAGTCACGTCGTTCTTTTTATTCTTATTTTTTATTTTTATAAAATCTGATTTACGTCGCACTGACACATGTAGGTTTTATGGCGACGATGGTACACGAAATGGCTAGGACTGAGAAGGAAGCAGCTGTGGCCCAGCATTTGCCTGGTGAAAATGGGAAGCCACGGAAACCATCTTTAGGGTTTGTAGACAGAGGGATTCAAACACACTGTCTCCTGAACGCAAGCTGATAACTACGTGACCCAAACCGCGCGGCCACTTGCTCGGTCACGTCCTTTCGGAAAGGTCAGCCATTTAAACTGTAATTTAGTGCATATGGTCACATATTACATAGTGACATAATACTGTAAATGCTTTGATCCGAAGACCAGACTTTCAGCTGATGATGAAGTGTGCCACTTCATGTAAGAAAATTGAGACAGCGTGGTCGAAGCACTGAGTATATGAAGCTTTACGTGTCTGCAAAGCTCTGTGTACTTACACAACCTGGTGCGAGAGTCACAGTTGTCACAACAGCATACATGTTTACGGACCGTACACTCTAACAAGAAGTGGTTAAGGAACTGAAGGCGGTAGTCGCAATTGAACATATAGCACAGGGCGATAATGGATTTAAAGCAACATGTGGAAAAGAAAATTAACAGGGTAGTGTCGGATTGACGGCGACAAGTTTGCCCGTATTGTACTGTACGAGGAAATACACGTAATTCGTGCCTGAAGAACATGAGGTAGACGCAAGGCGTGTACAGTATGCTATCTTGGAGCAGGTACAGAGAGTGAGAGGTTTGAACTTGAAATAATGTCCATAATTCTTTTGAACTCTCTTATATTGTAATGAAAGCATATTGTAACATCACCTCAGTACAGCCGGAGTAATTGAATACAAGATTCCCTCGTACAGTTGAATGCGGTGTCAGCATCGAACCCTGGTCCTCCTCGTCCAGCCCAGAAAATATCGGGAAAAACCATGAAAACCACGAACTATTCCCTCGTTGGCCGATCTCGAAGGTCCAGAATTTCTAGAATTTCCCAGACGATCTAGAATATCTTGTAGTTGACGTACAGGTTGCGCTCACTCGAGTCACTGAGGTGAGCACACGTATGAGTCACTCGTACTATGGCTGGCTGATAAAGTACACTTTGTGATTTATGTTCACTAATCCCTAGAAGGGCTTAAAGAAATGACTTAAATCTTTGTAGAGTTTGAGTAAGAAGTATATCTTAGAGCAGGGCCTCTCAGGGTGCATGCGCCCGTGCATTGCACGGCACAAGGTACAGGAGTTGAGTTCACTAGGTTCGCCGGAGTGCAAACCCCCACTCTTCTTTTCCTACATCTGTCTCACCCGTTCGGCGTTTGAGAGGCCCTGTCTTAGAGTATTACAGTAATATTATGCACAAGAATTCGGAGAGTTTATTTACGACATTACCGAAGATAAATTATTTACGACTTTTTACAACACATACTTCGACTGTCTGCTCGAAGTTAAAATGTATTATGTGTGAAGTTAGTCCCGTTCACGATGTTTCAGTACGAAAGTAATAAGAAGTTATTTTACTTGAATATTATCACTGTCCAAGTATTACACAGTTCACGAAATAAGTAACACAAAGATTATTATACATCGTTCAGTACGTGGAAATAATAAATCCAAGTATTTTGACATGGAGACTATCAATGCGCAGTTTTTGTCCCGTAGTATAGGAAGTGAAATTGTTCCACATGAAGACTATCATGATACAGTTCAATTCGTAAAATAAATAAAACAACGTTACTTCACAGAATACAAGAGTATTTACACAGTTGAGGACGTAAAATCATTTCACACGACGATTCGTATAATACAGTTTATGAACAACTTGAGTGTTTGAAACACAGTCTATTCTCGGAGAAATATTAAGTTACCTAAGTGTTCACTGCTCAGGCAAAACTGAAATTATGTGAAATTATTTGGTATGTTTTTTATGGCCGGATGCCTTTCCTGTCACCATTGCAGTCGAGGAGTTAATGAAGATGAAATAAATGGAGTAAGGCAGTGGAAGGAATCGGCTGTGGCTTATGAACAGGAACAGTTCCGGCATTTTCCTGGAAGTGAAAATGGGTAACCACTGAAAGTCATTCTGAGGACAGCCGACGGAGTTGTTCGAATCCACTCATCTCCCGATTGCAGAGGTTGGCTCCGAAACCACAGCGCGTTAAAACGCATGACCACTCCGCTCGGTACGAAAGACAGGAGTAATGCAAATAATTAATCATTCGTAGAACTTAGGGTTCAAGGTTGGTATGATTACTCTCATAAGTCAGTCCTACGAATGAAAGGAACATAATTCAGTGTCTCGTGGAACGATGCGTGGACGAAAATAACTGCTGATATTCTTTCTCTACCGAGCTCGATAGCTGCAGTCGCTTAAGTGCGGCCAGACAGTAGGTTCGAAACCCACTGTCGGCAGCCCTGAAGATGGTTTTCCGTGGTTTCCCATTTTCACACCAGACAAATGCGTACCTTAAGGCCACGGCCGCTTCCTTCCCATTCCTAGCCCTTTCCTGTCCCATCGTCGCAATAAGACCTATCTGTGTCAGTGCGACGTAAAGCAACTAGCAAAAAAATAAATAAACAACAATTCTTCCTTCCTTTCTTTCTTTCTTTCTTTCTTTCTTTCTTTCTTTCTTTCTTTCTTTCTTTCTTTCTCCTCCACGAATCCCGCATGCTGGTGGGATTGTGGGTGTAATTTTAATAACACATGATGACTTGTCCTAGTTTTATGGGGAGATGTCCCTCCTGACACCTATTCTACGAGAAGAAATGTATGATACTATTACTTGCTTGTATGGCTCCATGGCTAAATGGTTAGCGTGCTGGCCTTTGTTCACACGGGTCCCGGGTTCGATTTCCCGCAGGATCGGGAATTTTAACAATCATTCGTCAATTTCCTTGGCACGGGGGCCGGGTGTATGTGTTGTCTTCATCATTTCATCCTCATCACGACGCCCAGGTCGCCTACGGGCATCAATTCAAAAGACCTATACCAGGCGAGCCGAACCCGTCCTGGGATCTCCCGGCACTAAACGTCATATGCCATTTCATTTCATTACTTGCTTTTTGTGAATGTTTATTAGTGTTGTCATAAAGTGCCAGTTAATTAATTAGAGCAAACCGGATGTGCCTAGAATCCCTAGAACAGCTACACCAAAGGCTGCCACGCTAATCACTTATCCTGGGAACTGGACTATAACTGTTGCTACACGACACAGAAGAGAAAAAAGGTACGAAGGTGGTTTTCTCGTCTATGCCCCTCCACTAATGATTTTATTGCTTTGTACATGTTTGCCCTATCGAATAAATCCTTCCAGGTGTTTCAATTTCAATTACATACCTTTTTAATGTCCCTTCCTTTATTCCAGATGTTTAGAGTTAGCGGAATAGCAGAACTGTATTTCTTAGAAGTTCATTAATATACCGGAAGCCACTGAAGTTGAGTTCTCGTATATGAAAACTATAAAATACTACCGCTCTCGGCTAGGTTTGAACCTGCTATCTCGAGAACGGATGAAAATCGCCCGTAAGTTTTCGGAGAAATTTTAACCCAATGCGCTCACTGGGCGTTAACATTACCCAGTTTCAATCACCATCATTCAATTTCATCTTAAGCAACTCCTCAGCTGAGGTCAGCGTCAGCAAGAGCACCCGGCCGTAATAACATACCATAAAAATTCATCTCATCTCATGCCTGACCCCGTATCAAGAAACGAGATAAGGGGTAGACAAGCAAAAACAAGCAGATTCGCATTGCACGTTGTAGTTTGCAAGACTGTTTGGATGAATGGTAAACACTAGTCTATGTGAATGATGATGATGATGATGATGATGATGATGATGATGATAGAAAGTGTTTAAAGTCTTTTCAGGAACTGTCCGCTTTCAAGGGTCGATGGAGTGGCAGATGTTCCGCCTGATAAAGGATTCCCGTAACATGACTGTAAATCTGTTTCTAGTTGCCTCCCACATTCAAAATTTTCCACTGAATATTCAGTGTACTGACTTTCAAATTAGGAGGCCCCGTGTTAGAATTCCGAGTCGGGCTGGGAATTATAACTGCATGTAGTTAATACGCCTCTCTCGGGGAACGGGGATTTGTGTTCTCCTTAATACACACAGCTTCATATACATACAACGCATCACACTACCAATCACCATACAAGCACGCTAGAGGAAATTCACCCATCCACGTAGAGGTTGGCGTTAGGATGGGTATCTGGCCATAAATCTATGCTGAATCCACACCAAGTGTCGACTCCAGTAAATAGAGAAAAGATAAGGAATAATATTATTTCAATTTGCTTTATGTCGCACCAACACAGAGAGGTCTTACAGCGATGATGATGTAGGAAAACGCTAAGAGTGCGAAGGAGGCGACCATGGCCTTAATATAAGGTACAGCCCGAGCATTTGCCTGGTGTGAAAAGCTTCTGGGCGGAACATCTTCAGGGCTGCCGACAGTGGGGTTCGAACCTACTATCTCCCAAGCTGCGCGACCCAAACCGCATGGCTAACTCGCTCGGCAGAAGAAGAAGAAGAAGAAAAAGAATAGGAAGGAGAAGAAGAAGACGATGACGATGACGAATAATAATAATAATAATAATAATAAGAAGAAGAAGAAGAAGAAGCTAATTTAACCTTTGCCAAACGTCTGTACAGGGATCATCCCTTTGACTAAGCAGATTGATGTTGAACTATCAATGCTTCATGACATTAGTCAAATTGTTTCAGTTAGTGTACCACAGGCTCTATGGATGTAAATACATTGCTCATCTATGCTGGTCGTAGTGACAAATAACACATTGGACAACGCCAGAGGGAACAAAAAATTGGTTTAATATGTTCTATCAGTAACTGTTTGGATGACAACAGAAGTGGGGTTAGTTGGAGAAAAGCGGCCACTAAAACTTTTACAATAAATACAGTTAACTACAGTGTTGAACTCCGTAAATGTTTTATTTTTTGTACCGAACTATGTTTGGTATGAGGACATGTACAGTGAACATCGTAAATTTTATGGATTACCGGGATGTGAAAGTAAAAATAATCTAGGCTTATTTTATCTATCGTATGGCTTTTAGTGCCGGACGTGTCAGAGTGCATTGTATAACCTAGGTCAGGAGAGGGGATGAAAAATATGAATCATGGAAATCAAAAACTATCTGACTCTACTTTTTCTCATTTTGAGTCTTATGATGGAAAAGTATTACAAGCGTATGGTATACTGTATAGCATAAAACACCCAAATCCGAAGGTAACTTGTAAGCTACAAACTGTTTATTATTTCGTGGTAATCACAAACCAATTTATTCCATGGAGTTAGCGAGTTTCTCCTTTCTGTAAATATTCTACCGCTAGTTGGTGGCACTGTCGTATGGTAACAGAAGATGAGAATGACACAAAATATCATAGCTTTCTACTTCCAGCGAAATTTCCCTGTTCCCATCACACACGTTTGTGATGAATTCTACCTCGGGCAGATGTGGGTGGATAATTTTAGTGTACATCAGATATCAGACAGTAAACAAGTAATTAATATATACAGTAAAGTAGACATCCACAAAGAGTGGTCTGATGCTTGCAGTTTAAGACACTGTGGGAATCAAGAACCACCTGATTACAGGCACATATAACATATTAATAAATAAAATCCTATCCAACTATTGTTAGTGTGATATTCATAGTTTGTTTATGTTAACGTAGTGCTACAATTAAAAACATATCAAGATTATTTAATGGGAAACAAAGGCATAAAATACATTTTTGTCTCTCCTGTAAAATTTGGTGATTTCCACGATTCAGTTATACTGTACTGAATGTATAGTATGGTACACTAATTACTCACTATTTCGAAGAAGTGTAAGTCAGACTTTGAGAATGACTGCTGAAAGGACTTAGGTGGGATGTTCATACCACTTTAACAAACAGACATTTCCGGTAAGAGGTGAGATAACCAAGTATGTACTCAAGCTGTAATTATGAATATCTTCCCAGTATAATATTACACTTAAAAAAGTATATTTCAATATATGTATGTTAACAAATACAAAAGCAAATGTTTATATCTTTGCACTCTCATTAATGCTTCCATGATAATCTTTGATGTGTATAATAGTGCCACTGAATCTCCTTAGTACTTTATAATATATTTAAAATTAAAATGTCCTCCTTGAGTTCGTAATTTTTATTTGTTCATTATTTTTAACTATTTGCTTTACGTCACACGGACACCGATAGAACTTATGGCGACGATGATATAGGAAAGGCCTACAAATGAGAAGGAAGCATCCGTGGCCTTAATTAAGGTACAGCCCAAGCATTTGCCTGGTTTGAAAATGGGAATCCACTGAAAACCATGTTTAGGGCTGCCGACAGAGGGATTCCAACCCACTATCTCCCAGATGCAAACTCACTGCGAAATAAATATTTTCCGACGATTTTGTGGATTTCTTTTTTACTTAGGCTTAGAATTAAACATTTCTAAAGAAGTCATCCTATAAGAATGAACACTGTAAACAATACAATATCGAGCGACTGTAAGAGGGTATATTCGCTGCTGCTGCTTCTGCAAGACTTTTCGGCTTTTCCTGTGTGTGGAGGGCGAGCTTACTGAACGGGAGGAAATTGTGATGTATTCGTTATACTCGAATGAGTTCAGGGACAGGAACTTGCGAGTATGCACTTTGCGACCCAACTTCAGTTCTTGTAAGTGAACTTTTTTAGGCTTGGAATTGTTGACCTGCTCCTTCACATTCTATTACGAAGATACGAGGTCGAGAAAATGAAATGTTTCTAGAGCAAATAATGTGGAAACAAAGTATGATGGTCTCCAAGGCTGTTTCTGCTGCTGATTGTGATGGTGACGGTGATGCCAAACTCGCTTACGACCATCCTTCAGACAAGCATACTTCGTGCTCTCTCTATCACCGTCTGTAGAATTCTTCTTCTTCTTAGCCATGTGATCTGATTTTAAACTACCTGTCCTATTACAGATATCTCTCTAAGAATATTTTTTGAACTTGACCATTTCCTTATGCACAGTTGATAATTTGTGTTTGCTTTGTGCATTCTTGCATTATCTTTTTCCAGAAACAGTTCCAGTAAGTCACCGAAAATATGAAAATACTTATAGAACTGCTGCCATATAACACATTATATTCTTCTACTGGGGAGTGTAGTGGGAGCTAGTAAAGTAGAATATCTAAGAGAGCGAGTTATCAGTGCCAATCCTCTGTATTTTACAGGAGGAAGTTAGTTTTCTGTTCACAGTGTCCTTATATAGTTCATTATTCAGGGCGATCCTTCCCTACGGCTAAGTGGGATCAGAATATCTTCTTCATGAGATGGGAGGAAGGCATAAAGGAGGCGAGAATAGAGAATGACTTGAATGCTGAAAGACGTAACGATCCGGAATGAACATGCACGTAAAGGATTGTAAGTAATGGAACTCCGGAAAGGAACAGGTAATGCCATGAGGCTGGTTGGATCCTCAAATAGCACCACCAAAGGCTATGCAGTTATATAAAAACCGCAAAAACCAATGGCAGTACCAAAATGAGGCGTACTAGGCAAGACGAGGAGTGAGGTAGTTTGCCATTGCTTTCCTCACTGGCCAGGCAGTGCAATTGCAGCACGACTGACCCTACGAGCAACACCTTTCATAACACTCAGACGCACTGTTTGTACTCTGAATGCCATTACTCAGCACCACCCATACCCCAGCAGCTTCCATATTGTCACAGCCATTGATGAGACCGGGACTTCAGTGGAAGCTACACTTTGCTCTGGGCTGTGCCAAGAGATGGATGCAAAAGTACTGCATTCATCAAGAAATGACAGCAGGCAGAGTAATGCACATAATGTTCACAAATTCATATTACAGACTTGAATTATCAGTCAATCAAAGGTACTCGTTCATGAAAATTACTCATTGAACACGCCGTTATATTATATTCGGACTTTTTAATGTTGAAATATTAATGACGCCATACGGAATCATTAAGCAGACACAGCGTAAGTGTCGTTCGCGTGAAAGAGTAAAATATAATTTTAAGCTCATTAATCGAAATATTCTATGATTAAGAGATACTCTAGATTATGGAACGCGTGCAGAAGCGGAGAAAATTACTGAAAGAAAGATTAAAATAGAAGATATGAAAACAAAGAGGACAAATACTACATCCCGGTAAATCAGCGAGTGCCATAAAAAGTTTGTCTCTAACTACTTTCATATGAGAGCCATTAAATGATTACTGTCTTTTGTTAAACTCTGAAGATTAAGGCACTGTATTCATACATAATACACTTTCCTGTTCTGAAAAAGTGAATATCAATGTAAATTAGAACAATATAAATCAGTAAGTTTTAGGAGTAGCGTCTCCTGTATATCCCGCCCATTTTAAGACCACTTCAGTGTTTTGGTCAACTACAACTGTATAGTGTTACTAGTCATCTTCTAACACCACAAGGTAAATTGTCATAATGTCACATGGCTCCATTTTTAGTTTTTTTTTAATCGTCCAGAAACATAGATATGCTGTATAGCATGACCAGGCCGGAAAGGATAAGGACTGCAGAAGACAGATCAGACAAGTATCGTAATGCTCCCAAATTCAAAAACATAACACCTTGAATATGAGTAGTTTATCCTACTTAGTTTATAGTTCATTGTATCAGTGTTAGGTATCCGTGTTTAGCCGGCAGGGATCGTATAGTATGGAAGTGAGGTAAATTTACGAACTTTTAAACTGCTATACTTAAAAGACTCTAGGTTATAGAACACGTACAGAGGCAGGAAGAATTGCTGCGATAAAGATGAAAATAGAAGATATGAAAACTGAGGTTATTCGCTTAAGAATGGAGACCTCGTACGCAATAAATGCCTTACAGGAGAGCGGATCCAGGAGATGGCGGGGGTAAGGAGGGAACAACGGATTCGAGCGGAGGTGCTCTCATGGTAGTGTGATGGTCCCTCAGTGAAGAAAATGACATAGAAAACCATTCCTTGTTGAGGACAGCAGTATCCATTAGTATCCAACGAGGCAATAAAGTATTGAGTTTGAACCTGCTCGACAGTGGACTACCAAGAGCGCCATTGGCTTTAATACTGCAGTACAGAAAGTTATAGTAAGCTATTATGTTAATTTCCCAAGTGATACTTCCATGATATATACTATAATGACAAGTGAGGTAGTATGTTATATGATCCAACTGAAAACCGGCGCCCATCTTGTTCCAGACTACTGGGCATGCAGAGGTGGAAATCCAGGCCATATATGCAAAGTTGGTGACTGGAGATCAAAATATGATAGTAAATCAAAATTAGGGGAATGATAGAAGATCGGAATATGGAACGTACGTGGTCTGCTACGTGCAGGAATTACCGTAAAGTTGAAGAGGAGATGAAAAACTACGACTTGGTTATTCTGGGAATTTCAGAGATTCTCTGGCAGCAAACTGAATACTTCACACCTTTGAAGGTAAATTTACTTCTCAGGTTCGTTTGACAAGAGTGCGAATGGTATCGCATTAGTTATTCCGGCTCATCTCAAACATGTCCGGCTCCGAGGCTAAATTGTTAGGGTGCTGGCCTTTGGTCACAGGGTTCCCGGGTTCGATTCCCAGCAGGGTCCTGAATTTTAACCATAATTGGTTAATTTCGCTAGCGCGGGGCTGGGTGTATGTGTCGTCTTCATCATCATTTCATCCTCATCAAGACACACAGGTCGCCTACGAGCGTCAATTCAAAAGACCTGCACCTGGTAAGCCGAACTTGTCTTCGGGCACTCCTGGCACTAAAATCCATACGCCATTTCATTTTTTTACCTCGGACATCTGGCAAAAGGATGCACTATGTGACAGAATTATTCACCTATCTTTTACAAAACGACCGTATAAGTTGCATGTGATACAGCTATATACACCACATAAAAGGCTGCTGACGAAGAACTTTAATATTTTTACAGTGTGTTAGAAGATACTAACAGATTGGTGGTTTCAGTGAGATGGTTGGACAAATTGAGGTAGACGACAATTTTAAAAACTGCATTTGGTGGTTTTGAATAGGAGAGATGAATTGAAGACGAGGGAAGTGGTTAAAGTTTCGCCTAGAATATGACATGGCAATCGTCAATAACATTATTGAACACTATATTCATCATTTCCAGAAGCCGCTGCAAGAATTAAATAGACTACCCGTACATACTAAACAATAATAGGTGTAAAAGATCATCCGTTAATGTCACTATATATCTGAGTATCTACTGCGGAAGTGATCATCATCATCATCTTCTAGCTAGAGTATTAAAATTTAGATTTAAATCCACCTAGCTCAAAATTTTGAAGATAGCCCTTTATGAAGTAAGTCTGGAGGTATATGCAAAAGCTATGAGCAAGTGTGCTGAAGATAATGAAAAACAGGAGATTGTTGAAATAACGTGGAACTGCATGACAGAAATCCCCATAGCATCCACGCAAGAGTCAGGTGTACATTAGGATGACAATCCCAGACAATGGATGAGTGATCAAAAATTGATGCTAAATAAGGAAAGAAAGAAAAAAGCAGGGAAGAAAGCACTAAGGTCCCATAAAGTTCTAGGAGCAAGCAATATTACTGCAAATATGTTAATCCTAGGACTCTGAGGATCTTTTCTGTATCATGAACTCCGAAGGAAATGGAGGGGGAGGGTTCATTGACTGCACTATACAAAATATTTTAGGAAGAAAATTTAACGTTTTATTACTACTTCGTACAATTAAAACAGAGTATATGATCTTTGAAAATCGTTCTTGGTACACAATAAATTCAGTTATTGTGAAAAGCAGCATGCGAATAATTAATGGAAATTTAGTAAATTTGAAACATGGTACATTGAAATTACTCTACTGTATTTCAGATCTTACGAATTTCTGAGTGTGCACTCGATATACTGTATGTGTCTGATACTGGACAAAATATTGTTTCAGTTCACTGATTTTATTTCTGGTTTTAGGATCTCTCTCACACAAATGTGACACCGGCCTTTCTCTCTAGGAGGCTGATATCGATGGGATTGTTCTTGCTTGAATTCCCTGTTGAGGATAGATTCCATAGACTGGGCAGTCCCTTTGGAAAGCCCTCTTGGATCAGGACTTCTGTTTTCCTCCTGTTGTGTGTATATTTCCAGTCCAGGAGGATTTATCACCTGTTATGCAATTTTCATTCCATTCTAAGTATTGCTTGGTGAATATAATAGTTTTTGGATATATACTGACCCGCAGCACATACATTATGAAGAGCGAGAATGCCTTGACCATAAAAACCAAACCAAACCCCATCGCACTACAGCCCTTGAAGGGCCTTGGCCTACAAAGCGACCGCTGCTCAGTCTGAAGGCCTGCAGATTACTGGGTGTCGTGTGGTCAGCACGACGAATCCTCTCGGCCATTATTCTTGGCTTTCTAGACCGGGGCCGCCATCTCACCGTCAGATAGCTCCTCAATTCTAATCACGTAGGCTGAGTGGACCTCGAACCAGCCCTCAGGTCTAGGTAAAAGTCCCAGACCTGGCCGGGAATCGAACCCGGGGCCTCCGGGTAAGAGGCAGGCACGCTACCCCTACACCACGGGGCCGGCTATGCCTTGACCATATTCACACAATATTGCACCTGAAAATGGTTTTCCGTGGTTTCCCATTTTCACACCAGGCAAATGCTGGGGCTGTACCTTAATTAAGGCCACGGCCGCTTCCTTCCAACTCCTAGGCCTTTCCTATCCCATCGTCGCCATAAGACCTATCTGTGTCGGTGCGACGTAAAGCCCCTAGCAAAAAAAAAAAAAAAAAAAAAAAAGATGACAGAACCTTACCGGCCAAAGTTCTAAGCTAAAATATTTCATATAGGAGGTTTTGTCCCGGCAACGACAATATGAATTGATGCCACAGATATCTTAGAGAGAGTAAAATATTGAATGTATTGCTTTGTTTCCCTGCTGCACGTGTACATTCGAGGCATTTGGTTAATGGTGTCGATCCACGATTCCACCTCTAGTTTTATTGTAGGCCTAATATGTTTCATCGGACTTTCCTTCTTCCTCCCTTCCCCGCCTTCAGTACCGCGAACCTGATGTATTGTTGATAACTTCAACAGAGTTAGTCTTTTTTCCTTGTGATGTAAGGCATCAAAGTAATTGGTGGTCTTCCCGATGTTGGGTCAGTAAATAAAAACATTTATGAATAAAGCTTTCGATTAGTTGTGGCTTAATAATGTCCGTTATGTGTTTTCTGTTTTTCTGCAGAGTTCCTGCTGTGGTAATATTGTACTCTAGGCACAACTGCTCTGCCAAAACAACTGAGGTGTAGTTTCGATCAGAATATGTAATATTCCGCCAGAATGTTTTACGGGTATTTATAAACGTTTGATGATAGCTCCTGAATTTCTTTCTTCCATACTCAAGCGTTCTACCTTTTCTGCGTAGACTTCCATGTTCACTACATATCTGTATATTGTTCACGTTAACACGCGTGGTAGAATATCGTACTTACCTGGTTTTATCTATATACATAAAATTGTAGGGGGTGCGCTGTCTGTAATTTCGTTTGTTTTTGCCACTTTTTCAGATATTTATCCGTTTTAGGTAAACTCAGGACCGTGTCCGTGTTTTTATTTTTCGTGTATGTCTGTCTGTTTGTTCCACCATCACTGCGAAACGACTGAATGGGTCTCGATCAAACTTCATATTTAGAGTATACTCATTCCTGGGGTGGTTGTGATATGCCTATGATATAATATTCTCTGTATATACGGGGGGTTTATAGGAAAACTACAACAGTTTTCTTACATTTTCTCTTATACTATTGATTTTCTCTAAAATCCCTGGACTATATTTCAAACGTCCGTTCATTATAAACAACTTTATTGTGTTCATAATTTCGCTTACTCTTCAAATGATGGAGAAAATTACTATTTTCTGCAGGTCTCATGTTCTGTAATGAGTGACCGACAGACCGACAACAAACCTATACGTTACCATGACAACGTCTCTGTTTCCCAGCAGGAAAGTAACGTATTGCCCTTTATGTCATCATTCCTGTAAACTCGTGGTTGTTCCTTGGGTAGAAATCATGAGAGACGTCAATCGGCCATTCTCCGGGATATTGGCGGAATACCGTTGGAGGTTACAATGGTCCGTGAATGGAACTAAGGGGCGCTGTTAATATTTGAACAGTATAGCGGAGTGTATCCATTAATTCACACCGTAAGGTGTTTCCTGGCATTTAATATAATTGTTACTGTATTTATCTTCTACTTCTGTCTTCCGCTTTAATTTCTTGCCTCTGCCTTGTCTCTTTAGGCTTAAGTAATAACACCATAAGTCATCTTCTTCTCTGTTTACCTAAGAACCCCTGCGCCTAAATTTCCCCTCTGTTACAGCCTTCTTATATCCGCAACTCATACCATCACAATTTATTGAGGGACATTTGATTTTCCAATACATCCACTTGGTATTTACATATTAGTCCTATCCGGCTGTCCTCAGTTGTAATCCTGTTTCCTTTCAGTTTCAACTTTTTTAACAGTATTACTTTCTTCCTTAATTACTTCCTATGTATGCGAGTTCTTATCCCAAAACCTGGACACTTTTCTTTGAGGAAATATTCCAAGCTGTTCAAATGTATATCTTTTGGCCCCGGAAAATATCGAAATATGGATGCAATTTTTATGACGGTGCAGACCTTCGTTTCTGGATAATTGGTGGCTAAACGGTAAGTCGTATTACAAAAGAGAAAGCACAATCGCTGTTCAATTTGGGAAGAAATACACGTTTGGTCCTATGACTTATCGTCGTGTCTCGATTGTTGATACGTTAGATAGCGCTGCATTTCTCGATTATAATCAAATCTCTCCAACTCGATTGTGACTTGCATTAAGAGAAGTAGCATGTCTGTATAATGAAAACTTTCCATCTCTATTGTGCCCTGCAGTTGCCAAGTGAGCCTGCCGTTATAGTAGAAACTCCCGAACTCTATTGTGGTTGGCAGTAAGAAATGTGGCCTGCCATTATCCTCAAAACTTCCCCAATGCGCACCTTACCTCGGAAACAACGTATGGCGTCCTCTCTGCTTTATTTCTCGGGTCACGCTAAGAGACATGCAATTTAATATAACCTTACTCACTGCCTTTACAATAATTTACGGATGAATCCGTGTAAAATGTAGAATACCGTTGTGACGCACGGGTACATTTGCTAGTCCTTCATAAAAACTTTGAATGGATATTGTCCCCTGAAAAATCTGAGCGTTTTATCACTGGTGAAGTGAACTCCTGGTTTACATAAAATGTAAAAAGTCTGTCGTTGTTTTTCTGGAAACTTCACGGAGTGCTGTGAACTTACTGCTTTTTTTTCATACATGAATTTTTATCATCAAACCTAAGACGTTTTGGGAGGTCCTCAAGACGCTCACTTGACATAATTTCTTCGTAAGCAGGACGACCCATTATGTTTTGCCAGAGGTCATGTATGCTAATGTCTCTGTCCAGATTTGCACCCATGATTATGACTGGTCCTATTAGGGAACACACTTCCATTCAGTAGTAGGTTTGAAACTAACTCCTTAATTTGAATGTTTTACTACTATATTTACAATGTCAGGTGTAAACAATTGACATCAAAGCTTTTCCTAGGCTATTTAAATAACCAGCTTGAGCGCTAGGCTGCTCCTTTACTCTATTTGCGTTAGTTCTATGTATAGGTTGTATTTTCACATACCTTCTTTCGGATTTTATTAGGATCACGTTCTGTCCTTCATCTGATGCCATCTCACGACTCAATTTGAAATTTTTCGTTTGATCTAATAGCATTATCGAAGCCCTGATCTTTACCATACTTCATAACTTGATCTACAATTTCACTATTAAAAATTCATTCCCTGAAGACTAATTTTGATCAAATCTATTATCAGTTGATGATCATCGAAAACACTTTCTTGGAACTGCTTTCACATCACAGGACAAAGCTGTGATAGGTCCATGAGAACAAGGAAATAATAGACTGTAAAATTGAATTAACAAATGATTTAGGTGCTTATACAAATTAGAAGTCTTTGTTGAGATTGGTTATACCAAGTATTCAAATAAAACAACTGTTACATTGTTGTAAGCGCGAGAATCATAAAACTACAGTGTAAATAAATTATGCATAGCCACCGAAGTGCGGGGTTCGTTGAACCATACCTTTTATTTATTTTCTCAATTTTAGAACGTTAAATTGAATTACAATACTACCATCTAATCCACCAATCGAGATACGATAACTCAAAAGAAGGAGAGTCTGTAGACATATTTTCTGTAAACATTGGTAATAAAATAAATGAAGTCGTGGATTTAATGAACCACCCTCCTTGGAGTCTCAGGGTTAAAACAGGTAAAGAATGAAAGATTCATGCACATCGCTGAAATCTGTAATCAAATATGTAAAAACGGCCATCTGATTAAGTTAAATCCTAAATCCTAAAGCCTATTCAGTAAAAGTGGGGCACTAAACATTTTTTTTACATTGCTTTCTAGTATTAAAAGAGTTATATTCGTGTTTTGACAGACTGAAACGTTTCTATAACTGAGTCGACAATGAAGAAGAATGGCTTCATTCTGAACAAACTACTAAATGTGACAACTACCGCACTGTAGTTTTAATTTGTTATCCAGTAAAAGTGCGTTGCACATTTTGGAAGACAGACTGACTCGCTTCTTACAATGGCAAATTCCCTGTGAACAAGCTGGCTATATGAAAGAAAAAGGTACCTAAGAACAGATTCTCAACATAAGGTAACTGTTTCAGAAAAGCAGGGAATTCATCATCCCCATGTTTCGTAGACTACAAAAAAGCTTTTGGTTCCGTGAAACGGAAGAAGCTGTGGACAGTTCTTGAATAAATGGAAATTTCTAAACAAATGGTGTAGGCTATACAAATTCTGTACCCTACACGGTAATATAACTGTCAGTACCGACAAAAACTGAAAATAATGTTGATCATGCGTGGACTAGAACGATGGAATGGTCAGTAGTGAAGCAGATCCGGATTTCCTGATTTTCGAGTATCAGTACTGTAGAGTGGTAGGGATACTGAAGGTCATACTGACCATGTGAGTGCACTTATCATTATTTCTTTCAGTACAACGGAGCAGCGATGGGCGACGCATGTGCTCTTCAAGAATAAGTAGGGATGCGTGTGGAACCGCCAGGTGATCGCGAGTTGTTACAACAGTTTATCGAACTGAATTGAAACGCTGCGAGAATTGTGGGATGCTTCCAATCCAGAGTATGTGAACAAAAATAAACGGAAGAGGACGGTTGGTAAACTGTTAGTTGAAGCAGATGCAACCCGTGAAGACGTGAAAAAACGAGTACCTCGCGTTCAAATTACCGTAAAGAATTAAAGAAACTAATTGAGTCAAAACGCTCATAAATTGGGACAAATTATACATACGTGCATGTTTTATGGATTTTATTTCTTGAATAAAGCAGTAGTTCCTATTGTGCTCAACACTCCCATAAACAAACTAGATTATTTAACAAAACATGGCCCTGATGTTATCATTTCTATTCTTTATAATAAACAAGTTTTGTTTATTAGCCATGAGTTTTTATAATGAATGTCTTACTTTTATGTATTCTTGCAGAACGTAACACAATACTTCACGTGTTTCTACATCTGCCGTACTGATTGAAACTGTGACATTATAGCGGAAAACTTCAAATCTTTGAACTTTCTTTCAGTTTCAAAATACCTTAATGTCACCGCTAATCTCTCTGCCACCGATAAACAGATCCGCAAATGTGTATTCTGCCTTATTAGAAAAGGCTCTATCATTCCAAGTAATTTCTCAAAAGTATCCTCACTCATTCGGAGATACTTTTGATAATCTTTTGCGTCGGTATATTGTACTTCCCTTAACAACTTCATATGAGAATACTCTTCTCATGTTTTAGGACGATCTTTAACACATCGGTTGCGTTTAACATTGCGTTTCGTGCAGAGTACTAATATGATAGCTACACATGCCCGTCTTTTACGATCTATTTTGATAGAATACCGCAATGATCAACAATTTCACAAGTACTGACCAAAATATTGACAGTAATAGTGATCATGTAAGGTCTCTACAGTACTTTTGTGTAATGCCAGTATTATTGCTTCCACATTAATGATCAGTATTACTGACCGTGTAGGGTCCGCTTTAGGCAAACATAGCTAATGTTAAGGCAAACACGATACATTTTAAAGATTTCGAAGTGCGCAAAGGAGTTCCCCACTTTTATTTAATGAAAAACCTACAACCTATTTTCCAGTCAATGACCGGGTCAGAGATGGGATGAACGAAGCCCCGAACTTGCGGCGAGGATAGGAATTGTGCCGGCTGCGGAGGCCTGTCGCACTCCACTGGGGCAATGATTGTCTGACAGATGAAATGAAATGATAGTGGAGTGTGTTGCTGGAATGAAAGATGACATGGAAAACCGGAGTACCCGGAGAAAAACCTGTCCCGCCTCCGCTTTGACCAGCACAAATCTCACATGGAGTGACCGGGATTTGAACCACGGTATCGAGCGGTGAGAGGCCGGCACGCTACCGCCTAAGCCACGGAGGTTTCACTTTTATTTAGTATATACGGGTAATTATATAATAAGGGGGCTTGCATCCGGGAGATAGTGGGTTCGAACCCCACTGTCGGCAGCCCTGAAAATGGTTTTCCGTGGTTTCCTATTTTTCACACCACGCAAATGCAAGGACTGTACCTTAATTAAGGCCAGGCCGATTCCTTCCACTCCTAGGCCTTTCCTGTCCCTTCGTCGCCATAAGACCTATCTGTGTTGGTGCGACGTATAACAAATTGCTCTTAAGGGATAGAACGGAAGAGTAAGAGTTAGTGGTCGGAAGATCCCAAACTTGAGATTCGCCGATGATTCTGCCCTCATCATAGCGGAGACTTGGACTGTTAGCGCATCAGGTAGGAATAAAATAAATGTTTTTGAGATATGGTGTTAAGAATTCTTCGTATTTTTAGGATAGAATGTAAAACCAATGACAGCTTTAAACGAACTAAAAAACTAAGAAGTAGTTGCCGACTTTCTACAATGGAACAAACCTTGTATCATGCAATTAACAATATTTGGAATTCTATTACATAGGAGTACACCTTACCTGTATTTGAGTGTCTGCCCGTCCAAGGATTTTTATTCCCACCCGAGTTTGAATTGAGTTCATTCGGGTCAGGTGAGGTCAAATGTGAAATGATTCAATATAAGAGGTAAAGAGCCCGGTCGGAAGTCAAGTAATATGACTTTAGTATAATAAGTACATTATAAGTATGATCACACAATTTTTCAGCATTTATGGCCAATAGTCTCTTGTAGGCCAAAGAAACTTTGAGAGCTGAACGAGTAACGGGTACGCTCAAAGAAGCACCGTTTTGGGTTAAAATGGGTAATATAAGAGGACCTCTACGAAATATTCATATGATGAAATGATCAATCAATTTTGTATCTTTGTGTGCAGGGGAGTGAACATATTACTAATCCATAGAGGTATTTGGCCAAAACTGGATGGGAAAAAGTCAGGACTAAGAAGGTAATGGTCATTTTTTTGTTTTTAGTAAATGCTATTTCTTCGGGGCGTCGACCTAGGGAGTTCTTTTGCCCCTACTTGCATTTGGAAATTTGTATTTGGAAATTGCGGAAGTGTAGTGTGTTGAATGTGAGGAAACGAACGTTAAGGACGACACAAACACCCAGTCCCCAGGCCAGGGATATTAATCATTTACAATTAAATACACCTGACCCGGCCGGGTATCGATCCCGGAGCCGGCCGGTGACAGGCGGACGCGTTGCTTCCTACACCGCGGGGCCGGACAGGTAATGGTCCTAGTGTGAATTGACTTGCGGTCTCGACATTTGGCTGGTGTAAGAATATGAAATCATCTTCAGGTCAGCTGACTGTAGTGTCCGAACCTCCCTATCTCCTCATTACAAACTTACTGCTACATGCCCTGTACCACGTAGCATCTCGTCCGGTAGTTTAATATTATATTATTATTATTATTATTATTATTATTATTATTATTATTATTATTATAATCTCTTTTTTCCTATTTTGGCCTACTTTGGACCACGGTAAATTATTCACTTGCTGATTAGTCCTTTTTTCTTCTCCCAGAACTCCATCATTTCGCTGTGGTTCCTCTCCTCTGACATTTCATTTTGCATTTCCTGGAACCCCTCGAATTTATCAATCTTAACTCGAAACATATCTTTATTAACGATTTCTTTTAGATTGATGCCAACTTCCTTCTTATCTTTTCTTGTTTTTCATACCCATTTAGTAGTTGCTTTTCCCACTATCGGCAGCCCTGAAGATGGTTTTCCGTGCTTTCCCATTTTCACACCAGGCAAATGCTGGGGCTGTACCTTAATTAAGGCCACGGCCGCTTCCTTCCAACTCCTAGGCCTTTCCCATCCCATCGTCGCCATAAGACCTATCTGTGTCGGTGCGACGTAAAGCCCCTAGCAAAAAAAAAAGTAGTTGCTTTTAATTTTATGATGTAGTTAAAGATTTTCATTGTTAGTCGACTCTCATTCATTCTTGCGAGCTGCCCGTAAAACTTCAGTCTCCTCTTGCGTATGCTGTCTGTGATCTTCTACGTCTGTCTGCTTCATTTATGCTCTTCCTCCATGTATCATCCTTTCTTTTTTTTTTTTCGGGTCCAGCCGGGCTGAGTGGCTCAGACGGTTGAGGCGCTGGCCTTCTGGCCCCAACTTGGCAGGTTCGATCCTGGCTCAATTCGGTAGTATTTGAAGGTGCTGAAATACGTCAGCCTCGTGTCGGTAGATTTATTGGCACGTAAAAGAACTCCTGCGGGACAAAATTCCGGCACCTCGACGTCTCCGAAGACCGCAAAAGTAGTCAGTGGGACGTAAAGCAAATAGCAGTTTTTCGGGTCCTAAGATCATTCTCACGATTTTTCTTTCTTTCTTTCTTTCTTCTTTAGCCCATCCATTTCCCCTTTCTTATTCAGTATCAGACATTCTGAACTGTAAAGTCCCTCTGGCTTGATAACCGTGGAATAGTTTCTGATTTTCGGGCTGTAAGATATCGTTCTTATCCATTCTGTACTAATCTATAGGCTAATTCCACCTTTCTGCCCTTTTTTGCTTCTCCATCAAGCCCATTCGGCTGGATTCACTCACCAAGATATTTCAATTTATCTGACCTCTTAATTTTCCCATAATTTGTTTGTTTATTATGTCTGTATTCTGTATTGCATTGTATGTACTCTGTCTCTTCGTAAGAGGTCATGAGCCCTGCTTTCTCTGCGATTTTATGTAATTTTTCAAGCTCGATTTTGGTTTCTTCTTTATCTCCTGCTAACAATGTCATTTCATCAGCGAATGATAAGCAATCCGCCTTCACATTCTTCTTCTTCTTATTATTATTATCATTATTATCATCATCATCATATTACACCCATGGACGATACATTATAAGCATGAATTTCCAATGACATAAATTATTCTTACTCGACGTCTAGGTTCTCTTATATGGCTTCTCATGTTGAATTTTCGTATAACAAACATCACTCATCCACTTATTCAGTATATATTAGAAGTATTATCTGCGCACATTTTAGCGATAGTGCTGAATCGGTCGACCTCGGTTATCTTCGAGATTCGTATTAGCAACCTTTAAAGCACAAACTAAGAATCGCTTATCATCGCTGTGCGACATCTGGCGTACACTTTAAGTACTCGTACTGTTGTTGTTTACACAGCAAAGCCAAACTATAGAATTCATGCTAGGAACAAGTTTCGCATCGGAAAATGTTATATAGTATTATATATTGTGTGTGTGAGACAGTTGTTGGCGTAAGATAATAAAGGTTTACAAAATTCATATCGATCGATCATATCATCGATTCAATTCAGATTTCATTTTCATTCAGTTGGCAGTACTACCGGTCCCTTCTTACTCCTCAACTGAGTACAAAAATCTATCACTAAAAAGTACGCAGACAACAATGTCTGCCGTTCGAGTGGTTGAGAGAACGTGTTAACCACAACCGACTGTTCAAAAGCTTCTGGCATATCCTAGTTTAAATTACCTGCTCCTTTTCTGCTTGTGTTGGAAAGTAAATATAGCGTTGAATGAAGGAAGGTATAATATTACTCCCGTCGTCTTTAATCCGAGCTGCTGCTGTTCTGTGCATATTAATAACATCACCTAACAATTATGGTAAAGTAACCAGTGGCATAATACCTCAATCCCGTGAGCAGTCTGTTGATAGCAGAAACAGAATTATTTCTCTGCGTTGGAAACTTTAGGTTATTTTGCATTGTTTCCAGAAGAAATGAAACTGTTTATTTAGATAAGCGAAACTTTTCCACAAATTTTCCATCATTAAAAGCTGCGTTTACACTAAGCGCAATTTCCTCGTGAAATAATTTCGCGACGGAATTGCGCCTAGTGTAAACGCTGCCTCACCCCTGAGTAATTGCGGTGTGAAGGCCCTCGCTGCGAGTCGGAGGTCAGTCGGTTTATGTCCGCGCATCCTCGAATTTCTCTCAGTGTAAACGTGGTCCTCGTAGTTGCGCGAGGGATGAATCAAGAACAGTGCTTGCAGCTCATCGAGCTCTACAAAAATAGATATTTTATGTGGAATCCGAAAAACAAAAACTATTTCAATCGCAATAAAAGAGAAGATGCGTGGAAGGAAATTAGTTCTCAACTAAACTTTCCTATCTCTACAGTGAAAGCGAAGATGAAAGCGCTACTGGGATCATATCGAAGTGAAAGATCGTAAGAAAATAAGAGCAGAGTCACTGGATCAGATAAGCTATTACTATTGATTTATAATGCAAAATTGTGTCATTTCATTACTTTTTTTAAATCTACCGGTACCTATTTTGAAGCATTCTTGGGTCATTGTGAAGAACTTCCACTGGTGGGCAGACAACACCTCATTCAGAAGGCACAAGCCGTGAACATTTGGATTCGTCATATTAAGATAGGCTATTGCGCTTGCGACTAATTTTACTTGGTTTGTGATTTATTTTTTCTTCCATTATTTTATCTTGATTTTACACTTTCACCCATTTTTTTGTATTGTTCCACAACAATTAACAAATATACCAAACGCTTTTTTTTTGTAAATGGGTGCGGTTGGGATACGAAATGTATTTCTAAATTGAATTAATATTGTGTGTTTTTTAATTATTAGCATTCCTATTTGTTCATTTGACTTTTTGAAATACATACATAATGCCGAGTCGATTTACTGTTTTAAATGCGATTAATTATTATCCTTACCTTCACATAATCCTGAAGTGTTTCACAAACTTCTGGGACGATTTTTGATATTGTGCACTTCGATATTTTAAATAAATACTGCAAACTTGTGTACGAATCACCAGTTGCCAAGAAACGCAGTGTGACAGCCAACCTTTCTCTCACTGTTACGGGTACTGCTTCTCTGAATGTTGTGTCTTGTTTTTCAACTTTTTGACTGATAAGTGAAACGAGTTGTTCAAAATCTTGGGTACTCATGCGGACGAAGTTTTTAATTGTGTCATCAATGGGGTCCTGTACCATTTCTCTCATAAGGCTGTTTCCATATTGGCTTCTTCCAAGGAATAATTGTTTGCTCCACTATTGTCGAGGGCGCCGATTTTTCTTCTTCCCTTTCTTGATCAAAAATGACATTGGAATGATGGGAAACGCAGCTGCAGCGGTTGGAGGGACAAAACAAGTTTCCATGTTGGCTGCAATACAAGAACAGAAGCGTTCAGGCTTGTCGAAGGCGGCTCGCCCCACTCGCGCTATTTTTCGCTCTGAATTGCGCTCTGTTTTGGGTAGTGCGAAATTTCATTCGAAGCGAGTAAGTTTCACCCGAGCGACTTTCGCGAGGGACTTTCGCAAGTGTAAACGCAGCTTTAAGTTCTTCAAGACGATCCCCTCTCTGCACTATTAAGCTGCGTTTACAATGAGCACAATTTCCTCGTGAAATAATTTCGCGAGGGAATTACGCCTAGTGTAGACGCTCCCTCACCCCTGAGTAATTGCGGAGTGAGGGTCCTCGCTGCGAGCCGAACCTCAGTCGGTTTTTGTGCGCGCATCAAACGGTTTCGCTCATCTAATTTCGCGCAGTGTAAACGTGGTCCCCAAAGTTGCGCGAGGGATGAATCAAGAACAGTGCTTGCAGCTCATCGAGCTCTACAAAAATCGAGATTTTATGTGGAATTCGAAAAACAATAAAAGAGAAGATTCGTGGAAGGAAATTAGTTCTCAACTAAACTTTCCTATTTCTACAGAGAAAGGGAAGATGAAAGCGCTACTGGATCAGGTAAGCAATTACTATTGGTTTATAATGCAAAAGTGTGTAATTTCATTATTTTCTTTTGAACCAACCGTTACCTAATTTGAAGCATTCTTGGGTCATTGTGAAGAACTGACTGGCACGAAAAACGCAACACTTCAATTTCTTACAAAAACTGATTTTCTTCTTCCCTTTCTTGATCAAAAATGACATTCATATGACGGAAAACGCGGTTGCAGCGGCTAGAGGGACAAAACAAGTTTCCATGTTGGGTGCAAAACCAGAACTGAAGCTTTCAGGCTTGTCGAAGGCGGCTCGCCCCACTCGCGCTATTTTTCGCTCTGAATTGTGCTCTGTTTCGGGAAGTGCGAAATTTCACTCGAAGCGAGTAAGTTTCGCCCGAGCTACTTTCGCGAGGGAGTTTCGCTAGCTTTATACCTCCGCACTCATTTCCATTCTGCTCCAGATATTCCAGATAACACTTTACCTTCAAAGTCATCTCCAAATCTGGCAGTCATTTTATGTTCACTGCTAATCGCTGTTTATGTGTCCGGCTCCATGGCTAAACGGTTAGCGTGCTAGCCTTTGGTCACTGGGGTCCTGGCTTCAATTCCCGGGAATTTTAACCATAATTGGTTAATTTCGCTGGCACGGGGGCTGGTTGTATATGTCGTCTTCATCATCATTTCATCCTCATCACGACGCGCAGGTCGCCTACGGGAGTCAAATCAAAAGACCTGCATCTGGCGAGCCGAACTTGTCCTCGGACACTCCCGGCTCTAAAAGCCACACGCCACTTCCAATTTTACTATTTATGTCTGGTAACCACTCGAACTTGACTGTTTAACTTTAACCGATAATAATCAGGGATTAAAATATTAATCAGGAAAGAAGCTCCGCACTTTAATTTAAACAAGGTTGAAGAAGAATCTTAAACGCTGATTACGCTAAACAGGGTTCGTGCACTTGGCCATTAGAGGCTGTAATGAATATGCTGAATACCTGATATTTTTTCCATCATATTTTTTTCCACAAGTTGGGTTTTCATAAGTCCCTTCAATTCAGTTACCATGTTATTCAAGTGCTCACTAACAGGACTTGCACGCTGTTCTAGTTTTTATGTCTCCATGTTCCTTATAAAGAAGGGATTTGTTCAGAGTGACTTAGGTCTCATGATGACTGTGAAAGTATTTCACATTATAATCATGATCAATTTTGTGCGTATTAAGTTGACAATATCAAAAATTTTTGACTTACGTCTCATGGTGACTGTGAAAGTATTTCACATTATAATCATGATCAATTTTGTGTGTATTAAGTTGACAATATTTGAAAGTTTTGAATAACATATGGAAAAATACAAAATATTCTGTTTGGGTATATTTTTACCCCGCTTGGTAACCCGCGCTTTTTAATCGTGGTATTGGCTAATTACCAGACTTTACCCACTATTTTTAGAGGAACTTTTATATACCCCAGGTTTCAGTTGCCAGTTCTGGGACATTATGGTTTTATTAATACTGTGTAACTATTCACAATGTGTTTAAAATTATTACTATTTTCACTATTTATTCTAATAAACAATAATTATTTGCCCCGCCAGTGTTACCAACGCATAAATAAAACGAATCATCATTTCCTTCTTCCTCGTCTAGTGATTTGCCTACACCTTGTGGGCTCGCGGGTGCGAACTATGTAGCACATGTAGATTAGGCCCTGTTTACGGTCGAATGGCCCTTCCTGATATCAGCGATATATGGAAGGATGTAATCACTACCTGTGGTAATTGATACTAGTAGTATAGTGTGTTGTCTAATTTATGAAGAGATGAGTGTTAGAACAAACACAAACGTCCAGTCCACGAGTCAGAAGATTTAATCCAGACGCGCTTAAAATCCACTACTCGGCCGGGAATAGAACCCAGGACCCTCCGAACCGAAGGCCTCAACGCTGAGCATTAATCCAATGAATCGAATAAACGAAACATTATAATATATAAATAGGTTTATTTTTTCATAATCTGAAGTTGCACTTAACATTAGTTTACGATAACTATGGCCACGGAAGGATACACGATTGCGCTTTACGGCTGTTGGTATTGCTTTCGATCAATTAGATCCTCCAGGAAAAAGCAACAAAAAACAAAACAAAACATTGCCAACTTGAAAATCTGCTAATCAGTAAAAACATGAATATCGAAACAAGGAAGGTATTTGTGAAGGGCTTCTTCGTCTGATGTTAACTTACATACCGTCGTTGCTCCTCGAAATACCGCAATATGACAGTGTTGAGGGGAAAAATACTGACCCGCAGCACATTTGACAGCGAAAATTCATTTTCATAACTCATGCAGTACTGAACCTTAGATGACTACCTTTCTGATCAGAGTTCTAAGCTGAAATATTTTCACATAGTGGTTTTTCTTAGGCGCAACAACGATATACAGTGGTTGCAGAAATAACAATGTAAATATTCATTTTTTTAAACTTGTGAACATTTACAGTAACTCGGCTTGCAGATTGATACAACGACCAGTATGTCTACCTTGCTCTTCATATTTGAGAACTTCAATATTATGAGATTTTACAAAAAAGCGTGCCACGAAATATAAGAATTCTGTCAAAAACATGATGAGAAACAGAAGTAAATTCGACCACAACTGTTTCATTAGTTTCAAGTCAATGTTTGGTGGCATTTCACCTGATTCTTACCACTTCCTTGCATCTCCGGTTCGTGGAGTCCACCAAACGCTCGCATATTACCTTTGGAATATTGTTCCAAGTTTTCTGGCCTTCTTACCACAACTGATTTTTATTGGTAACTTTTCCACCGGTATAGGTTTTTTCACTTAATCCAAAGATTCTTCAGCCAGGCGAGTGTGCCGGCCAAGGCAAAACAGACACCTGGGTGTCAAACCATTTCTCTACCAATTTTGAGAAGTGCTCGGAGCGTTATGCTGCTGAAAAACCCAGTGAGGCATATTTTCACTCGCATACGGTAGTGGGGTATCATTTAGAATGTCTCTATAAATCTCTTTTGTCATCACGTCTACGCAATTACATGAAAAGCATCTCTAAACCATGATGTTTCCTTTTCAAAATTTAACAGTCTCATTTGTGTATTTGTGATCTTATTCGGCATTTTTCGGCTTTCTGAAGTTCGTTTTCCCAGCAGATCCAAATAAATTGAACTTAGATTCATGATTCCAATAGAACTGAATGTACCAAGCGAGTTGGTCGTGTGCTTAGGGGTACGCATCTGTCAGCTTTAATTCGGGAGATAGTGGGTTCGAATCCTTGGAGAGAGTTTTTCGTGGTTTCCCATTTTCATACCAGGAAAATGCTGTAGCTGTACCTTAATTAAGGCCACGTCCGCTTCCTTCTCACGCCTAGCCCTTTCCTTTCCCATCGTCGTCATAAGACCTATCTATGTCTGTGCGCCGAAAGAAAAATATTGAAACTGCGAGATTTGACTACGTTCTTATTATTTCTGCCACCACTGTAGATATGAAAGTTGGACTCTGAGAAAAAGCGACCGGCAAAGTTTGAAAGCAGCAGAAATGTGGATAAGGACAAGAGTGACCTGACCAAGCTGAACACAAAAGGAAATTAATGACCATATTCTCAAAGAAGTTGATAGAAAAAGAAATCTGGTTCATTGCCTCGAAATGCGGGAGGTTAAAAACTGTGGCGAACGTCTTCAGAAACATTAACTCGGTTGGTAATATCTTTGAAGGGAACATTGTTGGAAAGAGGAGAAGAGGATTACGAATATAGTCCTATTTTACCAACTTGTCTTTCAGAATGCATTTCTTACAGCGAGCTATCAACGACTGCTCAAGACAGAACTCTGTGGTTTTAGCCACAAGACTTAGCCTTTATAGAATGAAATAGTGTACCACCGTAATGTTATGAACATACCTGATTTAAATAAGCAGCAATACGACGAAAGAGAGAAATGAAAATGAAATGAAAATCCACAGCCTGTTTCCAGTCATTCGAACGGGTCAGGAATGGAATGAATGAAGCCCCCATCTAGCGAGGAGAATAGGAATTGTGGCGGCTGCCGAAGCCTGTCACACTCCTCTGGGGCAATGATTAATTAATGACAGATGAAATGGAATGATATTGGAGTGTGTTGCTGGAATGAAATATGACAAGAAAAACCGGAGTACCCGGAGAAAAGCCTGTCCCGCCTCCGCATTGTCCAGCACAAATCTCACATGGAGTGACCGGGATTTGAACCACGGAGCCCAGCGGTGGGAGGCCGGCGCGCTGCCACCTGAACCACGGAGGACGACGAAAGAGAGAATCTTTCGTTATTGTACTGGATGCTTCCGTAGTACAGTAGATATGAGAAAATATATCAATCCTCTGGCTGATAAGTTAGAATTCCTTGGCGTACGTTATACATCACAATGAGCGCATGTTAGATTTTTCATATGAGGGCTGTAAATAAAGTACTGTTAACGTAGTCCAGACACTCGCAGGATATCGCGCATGCGCAAATAGGATATGGGAGTGGTCCGATGTGGCTGTTGTCGATATGTAGTGTGCATTTGACGGGCATCCAGTTGGGAGTGTTGTTGCTGTGTGGCGTTAAAGTGAAGAGTGTCGATTTCGCTGCTCTAAAGCATGGTTTCAAAAACTGATCAGCATTCGTGGAGGTTGCCAGTGGAAGAAATGAATCGGAATGTTATCGATAATTACGTAAAGCCTGTGGAGATTATGCATTACCGTATAGGACGGTTGCACGTTGGGTCAGGGCGTTTCGTGCGGTTCGGAATGAGACTGTAGATTTGCAACGCATAGGTCAGCCGCCCATTCCACAAGATCAGATTGACATTGTGAGTGGCCTCGTTTCCGTAGACAAGTGATGGACTATCCGGGAATTATCCGTAAAGGCATCTCTACTCCGCCCAGTAAACGCTCTGTCGCTGTCTTCAACAGAAAAGGCCTTGCCAAAGTTCCCCAACGGCTTCCCCACATTTGCAGATGACTACATTGAAGGAATGCAATGCAATAATTTTACTTGTTAGTTCATTACATATTGCGTTCTATCAATATCGCTACTACTTTATTTATTGCCGGGCTGAGTGGCTCAGACGGTTAAGGCGCTGGCCTTCTAACCCCAACTTGGCAGGTTCGATCCTGGCTCTGTCCGGTGGTATTTGAAGGTGCTCAAATACGACAGCCCCGTGTCGGTAGATTTACTGGCACGTAAAAGAACTCCTGCGGGACTAAATTCCGGCACTTCGGCGTCTCCGAAGACCTTAAAAAGTAGTTAGTGGGACGTAAAGCAAATAACATTATTATTACTTTATTTACTGTACAACCCTCGTAGTTGTCTGTGTGGATGGTACTTTTCGACTACTTCATCATGGATAACCATTTGTAAAGAGGGATGCGATGGAGGGAGTATAGGACCAATAATGAATTTCCATTATCAAATTAGCAATGACGCAGTTCTACTTTGAGCTTTGAAAAACAGTTCATTATTGCGTGACATCGAACAGACTCTCTAATTAAAGTTAGGTGCTTCTAAAATTAGAACCGGCTTTATTTGCATTGAAAAGCGACTGCACACAGCTAGTTATAAAACACAGCAGTGAAATGACACGATAAATCTCTATTTCAAAAGTGCTACTTATACTATACCGATAATCATTGGAAAAGGTAGTCAACAATCACCTTTGTATTGAAGAACAATAACTATTGAGAACGTACGTGGAAGAAACACAAAGCTTCGCTTTTACAAACTTAAATTCCTCTTTAAAATACAACAGAATTTAATAAAAATACAATGTTTTAAGGTGCAGCCTAGCCTAGGCGGTAAAGTCGTACTTCTATCAAACAGAAGGTCGTGGGTTCGATTTCCCAGGAAGTCGAAAATTTAGGAATGTAATTTCCATATTCGAAGAGGGACATTGCCCTGAGGTTCACTTCCGGAGGCATAGACGGCCGGCTATAGAGCTAATCACTGAATGCCATTTACGAGGAAACTGTCCTACTTCAAGTTTGGGAAACCATGATTTGTTGATATCGTTGAAGGCTAGGGTAACTAGTTGCAAATAGATTAACAAATAGCACAAACTGTTTAGGAAAGGAGGACTATGCCGAAAAAATAGGACACAAAAATCCTCTATTGACAACACGAATTTAGACTTATATATTCTAATTTTCACATACATAAACAAAATTTATCCAATTGTTGATTCTTAAAAAATTGATACTGACACATTTACACGCTTTTCTGGTAGTTTTCTGAAGACCATTCCTTCAGGAGTTTTAGCATGTCTAATACATACACATGTAAGTTCTTTTAGATTATATTGAACCGTTAAGAGGTTTTTAGCAGGTTCTACTTTGACATGGTTCCTATTGCAATTAAATTAATAATATATTATTTTTCCACCTATCTATACAATAACACGAAGTAATGCGAGGTTACATCACAAGTCGATCACAAATGGTACCGGTTTCGACCCCAGACCTAGGTCATCATCAGCCAATCGTTCAAAAGGCACAACATGAAAGCAATGCACAGATGCATAACAAGTAACGTAGAAGATATAAAGTTTTTTTCAAGACAAAAGTTTGTGTGGAGATATATAACATTTGAGTATAAAGCACTAGGTTTTAAATGTCTTTAAAATATTGATGTGAAGATGAATAAATAGCTCGATGTTACATCTTATATTCTATGTTTCATATACTAAGATGCAAATATCTATACCATACCATACCATACCATACCAGAATTATTATTATTATTATTATTATTATTATTATTAATATTACCTATCATCATTTTATAGTACTTTCTGACCCAGTGAGGAAAGCAATGGCAAACTACCTCACTCCTCATCTTGCCTAGTACGCCTCATTTTGGTGCCGCCATTGGTTTTAGGTTTTTTTTTTTAATAATCGCATAACCTTTGGTGGTGCTATTTCAGGATCCAACCAGCCTCTGGGCTGATGACCTAACAGACACAGACAGACATCATCATTTTTAAGGTGATTAGACTTGACCAAAAGACATGGTTTCTCCGAGCCTCAGGTCTTCATGTCGTAGTCCAGAAATGCTCTTTATCACCTCTTGTGCCAATAAACGGGTCACGTGGTTTTTTACGCAGCACTAGGAAGAGATGTTTTGTTTATGTTTAAATTGCCTACGCCAATTGTAATAAATTTGCAGTCGAGGTGTTCAGAAATTTACGAACAGAAGTCCCTGATGTGGTACTCCTAAAGGATTTGAACAACACTGAATATCCTATATCCACTGAAGTGCATTGAAAATTATATGTTGTTTAACATTATCGAGCGTTCTCCATAATACCGCAGGAGAATGCTGTATTTGCGGACTCCCACGCAGGTTGTGCTAAAATAATCAGCTTCAACCATGAAGAGCTCTTGAGAACAACAAACACCGACCCAATCTCCTAATGGAAGCAATTACCAACGAGAATACCACACCATCGCTACTAAGTTCTCTCATACTGTGACCGAGTTCATTCCGTTTTACTGTGATTTCATGTAGTTTGAGGGAAGATTTTGTAAATGTAAACTCGTGTCCCCATCCTGAGGTGGTGCAGCTCTTTTAGGCACATCCCTAAAGGATGTAAGCTACGTCTTCCATTCTAAACAACTCTCCTACAATTGTTAAATCTCTGGCAGGGCCGGCAATCGAACCCAGGCCTCCGAGGACGGTAGCTAATAGCGCTAATCGTCACACTACGGAGAAAGGTAAGGTAAGGGTTGTTCTGCCCAAAGGCAGGTCCGAACCTCCGCAGAGGTATTCCTGAGCCGGAGTTTACTTGCGGTAGGGTGGCCAGTTCCTTTCCGCTCCTCCATTCCCTTACCCCCCACCAACAGCGCGTGGCAACCCATCCAACTCCTGACCACGCCCAATGTTGCTTAACTTCGGAGATCTCACGGGATCCGGTATTTCAACACCTCTACGGCCGTTGGCCTACGGAGAAAGAAAAATTACTAATCATTTTATCTGATTTCCTATGTTATTGGCATTAGCTTCTCCTACGTTGATGTATATCAACGCTTAACCCTTAATTGGCATCATGCGCCCTTGAGACATCTGCAAAATGTCCAGTACTGATACTCAATTTCAAAAATGCCCTATTGATTTCTACCTTCCTGTACCTTTTTATTCATTGAAGTGAATGTTCATTGCCTGAAGAAAGCACAAGCAAATCGTTATCAAGTTGCCGGCTAGTAGTGACGGAAACTCTGTAAAACATGTTTTACCGGAGGCTGGTTGGATCCTCATACAGCACCACTGAAGGATAGACCGGCGGTAGCACAATGAACATGATAAGAAGTGAAGTAGCTTACCTTTGCTTTCCTCGTTCCTTTGATAACATCCGGACACTTTGGCCGTGCTTTGAACGCTATTCAGCCTCACCCATAACTCAGCACATGCCATACTGTCACAGCCATAACTGAGACATACAATACAGTCCAAACCGGTTATAATGACTCTGAAGGGACCGCCAATTAACGGTAGTTATAGCCGATAGTCGCACAAACCGGTCTTTTTTTCTTTGCTAAAAAGATCGTACGTATGAGTTTTAGGCTGCATACTTACATGGTTAATTAACAGAATATATTTATAACTTCAATAAACGTAAGTGAAATAAGTACTGTATTTGCAATACTGTATACAGTCGGACTGAGAGGATATTTTCCTAATGTTTCCACAGTACATACAGCAATAACATCTCAGCAAAATATGAAATAATAAGTGAGGAAAGAAGGAGCAACAATGTCGATTGTTCAACAATGTCGCACACGGTCTTGGCTAATGAATGAGATGTTCTCTCAGCATGGGCGCCCATATGACACTTTGTAAGGGGGGGGGCTAGACCTGGAGTTATTTAGTATTTTTAATATTTTGAAAGATGAATGGCGACTTGTAGTCCGCGGTACAATAACACCCACGGTATCCTCTGCTGTTAGTGGGGGGCGGTACTACCAGTTCTACGTAATACCAACTTTTAAATCATTTTCCTGAAATAAAAACACCTGACTACATTAGATTTTTGCCTTTCCCTGAGAGGTAAGGGGGGTGGTCGCGGGCCCCCCTTGCCCCTCGGCATGGGCGCCCTTGTCTCTCTGTCCTTCCAAGTTGAAGATATAGGTTTTTTTTTACAGGTTGTTTTACATCGCACCGACGATAGGTCTTCTGGCGACGATGAGACAGGAAATAGCTAGGAATGGGAAGGAAGCAGCCGTGGCCTTAATTAAGGTACAGCCCTAGCATTTGCCTGGTGTGAAAATGGGAAACCATGGAAAACCATCTTTAGGGCTGACGACAGTGGAACCCCACCAACTCCCGAATACTGGATACCAGCAAAAATCGTTTAGTGTGATACACCGATTCCTTCGCGATTCTGACGTTTGTTATCCCATTTTGTAATAGCCATATTACGGGTGACTTTCCTTCGATACGAAACAGCTTCCACTTCTTTTGCGAAATCTTCACAGCGAAGCTAGCCTTCACCGTTTAACAGACTGATTTCATCTACTGAAAACGAGAGTTTTGAAAATGAACTTTGCATTGTTGTCAGCAATCCCCAAAAGCGTAACAAACAAAAATCAACATTGGACGTTATAGTCGATAAATTTCTCCGAAAATGTGATAAAAATACACCGTTTCATACGATATGCCGTAATAAGCGATGTCGCACTAAGATTTTTTTTTTTTTTTAATACAGTGCTACATAGGATTTAGACGGGACAGCCATTTCGCCGTTATATCCAATACGTCGTTAAAAGCGATGACGCAATAAGCGGTTTCGACTGTATTTAGATGGGAGCTGCATTTTGCTCTGACCTGTGCCAAGAGACAAATGCAATGATACATCGAGAAATAGCAAAATGTGTGTAAAACATTTATTTACTTTACTAGTGGTTTAAAGTCCCACTATCACATCGAATATTTTCGGCGACGGAAGGATGAGAAAGAACTAGGATTGGGAAGGTGCCGGCCATGGCCTTAATTGATGTACACCACTTGCCTCGTATGAAAATGGGAAACCACGGGAAAACATCTTTAAGGCTGCTGACGGTGGGATTCGAATCCACTATCCCCCGAATGCAAGCTTACAGCTGCGCGCCCTTAACTGCACGGCCTACTTGCTCGGTATCTTTAATTATTATTTATTTACACGATTGTTCCCCTTAAGGAGAGCGATTGAACTTGAGTACATAATGTCATCTTCGGGTGTTCTTCCTCTTTTCTTCCCAAAATCTCATCATCCTCTCCGAATGCTTCCTTTTCTGCCCCTCTCTCCATTTTTTCCCAGGTTGTCGTGATACTCTTGACTCAAATTTTCAATTTGTGATTTTATTCCTCGAAATTCGCTATGTTGATCTGTTGTAGGTTCCTCTGAATGTCTTTTAGCCATTCCGTACCGCATTTTCTCTTTGTTACGATGTTGAGTAGTCCCTTTGCCATTCTGTAGTTTTCCATTCTGTAAATGTGATTTATTATTATTATTATTATTATTATTATTATTATTATTATTATTATTATTATTATTATTATTATTATTATTATTATTATTATTATTATTATTATTATTATTATTCTGAAGCTATAGTAGATACTGCTTTTCTTGTTCGCCAAATGGCTGATGGAGCATCACTGTAGATTTGCAATTGTCCACATTATTCGACGAAAGTTTTCTTATTTGGCTGCAGATTAAACAAGGTTAACAAGAGTACGACAGGCTTCGGCAACCAACATAGTTCGTATCCTCGCCACTAGATAGGGCTTCATTCATTTCATTCCTGTCCGCCTCCGTAGCGTAACGGTTAGTGTTATTAGCTGCCGTCCTCGCGGGTCCGGGTTTGATTCCCGGTACTGCCAGAAATTAAAAAATCTGGCAGGAGGGCTGGTTTGTGATTGAAATGGTACATGCAGCTCACCTCCAATGGGGGTGTGCCCGAAAAGAGCTGCACCACCTCAGGATGAGGACACGAGTTTACTTTACTTATATCATTCCTGACCCGGTCCACTGACTGGAAACAGGTTGTGGAGGATTAACTATATGATAGCTACGGTTTCATATCAGATCAGTATTTATTATAGTGTGGAGTCCTGCAAGACAACTTGGATTCCGCGAACGACGAAGGTTTCAGTTTGAAAGAAAAACGAAAAGGCGTTAAGGTGAAAATGATGAACGACTCCGCATGATTCCACACTACTACTGCAGAAGGGAATGTGGAAGAAAAAGAGAACAGTAGATGTTCTGGGCTTGTGGAAGAGCAAGGCAACTGACAGAATGTTCAATAAAATCAATAGAATGACAAAAAGTAGTAGGTTGTTTATTTGAAGTTGACATATCGTATTTTATCTGCGTAACGCAGTGCCATGAACGGGTTACTCCTTCTAACAGAGAGAGTGAATGAATTAACCATCAAGTCAGAGCGGAGCCTTGAAATTATAAACGACTGTAAAACTGGTAAAGAAAAACTGTGATTAGAGTTGAAAGTTAGTGATGAAAAATCACTTCGCATACATGTTAACGCCTTGTAGTCAGATATCACTTAATTGATAAGATTGCGATTAGTTTGTTAGATTAAAGAGGAAAGAAACTGACTCCATAATCTGAACCCAAATTTAGCAATATCCTCTTCAGACCCAAAACCTACGTGTAAGAATAAATACAGTCCCATTATAATTATCTGTGGTACTAGTTTGCATTTATGTCCATGGTTTCCCATTTTCACACCAGGCAAATGCTGGGGCTGTACCTTAATTAAGGCCACGGCTGCTTCCTTCCAACTCCTAGGCCTTTCCTATCCCATCGTCGCCATAAGACCTTTCTGTGTCGGTGCGACGTAAAGCCCATAGCAAAAAAGAAAGTTTGCATTTATACAGAAAAGTTCCCAATTAAAATTTGTACACATATGGGGTCATAGCTGTTCGGCTTAATATCGACATATGTGGATAAATTCATTACGATAAATATTTCATGTTATATTTGAAAATACCATACTGAACCCATAATTCTATCATCTTCGCTAACAGAATCCAGTATATATCCTGCATCGAACTCTTAAATAATATGCTTCATGTAGTTTGTGGGAAGTTTTTGTGAATAAATAAATGAAGTTACAGATAAAATGTAAACCCGTGTTCCCAGGCAAATGAAATACCATAAAGATAAATGTGTTCTTAACTTGTAGGAGAGTACAGTATTCCTAGCGCTGATACCATTGTTTTTCGCGAAGAATTTCCATGAAATGCTGAAAAAATTGACATTCCAGTTCTTTATTTTGTGTTACTCTTCTCCAATGAGCAAGTACATCCTCCAAGATGCGAACTTCATCCGTTTTACCGCAGTATTTGCTTTTCCTAGGAAATCAGGATGCATGGTATTATTTTGATATTTGCACCGATTTCATTCTTCATGTATACAAGAATTTGCACAGGACATTGTCACTGCTCGGTTTTCAGCCCAGTTCAAAGGCCTCCAACGAGGTTACGAAATATTAATGGTCAGTGAGATCATGAAGAAAAGCTTTGAGAACATAATCTGGGAGAACATAATTTTGGGAATTAACATTCAGAGAAAAAATATATTTGTCCTCATATGTGGACATTGGGTTAGAAGAGGATATATCCGCCGGTTAATCAGTAGTCTTGTATGGGCCTCCACATCCCTAGATCACGGGGTCCAACGTGGTAGAAGTAGTCGGGATTTTGAAGGGCGTGGTATAGTCACTTGGAAAATCTATGTCGTACGATGTCTGCATCAGAAAGATATCTGGTAATACATCTAGTGTTCACACGATAACAATACATTGAAACTCAGCCAAAGATCGCCCCTAACGGCACGGCCTTATTCGTATTCACTTAGTGTACTCCCATCCTTGTATTTTTGTTTAGTTGAGGGAAAACTGTATTTATTTATTAGGATTTATTTATTTTCTTCACCCAGCGAGTGGTTTAACTCGCGTGTCTGTAAGCTTGAATTTCGCATATGGTAGTTCGAACCCCACTATTGGCAGCACTGAATATGGTTTCGCGTGGTTACCCACTTTCACACGAGGGAAATGCTGGGGCAGTACCTTAATGAAGGTCACGGTTGATTCATTTTAGCTCCTAACACTTTCCTTTCACATCGTTGCTATAAGACCGATCTGTGTCGGTGCGACATAAGGCAAACTGTAATAATAAAAATGCTTTTCCTCAAAATATTGTTGCTATTTATGGATGGATATGAGGAAAGGGTGAGTCCCACTTACACATTTTTAGTTCAAGAGGCTTTGCAGAACATCCGGCACGGTAATTTATGGCTACGATTAAGAAGCGAATGATAAGTGGAATTTTGAAGTGGTCCATGAGATAGAGTGAAGTCAGGGAATGGCAGACGGAACTGAGTGAACTGGGTTCGAACCCACTATCTCCCGAATACTACTTTATTTACAACCCTCGTACATTATATATTTACGTGACTCAGTGAAGTTTAACTTCACCAATTTGTAAATAACTCTTTTAATAAATATTCCTCCAGAGCAATACGATGGAGATGAAAGCAATTTAAGTCTCTCCTTGCTGTGCGTTATTAAAGATCCATTATGGTCCTTTGATCATTCACTCGCAGATAATGTAATGGCTATTAACTAAAAGGAGGGAAGAATGGAGGGGGATAAGTGAGGAATAAAAAGGAACTACTCGGCAAGATTGGATTAAGGTACGACAGTTTTGTATCTGTTAATCGTTTTGCGCAAGGAACAGTTCAACAGTAGACGGAATGACAACACAAAATGATTTAAATATAGACAAAGAAACATGCTGCAGGAGCTATTTTTGAGTTATTATATTGCTGTACGAATAGCTTATGGGTGGAGCATCTTACATGATAACCCTTTCATGCATCATTTTAACAGTTTATAAATACCAGGGTCCGCCTTTGTGGTGTAGTGGTTAGTGTGATTAGCTGCACCCCCGGAGGCCCGGGTTCGATTCCCGGCTCTGCCACGAAATATGAAAAGTGGTACGAGGGCTGGAACGGGGTCCACTCAGCCTCGGGAGGTCAGCTGAGTAGAGGTGGATTCGATTCCCACCTCAGCCATCCTAGAAGTGGTGTTCTGTGGTTTTCCACTTCTCCTCCAGGCAAATGTCGGGATGGTACCTCACTTAAGGTCAGGGCTGCTTCCTTCCCTCTTCCTTGCCTATCCTTTCAAATCTTCCCATCCGCCAGCAAGGTTCCTGTTCATCATAGCGGGTGAGACAGCCTGCGCGAGGTACTGGTCATTCTCCCCAGTTGTATCCCCCGACCCAATGTCTCACGCTCCACGACACTGCCCTTGAGGCGGTAGAGGTGGGATCCCTCGCTGAGTCCGAGGGAAAAACCAACCCTGGAGGGTAAACAGATTAAGAAAGAAAGAAAGAAAGAAATAATAAATACCAGGTGTTTCAGTAACAGATGGCGCCAGCGAATAGTACGCAGCGTATGACTTTGACACATACGTCAGTTTGTTTGTCTGACATTAACCTACCAACACACACAAGCGAGTCTACCAAACGCTAGCGTCTAGGTTGTATCATTCAGTGATCATGTCGACGTTTGTGCCTCAAAAAGAACATTTGCAGCACGCATTGAGTTTCTTGTTTAATCAAAAGTAAAAGGCTGTGGAAAGTTATCGTTTGCTCATAGAAACATAGGTGAACACGCTCCAACCATTAGAACATGTGAGACATGGTTTCGGCAATTTAAACGTGATAATTTCAATGTGAAAGAGACTGCGCACTCTACTAGACCACAAAAGTGCGAAGTTGAGCAGTGAACTCTTGAAGCCCGGCGAAACCGTTAATGCACAACGCTATTGCCAACAAATAATTAATTTATATCAGGCATTGATTGAAAGACGACCGGAATGGGCCAGAAGACATGTCAATGTGATTTTGTTACTCGACAATGTGCCGTATCACACAGCAAAACCAGTTAGACACCTTGAAATCGCTTGGATGGGACATCCTTCCGCACCCGCCGTACTGCCGCGACCCGGCGCCATCTGACTACCACATCTTTGCATCAATGGAGCACGCGCTCACAGAGGAGCACTTCAGCATCGATGAAGTTGGAAAATGGTTCGAAGAATGGTTTGCCGCAAAAGACAAGCAGTTTTTCTGGCATGGTATTCATAACTGACCTGAAAGATGGGTGGAGTGCGTAGAAGCACAACAACAACAGCAAGAATCATTGAAGCGAAAATTCTATTAGACACATCGCTGGAACATCATTTGTAAGATAGCAGCTTGTTCACACTGTGAGGTGCGTGGTTTGATCAGATTTTTCATCTAAAGAAAACATCTATATATATATGGAATAAGAGTGTTTGTCTGTACATTGCTCAGAATTTGAAAAGAATGGTATTTCTGAATCGGTCATGTCCATAGTAACAAGGAAATGCACTTTTTACCATTCTGTCTGTCTGTCTGTCTGTCTGTCTGTCTGTCTGTCTGTCTGTCTGTCTGTCTGTCTGTCTGTCTGTCTGTCTGTCTGTCTGTACACGCATCACGAGAAAACGGCTGAAGAGAATTTAATGAAAATCGGTATATGAAGTCGGGGGATGAGCCGCTACAATCTAGGCTACATATAATTTTACTCACGCGGAGTGACATGGTAGTTTAGGGGAAGGTCTAAAATGTTACTCTCAAATACATATTTATATTATTAGTGGTCCTATCGATAAATACTCCGTAACCAAAGTTATGTAGAATTAAATTTCCGATCATTTATGTCATACATTGTTACCGTACCAGCTGTGAAAACACAGATATTCAAGAATTTTTTAATTTTTGTTACTAAGTCCATGTCAGCGCCAGGCCACGAGAAAATGGGAAAACAGAATATAATGAAAATTGGTGTATAGAGTCGGGGAATAAGAAACTACAGTCTAAGTTCTGAACAAATTTATTCACCCTGGATGAAATTGTAGTTTAGGGGAAGGCGCCTAAAATTTATTTTTTAAATACCTATGTTAATACTGATCCAATCGAAAAGTACTACATACCAAAAGTTATAGAGGATACAATTTCCGACCATTTATGTTTTATTCAGTTTAACCTACCGACTGTGATAAGAGTGGTATTTCGGAGTCGGAAGAAAACTAAATGTGAAGCACTACAATATCGAAAGCGCATAACATTGATCAACAATAACATAACATTGACCATTGTTTGTTGTGATGTTCTTTGTCTCTCATGTTGCCGCTCGACTCCGATGGATGGGATTATTGCTGCATACCGAGTATAACAGCCTGACTGAAAATTGGAGGGAAATAGGGGAGCTAGAAAACTTTCTTCTTTAGCATGTCATTCCTCGGGTTCATACATTTTCTGATACCGATACTGCTGGCACGTAGCCTACTGGTTCATCATAGTATTCCAGCTATTCGGTCTCTACTCTGACGTGCTGCTTTGAATGAGCAGTGTGTACAATTACGGCAGAGGCTCACTTGGTGGTAGTAGTAGTATGACCTGGTCTGGAATTACAATTTAGGCATATTCTAAATTATAGCACTACAATTCACTAAATAACTCAAAATTCAACCATTAAAAGAGCCGTTTCTTAAAGAGAGCTTATTCCTCTTCGCTTTTATTAAATTCTACATTCATTACATTCCAAATTAGCAGTGACGCGGGTGTTTCTCCTCTGGCTTGGAAGATAAATTTGCTTTCAAGTCAGATAGATTTTTCCGCCGCCAGTGTAGTGAATTGAGATTTTTCCGACTCTTCGGGTATTCCTAGGAAACAGATTAGTAAAAGGGCATAGTTTTTGCCCCGGGATTCTCCACTATTCGGCACCCCACCCCCCATCCCGTAAAAATAAGAGTGTTCACGTTTCATGGCTGTCTGCGGCCTGGTCATTCCAGCTCTGGAACTTTGGACTGTTAGATCGGCAGCGTAGTACTGTTCGTTTAAAGTGAGAAAGTGTGTGGTGTGCGGGCCTACCATTACAATGAAAATTCCCTAACCCAGTTTTCATATGAGGAAAGACGTTTGGTGCTTTCTCCATCGTGTTCCTAGGGTAACGTTAATAACTACGCATTTTATTACAGTCTTGCTCACAATAGATCCACTACCTAACCTACAATTCTGTATAGGCCTACAATGTAGAATTCCGTAGCGAAGCACGGGTACATCAGCTAGTCAGCACCTAAAAACAAAGCTGCTTTTGGTCAGGTGTCGTATCTCCGCACGATAACACCAGGGCACAGTTCGCCAGAAGCACGCATGTACTGAATTGCTACAGTGCTAACAATGAGAAAATGGAATATGCTGTCCTAACCTGCTGAACATATTTTTGGGCCGTTTGAAGGAACGTTTAAGACGTCAGACCTTTGTCTCGAATTAATAATAATAATAATAATAATAATAATAATAATAATAATAATAATAATAATAATAATACCGGGCGAGTTGGCCGCGCTGTTAGGAGCGCGCGGCTGTGAGCTTGCATCCGGGAGATAGTGGGTTCGGATCCCACTGTCGGCAGCCCTGAAGATGGTTAGATGGTTTTCCGTGGTTTCCCATTTTCACACCAGGCAAATGCTGGGACTCTTCCTTAATGAATGCCACCACCACTTCCTTCAAACTCCTAGGCGTTTCCTATCCAATCGTGCCATAGGGCCTATCTGTGTCGGTGCGACGTAAAGCCACTAGCTAATAATAATAATAATAATAATAATAATAATAATAATAATAATAATAATAATAATTTTTTAGCACTACCTCAATTTCTACGGTATTTAGAGTGGGTGTCCGCCTGTGGTGTAGTGGTTAGCATGACCAGATGCCACCCCCAAATCCCCGGGTTCGATTCACGGCTCTGTCACTAAATTTGAAAAATGGTACGAAGGCTGGAACGGGATCCAATCAACGTCGGGCGGTCAGTTGAGTAGAGGGAGGATCGATTCCCACCTCAGCCATCCTCGAAGTGGTTTTCCGTGGTTTCCCACTTCTCCTCCAGGCAAATGCCGGGATGGTACCTAACTTAAGACAACGGCCGCTTCCTTCCCTCTACCTTGTCTATCCCTTCCAATCTTCCCATCCCCTCCCCCACAAGGCCCCTGTTCAGCATAGTAGATGAGACCGCCTGGGCGACGTACTGGTCCTCCTCAGTTGTATCCGCCAACTCAAAGTCGCACGCTCCAGGACACTGCCCTTCAGGTGGTAGAGGTAGGACTCTCGCTGAGTCTGAGGGGGGAAAAAACCAACCCTGGAGGATAAACAGATTAAGAGAAAGAAAGAAAGAAAGAAAGAAAGAAAGAAAGAAAGAAAGAAAGAAAGAAAGAAAGAAAGAAAGAAAGGAGTGCTCAGGGGTCGGAATTGTGTCCTACAGAGGTTTTTTTTTTACAACTTGTTTTACGTCGCACTGACACAGATCTTATGGCGACGATGGGATAGGAAAGGCCTAGGAGTAGGAAGGAAGCGGCCGTGGCCTTAATTAAGGTACAGCCTCAGAATTTTCCTGGTGTGGAAATGGGAAACCACGGAAAACCATCTTCGGGGCTTCCGATAGTGGGGTTCGAACCCACTATTTCGCAGATGCAAGCTCACAGCTGTGTACCCCTAAGCGCATGGCCAACTTCTCCGGCCATAAGTTGTTAACATGCCAATTACGTCACCAAGTTGCTCTATTTAAACACCTTCAAGCGTCTACCTGGTGAAAATGATAACGTAGTTAACCGGCTAGAATCCAACTGGTCAAAAATGTTCACCATAAGAACGTAGGCTGGCAGCGTAGGAGAGCTGGTGGTATAAAGTTTCTAATCACTAGACCGTGTGCCAAAAGCATTGATTTAAGTCCATACCTCTCCACAGGCTTGAAATGAGCCTCCATGGCTCAGGCGGCAGCGCGCCGACCTCTGGGTTCCGTGCTTCAAATCGCGGTCACTCCATGTGGGATTTGCGATGGGCAAAGCGGAGGTGAGACAGGTTTTTTCGGGTACTCCCGTTTTCCCTGTAATCTTTCCTTCCAGAAACATTCTCCAATATAATTTCATTTGCCAGTCATTAATTATTCCAGAGGAGTGTGACAGGCCTTGGCAGCCGGCACGATTCCTATCTTCTCCGCTAGATGGGGGCTTTATTCATTCCATTCTTTACCCGGTTGAATGACTGGAAACAGGTTGTGGATTTTCATTTTTCCGCAGTCTTCGTATGGAGTGAGTGAATATGTCGCTGTTTATAGTGATTCGGCCGTCGGATGGGGAGTCCCCTTACAATTAGGCTATGTTCCAACACCTAGTTTCACCCTCACCCTACTTCATTATCATAATCATCCCACATCCAGACGCCCACTGGTATCAAATAGAAATATCTGCACCAGGCGAGCCGAACATGTTCTCGAACACTCGCGACACTAAAAGCCGTATGATATATAAATAAATAAATAAATTAAATAAATTAATTAAATAAATAAATAAATAAATAAATAAATAAATAAATAAATAAATAAATAAATAAATAAATAAATAAATAAATAACCCGGCCCGTAATTACTTCTGCGCCAAAATAGATAGTTATGGTGACCATGAGTAAATGGGTAATTATACATGAGCTAACGTCTGAATAAAAATTGTACATTCACGTACACTACCTGTCAAAAGTTTTCGATCCCCTATACACAAAACTAGATACTTTATTGCAACGTACAAACACATCGTTAAAACTAAATAGACCAACAAAGTATATATTTTTCTCTCTCTGTCATTAAGTAGAATACAATATGGTTTATATTTTAGCCTCTTCAAAGTATCCACCCTTTGCCCTCCGAACAGCTGCACAAACTCTTGGCATTCTGAAAATAAGATTGTGTAGTGTTTGTGTAGATATTGCAGTCCAACAGCTCTGTAAGCTCTTCAACATTAGTTGACCTCAATTTTCGGACCTCCCTGTCAAGTTCATCCCATAACAGTTCAATGGGATTTAAGTCTGGTGACTGACTTGGCCAAATCATATTTTTCAGTTCCTCACATTTCTCTTTTCTATTGACATAGGTACCCTCTACACAATTTAGAAGAATGTTTTGTGTCATTGTCCTGCTGCAGAACAAACCCACGACCAATAAGCCTCTTGCCAGATGGAACTTCATTGTTGAACAGCATCCTGTGATATCCTTCCTTCTTTAATGTTCCATTAATTCGCACTAGATCACCGACTTTATCACCCGCAAAACATCCCCACACCATAACCGACCCTCCACCATGCTTCACTGTAGGTGTCACACACTGACTCTTCATACGTTCTCCACGAAGTCGACGAACAAACATTCGACGATGGCTCCCAAATACTTCAAATTTCGATTCATCCGTGAATAACACCTTGGACCATTACTGCACGCTCCAGTTTTTATGTTTCCGTGCCCATTGCATTCTTTTCACCTTATTTTGTGTCCGTAATAAACGTTTTTTGCCGCTATGCACCTATTTTAAACCTCGTTCACAAGGGTGGCGTTGCACTGTTGAGACAGAGACTGGAGCAGCTCGCATATTATTGACTTCCTCGCGAATTTCAGGTGCCGTACGAGTCCCCTGACGTTTACTCTGTACACATACGAACTGATCTTCCCTGTATGATGTTACACGGGGTCTTCAAGATCGTGAAACACTTGCATTGGCACCGGTTTGCTTGAACCGCTGCAATGTATACACCACTGTAGATTGGTCTACACCAACTTTTGTTGCTATTATCGTACTAGAATACCCTTCGTGATGCAGAGCTACAATTACAGCAAGTTTTTCAGTTCCAATCTCCTGCTTCCGTCCCATTTGAAGGTAATATGGTATGCACCTGATCAGATACACAAACACACTGCTAGCTGCACACAGTGTACTGAAAATTAATGTGAACTGCTTGCTACACAGACAGCTGAAGGAATGAGGCCTATTCGAGTGGACACGTCTTGGGTAAAGACACGTCAGTGTTGTGGTTACTCATCAGCGACCCTCCATGCAGAAAACCGGACAAATACACAACAGAGTCGTTCCGTCTTTACATGTTTATGCTTGTTTTACTATCAGAACAGGGCTATGATGGATTATTTAAAACTACATCTCTGTTTTAACCACAAATCCATAGTTGTGATTGGTGATCGAAAACGTTTGACCGGTAGTGTAAACGTTGCTTAATTTTACGGAATGTGTAACTCAACCATTGAACCACCCTCATATTATTAATAGATACTGTTGAAGGATGTCGTATTGTAAAATTTGTTGGGAGTTGATATGGAAAACTTCCGAGCGAGTTGGCCGTGCGGTTAGGGGCGAGCAGTTGTGTGCTTGCATCCGGGAGACAGTGGGTTCGGCAGCCCTAAAGATGGTATTCCGTGGTTCCCATTTTAACACCAGGGAAATAGTGGGGCTGTACCTTAATTAAAGCTACGTCCGCTTCCTTCCCAAACCTAGGCCTTTCCTATCCCATTTACGTCATAAGACCTATGTGTGTCGGTGTGACGTAAAGCAAATTGTAAAAGAAAATTGTGGAAAACTTCGTAAAACCATTCCATTGCCCTATGCTGGTATTTCCCCAGTGATTCTTACTCCGGGAACACATGTACCCTCTCGCCCCAATAATACGAGAATTAGAAGCCCAGCTGTTCAGTTAATACGTCACTGTGTGAATATGTTAGAACAAATATCGTATTCTTTGAACAGCGGGAGTACGGTTTGAGGGAGTGAAAGCATTGGATTCCCCGTCAAGTCACGTTTATAGTGAAACCGGGACAAGAAAACTTTTAAGTGAAGGGGGAATAGTTTTAGTATGAAAACCTTACACTTTATCAGCAGTTCCAACTAGGACTACGTAGGAAGCCTGTTTCTTGGCGCCGCAATCACGACATAATAAGATTGTAACTCGCTGCGCACCGCATCCATCTCGAGATTGCGTTACTAGGCCGCGCCGGTAATAGTATTAGTTACCATCTTCGTCGCTTCCTTCGCTGTTCTTCCATCAGAAAGGCACATTCAGGAGACTTTGCTTTTGTGGCCGTCATGTTGATAATGAGGGTGATTATAATACTAGGAATAGCGATTATTGCTTTTCCCGGATCCTTGTCTGAATGGTCAGCGTAACGGCATACGGTTCAGAGGGCCCTGAGTTCGATTTCCAGTCTCAGTGCGGAACTTAGCCGTGCCTGGTTTATTCTTCTGGCTCAGAAGCTGGGCGTTTGAATACTTCTTAATGCACACCTCTTCGTTTCCACACTCCACACTAGCAACTACCACAAAAAAAAAAGGCAATAGTGAATATAACTTTACCGAGCTCGATAGCTGCAGTCGTTTAAGTGCGGCCAGTATCCAGTATTCGGGAGATAAGTTAGTGGGTGGTTTGAACCCCACTGTCGGCAGCCCTGAAGATGGATTTTCGTGTTTTCCATTTCCACACCAGGCTTTACCTTAAACCGGGCGAGTTGGCATGCGGTTAGGACCGCGCAGCTGTGAGCTTGCATCCGGGAGATAGTGGGTTCGAACCCCACTGCCGGCAGCCCTGAAGATGGTTTTCCGTGGTTTCCCATTTTCACACCAGGCAAATGCGGGGGTGTACCTTAATTAAGGCCATGGCCGCTTCCTTCCCACTCCTAGCTTTTTCCTGTCGCATCACTGCCATAAGACCTATCTGTGTCGGTGCGACGTAAGGCAACTTGTAAAAAAAAAAAAAGAGTATAATCCTCCACATAGAGTTGGCGTTAGGTAAAGCACCTGACCCGTAAAACAAGGCTAACCCTTTCCTATGTAAGAACTTTTCTTTTGACTTCTTCCTTTAAAATTATGTGGGTTTTTTAAATTACACGAAGTCTGCAACGGAGAAAAACGCGGAAAGCGTATTTCTGCCATACATATCTTGGAGTCGTTCTGGTTAGGTGTTTATTGAGCAGTTTTCCCTTTGCTTGACACAAATGACTAGTTCAAGAAAAATATTTTCTACTCGTAACCAATTCTTTGGGGAAGACAAAAAAGACAGTCACCTCCGTACAGGCCATGAAGGCCCTTGGAGGAGTGGAAGGTAAAGGCTCTTCAAATGCCCAAATAGCACTTCTTGGTTCGAACCTGTAAACTTGAGATCCATGAGACTGGTGCTCTCTACTTACACAGAAGAAACAACAACCGACTGGTCTCTGGTAATAGAGATATGGTAAAAAATTATATCGCAGCACTATAATGGGGCTTACTAGCCAAGATTATGAGTCAAGTATTTTACCACACCTTTCCTCACCGGGCCAATCACTGTACGACTGAATAATACAAGAACCAAATAATTGTCCAGCTCCTTGATTGAAAGGTCAGCTTAGTTGCCTTAAGTTCAGAAGGCCTGAAGTTTGATTCCCGATCGGGTCGTGGATTTTAAGATTGAATAGCTAATTCCCTTATCTCGGGGGCTAGGTGTTCGTGTTGTTCCTCATGGGAGGGTTTGCACCAGGCTAGTCATGACAACACTAAATTAAATTACGAAATAATGAAAAACAATTATTATACTTTGACAATTTGTAACGTAAGTGGGCAAATATACGTGTATCTAATTTAATATTTTGAAATTGCAAGCCTGGTGCATACCTTATAAGTCAGAACCTCCGACGAGGGTGGGCGACATATGCTGTATATGGGAAACAGCTTGTTAGTGTGGTAGGTTATAGTGTCATATGTGGTGTGATGTGAGAGGTGCAAGAATGATGGAGACAGCACAAACACCCAGTCCCAAGACAAGGGAAGTAACTGCTTAAGTTGAAAATCACCGACGCGGCAGTAATTGAACCCGGGGCTCCGAGGACCGAAAGCCAAGATGTTGGCCACTCAGTTATGTAGCCAGTATTTTATCTGTTCTAGAAGGATGTATGAAACATTTTAAAACAGCCATTTTTCTGGGAGGGGCACAGGTAGACATCACACTTTACACAGCGAGTTTAGATTCTACTTCTACATCGACCGAACAAGTGGCCGTGGGGTTAGAGTCGCGCAGCTGTGAGCTTGCATTCGGGAGATTGTGGGTTCGAGCTCCACTGTGGTGGAGGTGGTTTCTCTATTTTCACACCAGGCAAATGCTGGGGTTGTACCTTAAAGCCAGGGCCGCTTACTTCCCACTCCTAGGCCTTTCCTATCCCATCGTCACCATAAGACCTGTCTGTGTCGGTGTGATGTAAAGCAAATTTTAAGAAAAACTCGACAAGTTTTCCTGGCACCTATTGGCTAACCACATTTACAGAAACACACTTTGCGAGACATTCACAATTATTGCAGTCCGAATTGACGTGACATTACCTACTCGTTAGTGCCCCAGCAGATAAAAAATCTAATCCACACGATCGTGGAACGGGTGGAAACGGACTAAATGCACATGTAATGGCGACCTCAAATTATTGGAAGAAGAAGAAAACGGTGGTGGTGGTGGTGGTGGTGGAGGTGGTGGTTTTAAAGGACAAATAAATACGTTTATCAGCATCCTCCACAGTAGAGGGCTGGTCCGATAGTGTATCACACCAGCATTTTGCATAAGTTCTGTCAAAAAGAGCACCGGAAATCTACCAGCAGGATAGTTGCTGTCAGTGCCAAGATTGGACACTCGAACCTCTCCATAACCCTGACCTGATGCTTTTGTGTGAGATGAATGAAAACCTACAACCTGTTTTCCAGTCATTAGCCGGGTCAGGAATGTAAGGAATGAAGCGGATATAGGCTGTTAGTACGATGGGGTCGCCACTCACAAAGTTGCTTATTAATGACTGATAGATAGTATGAAATGTGAATGGACAGTGTTGCTGGAATGACAGATGACAGGGAAAACCGGAGTACCCGGAGAAAAACCTGTCCCGCCTCCGCTTTGTCCAGTACAAATCTCACATGGAGTGACCGAGATTTGAACCACGGTATCCAGAGGTGAGAGGCCGACGTGCTGCCGTCTGAGCCACGGAGGCTTTGTGTGAGATATCCCATACAATGTGCTGTGCATTGTGGAACTTTGTATATATCTCGTTACACGGTACAAGGTAGGAACCTCTGTCATGCTAGTGATGATAACCTAATGATAACTTCGCCTCATGTACGATGGGTTACAACATTCTAATAGTGGCATTGTTTCAAAACACTTCAGTTGCTATAGATTTTAGGAGAAACTAAAGTGCCGGAATTTTGCCTTGGAAAGTGGTTCTTTAACGTACCAGTAAAATCTACTGACACGAACCTCTCGAATTTATATTACATTAAGACAATAGCACCTTCTACACAATATAACATTAAAATTAATTCAGATGCTTGTGTTACTGCTACTTAAATACTCTTATATGTTACTAGTTGATGTTACTGAGGAACAAACAAAGACACTACAGAATGGAATAACATTTACATTCCTTTCGTTTTCACATTTTAGTACGCAACTCATGTTAACTAGCTGATGTACCCGTGCTTCGGTACGGAATTCTACATTGCATACAGAATTCTAGGCTAAGTAGTGTACACGTTGTAAGTAATATTGTATTAAATTGCATAGCTCTTAACATTACCACAGAAACGCGACGGGGAAGTCGCCCTGTTGGCGGGGGCGGTAGAATAACACCCACGGTATCCCCTGCCTGTCGTAAGAGGGGACTAAATGTAACCTCAGGGTCTCTGAACTTGGTAGGGTGAGAGGGTTGAAAAAGAGATGGATTCAACACCCCTATGCCATACGATGTTGGCATGTTGAGATGGCTGTGGATATATCGGTGTTTACCCGACAACGTTAGTTAATGCTAATCAGTAGACCGCCCAATAGAGTTCAGATTTCTGTCATCTCGTAGGGTAAAATGGAACGTCAGAATTAACTAGCAGGCAACCTACATGCGATTAAAGTAAAATGCCTGAGCATAAAAGTTGAGACCATGCTACGATTGATTATCATTTACACATAGGCGTACATTAAAGGCTGTTGTACCTTTCAACGTTCAATCAGCAAACCTCCATTTGTCAGTGTCCTCGTGTAGTTCCACGCCTCCTGTCTTTAAATAATTAATAATCCAGTCTCACCATCATAGTCTTGGTCTCCCTCTCCTTCTCTTATGTTCTATGCCCAATCAATCAATACTGATCTGCATTTAGGGCAGTCGCCCAGGTGGTAGATTCCCTATCTGTTGTTTTCCTAGCCTTTTCTTAAAAGATTTCAATGACATTGGAAATTTATTGAACATCTTCCTTGGTTAAGTTATTCCAATCCCTAACTCCCCTTCCTATAAATGAATATTTGCCCCAATTTGTCCCCTTGAATCCCAACTTTACCTTCATATTGTGATCTTTCCTACTTTTAAAGATACAACTCAAACTTATTCGTCTACTAATGTTATTCCAAGCCATTTCTACGCTGACAGCTCGGAACATACCACTTAGTTAAAAAACAATAAAGGCGATCTTTAATCTACCTATTCAATACATTAATTTCCACTTATAGTGGTTACATAAACATACTATCAGTTAAATGGGATATGTTTCGCCCTCAATTTAGGACATCCTCAGCCTAAAACAATCTTCAAGAGTACACCTTATATTAATATCGAAGCTAAAAGTTTACGCAGTTACTAACATTCAGTATATAAAAATGTGAGAAATGATACATTATACAAACATGTTGATGGAAACACTGTAAATGATTAAACCATAACAATATTTTATCAGAGACTAAAACTTTTTCTCTTACAAAATTTCTAATTAAGACGGTTCATTAAAAATTTTTTGTGGAAAAACAGTGTGACAATGATATAATGCCAACGACATGAGGGCATGATAAACAAGCATGCTCATTTCATCAGCGGCCTTGAAGGTGATGTTTTTATGGACATTAATTTTAGTGCTAGAACAAATCGAGCTACTTTTCTTCGAATTTTTTCCTGTTCTTGAATCAAGTAATCCTGGTGAGGGTCCCATACACTGAAACCATACTCTAGTTGGCACCTGCAATCTAATCTATTTTTCTCCATTCGTGACAACTAGCCCCACCATCTAAGCCATTTTATACTCACTGCTTGTTTCATCCAGTTATTTTCTAACTTGGCCTTTATCCCCTCATTTAGAGTACTCTTCTGCCGTTATTCCCTCCTTATTATACTACAAGTCATTATATCTACCTTCATTTCTGTTACTTTCAACTAATGCGTAAGGCATCCTCAATCCACCCAGATTTCACTCCCGTACGACATAGTCCGTCTGAAAAGAGATCAGTGTCAAGTTTATTTCGTCAGAGTGCTCACTTCTTTCTTACAGCGTACCCCTGATCGCAATTGCGTGTTCGCGGCATCAGCTTAGCTAGACCTTAATTTCCGCATGAGTTGAAGACCAGACTAATACACACACTGGTTCTCCCTATTCTCAATTATTGTGAGGTTCTTTTAGTTGATATGGCAAGGGAACAAACAATGAAACTTCAACGAACACTGAACTCTTGCCTGCGATGCTCATATTATATCAGGCTCTTTCATGACTGAAGTCTGATAAACGTCGATGGCTACACATGTTAAGGATAGTGTATACAGAGTGATAAAGAGGTAAAAAGACGTATTGTCTCAGGTCGTGCTGCAATGGTTAAACTTACTAAGATCTGACAGAACCGGGCAATATCAAAAGCCACGAAGATGCGCTTGGTAGAATCACTAGTGTTCTCCGTCTTTTTGTACGGCTGTGAGACCTGGACCGTGAATGCTAAAGACAAAAAGCGCATTGATGCCTTTGAGATGTGGTGTTGGTGGAGAATGCTACGTGTATCCTGGACAGAAAAAAGAACTAATGTTTCCATTCTGGACGAACTCTGCATCAAGAAACGCCTATCTTCCCGTGTGAGTGAACGTTACCTCCAGTTCCTTGGCCACATTTTAAGACGAGATGGAGAGAACTTGGAAAAGGTAATTTTACAAGGCAAAATTGAAGGCAGTAGACCACGAGGAAGAACAGCAAGCAGATGGGTAGATCAGGCGAAGAAGATCACTGGGCTACCACTACAGGTCATATTGACGAAATGTGAAAACCGCTCGGGATGGAGACATCTTGTCAAGGTTGCAACAAGGAAATGGAGTTATGAGGTCACGACGCTCAGTAATGAGCACAGCGACTAACGTGAACATGTGCGTTACAGGATTGGTCATAATAATAATAAATAATTAATTTGAAAAACTCGAAATCTCGCGTCGTTCTTATTTTATTAGCTTCTGGATTTAATACCAATATAAATGGTCCGTTATTGGACATTACAAATTTTCGAGCTAACTAATTCCTGGTTGCCAGCTTTTCGCCCCAGTGTGCTAAGTTGGGCTCAACAGTTGGTAATAGCACACCCACCAAGACGCATGGCTAGTGCATACCGTGGAGGCCGCTGCGTAGGCTATATTGAGCCACCGGCAGTGCCAACACACTATGAGAGACTTTATCTCATTACCAAAAATTGACGCCTGGCTGGCCATCAGATGATATAGATGTTGATTCCCATAGGGAACCTGACATATTTGTCCCGAATAAGTAAAATTATAATACCAATATAAATGGCCCGTTATTGGACATTAAAAATCTTCTAGCTAACTTATTCCTGGTTGCCCTAACGGGACATTTATATTGGTATTATAAATTTACTCAAAAACCAAAAACCAAACCCCATGGCACTACAGCCCTTGAAGGGCCTTGGCCTACCAAGCGACCGCTGCTCAGCCCGAAGGCCTGCAGATTACGAGGTGTCGTGTGGTCAGCACGAAGAATCCTCTCGGCCGTTTTCTTGGCTTTCTTTTTTTTTGCTAGGGGCTTTACGTCGCACCGACACAGATAGGTCTTATGGCGACGATGGGACAGGAAAGGCCTAGGAGTTGGAAGGAAGCGGCCGTGGCCTTAATTAAGGTACAGCCCCAGCATTTGCCTGGTGGCTGTCTAGACTGGTATAAATTTACTCACTTGGGACAAATATTTCAGGTTCCTTATGAGAATCAACATCTAAATCATTCTGGAGTTAGCCAATCAGATCGCTTCGCGGGTGAATTCAAACGAGCTTTGCGAGGCGATGTTGCTAAACCTTGACGTGACTTAAGAACGGCTTAAGAACCATACCCGAGAAATCTGCATCAAACACAAATGCACTACGAGTTTCAGCCGGTGTCGTCGTAGCGTACTTGCTATGGCGCGATCCTGTCAGCTCGGAGGTCCATGTTTCAATCCCTTCCCGAGCGAGGTTTGTTTCTGCGATTGGTGACTTCATTTAGAATTTATTTACGTCGCACCGACACAGACAGATGTTATGGCGATTATGGGATGGGAAAGGGCTAGGAGTGGGAAGGAAGTGGCCGTGGCCTTAATTAAGGTACAGCCCCAGCATTTGCCTGGTGTGAAGATGGGAAACCACGGAAAACCATCTTGTGGGCTGCCGACAGTAGGGTTTGAAACCACTATCTCCCGGATGCAAGCTCACAGCCACGCGGCTAACGCGCTCGGTATTGGTGATCTCAAGCCGGTTTTAAGCCACGTTCAGATTTAGCAATACCACCTCGCAAAGCCCATTTGAATTCGCTGCGAAGCGATCTTATTGACTAAGTTCGGCAGCTGATAAAATGACAAAGGCGCGAGATATCGAATTGCTTTCTTTCAAATCATTTAGCAATATGACCACTCCTCTAATGCTCATATACCTGCTTCACGTGGATTCCGGTCTCCCTGTTGATTGTTAGCGGAAAACCAGCCGCTGTACTTTTCTTCTAAATCCCCCTTTCTTTACCATCTTTTCACGACCTAAATACCCGTTCTGGCTCCTTTCTCTTCCTGTGCACCACAAAAATAAAGTTAATAGATCATTATTTTGTGATGACCGGCGCCAGATTATGGAATTCCCTGCCAGCTCAGGTCAGAGACGCTAGCTCTTTGTCAAGACTTGAGGTCACCTGCGAATTACTACCTGCTGAAGACAGCTGGCTGAATGGTTGTAGCATGAATGTGTGTGCGCCTGAGGACTAGTTAGATAGTTTTAAGAGCAGTTTAGAACTAGCATCTACAGAATAATATTTCATTATAGCCGTAAGAAGAACGTATAACATTATTTATTATTATGTGTTTTGACTCATGTTTTTAGGATTTATTGGAATCATACTTTGCATACTTTCGTTTGTCGCAGTATTTCGTTATTGTGTTTACACTTGCTCTTAAAGAATGTTCTTTAATTTAGGGATTCAATGTTTCTCATTACGTAGTTTTGAGGATATTAATTATTCGATGTTTACTTCAAGTCTTAACTAGAACTGTCAGTTTTATAAACCGGGCGAGCTGGCCGTGCGGTTAAGGCGCGCAGCTGTGCGCTTGCATCCTGGAGATAGTGGGTTCGAACCGCCCTGTCGGTAGCCCTGAAGATGATTTTCCGTGGTTTCCCATTTTCACACCAGGCAAATGCTGGGACTGTACCTTAAATAAGGCCATGGCCGTTTCCTTTCCACTCCCAGGCATTTCCTATCTCATCGTCACCATAAGACCTATCTGTGTCGGTGCGGCGTAAAACAAATATCAAATATAAGTTTTTATATTAATTTAGATTTGAATTATATTAATTTAAATTAATTTTAACTATATTAATTAATTGATAACCTTAGATGTAAACACAATGTGGTTAAGTGTAAGAGAGAGCCATGAGGTCTAACTTCGCCACTGAACGAGGCACTGATAATTCGATTTCACTTACTATACAACCATTCTAGAAATATACACATCCTAGGTATTTAAAATAATCGACCAGTTCCAGTTTTGAATTTACTGTCTGAGGTTCAATCGTCTTTCGTTTCTTCGTTACTTAGATCATTTTAATTACTTATTTTCATGTCGTACTTCCCGCACCCTTTTACAAGCTTCAAGGAATTAAAATGATGGCTTTCAGCTCAGTCTTCTTTTAAGACTGAGTTTTCAGCGTAGACTAAACTGCTTACTGCATTCCAACCCAGTTGAACCTTTGTCATTTTATAACTTTCAGTAATTGACCGATTATTATTATTATTAGACCGAGCTCGACAGCTGCAGTCGCTTAAGTGCGGCCAGTATCCAGTATTCGGGAGATAGTAGGTTCGAATCCCACTGTCGGCAGCCCTAAAAATGGTTTTCCGTGGTTTCCCATTTTCACACCAGGCAAATGCTGGGGCTGTACCTTAATTAAGGCCACGGCCGCTTCCTTCCCACTCCTAGCCCTGTCCTGTCCCGTCGTCGCCGTAAGTCCTATCTGTGTCGGTGCGACGTAAAGCAACTAGCCAAAAAAATTATTATTAAAATACTTAGTCCGACTTATTGGCTCAAAGGTCAGCGTTGAGGCAATCGGTTCAGAGGGTCCTGAGCTCGATTCCCGGCCGAGTCGGCGATTTTAATCTCGTGTGATTAATTCTTCTGGTTCAGGGACTGGGTATTTGTGTTCGTTCCAACACTCTCCTTTTCATATTCAGACATCACACCACACTATAATCATCCACAGAAACACGCAATGGCGATTACATAACTCCACATAGAGTTGGCGTCAGAAAGGGCATCCTGGCGTAAAACAGGGACAAATCCATATGTGCTACACAGTTCGCACCAGCGACCCAACAGTTGTGGGAAAAGCGGTAGAAAAATTATAATAATTATTGTTGTTAAAACATTTTTGATGTGTATTTGAGGATCAAACATATCTTCGCTCTCATGATTTACGGGATAGCCAAATAGAATCAAATCAGAATTCGAAAATTACTTTTTTGACATTACGTTGTACTACCATACTCAACGAGAAACTACAAAACATTCTTATATTCTACCAAATTCTTCCCTAAATTCTTCGCTCCTACTGACATGTGTACCTACGTAGTACATGAGACTCCAAAGAAAGATATTTTTCCCTATCAGCGTCATCCACACATGTCGATGGCGACGGAAAATTAATAAGAATATTTGGCGATGCAATGTTGAGTTTAAGTTCGTTTTATCGGCTGCCAAGCGTGTCATCAGAGATATTTTCTATGTCAAACGTTGTACGTCATAAGAGTGCCAAATTCACCCTTTTCTGTTCTTCACAATTGGACTGCCTCCACCGGATTTGAAGCCACGATATTGGTATCAGAAAGGAAGCTGACAGCGGTCTACGAGGGAGTTATAAATATTCCAGACTGTGGGAGACTCTTTGCTGATTTACATCACACCACTCGGTTTTAAGGTTCATTAAAGGCATCACAAATAGAATAGGAGTCTGGAAAACGATCCGCCAAGAGCAGATGTAACGCATGGCCGTTATTCAATCATATCAGGCTGAAGCACCTGCTGTTCTTTGAGATTTGATTTAAGAAAATTGGCTTTCTGCTCAAGTGAGGTGAAGAGTAATAGAATTGCGTGGTCTCCCTTGAGAGGTTACTTCTGACGTCACCAGGCGGAGAGAGGATTCGAGGAAGCAGGTATACAAATCTTATCTCACAATAGAGTATGAACGTACTGCAAGACATCGCCTGACTAGAGTGTGAAGCTGTCACGTCTTCTCAGACTCCCTAGATATTAAGTAAACTTATTTGTCAATTTGCTGTACATGATTGTTTTGCTATGTCTTCATTCGTTGGGCATTTGCTGCTAGATGTCACCAGTTACAATATTGGATGTCGAACACTCACGTTGAGATGTTTAGAATTACTGAGATTACTATTTACTATTTAGCTCAGGTATTAGTATCAGAGCCGACCCCGCAGTGTAAGGGTAGCGTGCCTGCCTCTTACTCGGAGGCCCCGGGTTTGGTTTCCAACCAGGTCCGGGATTTTACCTGCATATGTGGGCTGGTTCGAGGTCCACTAAGCCTACGTGATTACATTTGAGGAGCTACCTGACGGCAAGATGGCGGCTCCGGTCTAGGAAGCCAAAAATAACGACCGAGAGGACGCGGTGCTGACCACATGACACGTCATAGTCTGCTGGCCTTCGGGATGAGCAGCGGTCGCTTGGTAGGCCAAGGCCCTTCGCGTCTGTCACGCCATGGGTTTTGGATTGGTTTTATTGTCAGTGTTATAAAGTGTTATGCGGGTCATCGAACTAGTTGGCTGCGCAGTTCACACTGTGTAGCAGGTTTTCTCTGATTTCCCATTCTCATATCAGACAAATGCGGAAGCTTTACCGTAATTAAGGCCACGGTCGTTTCCTCCACTAAGAAGTCAGCTGGCTGCGCGGTTTGGGTCACGAAGCTATTAGCTTGCATTCGGGAGATGGTGGGCTCGAACCACATTGTCCGCAACCTTGAAGGTGTTTTCTCGTAGTTTCTCATTTACCCACTAGGACAATGCTGGAGCTCTGTCACTTCTTTTTTTTTTTTACAATTTGCTTTACGTCACACCGACACAGATAGATCTTAAGGCGACGGTGGGATAGGAAAGGCCTAGGAGTGGGAAGGAAGCGGCCGTTTGGAAAATACTATTTCTTTATCATTTATAGGATGTAATTTCTTCACAAGTAGCTTTATGTCATTTAAGGAAAACTAGGAAAACAACAGATAGGGAATCTGCCACCTAGGCGACTGTCCTAAATGCAGATCACTATTGATTGATTGATTGATTGATTGATTCATTGATTGATTGATTTAACCACCGACACACATTAGGTTTTATGGCGACGATGAGACAGGAAAGTGCTAGGAGAGGAAAGGTGGCCTTAAAGTGCAGTCCCAGCATTTGCCTGGTGTGAAAATTGGAAACCACGGAAAACCGTCTTCAGGGCTTGCTGACAGAGGGTGTCGAACTCATTATCTCCCGATTACTGGATACGGGCCGCACTTACGCCACTGTAGCTATAGAGCTCGGTGAGGGTTCTATTATTATTATTATTATTATTATTATTATTATTATTATTATTATTATTATTATTATTATTATTGACCATGGCGAAGATTTCTTGGTCCTCTTTCACGGGCAACCACGTAACGTAACAAATGATTACGTATTTTTTTTTTAGCAAATAGAGTAGAAACAATAAACTATAAACAGTCAACTGTATAAACTTACATGTAAATACAATGAGTACTACTGATAATTTAAGCAAAATAAATTAGGATTTTAGGCAATATTTAGTGCTGTAAGATTAATTTGTTAAATGAAAGAATAAAACAAAAATGATAACCTCATGCTGAAATAGTAAAATATAAAATACACTAAATCTTATTTTAAACATCCCTAAATAACCTAACCTAAACATGTTTGAGCTTTTCGGAACGCAAGGTATAAATTCCTATGACTACCCTCTGTAACATTTGACACTAAACAACCATTTTCACTCTCATTCATGCATTACTCACATTTGTCCTCACTCCAAATGGCATTCTAAATCAGTTTTAATGGTGTTCATTTATGTTTACCCTTCAATATCACAATATTGGGATGCCGTGAGTCACTCCTGGCTTGTTGCTCTCCATGTAACGTTGTTACTACAACGCAAGTGGCACAGTCGGATAGTCAATGTGCTCGTTTTTCAAAATAGTGGTCGGATTCCGACTGAAATCTGTGATATTTTACGGTGTGTTTAGCTTCCGGCATTTTAAAGAAAGAACAAAATTCAGACACCCCATCGTCTCTTAACATTTACAACCAAAACAAATCATGGGAGAATTTGATAAACTTCTTGTTGACCCCAGTAAATGGAGGGGGGAGTGTAAGAAGGAGAAAAATTTGCTAAACATACAGTATTATACATTAGTCATCAGAGGTGTATCCATGTTGATATTACGGATCCCATGAGATCTCAGAAGTTAAGCAACATTGGGCGTGATCACCACTCGCATGGAATGCTGGCTACAGGGGGAGCCGAAGGGATCTTGCCACCCTACCGCAAGTACACCCCGACTCAGGTTGCCTGATCAGCGGTCCCTGGCCTGGCTGAGAGCACCGACTAAGCCACCAACGTCCCGGGATTGGTTGATAATAATAATAATAATAATAATAATAATAATAATAATAATAATAATAATAATAATAATACCTAAACCATTCAGAATAAACACAGTTGTAAGGCAAGGTAATATATCTCCACTCCTATTCAACTGCGTCCGGGAGAAAATAGTAAGAATTTGGAATGAAAACTGAAAGAACATAATCTGTCAGTTATCACCAACAACACTGGGAAGAAAGAACATAGGTGTTGAAATAAAATGTCTAGCGTTTGCAGGTGATTTTGTGATACTTGCAGAAAACCTCATAAATGCAGAAATTCAAGTCAGTCTCCTGGAAGAAATAGCCAAAAGAACAGGTTTAAGAATTTCTATAGAAAAAAACAAATTCATGCCAAATATAGAAAATGCTTCAGAATTTCGTTTTCCTTTTTTTTTTTTTTTTTTTTTTTGCTAGTTGCTTTACGTCGCACCGATACAGATAGGTCTTAAGGCGACGATGCGACAGGAAAGGCCGAGGAATGGGAAGGAAGCGGGCATGGCCTTAGTTAATGTAAAGCCCCAGCATTTGCCTGGTGTGAAAATGGGAAACCACGGAAAACCATCTTCAGGGCTGCGAACAGTGGGGTTGGAACCCACTATGTCCCGGATGCGAGCTCACGGCTGCGCTCTTCTAACAGCTCGGCCAACTCGCCCGGTCCAGAATTTCTAATAACAGAAATTGGTCGAATAAGAAAGGTAAATAAATTCGGAGAAACAATTCAAGTAATGGTTTGGAAAAGTCCGCTGTAGAAGAAAGGATACACAAGATGGACATAGCATACGGTATAACTAGGAATATCTACCACAAAAAGTGTCTAACTAAAAACCTCAACATACAACACTAGTAACACAGTAGTCAAACCGGAATGCCTATACGCGAGTGAATGTCTGGTACTGAAATACAAGCTGTATCAATTGGAAGTACTGGAAAGAAAAACATTACGGAAAATACTCAGTCCGCTAAGAACTATAGAACTCAGGAAATTAAGAAGTAGTAATGAAATACACCGGAACATAGAAAACATAACAGATACAATGCGGAAGAGGCGATTGATAATTTTTTGGACATTTATACAGAATGGATGGCAACAGGTTAACCAAACAGATCTTCATATATTTTGGGAACAAGAAGATTTTTTTTTTGCTAGGGGTTTACGTCGCACCGACACAGATACGACAATGATACGAAAAATACTTTACGACATACTAACTACTTTTACGGTATTCTTCACACGCCGTGGCACAGGAAATTCTTTCCCGGAGTTACTTTTCGTTGCTTGTAAATCTGTCGTCACAAGGCTGACATATTTGAGGACCTTCCGGACTGAGTTTATCAAATACGCCAATTTGGCCTCAGAACGTCAGCATTCTTACATTTGAGCCGTTCAGCCCGGCAGGGTTGGTTGTTGGTTAAGATACTTCCTTGTTATTTTTTCCAGATTAATCCATGTTATGAACATGCCAAAAGTCCCGCAAATATTCGAATTACATGATATGCGGTATGTACATTTCTCAAAATAACATCATTCTTTAATAGAAGGTATTAAACAGTTAAAACTCGAATGTCTTTAAAATATTATTGATACAATGTAACACAGTTTCTCTACGGAACCATTAAACCACCCCTAAAGTGCGTCTAACGTAGTAAAGCGTAATATTAGACTACTATGAACAGAAACAAATTACAGTAACTATCACAAGTAACACAATTTATGAAAACACTTTACTGAGTAGTCAACAATAGCCTGTTGCAGACTCGGTGTAATTTTATAATAATCAATGTGCATTGATACATTGTTGCTATAAGTAATATTCTTTAAGGGTACATGTGTGTTGCGCTAGGAGAAAAGACATTTCAAAATCTGCTACGATATTGAAGGAGCATTGAAACAAGTAACGTTATTTATCATTTCCATTCTGAAAGTTCAGCAAACATCGTCCGTTCACAGTGAGCCGTACCTTTCACTCCAGTACTCTTAAAAAGTCCTAAATCCATTTCCTACTGTATATCCTAGATGAGTTAATAATGGTGTTGAAAGCAAGCTGACGGCTTGCATAATAAACAGTATAGAGGCAAAATACTGTAGAATTAAACACCATAAAAAAGGAGAGTACTTCACTCCTGAAGAATCAAAATGTCGGGAAAGAACCAAAAAGAAGACGACGATATATTACGTATCAGCGTATAACATTTCGAGATCAGTAGATCCTTTAATGCTTAACTATTGTACTGCATTTTATTGTTTTAGCTATGCAATTCCATTAATATTGTATATCGTTCACTTGCTCTACAGAACATCAGTGAAATTGGCATGAAGCTTTGATTGTACACGTAATATCAAAGCTCGGCGGCGCAAATAGAAATCACTGTGCAAAGCGCTGTAAAGCGATGAGTACAATGAGAGAGTAGTGCGCATAATGGAGACGCAAATGAACACAGTAGATCAGAGGACCAGAACGATGTCATGTATATGATCAATGCCTGCTGGAACACGGGTACATATACACGACAGTTAAGGCCAATTAGTAATGAACGTACAACTTGCAAATACGTTCAGTTGTTTGACAATTTCTAAACAACATGTATTTCTAATATACTGCTTCTCTCCAAAACATGTAGTAGTCTACTAGCCCCTTAAAATATATTTTATGCAACCCGTAGTTTTGTTCCTCTATAACACAACTGTAAAAACATACAGTACCAGTTTAATAGTGTGGTTTTTACAGGTATGTTACAAAGTGTTTTCGAAAGATTAAAAAGTGTTTTAGTTGTATTAAGGTGGAAAGCGCACGTACCTCTAGGGTTAAGAAACCAGGCCATGTAGAGGCAGGTTTAAGTCCCAGCGGTACCCCTTTCTTCTCGCTGTCTATGATGGGTGCATGCCTCCTTATTTTCAAAGAACTGATTGTTACCGGACTTGAAAATATCCATTTGTATCGGATTGTATGTAGTACCATTGAAGTAAGTAAGTAAGCTCGTGTCTTCATCCTGAGGGTGGTTCAGCTCTTTTTAGGTACACCCCCAATGGAGGTGAACTACACGTACAATTTCAACCAAATTCCAGCCTTCATGCCATTCCTAAATTTCTACCAGTACCGGGAATCGAATCGGGCCACCGAGGAAGACAGCTAATCGTGCTAACCGTTACGCTACGCAGGCGGATATCATTGAAGTTAAAACGTAATTCACCCGAAAATTGAAATATGGGTTTTCTTTTAATGAACAGTTCCATCATCTGTCAATTTGTGTATTACCGATTGACAAAATATTCCCGAAGCGTTGAAGTGAGATCATGGAGATCCTGCTATAATTATTACAAATAGAACGAATGAATTGTATTGTTATGTAATACTCGCATAACAGATGATGGTCTCTTGTAAAAGTGGCTGAGTACAATATGAGGGACATTCCAGACATCATCTAAAACAACCCCTTCATTATGACTAGATATTATAGGAGCATTCCTAATTACGAAGCTTCCTTCGAAGTGTTCAAGTTGTACACAAGCCTCTATCAAGTCTCCGGAACGTATTGCCTGTCTGTTCTCTTCCCTCCGTAAATCATTTGTGATACAGGTGTTTCGAATGTAATGACTTGTGTCATGATTCTCCATACTTGAGTAACGTATCAACGTATCAGACACTGCAATACGTCACAAGTATAGATTAGTTAAAACAATTATGTGGACTTCCACTACAGGAATGAATGAACAAGCTTTATGTTGTGGCCCTTTCTAGAGTTGTGGAGTTCCGGCAGAATACATGCTTAGCATAATAATAATAATAATAATAATAATAATAATAATAATAATAATAATAATAATAATAATAATGTTATCAAAAGAAACGTTCTGCCATACATATATGCAATGAATCTGTGAATTATTGTAGTTATATATCTACATAGAACACGATTCGAACCGTGCTTCCATCTTCATATCTCAAAGACCTTACCGATTCAGCCATAACGACGACGCACTCCGGGCTCGAAGGGGGCGCACTACTAATGCATACCAGTTTCTCATGGAGTTTTAATTACTCTGCCATATATAAAAATATTTGTTTTACATCACACTGACTACTTTTATGGCTTTCGGAGACGCCGAGGTGGGGAAATTTTGTCTTGCAACAGTTCTTTCACGTGCCGAAAAATCTACCGACGCGAGGCTGACGTATTTGAGCACCTTCAAATACCATCTAACTGAGCTGGGATCGAACCCGCGAAGTTGAGTTTAGAAGGCCAGCGCTCTACAGCCTGAGCTACTCATTCCAGTTATGCCATATCTCGAAATCATGCTATAGAGCATTTCCTTAGGTTCTATCACAGGAGATCACTTCACATAAGGTAGCAACTAGAACGCATTAAGCGGTATGTGTTGGGTATTCAGCCCGAAGGCTGGTTTGATCCACCACAGCTCCATCAATAGCTGTCATAGACAGCCTATGTGTCACTGAAGTGGCATGGTAGGGAAATGAGGAGTGAGGTAGTTTCCCGTTGCTTTCCTCACCATTAAGCGCTACATGCGGTATAACAGTATAAAAAGCCGCTCGGAAGGTAATGTCGGAGTGATGGAACCACCAATGTAATAATGGAGGAATTGAGATCCTTTTCCTCCCAAGAACTGTTTATATTAAATTTCAAGAACATGAATGCATAATCGACATGCGCTCAGGTAGCGCTTGTCGGAGTGCGTGCGCTAGATCTCATGGACACTACAAAGGACTGTTCGGCTCAATTTGGCTTGGGTTATATGTGTGTCGTTAAGGGATGAGAGTGCGCCAGTGGCCACGTGAAGCAACGCTTTAATTTCATCCGCTAGAATGCAGTGTACAAGCCCATGTCAAAACGGCTTTATATTTCAACCACCAGAACGCCACAGTACAGCATTTGGCAAGCACAACACCCAGCGTTACCAATGTAGCGATTTTCTCACTGTGCCTAACGACTATTATATCTTTTAACAACATATTCTTCGTTGATAAAGCGACATATTTTTAAAACTCGTATTAGCGACAGCATTAAATTATACTTAATTTGTAATATAACAATCTGGGATTTTCGCAATGCATATTGCTCTGTTTCATTGATGTAAGTCGGCGACACAGTTACCTACAAAAATGCAAGCACAAAATATCAAAATTGCTAAAATTTCTGATGTTTATTTTATGTGTTTATGAATGAAAAATCCACAGCCTGTTTCCAGTCGTTCGCCCTTGTCAGGAAAGGAATGAATGAAGCCCCATATAGCGGCGAGGATAGGACTTGTGCCGGCTGCCGAATCCTGTCGCACTCCTCTGGGGAAATGATAAATGACTGACAGATGAAATGAAATGATAGTGGAGAGTGTTGCTGGAATGAAGGATGATAGGGAAAAGTGGAGTACCCGAGAAAAACCTGTCCTGCCTCAACCTGTTCCGCACAAATCTCACATGGAGTGACCGGGATTTGAACCACGGTATCCAGCGGTGAGTGGCAGGCGCGCTGCCTCCTGAGCCACGGGGCTCAAGTTTTCATGAATAGCGGCGTTAAATTACTTTTATGTGTAATCGTATAGGGTTCAGCGGATACCCCTTCCAAATTTATGTATGTGTGTAAATTAGCCTTGAAGTTGAAGGTAAGGTATTTTGTAAATGTCGGTTTAGCAGTTACTGACACTGTGATCAAGAGCTTGTGCGTGCGCGTTTATTGATACGAGCTATGCTTATTTCTTCATATGTGAGGCAAGCACGTGTCACTTTCAGTACCGGTGTTATTAGTAAATTTGAATGTTCGACTCGTTGGCTGAATGGTCAGCATACTGGCCTTCCGTTCAGAGGGACCCGGGCTCGATTCCCGGCCGGGTCTGGGATTTTAACCTTCATTGGTTAATTCCAGTGGCCCGGGGGCTGGGCGTTTGTGCTGTCCCCAACATCCCTGCAACTCACACACCACACATAACACTATCCTCCACCACAATAACACGCAGTTACCTTCATATGGCAGATGCCGCCCAGCCTCATCGGAGGGTCTGCCTTACAAGAGCTGCAATCGGCTAGAAATAACCACACAAAATTATAATTATTATAGTAAATTTTAATGTGTCGTTCGAGGTTTTGGAACAGACACTTTTGGTGAGTAGGCACTACACATGTTTTCTTAACTTTTTCCTACAGGGGTTGTTAATTTGTTCAATAAATTTCTTAAAACTGAAATTTTGAGACAAATACACGCGGATTAAAGTATATATTTATATTCCTTTCTAAATTTATAATATTTCAAACCTATACTTCAATAATAGAACGGTCTTGTACAATAGCACGCTTAAATAATGTGATTTAATGTAACTTATACCATATGTAAATATGCACTGTCTGTACTTGCAACTTTGATAGATTTGTTTACAAATTTTGGATTTGCTGGCACCACCAATAGAAAAATCACCAGCCGCCACTGATAAACAGCATGTTTGTGGAGTGAGCCGTCGGTCTAGGTGCTGCGATTGCATATAGTTCTTTTTCTTCTGCAAGGCTAGCTCGTTTAACATTTACAGGTGACAGGCAGGGCAATATTGACCTTAAGGACTACCAGTGTTATGTGAGTTGTATACTTTCATGAATTTAAGATGCTAGTGTACCGCTTTGCACGCCTATAAATAGAAGGAGGATAATAGCAAAATGCCTGAAGGTTTTGAGGTTCATGAGGTTGCTATCGTACTGTACGTCTCCTACATTGTGCAAATGAGGAGTTCTATGCATTAAACCCCCTACGTCGAAAATACGGAATAGAAATACTGACGGTTAAAGGTTTCGGATGTTTTTCTCTCGAGGGGTATACCCGCAAATTAATAACAAACACAAAGAAAGTAACAGGAAAGATAATGTCACAAATAAATTGATGTAAGCTTTAAATTTTTGAGTCTGTCGAACAAGAGATGTACATTTTTTAAAACACTACTAAATACCTGGAAGAGAAAACAATAATTTATTAATAATGGAATTACATGTTTAATTCTATAACAATATCGTCAGATTCTATGAAATTACATTTACATTATAACATATATTTTTGCAAAATTTTGTTTACATTGATTAAGCTTGTCACTGATGATGAATGGTGACATTAAAAATCGTTTCAAGAAACACCTGCATGTTAAAGCTATGTATTCAATGTTTTTAATAATTATGAAAATCCTAGGATGTTTTCACAAAAAAATTTAAATTTTCGAGTGTTGCAATTTTTGTAGCGAATGGCACTGGGTTATAGCATTTATGTACCTCCAAATACCACCTCTCTCGGTCGGGATCGAACCCATTATTTTCAGGACAACTGCTGAACTGACAGCGCAACTGACATCGGCTTCTTCTTCTTCTTCTCCTCCTTTCTTCTTCTTCTTCTTCTTCTGTTATAATATCTAGAAAGGGTGATAAAGGCTCTCTCAGCAGAACATGGGCTCGATTCCCCGTCAGGAAGTCGTAAAAGTTAGAAACGAAACTTGTAGTTTCGGAGGACACATGTCATTGATGTTCACTCAACCTACATCAAAAAGCAATGATCCGGATAAGTATTAGTGTTAATGGTGGTCGGGTATAGAGATAGCCACCCTATAGAAAGTGTGACTGTTTTCTTCCTCTACTCGAAGGGCTTTAATTTTGTGTATGGAGATTGCTGTACTTTTATTAGTATTGCCACTGTACTATTATTAAATCTAACCACATAACTGGTGCATTACAATGTAGCCCATTTGCATCGTTTAGAAATATTATTCTAATATTATATCTTACTCTACGTATACTGCATGTTAAGCTTGTGTGGTGCACGGGAATGACTTTGAGCCGGGGCATTAAGTGACGTGATTTGCACAACTCACCACACAACCAGACGGCTGTACACGAAATGTGGTAAAGCATTTAGCAGGTAATACGTCTGACCTCAGCTGTCTCCTCAGGCTACGTCTCTGCTTGTCTGCTGCTGACAGTAACGAGCATAGAGAGGGAGAGAATTAGAACTGAAGTTAGTTTAATTTCGTGTGGCTATTTCTAACCGAGTGCAGCCCTTGTAAGGCAGTTTCTCCGATGAGGGTGGGCGGCATCTGCCATATGTACAGTAGGTAACTGCGTGTTATTGTTGTGGAGGGTAGTGTTATGTGTGGTGTGTGTGTTGCAGAGTTGTTGGGGACAGCACAAACACCCAGCCCTCTGGCCACTGGAATTAACTAATGAAGGTTAAAATCCCCGATCCGGCCAGGAATCGAATACGGCACCCTCTGAACCGAAGGCCAGTACGCTGACCATTCAGCCGACGAGTCGGACACTGAAGTTAGTGACAATCTAGTACAGATGTAACAACATTCTATGTGACCCTTTTGGTTCATGAACAGATGTACGTCTGAAGTTCAGCATAAATGTAACCATTGAACATATTGTGAATGACGCAACCGCTGCTAATTTGTTATAATGCATCTTCCAGTTTCGTTTAAACACTGATGAATGTTTGTAACGCACTGGTTATCAACGGTGCCGAGAAACTTCCGAGCCTGTGCGATATTATCTTCTTGTTCTTCTTGACCTTTCTCCAATTACCAGAAGTCGGCAATTTGTTTGGACATAGCACATTCTTATGGACCAATTTCCTTCTTGACGCAAAACCTGTATGAAAAAATGCATTCACTTATGCGTGTTTCCTTGATGGCTTGTAGTGTGATGTGTCGTATGTAAATGAAGAGGTGTGCATTAAAAAGAACACGACCACTCAGTCTCGACCTAGAGGAATAAGCTAGACGTAGTTAAAATCTCTGGCCCGATCGGGAAACCAACCCGGGGCCCTCCGAACGAGGACCACTACGCTGACCATTCATTGCCGGTAACATTAATTAAAACAAAACCGTTAACTTTGAAAAAGGAACAAAAGGAAACATATCAAAAGCTTCAACATATTTATATTGATGCGGAATTTTTGGTTTACGCTTTACAATGAAATATTTGAGTTATTAACGAGAAACTTGAGTTTGTAGTTTCTTACATGAAAGCTCGTATCGTGATGAAAATGAAGACAAAGAAGCACTTATTTCTTGTTCAAAGCTCTTACGTTTCGTGCGTCCTCTTCCTTCCTTCCTTCCTTCCTTCCTTCCTTCCTTCCTTCCTTCCTTCCTTCCTTCCTTCTATACTGCTTTCACAACACTTATGCTTCAAATCTGGTCGTTTTCACTTTCATTATTGATGGATTATGTCACTTATTTGTCCTCAAATTTTCTTATTTTAATCAAAAATTTATCAACACTGCTTTTAATAAACAAAGCAGCATTACACACTAATATATGTATCACTCAAATGAACGACTTCAAAACATACCAGAACACGTACAAAATATTGTTTCGACTGCAAGTCTACAAAAATCTGACGACTGAATGCAAGCTCTAAGTAGGGTTGCCAACCGTCCAGAATTTTCTGGATACACGTGTCATCCGGTGCAACTCTAAACACTTTCCGGACTCTGTAACGTCTCGAATTATGTATTTTAAATGGGACAATTTAAATTAAGTTCCACGAAGCGATATCATTGTACAAATACACATTTTAGTAAATTATGTTGCAATCAATAAGCCATAATCATTGTCAAGAATAAAAACAGCACAATATTCGGTAAATGGAAAACACGTACGTTATCTCTTTTCTTATTGTTATGTAAAGTTTCAGATTCTGCATCTTCCACTTTACAACAGTCCAGGTTTTGCCTGCCAGTAGTTTAATGTCTCGCTAACTCGTATAGATTTTCGTCGAGTCGAAGTTTTTGCCGTACAAGACTGAGGTTAGCTGGCTTTGGAAATCAATAATGGATAGTAAAAATTAATATGGTTATCAAGTGCCTGTAAAAACCGAAGACATTTCTATTCTATTCGTTCCGCAATAGAGGTTAAAAGTACCAGAGTTCAGGTCTTGGATAGGGCAAGACATTGATCAATTTTCAGTGAGGTACATTTTATTGTATTATTATTGTGCGATTCCATCACGCATTGCATAGAATCCCTCCTCTCACCTTTACTCCGTATATATATATATAGCACCAAAAACGCTGGTCTAGCAGTATTTCTGAAGAATTCCAAACTTTCAAATACGTGCCCCGCGCAAGTAGGCAGCCAACAACAGCGAAAATGTGGCGAGTGACGTAGGAGCAAGCTCCAGTTGCTCAAGGCTAAGTTGCGTCACTCGTCGAACATTCTATTCTTTTATCAGTAATTACTCCAGTAATAATTATGGTATAATCATAAGAACGAGATCACTCTACATCTTATTTCATTGTTCCAAACCAAACCAAACCAAACCCCATGGCACTACAGCCCTTGAAGGGCCTTGGCCTACCAAGCGACCGCTGCTCAGCCCGAAGGCCTGCAGATTACGAGGTGTCATGTGGTCAGCACGACGGATCCTCTCGGCCGTTAGTCTTGGCTTTCTAGACCGGGGCCGCTATCTCACCGTCAGATAGCTCCTCAATTCTAATCACGTAGGCTGAGTGGACCTCGAACCAGCCCTCAGGTCCAGGTAAAAATCCGTGGCCTGGCCGGGAATCGAACCCGGGGCCTCCGGTTAAGAGGCAGGCACGCTACCCCTACACCACAGGGGCCGGCTATTTCATTGTTCACTAGACTACAAAGACTGACAAAAATTCGTTACGGATTTAAGAAGTTATTGAACGTGGAATGAAACGGCTACGTTCGGTGACTTGAATATAAAGAAGACCCGAGCTACGGCATAAAACGCAGTTTTGTCCCAGTCTATCCAGGACGGTAGACTACTGGTGGTTGTCGTTACTACGACACGCCGAAGTTATTGAGTAGAAGTCTTCGATACTCTGCAGAAATAATGGCGAGAACAAATGAAGTATTTTCTGTCTAAAGACTTAGCTGTGTAGTCAGCGAGTGCGAAGGAAGTTTGCGGACTCGATCCCATTAACATTCGACCGTAAAAGTCTTGTCGGAATTCTTTAATTTTTTGTCTCAAGCCTCGTGCAGTTCACTTTAAGGAAGTGTCTCGTGTCTGATTCCATTGACATTCAACACGAAATATCAACATTTCTCTAATCCCTTCATGGAAACTGTACCGGTTGGTACACCTATACGCCCCACATTTGAATTTTCCGCCTTAAATTACTTTCTATCGGAGAAACTCTGAACTTTAACAACTGAATTAATCCAACAGTTCCTCAGAAGATGCCACTGTGTGTATTTCGATTTTATTTTTTTTTTTTGGTTGATCAAGAAGTGTGGACCTTCTCTGACAGATGTCTCTACTAAAAAACTATGATCATGCACCCTGGTGCGAAGGGAAGGAACTTTTGGAAGAAATTTTGTATTCGAAAGTTTGTCTTTACTAAATTTTGTTCTTTCCTTTTTTGGGTTGGCAATATTAATCTTTCCTTCCACCAGTTTTGAACTCAGCCAATCCCGAATTTCTTTAATTAATTTTTGACCAATAGTGTCTTTCTTCTTCGATGTTGATGTATAACTTTTAGCTACCCAATAAAGTTGAGTGGGTGTGTCTTAATTATTCATGAAAGGTCTCGAAGCTTCCACGAGGGTTTGAAAACTGCTGATTTTCACGGCTCTTAGCCACTCGAACAACATCTAGCTCAGTGTGTGGATATGTAGCAGGGGGCGGGAAGCGCCTCTTTCTTCAGGCAGCCGTTCTTCAACAAGGTAATGGCCGTTTAACATCTTTATTTCTTGCTAGCTCAGCAGTTTAACCCTCGGGGCAGGTCCGAAACCTTTAATATGTAAACAATCCATTGAAACATGTAAAATCTTTCCGGTCTTTGTAAAATTTTCATATAACGTTAACTGTAAATCGGGAGAAGAGAGTGTCTTACCCTCTCGAGCTCCCCTTCATCTTGAATTTGAGGTGACTACGTTTTTGTAACCGTTCTTCTATTCCGTCTTAATGTGTTAAATTTATTCTGTATACGTGTCACCTCCATAGTATGGGAATTGCCCTGCTTAGCGGCTTAGCGCCACTTAGGTTTTAACAAGCTTCATGTAGGAGTGCAAGTTCACGCCTCCATTCGTCTTGGTATTTTGGGGCCATTTAAGTAATTTGTTCTTTTTCCACGAAGGCCCAGTAGATTGGGTACGAGATACCCCTGTTTATATTTGTAAGTTGTGCCTTGATGGCAGTGTATTCTGAAGTCTAGGTAATGCCTTTAATAGGCTTGAAAAATTGAGAGCGGCTCAGCTCTTTCTTGGGTTTGAAAAATGCCTCTGGGAGGCTTGAGGTTGAAAGTGGGGAGCAAGTGCTCCGTGTAATTAGGGGTTTTCTACCCTTTGGTACTTTGTGGTTGTGAGCTGAGAGCTCAAGGATTGACGAATTGGGGCTCGAAGCCCAGGATTTGTAAAGACACCTTAACTTGTGTTTTCGCTTGTAAAAATGATTATTGTACCTGAATATTTATTTTTATTTCACTTAGTGAAAATTGTTAAATGTTGTTATCTGTTGAAAATATAACCTTCATTTAAATTTTAAATTCATCTTTCGGACTTGTAGTTAGACCCATTCCAGCCCGCACGTTCTTTCTCCTCTGCTGATCCACCAAAACACGGTAACAGAAACAGTGAAAATAAATTATAAATTGCACCTCATTACTCGTACATCCTACAAGTCCAGGGGACTTATACGTGTGCTTACTCCATTATTTCAACTGAGTGAACCCTGCAACTTGAACTCCTAGACATCCGAGATCTTACAGAACATCTGTAACTTCCATGTCTGGCATCTGAATTACCTAATACCGTCCAGAGCACCCCTAGGGGGATTAGTACGTGATTCCATGATGCCGAAAGCGTTCTGTGGTGAGGACGGAAGGTCATCGTACCTAACTAGTCTCAAATTAATTGTTCTGAGGTGATATGAACTTGACTTTGCTTAATAAAACAGCAGTTTTAAAAGACATGAAAACCGGGCGAGTTGGCTGTGCGTTTAGGGGCGCGGGGCTGTGAGCTTGCACCCGGGAGATAGTGGGTTCGAATCCCACTGTCGGCAGCCCTGAAGATGGTTTTTCGTGGTTTCCCATTTTCACACCAGGCAAATGCTAGGTATGTACCTTAATTAAAGCCATGGGCGCTTCCTTCCCATTCCTAGGCCTTTCCTATCCCATCGTCGCCATAAGACCTATCTGTGTCGGTTCGACGTAAGCCATTAAAAAAAAAATTAGATGAACTTCATTCGGAGTAAAACTTCCTCGCTCTCTGTACCCGCTCCAATGAAATGTGCCATACACGCCCTGCGTTCAATCTCGTGCTCTTCAAGCTCAAAAGTACGGGTATTTCCCTGTACAGTATGTATATAATACTCGTAACCCACTGTTATTTTCCAGTTTTCTTTATGAGGGTGTTAGTAACCCTAGCCATGAGCGTGCAGTGGGAACTCATTGCAAAGGAAAGTGTGTCATGAACAATAAGGCGTTGAGTACTATCCGTGCAAAGTGTTCAGAAAGTGGATTCCGTCCAAAGTAGAGCCACAGCGCCGTAGCGCTGTGCTCCCCTTTCTCTGCATGAATGCTAAGTTTGTTTGATGGTGGTGATTATTGTTTTAAGAAGAAGTAAGACGACAGTCCCCTGAGTTCTTTTACACACCTAGTTACCATAGACTTCATTTTGAGTTAATACGATTGCGTTGACGCCACGATCATTTTAACGAGTTAGAATACTCTAGCATACTTTTTTGAGGTGATCATATTGATAAAGGATACAGTTGTAATTTTTCGGCAGTTCGAATCACTTGGATTAACAAAGTAATTATATCTTTATTACATCAGTGATATAGCTAAGTGGGGTCACATATTTCTTTCAAACTTCGGGAGGTTGATTCACGTAAACAATAAACAGACACGTGTCTGAGGGTTTGTACCATTGGTCGTTTTTAACGAAAAATGGCTTATTTTAACATATGGCACACCGGTTGAAAATTTGCGTATGATTGTGTGTAACACCAATTATCTAGTGGGCAGTGTTCATAATTTCCATACGGATGTTCCGCATGCGAGACGAATAACTCCCTTTACATTTGATTTTCTTCTCCCTTTTCTTCTTGTTTTATTATCTGATTTTGTTCGCGACCTTGTGGACTAGGAAATATGTACTGTATTATTACGTAAACTGTATCATAAACGCTTTTAGAATCTTTCCATCTTGCCACTCGTGGCTAGGCAAATTTTCACTTTTATTTTAATAACAACTGCTGCAGTTATGATAAGAGATGGGGAGGGAGATAGAGTAAAACTGTAAAACGAGTAAATATTTTAAAAGCACTCATGCAATGAATTGTTGTGTGAAAGTTTTATTTACAGTACCAGTTGTTCAAATTTACCTTATCTTTTCTTGCCTATGAGCCAACGGCCGTAGCTGTGTTGAAACACCGGATCCCGTGAGATCTCCGAAGTTAAGCAACATTCGGCGTGGTCAGGAGTTGGATGGGTTGCCACGCGCTGTTGGTGGGGGGTAAGGGAATGGAGGAGCGGAAAGGAACTGGCCACCCTACCGCACGTAAACTCCTGCTCAGGAACACCTCTGCGGAGGTTCGGACCTGCCTTCGGGCAGAATAACCCTTACCTTCCCTACCTCTTGCCTATGATACAAATCATTTTTAGTTCTACAATAAATTAGTTCGGCTTAACATTGTAAGACAATGCGTGGCAATGTATGATCGTCAAACAAATCATTAGCAATTAGTCATTTATTAGAACGTGGACACGGTTTGTTTGTAAATTAGTCGAGTGTCACACTGCTTATTTTGTAATAAAAATTAGTACTCGTCAACGAATACCAGGGATTCTTCATGTCTATCATAGGAACACAAAAATACAAGAAAGAAGAAAACAAAAAATGTCTAATTTCTCTATGGGAAAATCAAATGATAATTGAGTGTCCGAGTAAGGGAAGGGGCTAACCAACAAAAAGAAAGTTTCGAGATAAGTAAGGTTTTATTAGATTATATAAAACACACCACGAAACTTAGTTTAAATGTCATTTTATAGTCTTTAAATTAATTACATATCTGTGTAACTCAGAAAATTAAGAGAAGAATAACGTGTTAAGTTTAATCGTTAATACAACCATATTAATTTAAAAATAATACTGTATGCAAAGAAGATAATGCTGTAAATGAGGATTTTTTACCATTCTTGGTTTTCAGTATCAAGTTCTTCATTCACTGTTTTAGTAGTTGGTTTGAGGCTTAAATATAGTCCGTGACGCACTGCTGGAGAGTATGGCAGTAGACTCAATAAATCTCTGTATTTTAAGTGATTAGTATCTTATAATAATTATTTGGGATATTATTTATTTATTTATTTATTTATTTATTTATTTATTTATTTATTTATTTATTTATTTATTTATTTATTTATTTATTTATTTATTTATTTATTTATTCAGGATCAGCAACAGCATAACGCCGAATTACAAAGATCCGAGATATGTACAATAGATATGAATCTAAAATGAAAGATATCTAAATATTTACAAAGGACACAAATATACACAACAAAAACTGTACAATCATATATAATACATATTTACATAAACAACGATATTAACAAAGAAAAATACATTTACAGTAAATACAGGAGCAGAACGGCAGAGAACAAGAAGGAAAATTAAGTTATATTAGAAATATCATGACAGAAGGAAGGAAACGTCACGAAGATGTCTAGGTTCTTGTTGATAGATAATGTATTAAACATTGCTGGAATACGTACAGAAAGGGACCTTTGGTGAGAGAAAGCCGGGAGTAAGGAATATGGAATAGGGTCTTCATTCTGGTACTACGGGATGGGACGTAGGGGGAATAAGGAAGCTAAATCTGGAGACCTATACAGACCATTAGCTGCTTTGTACAGCAGCTTCAGGTCGTGTAATAGTAGATATCAGCTGACACGTTTCGATCCTGCGAAAAGGATCGTCTTCAGAGCAGTAACAAAGCATAAATGGCAACTGTCATTCCATACTAACCAGACTCAAGATAGACAGACCCTGTTAGAAATATAGTTCATTCCAGGACCTACAGAGTTACGGAGAAAGATGTTGACGAGTTAACTATGGAGGGTAGCCATGATCTACTCAGTATATAGCCGTTACTTTTGTTAAAATTATTCGGGCGTGTAGCAATTTCTATCGCCTCACGAAACAATCTAGGAATAATATGTTTCTCTTTATAAATGACAGAAGTTGCATCAAACATTATTTGATGGTCATTATGTATGGCCTGTTCTACCACTTCTCTGGCTGGCAAAAACGTTAAGTGCCTGCGATGTTAAAGAACATGGGCGGCATCTGCTACAGAATATGTGGGTAACTGCGTGTTTTCTGGTGGAGGAAAGTGTTATGTGTGGTGTGTGACTTGCAGGGATGTTGGGGATAGCACAAACACCCAGCCCCCGAGCCACTAGAATTAACCAATGAAGGTTAATATCCCCGACCCGTCCGGGAATTGAACCCGGGACCCTCTGAACCGAAGGCTAGTACGCTGAACATTCAGCCAACGTGTCAGATATTTTGGTGATATTAATTACGGTCAGTTAAGGCTTGTTGTACTTGTGATGTAAAAGACGAAGACAGCATTTTATATCTCACAACAGTTCATGTACAAGACGCCAGACTAGCAGAAGGCGGAAGCAAGAGAATTCAAAGAAATTAAATTATGAAATCTTGCCAACATTTAATTATGCATGGATTAAGAAACATAAAAATCAAACAGTAAACGCAAGTTCGATGTGTAACAATATCCTTTCCTGATTGGTACATGGTAGTCAAGTTTTCCAGTGCTTGTTTCAACACTTTGTTTCCAAGCAACACTTTCATCTATTTGTTCTTTTTTCGCCTCCCAGGTTATTTTCGGAAAATATGAACTTTTGTTCACGACTCTGAATGTATGATAGTTAAAGGAACAGGAAACCTGGCTTATCTTCTGTTACTTTTGTTGTTGTTATTTCTCTATCAGTACTTTTCTACCCTCAGCACTTACCGTAGTTTGTATTTCACTACAAGGTTTAAGTGTTTTAAAATCCTTGAAGTCTGCACATTCCACGCCCACTACTGTAAATAGTTTTTAGACCCATCGTTCGAGAGTATAAACGTAATCAGCTTGTCGAGACTTTTTCTCTATCATTCCGAAATCACTCACTTGGAAAAAATGTGTACCCAGGCACCAGAAATGAATGTGTTATTTCACCAAACTTCCCAGTATGTACCAAAATGTAATACACAGTAAAGATAACCATATCCTTATTTTTGCCACTACAAGAATCTGAAAAGAACCAGAATTTTGTTTTGTTTTGTGTTCACTGGTTGTCAGCCTAAATTTTTAGTAGGCATGAACCTATTTCACAGGATCCCCAAGAAGCAATGTTTTCTGTCCACATACATCAGTGTCGTGCAAAATACGCTCCATGCTCGGTTCATATTTGTCGCTTCTCACAGGCGAGGTGGGCTATGTTCGTTCGACCTTCATACTCGCTCCTTCACGCGCTATCTCATTCACAGGTACAAGTTCTCGCCTCCCCTCGTTCTTGTATAGCCGTACTCTGCTGTTTGTGTCGCGCACCTTTATCTATTTAAACCAGGCCTTTCCAACTCGAGCACTTAGCGCCGGGGCGCACCAGCGCTGCACTCAGCAGCACCGTTCCCCTCCTACCCCACTTACTCCACGCAGTACGTTGTATTTTACATCAAGAACAATTATGGGCAAACAACTTTCGCAACTTTAAATCTGTTATGGATACCGTGTCAAAATGTGTAAATTTCTGCAGAAAGCAAAGTTTGAACCATCGGCAGTTCAAGGAATTTTTAAAAGATTTCGAGGCAGAATGTAGCGACATTCCATTTTATTGTATTGTACGCTGGTTAAGTTGCGTAAAAGTGCTAGCAACCTTCTGTGCAATAATTGAGCAAATTGCTTTGTTCATGGAGATGAAAGGTTCTCCACAACCAACTTTGCGGAATAAACAATGGTTAGCTGACCTCGCTTTCTTGGCAGACATAACGTCTTATTTGAGTGATATAAATATTTAATTGCAAGGGAGAAACAAATTGATTAGCACCATGTGCGAAAGAATTAAGGCTTCCAAAATGCAGTGTTTGTTATTGAAAAGTCAGCTTGAAGCCGGAAATTTTGAAAATGTTACTTCATTAAAATCATTACATTTGTCTACTTACGAAAATCTTAGAGAGTATCAGAGGTCGTTACAGATTTTGCACCATGAATTCAATGCCCCCACTTGATATGAAACTCTCTCCCATTTAGAGGCTAGCTAGCTTCACTGTGACGTATGCTTGCTACGTAAGCTGCCCGCTTTTACGTCACGCCTGCCCGGCCTCACTGGGCTAGCCTCAGGGGGCGCCCAGCTGAACACCTCTGTTCTACATACTCTATGAAGGACCTCCTAGATGCAACACCATATGCACTGAATGTTGCGAACTTTTGGGCACCTCAACTTGAAATATTTATGACGCCATTTTCAGGGCGTCCTGAAAATCACCATCATATTTCCAAACAGGCCTGATTACACTACAGTGCAACGCAATCCTAAATGACAGGTACTGCCACTACAACGGTGATTTACTTTCCTTTTACGAAGGTGTTCATCCATAAGAATTTCCCAGACTTCATGCACTTGCCTTAAAATTCACGTCAATGTTCGGTACAACGTATCCATGCGAACAGATGTTTTCAATTCTGAATTTAAATAAATGTAGAACTAGGACTTCTCTGTCTGATGTTGTCTTAGAAGCTGTGCTTACAATTTCTACTGCCAAAACAATTTAACCCAATGTTGGTAATTAAATTGCCGCAAAACGATGTCAACAATCGACTTAATCGCTAAATGTACATTAAGGCAAACACAATGTATGTACAGAATAAATTGTTTGTTTATGTGTTCGCAGAAATGTCAAAAATAATATTGTTTTCGTAAGCTGCGCGCTGACTTGACGACCTGTGGTTCTGCCTCTGCCACTTCCCCGGCGCTGCTGCCGGGGCCGGCCGGGGCCATGAGAGCACCTCAGTTGGAATCGCATGATTTAAACATTCGCTTTTGCCTCAATGGTGGACTTATGACAGGGCATGTAACTGTCAATAGTTAAACTCATACATTTAGTCTGTGATTCTACAATGTACTGAGCTCGGGTGGCCTCGTATGTAAGAAAAACTAGAAATAATATAGTAAATATCACTCATGTCGGAGAAATGGTTAATAAATTTCACATGCTGCCACGTATATTCCTCCTGGCTAGCATACTTTATTACTTTTATATGGAAACTAAATACACATTATTAAAGCATATATTTCATTACTAACCATACCAAGGGTATTTTATACCAACTGTTGAAGTTAATAAGTCACAACACATAAAGTTAAATAAAAACCTCGAAAGTAAATTAAAAATTTCTCTTGTTCAAGGTTTTCTATGGCTAGTGCACAAACTCTAGTTCTGAACTGGAAATTAATTGCAAACTAATATATTGTTCAGACTGTTATGAATTCATAACAAGTCATTGACTTGGTCTAGGTCTACTTGATTCCTACGACTCGTTAAAAGCATTCCAGCTTTACTAAAGTTTCTTTCGCTCCTTGCACTGGTTGCTGAGATGCACAACGTACGTCTGGAAATTATAGATAGAGTAGGTAGACTAATTTCGTGCTCCTTCAACCATCGCCGTAGGTCGTCGTCATAGTCACCGCATTCATATTGCAGAACATCCCTCCTTGCTCACCAGCAGCTGAGCTGTCGCTTATCCATTCACTGAATTTGTTCCTTTTCTTCTTGTTCTTGCTCTTGCAGGCTGGTCGATGCATGCACAGTGTGACGTGAAGGATCTGATAATTAGAAATAGAGTAACTTAACAAGATGTTCGATGGACGTTGTAATACAATCACTTAAGCAACGACACTCAGCAAATTATATTACAAACTTGATATATCAGATGTTATACAGATACGTTTGTCTTCGTCCATTACGCCCTTCCTTTCATCTTCTTCTAACATTTTCAGGTGGCGAAACGGAGGTCATAGACATTTGTCTATTTTGTGTATATTTGAGACCTGTACCTTTTCACTTAATAGCTTGTGAGCTCTGATTTTTATTTTACGGTTATCCTGAAAGTAAAATCAAGGTTCAACATAATATTAATGTAATGGCTATATGCGTATTCCTTAAGTGATACAAACTGAAGAATTCAATCATTAACCCTCAACTGGTGACGTGGTGTCTGACAGACTCCTTGTAGGAGATACATGTACACCCCTAAGCACACAATCGGAAGTGAGACTTTTGGTTTGCAGTACCTTTATATCTCTCTGTCAACAAACGTTTCATCATTAGAGATTCGCCTTCAGTATTATCGTTTTCTCCTCAAAGTGTAGACAAGTTTCCAAGTGGCTTCGTAGACACCACGTCACCAGTTGTGTAACATTTTAATGTGTGGATTCTTAAGTTATACGAAGTGAACTCATTGCTTTTTAATTTTTGTTCGTAATTCAACAATGGCAGACCGTGCTGGTCCATCTCGACCTATAAGGCCTGAAGGTCCTGGGTTCGAAGATCAGGTAGCACAGTGGTTAGATACAGAATTTAGTGATGTTGAAAATGGTGTGGACAGTAACTTTGCTATTGAAAGTGATCATTGTACTGACTCGGAAGAAGAAGGCACAGGTAGTGAAGGTGAAGATCAAGAATGCACAGAACAGCATTATTTCTATGGTAAAAAAAACCGTTATAAATGGTCCGCTAAAGAGCCTACATGTCTTTTGATTACTTCTTAATTTGAACACTTAGGCCTCTTTTGCTCCAAAGGGTTCAGAAAAAGATAGACCCTACATGTATTTTCTTGAGATTAGTGAAAACATGCAAACAAATATAATATGTGATTCGGGTGTGTATTGGACGAAAAAGAAATCAAATAAGACAAATTACGAATATTTGTAATATTTTTGAGTATTTTGAAAGTGCAAAAATTAGTGCATTGCAGGTTTTTGTAGTTTCAGTGAATGTGTGATAAACTTAAGTTTTCTGAAATGATTATGTTTCAGTCTGTGTAGGAAAGTAGTTTTTGAGCCATTCGTATGCATATGAGCGACGATGATGCAATCTAAGTTGAAACCTAGATTTCTTCTTCATAAAGTGACATACACTTGGATTCAGAATTTTTTAAAATTTTTGGTGCAATGGAGTTGGTAATAAAATGTGTTAAACCATTCGTCAAGATATGCCTTTTCATTATAAAATGAATAAACCTCGCCTTAATGAAATGTGATTCCATTAAAAATGCTCAAATTATAGACGTCTCTCAGACACCATGTCACCAGTTATGTTCCTTCCGGAATACGTCACCAGTTGAGGGTTAACAAATACTTCACAGTCTGATTCACTGACTGAGCAGCACTGCCGCAGTTTTTGGAACCACGAGAGTACTAAGTACATTATTTGTGCTGTGTCATGTTCCAGATAATCTGTTGCTTCTTTGAATAGTTTAAGGAAAGCTACCATCTCTTCTGCAACCTCATAATTGAAGCCATTTTACTCTTGGAAGGCTTTATGATTTCGTAACAATGCGACATTTTGATCATACTGCTTAAAAACTGACACTAATATCGTATAAAGCCTATTCCACCTCGCCATTACTTCTTGCTGTACCGTTTTTTTGCAGCTGGGCAGTAAGACCGCTTTTATTTTTCAGATATCTCACTACTGCCGTTACGGCATTTATTGTGTTTGCAGATGCTGGAGCATCTTCCACAAGAAATCTCGTCTCATCGAATACGTGCGCAAGTGCTGTATTTATGCAGTGAGCAGCACAAGGCAGACGTCTATGGCCTTAGAAAGTCTTCTTTATATTTGAACCCTGATCTGTAACAAAAAACACGTCTTTATAATCACACTGAGCAATGTTTAACTCGGACAATCTTCCGTGAACTTCTTCAATTATACTTGCACTTGTTTTCTTTGTATTTTGAAATTTCGTATTAAAAAACACATTACTGATCAGCTTCCACGCTCTGCCTATACGTTGTTGTATTGGTCAGTCCACATATCAACAGTAGCCGAGCAACATTTGTCGTGCATGATAGAAATAATCAGCGGCATTATTTCGCATCGTATTTCATCTGCCTTTGTTTGGACGTTTCTACTGATGCTGGAAGGATGCGGTAACACGTCAACAATATCTACTTTTCCAAAATTAGCACCGATATTCATCAGTTCTTGCCCTAATTCTTTATAGCCTTCTCCGGCAACAGTGTTAAACGGTCGGAAATCTTTGTTACACATGAAAACATACGCGCTAGTTCTGGTTTGCTTTGTAATGCCGAGCAATGCTTGTCGAGAAGAGCCAGTATTAAATGTGCAAACGTATTTTTTTTAATGAGTTGCACCGGATTTATGTGTTAACAGTGCCTTGTACGTTTCACAGGAAACATACCCTGTCTGCTGACTATCTGCAGCGGGCACAAGCAGGAACTTCTCCCAAACATCAGAACTGAGCCCAACTGTCTTGATTACTTTATAACCGAGCTCGATAGCTGCAGTCGCTTAAGTGCGGCCAGTATCCAGTATTCAGGAGATAGTGGGTTCGAACCCCACTGTCGGCAGTCCTGAAAATGATTTTCCGTGGTTTCCCATTTTCACACCAGGCAAATGCTGGGGCTGTACCTTAATTAAGCCACGGCCGCTTCCTTCCCAGTGTTAGCCCTTTCCTGTCCATCGTTGCCGTAAGACCTATCTGTGTCGGTGCGACGTAAAGCCAATAGCAAAAAAAAAAGTTTATATTCACTGCTTTGAATTTTAGCCATAACGCTGTCCGTCGATTCACGTGGCATGGTGAACTTCAGCTGAAAACAAACCGTTAACTCAACCATTCCATCGCACTTTCATACCTCCGAATTTCCAAGCTTTGCTTCATGTAAACAAGGACTTTCCTCTATCTGAATAAACCACATAGCTTGCAACATCAATAAAGCAAGCAGGGTCATCCTCCCTAGTCAGCAAGTTTCCCTTTGAACATGCACTGTCGAACGAATTGGAGCGAACTCGTGCATTTTAGCTTACACGCCCCACTCATGCGTAATACTGGTTGCATATGCGGCAAGGCACATGTTCTGTCTTGGTTACCGTCTCAAATTCGAACAATATAGGTTATACATCCACAGCTGCCTGATATTGAACACTTTTCCCGTAGTATTTTAGGTAAAGAAAGAGCCTGCTGTATGTCGTATGTGATAACTAAGTATGTCGGATCTTTAGAGTCTTTTCTGGCATGAGTTAGTTTTGTACCCTTGTTCTGCTTTTATTTAATGAAGCATAACTGCATGAGGGACATCCTCATCCGTAGCTCTCCACTCATCGCACACTGCTCAGGTGTCACTTAGGGGCGCCTTAAGTCCAATGATAAAGTTTTCATTAAATACATGTAATTATTTCCCATAATGAAATTGAAGGACCTACGTCACTTTGTTCCTCGTGTTCTTTGAGATAGAATCTGTGCATTTCAGAAACTGATGTCACCGACCTTGTGTAGGTTCTTTCTTTCTTTCTACTATAGTGGCTAACGCATCTAGGAAACATGTTAATATGTTTACATGCAAAATTAAATTGAAAGTCAGTTACTTTTGCCAACACTTCCCATGTCTTCCTCCCTTGTCCTGACATGGTGCTGCTAGGATGGAAGGTGACCCAGAAAATGAAGTACACCCATTCAGATTTGCATCACTATCACACACCGGGCGAGTTGGCCGTGCGGTTAGGGGCGCGCAGCTGTGAGCTTGCATCCGAGAGATAGTGGGTTCGAATCCCACTGTCGGCAAACCTGAAGATGGTTTTCCGTGGTTTCCCACTTTCACGCCAAGCAAATGCTGAAAGGGGCTGTACCTTAATTAAGGCAACGGCCACTTCCTTCCCATTCCTAGGCCTTCCTATCCCATCGTCTGTGCGACGTAAAACAAATAGCAAAAAAAAAAAAACATCACTATCACTAGTCATCGTCAACTGTTCCACATGACATTTCTTCTTTCATTCCACGTCTAGCAACTAATAAAAATTTGCGTGTTAATGTAGTGGAGTATAGTGTTTTTGTGGTGTATGAGTTGCAGGGATGCTGGAGACAGCACAAATAACCAGTCCCCGAGCTAAGGGAATTAACAATTTAAGGTTAAAATCTCTGACCAGGCCGGGAATAGAACCCTGGGCCCTCTGAAACGAAGAGCAATGCGCTGACCATTCAGCAAAGGAGCCGGACGTCTAGCAACTGAAAACACGATTTCAGATCCAGAAAAATTTTCACAAAAAGCTTTTAAACACACTACAATCTTCACCACATATATATTTTCTTAGGTAATAGTAGTATGTCACCTTTCTCTTAGGCTCACTTTACTTTTCTGCACAGGCTCTCTTACATGACTTCTGTTTAATCAGACCGAACAAAAACACATTTTGTAAGTTGGAATTTGCAAGTGTGTAAAATCCTACAAAAACGTTTTTGTTTTTCAATGAAATGAAATGGCGTATGGCTTTTTGTGTCGGGAATGTCTGAGGACATGTTCGGCTCGCCATATGCAGGTCTTTCGATTTAACTCCCGTAGGCGACCTGCGCGTCGTGATGAGGATGAAATGATGATGAAGACGACACATACACCCAGCCCCCATGCCAGCAAAATTAACCAATTATGGTTAACATTTCCGACCCTGCCGGGAATCGAACCCGGGACGCCTGTCACCAAAGGCCAGCACGCTAACCATTTAGCCATGGAGCCGGACTTCTTTTCCAATATCAGATAGCCTTTTAATTCTTCACTGCGCACTTACATCTTTCACCCTTTCTCTTAGCTGGCACAAGTTTCTTGGTTTTATCACTTACATAATTTTCACCAACCGAGCTCGATAGCTGCAGTCGCTTAAGTGCGGCCAGTATCCAGTGAATCCTATTGTCAGCAGCCCTGAAGATGGTTTTCCGTGGTTTCTCATTTTCACACCAGGCAAATGCTGGGGCTGTACCATAATTAAGGCCACGGGCGATTCCTTCCCACTCCTAGCCTCTTCCTATCCCATTGTCGCCATAAGACTTATCCATGTCGGTGTGATGCAAAGCAACTTGCATAATAATAATAATAATAATAATAATAATAATAATAATAATAATAATAATAATAATAATAATAATAATAATAATAATCTTCACCACTATTTCTCAATCTCTTAGCTACAGACATTTTCCAGTTGTCCTCGTTTCGTTTACATTTTTTTTAGATTTACACACATTAAAACCACTGTTTGTGCCACCACAAGACATTTTACTCACACCATCACAAGGCATTTTCTGGTTAGAACATTAACTACGTGTCACTCTCGCCCCGTCCGACTCGTTGGCTGAATGGTCACCGTACTGGCCTTTGGTTCAGAGGGTCCCGGGTTCGATTCCCGGCCGGGTCGGGGATTTTAACCTTCATTGGTTAATTCCAATGGCCCAGGGTCTGGGTGTTTGTGTTGTCCCCAACATCCCTGCAACCCACACACCACACATAACACTATCCTCCACCACAATAACACGCAGTTACCTACACATGGCAGATGCCGCACACCCTCATCGGAGGGTATGCCTTACAAGGGCTGCACTCGGCTAGAAATAGCCACACGAAATTATATATACTCTCGCCCCTCCACTCCAGTTGACTGAGGCATGTGGTTTAGCCCCCTTTTTTTTTTACTAACTGTACAGCTGATTCCCATGGTCCTCAGATTTCTCTGTGTATTTGGGCAGACAAAGAACTGTCCCACAACCTCAAGTAGCGCACAGGATTGTTAGGAGGTATCAGCACTATGCAAAACACGATAAAACGAATTTCTGATTTTTTGCGGGTTAGCCCCTTCTCTTACTCAGGCGCTCAATATGTTTTAAATGTATGCAGGTTATGGACGTTCATCCATACTTCACATCACAGCCTGCACAGTTGCAAGGTTACATTTCCGTCACAAATTTCGTTACACAGATTTTTGGACGACCTCCCTCTAACTGTTAGACATATTAATGACAAAATACTATACAATATAATCGTCTGAAAATCACTACTAAAACTGATTATAAGTATATATACAATGTATACATTTGACAATCCACGTCAAACTGTCGCTGCCCAAAAGTTCGCAACATTCAGTGCATATGGTGTTGCATCTAGGAGGTCCTTCATAGAGTATGTAGAGCAGAGGTGTTCAGCTGGGTACCCCCTGAGGCTAGCCCAGTGCTGCCGGGCAGGCGTGACGTAAATGCGGGCAGCTTACGTAGCAAGCATACGTCACAGTGAAGCGGGAGAGTATACGCACTTTTTAAGAAGGGAACGGTGACGGTCGATTGTCATTACGAAGCTCTCCTCCACTATTCAACAAAATGCTGAATGGAGTACAGCATTTAAGAAAACCACGCCATCATCGCAAGAAAACCGACCTTTTCAAGATATTTTTGTTTGATTTATAATGCGCTCGATATAAACAGCCAGTTTTATTTCCTTATATTTATAAATTCAAAGAAAACTAACACGTTATAATTTTTGTTTTACAGTTTACAAAATTACATGGCATAAGCGTACGAGCTACGATATACAATTCCTTGGATGGGAATGGCAGTATTTCCATTTCTTAAAAAGAAAAATTCCTGTTATTCATTCAGCAAAAAGCAATGTATTTACATAATTCAACAGTGTTGTTATGTTGTTTAAATTTCCCTGTTCGCTGAATTTTAAAATATTATTTAAAACTCATCAGGCGTCCAATGATAATAGCTAGCCTCTAAATGGCGAGAGAGTTTCATATCAAATGGGGGCATAAATATTTACTATGCAGGATTAAAGTACAACAACAATATAAATATATGTACAAAATAAATGTACGGTATGCCTTCAAATAAATAACCTAGCTGATGTTATTCCCGGTAAGTATGATTGGATTGTTGATGAGTTTATCAGATAATTTAAACCCAAACAACCACAAGCCACAACTTATCTACCTTAACTCCGTATTATATTAGACACGTTTCTAAAGCACCTCTTGAAATGTAATAGTGAAAACTGTAATTCATTACGTACATTACAAAGCTATTTGAGGTTGTAGGGATAACTCTGTATTGTATCCGGTCAAAATACGTAAACTGCAATGAACATATTTCTTACAACTTACATTGAAAATGGCGTGGATTTATGCCCTCTTTCTCTAATAATTTTCTGCCTCCAATTCTAACTCGTGCATTGCCGCAGTGATCCAGAGTGACTGGGAGAACTTCGCCCAACCTTCACGCCTTATGACGTAAGCATAATGTCATTGGCTGAATAGCATACGCTCATCGCCTACCCGCCCGCTTACAGTGCTGGGCACCCGCGGGACTAAATGCCCAGCGTGAGCACCTCTGATATAGGAGAACATAGTCTACACTGGATCAGGTGAGATGATACTTGCTCGGCTCCACAACCAAGCATCGTAATCTCGGCGTGGTAAAAGCACTTCTGAGGTTGCTTTTGCATCTCGAAACACCCAAGCGTAGCCTGGTGAGCGACATCCATGTTGACCCCTTCTTGTCCTGTTGATCTGTTTACATGGTCTTAAGTTCCTTGGAATACAAATTAATTACTTATAAGCCTTCTTCTTCCTCTTCTTCTCCTTCTCCTTCCCCTTCGCCTGTTCCCAATTATTATGGACCAGTATGACACGTGGATTTGGCCCAGTGTTATTATAGTTGCCCTTCCTGATACTAGCCCTATGTAGAGGTATGTATTAATTATAGCCTGTCTTTGAGATAGTGGCAATATTGACAGAACGCAATATTTAATGAACTAACAAGTACAACTGCATTACAGTCCTTCAATGTAGTCATCGGCAAATGTCGAGAAGCCGCTGGGAACCTTTGGCAAGGCGTTTTCTGTTGATGACAACGACGAACCGCCATACCTCGCGGAGTACGGATGCCTCTACGGATAATTCCCGGACAGTCAGTCTATGGTCTACGGAAACGAGACCACTCACGATGCAATCTGATTTTGGAATGGACGCCCGACCTATGCGGGGCAAATCCGCAGTCTCATCCCGACCCGCACGAAACGCCTTGACCCATCGTGCAACCGTCCTATACGGTAATGCATTCTCGCCACAGGCTTCACGTAACCCTCGATAACATTGTGATGCATTTTTGTCACGGGAAACCTCGATTTTAATCCACGAACGCTGATCGCCTTTTTAAAGCATGCTTTAGAGCGGTGAAATCGACACTCTTCACTTCAACGCCACACAGCAACAACACTCCCAACTGGATGCCCGTCAACAACAGCGCCATATGACCGCTCCCATATCCTATTTACGCATGCGCGATCTCCTGCGAGTGCCTGGACAACGTTGCCAGTAGTTTAGTTACAGCCTTCGTATAACACCCAGTTCCCAGGCCGAAGGAGGTAACGAAATGAACTAAAAATCCTCATTCGACCAGGAAGAACCTGAGAACCTCTGAACCGAACGGTGCAACCCTAACCATTCAGATAAGGAATTGGTCGGTCATAAGACTTAGAAAGAAATATGGGAAATCAAGATTTTTTCCTTTGAATGTGACAATGTGTTGGAAGGAAAACTTTTACGTTGTATAGGTGTTTCTATATATAGCTGAGTGAATTTGCCACTTTTGTTTCACCAGGGGACTGCTGTTTGGATTACAGTCAAGACAACAGATATTTACCGAAATAAAAGTCATTCCCCAGTCATTCGGATACCGTGAAAAACTGTTAATGGACATCGATCCGTACTTCTTCGTTTAGAGAGCAAAATTGGGAGAGAAGTTTAAGAGAACTTTGGTGAGAGTGACCAATAAATTATGAAGAAATATATCTCCAACTAGCTCCAGTGATCGTCAGCGAAGTTCTTGCTGAAGTCATAAAACGCATCTTCAAAATTCCTCCTGCTGTAATGCTGTCCAGAGAATGTGAGTGGCAGTAAAGCAGACATAGCACACCTTACGTAACCGTAGTGAAAAACATGGCCCCACGTGACTACCTTGACATCTTCTAAGCAGTTCCAAGTAGACGGCAGTGCCGAGTTGTGAGGAAGAATTCCATTTGAAGCACAACATAAGCCTAACAGAAAAAATAATTTGCTTTCTTACATTCAGAATACGCATTTAAGTGGGTTAGACAAACATTGTCTAATATTAATGGACGTCTTCAAAGAGTGCATTTCGTAGACTGTTTTGGATTTTCTGCAAACTAAAACCTAATGAATGATTTTGAAATTACGAGTTTTTTATAAGATACTCCCGGTGTTGGTCCATATATATGCAGCCTTTTTCCTGTGAATGTGAATCAAATGGACGAACAAGCAGACAAACAACAAAAAAACAAACAAACAAACAAACAATTACGAAAGCTAAGAAGGACTGATATGGTGTTGAACAAGTTGAATGGCATAAATATCTCAAAAATTTCAAGTTAAACGAATGTATAGACAATGTTCCGTTGGTAGCGCGCAGCTGTGAACTTGCATCCGATAGATAGTGGGTTCAAACCCTACTATCGGCAACTCTGGTTTTCCGTGGTTTCCCATTTTCACATTAGGCAAATACAGTGTCTTATGATATTATTAACCAGAAATTAAACAGTGCCGATCCAATGATGTCCCGTTACAACATTGCTTCCTTCTGAGTCCTAGCCCTTTCCTATCCCATCGTCGCCATAAGACCTATCTGTGTTCGTGCAACGTAAAGCAAGTTGTAAAAAACAAACAACAAAATACAAGACTATCCCAGTTAACGTAACTCAGGCTCCTTGATTGAATTGTCAGCATAGAGGGCTTGATATAAGAGGGACCTAGGTTTGATTTCCGTGCGGGCTGAGGATTTTAGTTAAGCCTGGTTAATTCCTGTTACTTGACCTGAATTTCTTTGCGTTTATGATACACACACCTTCATTTACGCGTGATAGACTACACTGTCAACTACCACAAAAAATTGCCAAGTACGTCCCTCTGCATAGTGTTTATCTTAAAACGAACGTCCGGTAGTAATCACTTTGCCAAATACATACGTACGACACAGCTCGCATCCGCAAACCTACCAAGTGTGAGAAAAGTAGAAAGAAACAGTTTTTATAAGTTAATTTATCGTATCTTGAATTGCATTTGGTTTGTTTTATTTCATTTGCACCGTGGTTGCTTCAGCCATGAAGGAAGTTAGAACCAAGAGACGATTACTGAAGGAATAGAAAAACGCTATATAAACGACCGATATGAGCAGTACAATGTTTTAAGACACACAGTCTGCATTTTGTGTAGCGTTTGTTTGAACTGAAGGGGAGTTGCAATCAACAATCCCTCGCTCTTCGAGGCTATTAGAAAGGATCCAGTTGTTTTTTACTTCTAAGGCAGACATTCCACCATTGCTCGTAGACGAGACTTTACCCGTATCGTTGAACAGAGACCGTAGTCGATAGCAGTATATTTTTAAAATATAGATACACATATCTCTCGTGTAGTGTTTGTTTCACGGCACTGGTCTGTTCATAATAGCTCACGCTCCACAGAATTATAGCAGTGGGTAGCCTGGACTGGGATCGGATCGATGTAGCCGATCTCCAGCACCCTACCCCAAGAGAAACTCTCTGGCTCGATCATCATCCAAGGTGATAATAGCTCCGTTGCAATTCATAATGTACAGAACTTGTTATAAGTGACCTTCCGTAAACTAAACATTGTTCACCCTATAACTTGATTAACACACAAGTTAATATTGTTACTAATAAGTTTATATACCAAAAATATAAGATTATTTTTAATTACAACTAATAATAATATTGTTATTTGCTTTACGCCCCGATAATGACTACTTTTACGGTTTTCGGAGACACTCAGGTGCCGGAATTTTGTCCCGCAGGAGTTCTTTTATGTCCCAATAAATCTACCGACACGAGGCTGACGTATGAGTACCTTCAAATAAACTGGACTGAGCCAGGATCTAACCTTCCAAGTTAGAGTCAGAAGGCCAGCGTCTCATTACATCTGAAATGAATATTCGTTCTTATTGGTTAGATTAGTAAATTATCTCTGGTAAATAAACATATCGTTATTATAGTCTTCTGTTTGCTACACTGACAAAACCTGACAGTGTTACGGTATTCCATAAAGAATTATATGTATATACGTATATTTGCCCAATGTGCACTTCACAGCGATTCTTCCTTTCAACAGCCCTCTCAGTTTATGTGTTTGGAATTGGAATTATGACTGGCTATTTCTAGCCGAGTGCAGCCCTTGTAAGGTAGACCCTCCGATGAGGGTGGGCGGCATCTGCCATATGTAGGTAACTGCGTGCTATTGTGGTGGAGAATAGTGTTAAGTGTGGTGTGTGAGTAGCAGGGATGTTGGGGACAGTACATACACCCAGCCCCCGGGCCATTGGAATTAACCAATGAAGGTTAAAATCCCCGACCTGGCCGGGAATCGAACCCGGGACCCTCTGAACCGAAGGCCAGTTCGCTGACCATTCAGCCAACGAGTCGGACAGGTTTGTTGTAATACGTGTAATTAAATATTTCGATCTAAGGTTGGAAAAGAAGCCCGTTGGCTTGTACTGGTGTTATCTCAACACTTAAACTTGCGAAGTCATAAATGTTACGGGTATTTTGTTTTACAATTGACTTTACTCACACCGACACATGCAGGTCTTCTAGTGACGATGAGACAGGCTAGGAGTGGGAAGGAAGCGCCCGTGGCCTTAATTAAGGTACAGCCCCAACCACTGCCTAGTGTGAAAATGAGAAACCACGGAAAATCATCTTCAGGGCTGCCGACAGTTGGGTTCGAACATACCATCTCCCGGATGCAAGCTCACAGCTGCGCGCCCGGTAAAATGTTAGGAAAGTGACAAGCGGAATTTAGAGCAATTTGTAGCAAGTAGAAGCATAGAGGTGCATGTTCATTTTGGCGGAGTGTATATATGTGTCCGTATAATAATTAGCCAAGAAATATCCATGATAAACATGTTCCTTCCTATTCCTTGTGTTTATACCAGAGGACTTCAAAATTGTAAGTTAATCGTTTTTGTAGCAGAAAGTGTACATACAGCTGATGATAAAGAAGGCAGTTTTTGAATGTTATATAGAGAGAATTGTTGGGTGTATTGTATACATATATTTCATCAAAGGACATTAAATACTAACGTCACAAAATATTTACAAAAGGCCTCCAAGCTCTGAATTTGTACTTTGTATGCACTACCTCCACAGTAACTTGTCCTACCTGTTTATTTTACCGAGCAAATTGTCTGCGGGCCATATAGCATTTGGCTTGCAGCCCGGAAATGGTTCTCAGTGATTTGCCATTTTCACACCAGATTGTACCTTAATTGAAACCACGTCTGCTTCCTGCCTAGTCCGAACCCCTTCCTATCCCATCATCACTGAAAACCTCTATGGCAATTGTCAAGTATTCGGAAGATAGTGGGTTCGAACCCCACTGTCAGCAGCTCTGAAAATGATTTTCCTTGGTTTACCATTTTCACACCAGGCAAATGCTGAGGCTGTACCTCAATTAAGGCCAAGGCCGCTTCCTTCCCATTCCTAGCCCTTTTCCGTCCTATCGTCGCCATAAGACCTATCTGTGTCGGTGCGACATAAAGTAAATAAAAAAACCACTGTGATTTTTTGAACGTTAAAACATTAGCCGAAAGTCTATGTGTTTTAAATGTACTAATCGTAGTAAAAAATATTGAGATATTTCATTCACGTGGAGTAAATATGGCCGTGAATGTATTCAAGGAAAAACACATTATTTTTAGACGTGTATGCGTGACGAACCAGTAGGTCGAGATGTCTATTGTAGCTTACTGTTGATGATATGTACAGTTGGAAAGAAAAGTTTCTGAGAGAACGTGTGACTAGTTGGGGTATCATTTGAAGAGAATACTTACTTTATATGAATATTATTGTGGAATTCTGTGAAATTAATGCAATCTGATCACGTATGAGAACTTTGAAAGATTAATGAATGTAGAATTGATGTGGGTTGAAAATCAAGACGAAATATGCGTTTTTTCATTCGTGTGCGATTTGTTGCCGACATATTTTTGTCAATTCCAGATACTTGGCAGCACAATGGAAGATATCACTCGCACAATGAATAAGATCGAAATAATTCATCACTAAACGATTAAGCGACCAGTGAAAAGGTGATTGATCATTGATACACTGACAACCAAGGGAATAGAGAATGAAACTACGGTCACATTAGTGGACATAAATTAGAGGGTCTGATGCCAGAGTGAACCAACTATATATTTAAACTTCTCTCAGTATCATATTTTAATTTCATTTTGAAGAATGAAAACCGCTATAATTGTAAAGTTTTGTTCATTCATACATAATCTGTTCGTTATTCTTCTTACCTTTAAGTTTTCAGCGATATATTGGCGCCATTTCCTGTGTAATTCTATACATTTATAAAATCAAGAGATAAATTCCAAATATGTAGTTGGTTCACTTTGGCATCAGATCCTACAAATTATATCCTTACTAAAAAATAAGCATAGACACGGTCACCAAACTGAGCTTGAGGGACTGATAGGATAGTGTTTAGCAGATCCACGCACTACAGTACTTGTGCAGTAAAGAATGATTTATAAGCAAACCACAATGTTGAAATTGGTCTTTTTTTAAACTGATTTGCTAAGAGATATGGATATTGGAAAAAAAGGAGAGGAGCGAAGTATTATAATGGAGTATTAAAATTTTCACCTGACTTCCTAACAACGCAATAAATAGTGTTAAATATCAAATACCCACTGTAAAATTTGGTGGAGTACACATCGTGGCTTGGGATGCTTCTCAAGATACAAAAAATATACATAAGTAAAGATTAATGGCATCATGGATAAAAGTGTATATGTCAACATCCACGAACCTGCCTTATTCCAAGGAAAAAATGACCGTATATAACGGTACCAGCATGACAATGATCGGAAGCGTACTTTACTCCTCAACAGAAGAGGTTTCATAAGGAGAAACGTCAGGATTATTCAAGAGGCTAGTCACCATATAGAGCAAATGCAGAGTGAAGTAAAAGTTACAAAAGTAAGGACGTGTACTTCGAAGCTTTAAGAAAAATGTGGTCAAATTTTACTCTCGCTTGTGTTATGAAACTAGAGGACAAATTTCAGCTCACTATGCAGCAACAGTGTGCTACTAAATATTTGAAGACTCCTCAGCTTAGGGGTGACTGTTCTTCGTGAACCGTATCTATAGGCCTACTCATTTTCTAGTCAAGTCATACACTTATATCCACTTACCTGACCATAATTCCATTCTCTATCCCCTTGGATAGTGTATCAAGGATCCATCCACCTTTGAAGATTCTGATGCAATATCCATGTAAATGTCCATGTAAAGCAATGTATCTAATTAATTCCATTTCATAGAAATATTTTGCAAAAACGTATGGATTGATTTGTTATGATTTCAGTTTATTAATTGCATTTTGTACAGAACTAATAATTTAACTAATTAAGGACGTAAAACAGTATATTATAAAATTGTTTATGGATTGCACTGGAGCAGGCATGCCCATGAGCTGAACTTACTTTACGAGCACCACTGTGGCATAACCGTCCCTGAATACAGGCTTAGTCCTGACATTTTCATGAAGAAGACTGGAAAATCAATTTGCGGATATCCCATCTCGCTTACTGCAGGAAGTCGTGGAGTTGGAATATGTCTGATCAATTCTCTAACCCACATGCAATTTAGCATTTGAGCCTTATTAAGCTAGTATATCAACCCGTGCTGCAGAGACTGCTTTATTTTCTTTATCTGTCAAGGATTCCCCAGATTCAAACCTATAAGCTGTTTATAATGAGAACTTTCAAAGGCCTTGGTTATCGTTATACATATTCAGTACTGTGTATCTTTAGAGAGCAAACCAGGACAAAGAACTTGCTTCCCCCGCACGAATTAAAAATTCAACACAAAAAGCCCGTGTTACACATGACGTTACACCTAACGATCTCGCTTTAAGCTGATTATGTGTATTCATTATTTATCCCGCGTTGTCTTTTCGGAGTATCAGTTTGATGTGAACATGAAAGGGATGAGCACGTGATATTTAACATGTAGACATAGTGTTGGCATAATTCAGGACCATTTATCTCTCCCTGTTTTCATTGAAATGGGAAAATATTAGTCGCCTACGTAGCTATTTCATAGGTGGTTCTATAAGCATGGTATTACTTCCTTTTTCAGTATAATTTACCAACAGACCAGAACAGATAGGTCATCGTCACACCCTTCATGACAAATCGACAGTGCCTGCTATCAATCGTGTTGTCCTAAACATAAGATGTAAGATGGAGGACCTGGCGGTGAAGTGGTCAAAAATCGAGGCACTCAGTCTTCCTTAAGGCAGGGCTTTTCAAACTGATGGATGGGGACCTCAAGCGGGCAAACGGTATTCTTTCCCACAGATGAACAAATAAAACTGGTCGAAATAAACTACCGTAGTTTAGAAATACAGAAGAGATAAATGCATGAATAGAAGAGATTCTGATGAAAAAGGACTTCGATTATCATAGAGCGGACTCATTGGTTTATGAGATAGAGTGCTGGCCTTTTGAGCATAAGTTGGCGGGTTCGATCCCGACGCATTCCAATGATATTTGGACGTGTTCAAGTACTCCAGTTTCGTATTGGTAGATTTACCGGTCCGTAATAGAACTCCTGCGGGACAGAATTCCAGCTCCTCCGCATCTCCAAGGATCGTAAATGTAGTTAGTGGGACGTAGAGAACAAATATTTTCCTGTCTGCCTGTCTGCCTGTCTATCTGTCTGTCTGTCTGTCTGTCTGTCTTCAGCCTTGAGGCTGGTTTGATAGCCAAATAGCACCATGAAAGTACATATGGTTACATGGAGAACGCAAAACCGATGTCGGTGTTATAATGAGCCGTGTAAAACACGATGAAGAGTGAGGTATTTTCCATTTATTTCGTCACTCGGCAGAACGACTCCCTCTATGTCTGGTACCTTTCATAACATCCACATGAACGAGCGAGGGAAACGTAAGTTTAGGGTAGCGCAGCTGTGAGCTTGCATTCGGAAGATAGTGGGTTCAAACCCAACTGTGGGCAGCCCTGAAAATGGTTTATCGTGGTTTAACATTTTCACAGCAAGCAAATCTGGGGCTGTACCTTACTTAAGGCCATGGCCGCTCCCTCGCCACTCCTAGCTCTTATTTAAGAAGTACCTTTTGCTAAGACTTTTAAGGCATCTCCAAGTACATTAGTTCCTGAATCGTTCAAAATGGTGATTGCGGTCTTCTTCCTGATATTTTCCCAATTATGTAAGACCAACATTACATATAGATTTGTCGCAGTTTTACTTCCGGATGCCCCTCCGTACGCCAACTTTATATGCAGGGATGTTTTCACTATTTTGGTTTCTGTGGTGGATGATAAGTGTATTGCGTTTTCTGTATTATGACGAAAATAAACATGGAGTCTCCCAGTCAGGTGAATTAACCAAAGGTTGTTAAAATTCCAGGCCCGACAGAGAATCCAACCCGGGATCCTATGAACCGACTGCCGTTACAGTATATACAGGCTGAACTGCTAGTTACGATGTTGTGTCATAGCTATCACAAACTGAAGAGGATAGAAAATGTCTTCTTATGAGGTATCCACAAAATTCAGCACGTGGTGATCATAACTGCGGTGGTCTACTTCTGCGTAAAAAAAAGTGGAATTTCCCCGACAGTTATAAAGAATACTATTTTATAAGGCAACATGATGAATGTTATTTTTATAGAGTAAGTACTTTTTTAAATAGTCCACTAGTGTTACGTCGTACCAACACAGACTTGTCTCAAGACGAGTGTTTGATAGAACAGGGCTAGGACTGGGAAAGAAGCGACCGTAGCCTTATTCAAGATACAGTCCCAGAATTTGCCTGGTTTGTGGATGGGAAACCATAGAAAACCATCTTCAAGGCTGTCAATAGTGAGGTTCAAACCCACCATCTCCCGAAGGCAAGCTATCGGCTATACGCAGCCAACTCACTCGGTAGAGTAAGTACAGTTGGTGATTTTAGGTAAGGCACATTTCATTGTTGTTATTCCTTACTTGAAGCATGCGTGCGACCAAACACGCTGCACATTTAAGGCTTTATTAGAAGCTGTGAAATCTGATACTTGGCGTTCAGGGTGATACAGAAAGTAGTACGGTCATTAGAGAGAGCTCGCCTCTCTACTGCAACAATGAACCTGTTTTCAGGTATGGGTTAACGACTTGATGATGATGATGATGATGATGATGATGATTGTTGTTTAAAGGGGCCTAATATCGAAGGTCATCAGCCCCATTGACGACTCGAATCTAAGCACTACAATAATAACCGTACCAAATGGCACCCTGTTCTGTTTCATAGGATGGAGCTGATATACCGTTCTTTTACAACGCCTTAGAATCACAACCACCGCCACCTATCTCATCGTATCTAGATCAGAGGGATGTCGGTTGCACCAGCACTTAAAATATACAACTACATTCCAATACTAATAGCAAGTCTTCTTCTTATTCTTCTGCTTATTGCCCGACGCCTTAGCGAATGATCAGGGTCGATTCCAGGCCGCGTCGGTGACTTTAATCGCGTCTGGTTAATTTCTACGGCTCGGGAACTGCGTGTTTGTGATTGTCCCATCACTTTCATCTTCACATTTAGACAACACACCACACTACCAAACTCACAGAAACACACAATAGTGATTACATACCTCCACATAGGGCTTGCGTCAAGAAGGGCATCCGACCGGAAGAAAGGACAAATATATGCGTGGGACACAGTCGCACCTGCTAGCCCACACAGGTAGGAAAAGCGGTAGAATACTATTATATACTTAACCTGGTTTCAAACAAGTGATGATAATACTGCAACTAATAATAATAATAATAATAATAATAATAATAATAATAATAATAATAATAATAATAATAATAATAATAATAATATAATGATAATAATATTAATAATTTCGTGTTACTATTACTATCCTGGTGCAGCCCTAGTTAAGCAGCCCATCCGACAACTGTAGGATTCATCTGCCGTGTACAGCAAATTGCAAGTTATTGTGGTGGATGGTAATGTTTTTTTTTTTCTCTAGTTGCTTTACATCGCACCGACACAGATAGGTTTTATGGCGACGATGGGACAGGGAAGGGCTAGAAGTTGGAAGGAAGCGGCCTTGGCCTTAATTAAGGTACAGCCCCAGCATTTGCCTGATGTGAAAATGGGAAACCACGGAAAACCATTTTCAGGGCTGCCGACAGTGGGGTTCGAACCTACTATCTCCCGAATACCGGATACTGGCCGCACTTAAGCGACTGCAGCTATCGAGCTCGGTGATGGTAAAGTTTTATGAGTTGTAAGGATCTTAGAGACAACACAGACATCCGTCCCCGAGACAAGAGAGACAAGATAATTAATTAATTAATTCATTAATATATATTTAAATCTCCGACACTGATGGGAGTTGAACCCAGGGCTCTCCGAACCGAAGACCACTGCACTGACCAATGAGCCAGAAAAGTGCCGAGTCAGCTAATGAACTAGCACCAAAATTTTGTAGGAACGAACTGACTGGTCAGGCATATCACACATCTCTAGACCGATACCAAGTGAATAACTAACGATACTGTAGTTACTAAAATGGAATGGATAGTAAAAACTGGAGGTCATGGAGGAAACCTATACCACTTACAAATTATGAAGCACAAATTTAGTATTACAATTTCGTACATGTAGTAGTAGAATGCCATCTCTTAACTGTGTACGACCACTGTTTAGCCGAAGCTAAAAGATGTGACCTGATATTAAAATAAGATTTTCACTTCTGGAGAAACTGGAGTAACCAAACCTTGAACAGAACAAATAGCCTTTTTCTTCCACTCATACAGGGTTCTTCATAGCCTGTACGGAAATGGCTTGTCTTTTCTTAATATTTCTTTTACGTCGCACCAACTCATACACGTCTCTTGGCGATGAAATACGACAGAACTGCCAACAAAAAGGTTCAAACTCACTATCTCCGCAATGGAAGCTAAAAACCATGTAGCGACTCGTTCGGTTAAATGTTCTTCTTCTTATTCTCCTTCTAATAAATTTATTATTATTATTATTATTATTATTATTATTATTATTATTATTGATACAGAAATTCCATGGCTCACATAGGAGTAGAAAGCGCCTGGGTTGAATGGCTGGGCAGGGGATTACTTAGAGCAACTTTTGTATAACAAATTTGGACATTTAATTTCTTTCCTTTCTTAAAATTGAGAGATTGGAATTTAATAGTATAACAACAAAACTGGAAATATTAACAACGAGCTCGTCAGCTCTAACAATGCCTTGGACTTAGAAGTCCTAAATCAGATTCAAAATAGCCTGGAAGGAACTCTCGTCGTTGAACTACATACGAAAGAGCATAAGTGCTCCTGACAGGTGAAATATTATGAAAGAGCATAGTTTTCTCTGAACAGGTACACTTTATAGGAGTCACGCCAAAATAAGAGTCTAGCCTTGAACAGGCAATAATTTGCTTTTGATACTCGTAATTACACTATACTGGGAGTCAACTCAAGAACTAAGCGGTCCCTTTGATGTTTTTTTTTTGCTGGGGGCTTTACGTCGCACCGACACAGATAGGTCTTATGGCGACGATGGGATAGGAAAGGCCTAGGAGTTGGAAGGAAGCGGCCGTGGCCTTAATTAAGGTACAGCCCCAGCATTTGCCTGGTGTGAAAATGGGAAACCACGGAAAACCATTTTCAGGGCTGCCGATAGTGGGATTCGAACCTACTATCTCCCGGATGCAAGCTCACAGCCGCGCGCCTCTACGCGCACGGCCAACTCGCCCGGTCCCTTTGATGTTAGTCAGACTTCTGGTCAGTTAAAAAGGCTTCCGCAGGGGTAAATAATTCCTAGGTTTGTTGCTTGTTTCTGAAGCCAGGACCTTCCCTGAGTTTGGTTAGATTGACCAGTTACCAATTTTTGGCCTGTAAAAATATGGAAAATATATTCAATATATTCCCAAGCTGTATACTATTCGGGTTCGTTACCAACTCTTATCTTTCATTGGCAGATGGCTGTGAATAGTTATTGCCCTCGGTGGTATTTGTAGCAAAATATATACTTATTTAATATGAGCTTGATGACTTATTGAATTGTGTACTTTCTAAGCTTTGTTCGAGTTCATTCCATTGCTGTTTTGTTCGCATAATTTTTACGACGTGAAGATGGATATAATAAAACTGTTGGCAATACTGGCTGTAATAGCATGCTCAGTATTCATAATGGATGCCAGTTGTGAGCAACACGTGGGTGATGCTGTGACGCTTGAGACACCACTAAAATAACTTAAAGCTAATAAAAGTGGGGTGAAATTAAGCAAGTAGTATAAACAAATTCTTCTGAATATTTACAGTAGCCTACGATATAAGAATCCGCTGTGGACTGTGGAAGAAGTGGCGAAAAAGAAAAATCCACACAGCTCACTGTCGTTCCTACGAACAATTTTTACACGGCTCGCGCGAAATTTAAAGGAATTGGTATGCTTTCTTGTGGTACTATATCGTATATGCTGCCCTGTCGTGGTTTATACAGGGTGAAGCGTAATTCGCGCACTTGGGCGTCACAGCGCGACTCCTCATATGCCAGCAATAAAAAAATGTCTCTTACAAAATTTCGTCTTGCGAGTATATCCGGCAGAAAAACGACGTTGAAGAGTAGCAATCTGGCAACGCTGTAACCATATGTAGGGTAACTACCTCTGTCAGCAAAAGTTAGTCGTACTGTACAGTTGGTGCAGTGGATAGAGTTTTGGGTTAGCATGCAGGAGGTCGAGTGGTCGATCCTGGGTTGAGGCGTATGTTTTTTATTTCGTAAATGTAGTCCAGGTGGTATGGTATCTGGCATTTTAATCGTCAACAGCGATTGCAGTGGGTTCTCTAGAAACCATTTGCTCTTACATACTACGACCCTAGAAATGGACGAACAATCGTTTTCATTGGTCAGCTTTGAAAGGCGCCCTTTCCACGTCGTAGGCGTGAATTTATTCGCACCACTCATTTACTAGATGTGAAACCTGTTTTCTTTGTACCCTTCTTTGTACCCTCCTCCAATGGCCCTATAGATTAGTCATCATCATCATCATCATCTGTTTACCCTCCAGGTTCGGTATTTCCCTCGGACTTAGCGAGGGATCCCACCTTTAACCGCTTCAAGGGCAGTGTCCTGGAGCTTCAGACTCTTGGTCGGGGGATACAACTGGGGAGTATGACAAGTACCTCGCCCAGGCGGCCTCACCTGCTATGCTGTACAGGGGCCTTGTGGAGGGATGGGAAGATTGGAAGGGATAGGCAAGGAAGAGGGAAGGAAGCGGCCGTGGCCATAAGTTAGGTACCATCCCGGCATTCGCCCGGAGGAGAAGTGGGAAACCACGGAAAACCACTTCCAGGATGGCTGAGGTGGGAATCGAACCCACCTCTACTCAGTTGACCTCCCGAGGCTGAGTGGACCCCGTTCCAGCCCTCGTACCACTTTTCAAATTTCGTGGCTGAGCCGGGAATCGAACCCGGGCCTCCTGGGGTGGCAGCTAATCACGCTAACCACTACACCACAGAGGCGGACCCTATAGATTAGTACCAACTATTATTCTTGCCTCGTTCAGGTCCATTACATTTCGTTAGGGCCTTACGTTACGTTACGTTGTTTCAGCGTTACAAAATGTTGTAAATGTAGGATACATGTGACCTCAGAAACGGTGTCTTACTGTATTACAATTGGTAATGTCATATGGAAATTAGCAAATAAAAAATGCGCCTCAACCCTGGATCGAACCATCGACCTCCTGCATGCCAACCATAAACTCTACCCACTGCTCCAACTGTACAGTACGACTAACGTTTGCTGACAGAGGTAGTTACCCTACATGTGGTTACAGTGTTGCCAGATTGCTACTTTTCAACGTCGTTTTTCTGCCGGATATACTCGCAAGACGAAATTTTGTAAGAGACATTTTTTTATTGCTGGCATGTGAGGAGTCGCGCTGCGACGCCCGAGTGCGCGAATTACGCTTCACCCTGTATATGTCGTGAGTGTTGCTGACGACACGTCTCCCTAAAGTCGCTGAAAATATAGCTTTATGGTGCATTATGTAAACCAGCAATCAAGGCGATAACGAAAGTGAAACAAAACGTAACCCATCTAAGCTGCATGCCAGATTTATATGAAATGTATGTTCGTTTGGCTGTTCGTCAGTAGATCTGTGTGTCAGCTCAGTTCACACTATGCACACGCCGTAAGTAAAACAGGAATGGCTTTAACACGGTATCGGTATAGGATCTTTAGTGTACTCAAAATAATAATAATAATAATAATAATAATAATAATAATAATAATAATAATAAACATTTCTACTTTGTATTCGTAACTGTCCTCTACCTTCAGAAAGGTTGCCATTAGGCGATCATGAGTTCGTTTCTCCTTTGGAAGGACGAGACTGCAATATTTACAACATTGCTGGAAACACTGTATTTTGTAATCCCACTCACAGGTGGGTTTTCAGCTTGTTGAACTGTTAGAACCTGGCAGTGGCAGTCGTTGCACGAGAGCGGAATCGTATACTTAGTTCGTCATACTTTCCGTTATAAGTCCCTAAGTGCCTCACACAAATTGAATTATGAAATAAAAATAAACCTTTCTTCTCTTGTCTCGGTATTCGTCAATAATCTGTAGGTTGTACATGATCACTATAGGAATAAATAAGTGCGGCACATAATCAAAGTACAACGATGTGAGAGGAAGAAATTTCTTTTGATGTTGCACTATTTGAGAACGAAGTGTTTGTGAGATAGTTGCTCGACGTTAATAATAAGCGGGTTGTGGTAGAGAAGGAGAAGCGAGACGGGGAGGGGGGAAAAGGGGAAGTGCTCACACGCGGAAGGATATTTTTCCTCAGCTCTTGAGTTGAATTTCACCATAGATAACCCATAGGGTCACTCCACTTCAAAGTGTTCATACGTGGTTACCTCATAGTGGGCTGATCTGTTTCAAAGTTCCACAATAAGTTTAATTACTGTTCCCAGAGGGAACCAAAACGGAGACACAGTTACCCCAAGAATTACAGAAAATAACAGAGGCATACTTACCCATACTACAAGGCCTTAAGAATAAAAAGGAAAGGTTAAACAGGCCATTAACAAAAAGCAAGGAGGCGAAACACAATAACTCATTTTAGAAATTTCTGGAAAGACGAAACCTAAGCGGGCTTAAGGCCGAATGACAAAGAGGCTAATCCCATACTATAAAGGGTGACTAAAGGTGATAAATTTAAAATCCGAGGCAAGATTTTCAAAATTTAGAGGTTGAAAACTTTAGTCACCCAACTCAAAAGTTGAAGGGGAGACAACTGAGTGTCACCACTTGTGCTCCCTTACATTAAATATTTTCCAGTAGGGAATAGAAATAGAGTCCGAAGACTGCTCAGAAGGTCCTACATTTCAACCGCCAAAGGACAAAATTACATTAAGAAAACGCCTGAAACCTTCCCCTTGAACTAACCGCAGACACGATCAGACGTATAGGTAAATTCTGTTATTCGCGTGTAGCGCTGGATCTTCTTCAAGCCGACCGCGCCACTGTCTCCCTAGCCCTTGCTGCCCTTCGTCAAGTCGCGCTGTCAAGTGCTCTTTTTATATAGTTCCGTAGTTGAAAATTCCAGACTAAATTAAAATACAGTATGTTAATACTCTGAATTTCTATACACACCCCGGGGTTTGATTGGCTAGAGAACATATTTAAAAGCGTGTGATAGGTAGATCACAATAGAGGAGAAACCAGCTGAAGTGTTGACAACTTTCATACATTAAAACAAATCTTCTGAGAAATTTCCTAAGCTATTAGTTTGTGTCTAGCCATAAGATGTCGCAAAAAAAAAATACATGGCAGAGCCATCTAACATTCGATAAAGAAAGTTTTTGTAAATTTTTAAAAGTTCATGTCCGCTGGCATAGATGGCCGCAGAGGTGGCGTATAGTTTAATTATCCAGGAAACGTGTACGCCTGGTACAAATTATTATTATTATTATTATTATCTGTCTAAGCGAATGGGCGGTAGAGTGGCAGTCTGGATCCTAACCCGGCGGAACATGTTGGATTTTGAAGAGTGCGGAAATGTCCATTCGGCACTCCATTCATATGATGTCGGCAATGAAAGATCTCTGGTGATACTTATTTGGTGTTTCAGAATTAAATAAATCTCAGCCATAGGTAGCCCGAAATGAGTTGCAGTTCCTCTGCCGACTGATAGTGGAATCCTGAAAGTTGAAATTGACACACAGGAAGGCTGCATGGCGTCACATCGAAATACCTGTCCACGAAAGCTGAAGCCAAATTATTCTTGTTCTTCGTCTTCTTATTATTCTTATTCTTACTGTACTTTCCTAAACTTACTAAGGTCAGTATTAATAGAGACTATGTAAGTTTTATGTCCGGATGCCCATCCTGACGTCAATTCAAATCAGAGGGAAGTATTCACCATGTGTGTGTTTCTATGGTGGTTGGTAGTGTTAAGTGTTGTATGTAAATGAAGACACTAGTTATTAAGACGGTAAATCACACCCAGTCCCTATACTAGAAACATTAACCAAACGCAGTAAAAATCCCCAGCCCGGTCGGGAATCAAACCTAGAGTAGGGCCCTCTGACCTGAAGGTTACTATGCTGACCATTCAGCCAAGGAGCCAGATATTTTATTATTATTATTATTATTATTATTATTATTATTATTATTATTATTATTATTATTCCCTATTTGTTTTACGTCGCGCCGACAGAGATAGGTCTTACGGCGACGATGGGACAGGAAAGGCCTAGGAATGGGAAGGATGCGGCCGTGGCCTTAATTAGGGTACAGCCCCATTATTTGCCTGGTATGAAAATGGGAAACCACGGAAAACCATCTGCAGGGCTGCCGACAGTGGGGTTCGAACCCACTACCTCCCCGATGCAAGCTCACAGCTTCGCGCCCCTAACCGCACGGCCAACTCGCCCGGTTCTATTATTATTACTTTTGTTGTTGTTGTGATGTACCCACGGCTAGTACATAAGATATTCGTTTGGATTTATGCTCTATGAAGCGAAATAAATTGCTGGGAGATTTAAAATCTCGCACAGACTTTGATCAGCTTCTTCAGAAGTGAACGACGACTGATCTCGACTGTTCTAATAATCTAAAGTTTTGTGTTCAATTGACCGTAGCCCTATTGATGAAATACAACCCTCGCTGGTCACCAGACGACTCACTATGTGCTATTATATTCGGGGAAGTTTCTGTCGCCATTTTCAGACACAATTCTGATGTTTCATCGGTTGTGAGTTAGGGAATATATGATAACAAGGTCAGCAGATTAATAGTCTTCTTTATTTTGTTAGTCCGATGACATTGTTGTAATTACTGCAGTTATATGAACTTGACCGAGCGAGTTGCCGCGTGGTTTGGGGCACGTAGCTGTCAGCTTGCATCCGGGAGATAGTGGGTTCGAATCCGACTGTCGGCAGCCCTGAAGATGGTTTTCCGTGGTTTCTTGTTTACACACTGTTATCGTACATTAATTAAGTCCATGGCCGCTTCCTTCCACTCCTAATCCTTTCCTATCCTATCGTTGCCATAACACCTATGTGTGTCGGTGGGACGTAAATCAAAATCTTCAAAAAAGAAGATGAACTTATATATTTCCTAACTTTCAGCCGAGAAAGCAGCAGAATTGTGTGTATATATGGTCACATGAATTATATCCTCGAATTTGATATATTGTGAGCAGAGCATTCTGGAAACAAATATTTTAGAAATCCATCTGGTTTTACGCAGCATAAGCCCGAAAATATTTTATGTATTTTATTAGTCTCTCTTCTTTCTTCGTTATGCCCGTTTACAGTGCTCATTGGAACTTGTTAGCTTGATGATGGTTTTCCTTTCTTCTTCTCCTCCCCAAATCTCTTCATGAACTCTCTGTGTTGTTTCTTGAGCTCTTCTGTCCATTGTTTTATGTGATTCTTTTAGCCTTCAAAGTGAACGTGTGCTTTGCAACCAGAGTTCTAAAAGCCTTGCGATCCCTAATGGTATCTTCTATGATGTTCATTTCTTTTGAGTCCTGCTTTCTTTCCTTTAGCCAGCTGATTTGGACCTTCTATGAATTAATTATACCAAGCAGGTTTTTTGCATTTCTAGTGTCGTCCGTTCTACAGATGTGGTCATTATTATTATTATTATTATTATTATTATTATTATTATTATTATTATTATTATTATTATTATTATTATTATTATTATTATTATTATTATTGTCCATTGGAGTAGCCACATTCAACCTTTCGTCACTTACCGTCGCTTAAGAATAAAAACCTCGTATCCAACAAAGCTTTTCCTCCTATCCATATCTGGCTGGGAGGCATGACCAGTCTTAAGGAAAATAATGGATTTGAAGGCCATTTTCAGATACGTGATAGTAGTATTAGACCATCGCTATTTTGTTTCCAGCCATTTCTATTTGGCCTTTTCACTCTATTTAACTATGTGTTCTTGATCATTCTGATCTCCATATTGTTATTGATTCCCTTCAAGAGTAAGGGCAATGTGTGTCATGCTAAATACTTTTAGCGTTTCCTTCGGAGTGAACTATACGTAAATGTAAAGTCATGGCCCATCCGCCATTCGCAAGGAAATGTAGGAGTTCTACCTCCTCTACTTTGTATTCTTGAACTTTTAAGCAAGCTTCAGCTCTTGGTTTAAAATCTAAAGATAGATCCTCTTATACCAAGGATTACCTCTGACAAAGTTTCTATGTACCAAAGATTATGTCAAAGACTAGCTAGTCTTGCTATATGTATACTGTGCCCGTCCCTACACCTAATGGCTCCGGCATGATATCTACAGGGCGTTAACGGGTTGAAATAAAACAAATGGGCGCTTAACTCGACTAAGCTTAAGGGCATACAGGGTAGGAGACGGGTCATACCTAATTACAATGAGAACACATTCGGGTTAAAGATTAGATTAATACACGTGGTTTATTAAGCCTTAATGATGATGATGGTAATGACGCATTTATATACAAATGAATTACATGGATTATTATCAATTGTTGTTGTTTGTTATCGACTTTCAGTCGTTTGTGATGGATCCGAGTATTATCTATCGCAGAGCGATCCATTATGACGAGATTCGAACGGGAAAACACTTATCATAGACACTGAGGCTATGTGATATCATTGACCAATAGGATTAACATGCATGCAACGAATCTGAGCAATCCCTATACTAAACACACAGCTATTCCCCCAACGAAGTACTACGAAGGAACTCATAAAAATGTGGAACAAACGCCCGGGTTTGAACCGACCCTCACTTGTAAAAAACACCCCGATGGTCAACACCATCGGTAACTCAATTATAATCACAACAAGATACATAAACCCTTAAAGAACACAAATTATATACAGTAAACACGTGAGACATCCAGCCTTCGGTTGGGCATTGGGGTACCAATGCCGCTGTCGGGAACTGAACTGACACCCGTTGGGATGGAAGTGGGACTCTGAAAACCCTAAACTACGTTATACTCAAGTGTGTAATGGCAGTAAACTAACAAGTACTGGTAACAATCGCCGTGTCATTTATTAGCGACTACATCAGTCTGGCGTGTTGAATATTTCATTATTAAGCGATTCTTTCGCCCTCATTCACTTCAACTCAAGGCTCCCTCTTACACGAGCGGACGAGAATACATAAAAAAACCGACACTTCTCCTCAGTAGGTCAACTGCCCTCAGCCCCCACACGGCGGGTGGTCATTGGCCTCGGCCTTCACAGGCATAACGCCCTTTCTTAACAAAACACCCCATCTCGGGGATCGTTCACTAATAAACTGAGCCTCATTGTTCCTTAAACAAAATTACATCGGCTCTCAATACTTCACTTCAATTCAACACACACATTCGTTTACAATATCATGATCCCGCGACGCGACACCGGTTCCTATGATACCAATACTTGTTTGATTACCATAACTACAATTTATTATTATTATTATTATTATTATTATTATTATTATTATTATTATTATTGGGTTCATCATTACACCATCTCCCTACACGACTTACCTGGAAATTAGACCATACTGCGTGATCATAATTAACTTCCTCTTAATGACGGTGTAATTAATCCATATCTAAATTGTGATTTCTGATAAAATCGTCACACGGTAATACAATTATGAATTAAATATTCCTCAATTTGCACTTAAATTGTGATAAGCCTGCCAATTAAAATCGTACACTTCTTATCTAAATATATGTCAGTGGAGGCCTTGGGATGTCAGTTCCGAAGTCATATCTCGTAGCTCTGGGTGCTCACGGAATAAAATTACACTATTTACCAGCCATGCAATATCCTCGCTGGACTAACTACAACCTAACTTGAATTACTCTGAATTACTAAAAATTAGTCTCCTGACGCATCAATAATTACAAGTTTTCCCAAATAAAATGATTAAGTCAATCTATTACTGCATGCAAACTTATCGTGTTACCCCTTTATTTACAATTGATTGCTCAGACGTGTTACTAATTAAATAAAGTAAATAGAAGCTACGTGTATCATGGTAGCACATCTACATTACTGAAGTTACAATCTTTAACATTATAGCGTCAGGTAATGATAACTGTTCCCCGCCCAATCTGATTACGTCATATTAATTATGATTTATACTCATCTCCATCTCGATGACCCGTTGTCAGCTCAGGGAGTCCATTGTGGGTTTAGTGCTGACCCATAAGCACCACAGCAGTTACTGGAGGCACCATTCTTCTTTCCAACTGGGAGTCCATTGTTCTAGGTTGACGAAACCGCTGGCAATATTCCTGAGGCACACAACACGTCACTATTTATTCCAAGATTTATTTAGCTACATTCGGTGTGAACGTCCAGCCACGATACCGGACCTCACTCCGCAATCCGCGATTCAGTATCGGATTCCGCGTACCTTTGTCACTACTCGACACAGTAGCGCCGTAGTAATAATAATAATAATATTATTACAAATTATATTTAATGTTCGCGACACGTCTCTGATCTTTAAAGTTTAGACCCTAGCATCACGTCTATCCAATCTCTGCAATATTTACGCACAGTACGCGATTTCACTTGTAAATTAAATTGAAATTCACTCAAACAAAAGATCACTGGAAGCTCGACAACACGTAGCTTCGCCGCCTGTAAGCCACAAATCCCGACTGACCCTTCTTCCTTTCTGCAGTAGTTTTTACTAGGGAGCGATACCCCTTCCACTAATTTGCGTATCGCCTATTCCCGGCGTACTCGAGGTAAAATAGTACGATTGGTCGGTGACCAGTATCTAGTTGGTGCGATTGAGACATAACCACTCAATTATCCTTCGGTGAATCTCTTTAAATTAATTAAAATATGTTCTGCTTCCCCCACCACACGGGGTGAAGTCCCGGTCTCGAGGAGCTGTCATGACACTAACCAGATGGCCCCAGTACTTTTCCACGCAGAAACAACACAGTATTCTTTCTCCTGCTGAAAGTTATCACGGAAGAGGACATTAAACACTCTAAATAAATGTCCCAGTAGCATTCATCCCTTTTAAATCGGGAGATGAGCCCCTAATTCGAGTTTTATTAATTTTCTACCTCGTCGGTAATTAAGTTGGCCAGTCCGATTCCAAGATGGCTCCTATATTCCGTTTCGAAAAAGTTAGTTTCCCCTCATTCTGTGAGCCTTGAGGAGGGATGTCTTCTCTCGAGTGATGTCACAGGGAATCCCCATTCATAACCCCTCCCGGGTCTAAGTTGGCTTGGTTTCATCTGCGGGGCCCCCGCTACACAAAGGATAATACTGCGCAGTAAGTCGCAGACAAAGAAATCTCATAAAATAATTTTAAAATACACAATTTATCTATCTCAATGGTATGAATATTAATTAGTTTCGGTATGACCTCTATTAATGATATGAATATTAATCATTTTCAGCGTTCTTTCCCTTTAATAGCATTGCGTGCGTAATTACTGAGATCGATATCAACCCAAGGTCCTTGGATCATGCCCCTGTCGGGTTCAATACCAAGGACGATCTACCTATAATATGTCCAAGACCAAGACGTCTTATATAATGAAAGCTGCTTCTCCCCTGTTATTATCAAACTCTGAAGCTTTACCTTTGTAAAACCTTATTTATTGTAAATGTTGTAGCTTTGAAAAGTGAAAGTAAAAGACAAAGAGAAATATAATTTTGTGAAAATATTCTAAATTTAAAATTTTAGGTGTGGTGATTTATCCAGTTGTCTCGGCCCTGCCGCCTCTTCCCATCTACTTCGACTGAACTCAGTAACAAAGACAATCAAAACCACCTAGTTCCCGATCCAGAGAATACGAAATTAAAATCGTTAGCCCGGCCTTAAATCTAACCCTGAGCCCTCTGAAACGAAGACCAGTACGGTGACCATTCAGCCAAATACACTGACTTGGAAAGTACAGAATAAAACAGGATTTTATGTGCGTACTTTACATGACTGCTATTCAAATATAGTTTGGCGCTTTGCTCCAATGAAAACGGAGCAACAACCTTTCACACAAAGCTTAGGGGGCTTTGTTTACAAATAAAACCGGATTTCATTCTCGATCACTGAGTATTTAGAGCTTTGCTGTTGTTATTGTTGTTGGTATTTCTTCTAATAAACCAAAATAGATGGAAACTCTATGAGTTACCCGAGAGCTTAAACCGTCATTAAAAGCTTAGTTCAGTAAAGTGCTAAAAGTGCCAATTATGAATGCAAGAATACAGTCTCGTTGTAATTTGACGATTACAATGCCTTCAAGTTACAATTCTCCTCCTGTGATGAATGGGGGTAAATTTATTTATAAATCTCTATCTAAATTCCTCCTCGCAGATTTATCTAATTACGAGAACAATGGAGGGACTGAAGTTGTTGGTTGTTATAAAATACAGTTTCAGAACAATAGCTACACAGTAGGGACAATGAGGGGAGTAGCGAAATGAATAGAACTACATGTCTTCATTTTGTAGCGAATGGCTTGGAAACATAATGACGCCTATGCAGCAATATCTCGTATGTCACAATGCTCTTCCTGTCCATTATTTTCCTTAAAACTGGCCACGCATCTCATCCCCTTACGGATATGCAGTCCATCAGAACAACTTCCGTTGTGTTCATTTTGGTATGCGTGTGTATAAAGTTAAATGGTCCTCACATGCAGGATGCTGTAGGAGTGCGTAAATACGCCATGCAAACGTACATTCGTACAATACAGCACGGTAAGTTACAGTTCCTTTACACATAAGCATAGGAAACTGAACACGACAAATTGTTCTGATGGGCTGCATATTCATGTACGGCTGGTTGCGTGGCAAGTCTTAAGGGAAATAATGGATAGGAAGAGCATTACCAGATACGTGGTATTAGAAATAGGCTTCGATATGCTGGGATGCTGAACCTCTCAAGCGATCCCGTGACATAACTTGCCATAAAACCTAATGGGGCAGAAGGCTCGGTGGCACATAGGATAAGCCATACCATGTTAGTGATTAAGACGGAAAGAAATTACTAGCCAAAATTTTGGACAAAGAGAAATTAAGAAATTTAGTAACCAAAAAGCAAATATATTAATGGAAACGAGGGTACACACTCGCAATCCTAATTACATGATGCCCGGTAGGGTAATTACAATCCGTCCGCAGATAGCCTAGAAACTTACATATTACAACTTAACAGTAATAAGAAACCCTACATTTCAAATTAAGGTAATCGTGGCCCTCCGTATGCCATGACCTGCAGATTTCCAATCACTTTATCGAAGGTAACATTATACTGACTGAGTGTTCTTGTTAGATGTGGGATGCTTTATATTTTTCTGGTGCTAAACTTACTCCTCTCTACTAGATGGCGATACCGGAATGATTACAAAAACGAACCTGTCAACGACGGGTACGCAAGAGCTAGTAAAAAAAACTCTTAATATTCTTGGAGATTCTGACAGAATATATCCATTAGTGGAGAATCTGTTCCGTTTACCACAATGACTGACATAGTATCAGTGTCAGAGCGTGAACTAAGTAAGGGGATAGACAGAGTAATTTTATTTAAACTATTTTAATCATATTATATATGGAATTTTGCTTACGACGCATACAGATCTGTATACAATGTTATATTAATGACTCTCAAACTATGACAAACCCTATAACAACTTACAGCCCTACGTGCACTTGTTTTATTTTTAAATATAGAATAAATAGACAGCAGGGAGTTGTCAAATAGCAACATACTTTTAGAATAAAAATTGCAATATAATTCATCGTTGTGTAGATTTAATAAGAGAAATAAGAAATAAATATATTTTCGTAACAAGTCACCTTAAACAATATTCTTGTAAATGAGTTCAATCCGTCTGTCTCTCATAGCAAATATATTTATTACTCTCGTCCTGAAGTCAGGCGTCTTCCTAAGATGCCACAGCAGTTCCTTCTCTATACCTAGAGTTCCCAAGTTAGACAGTCTCTGGTTGGTCATCGAATTCCTTAAATTGGTTTTAATTCGTTTCAAGGCACTCATAGCGCATTCACTAGAAACTGACGTTAACGGAACAGATATCATCAAGTTAAGCAATTTTGTTGTTTCCGTATACACACTCTGGAGTTCATTATTAAGAATGTAAGCCAATAGTTGTTGGGGTTATAATACCGCAACTAATATTGGCGGGAAAGAAAATGCTTGTACTTGAAGGGTTTTGATGCTGTCATTCACTTATTTTATTTTTATACGTATCTTATATTAAAGTGCATTCAAATTAATTACATAAAAAGTATGCCTGAGATGTAGCCAGTAAGAACGCCTTTATAACTGAGATCCAAATACTAGCGAATGAGAGCAGGAAGAGACACTAGTAAGTCTGTCTACTGGGCGCAGAAATCTCTCTACAGGAAAGTCATAGTTCCACCGTCACCACCTACAGATAGCTTTAGTGTTGTTCTATCTGAAAGTTTTGAAAATCAAAGGGAACATAGGCTACACAGAGTGTACAGCGTCTACTTTCGCCTACGTGCTTCGTGTAACAGAAACGAGCCCGAGCATTGCCGAAGTGAGTCGAAAATAAGTAAAGCGGGGAATACAATAATGTCATGTAGCGTGGAAAGAATTATTGTTCTAAAAATAATTGAATTAACTAGACAATTTCTCGTTCACGTTCTCGTTCTCGTTCAATTTCTCGTACACGCTGTGTTCTGACTTGAAGAGCGTCGTATACGGTGTCGCCAAGGCTGGCCCGTGGTTCTACGACCCTGCACTCTACTGACCAACTAAGCAAAGGACTGCAAGCCACGGCTCTACCGTGGATGTACACCTCTGTATTCGGGAGATGGAGAGAGGTTCGTGCCCACCGTTGGCTGTTCTGAACTGAGGCGAATGCGGGGCAGTTTCTAGTATGGGGCACGGCCATACCACCTCAACCTTCTCCTAATCACAAATCACAAGGAGCTAAAATTCTTCATATGAAGCAAAATATATTTACCTGAAAGGCTCAAGGTTACCAATTTTCCGAAATATTACATTTAATAACAGCCAAGAATAATGCATCAAATACGAAGATATGGGGTAATTACTTTGTCCATCTATGCGTTGTAAGCCAGAGAGGAAAAAGTCGTAAATCGTAAGTATTGCTGCTTCCTGGGATGTGATCAGAAGATTTCTTGCAATGACACGCAATGCACCCGCGAAGCTAAGATTTGGACAGATGAGGCGTAACTAACACCAAACTCGAGCTGATAAAGCCGAGAGGATGAAGATAGAAGCGATGGAAATATGGGTGCATGGCCGAGTCCTACCAGTATCCTGCACCGAACACAGGCCAAACGCTTCTGTCCTAGAAGATCTGAAGATCAGACAGGCTTATGTAGATCATCCAGACGTATTTCAAATGCAGTACTTCGGTCACATATCGTGGAAGGCTGGAGCTATGCAGATACACATCGTCGAAGGCAAACTGTAAGGAACAAAGGACCAAGGCAGTGACGCGTCTAGCACATCGCGAAAAGTATGTAACCTCATATGACATACCACCACACCCTGTCAAGGATACACGGATAGTCGTTGGTAACACAAAAGTGCAGTTCTTAGCAAGCTCAATTTCTATCATGTGTTTCTATTTTGTTATTACGTCTTCTGTTCTTTATTGTTAAAGGAAGCAGTAATTCTTACTACTTATTCCTCTCTGGGTTACAACACATGGATGGACCATGTAATGGCCCCAGCTCTCTCTATTTTCATTTTTTGGCTGCTATTAAATGTAATATTGCGGGAAAATTGGTAACCTTAATCCTTGCAAGTAAATATTTTCTGCTTCGTATGAAGAATTTTGGCTGAAATATAAACATGTTGAAATATGGATGATGGCTGAAACCAGTACTCAGAATTTGTATCGTGCAGTCAAGTCATTTTTGAATTTCTCTTGAGGTCCACTCGTTTAAACTTTATCAACATGTTGGTAATGTGGCTTTGAAATTTACTATTTCTTTCCTTCGAAACTCTCCGGTAATGCAGAACACTGACTACAAAATCATTTGCTAGGGAAGATCATGAGTACGCTGTTTCTAACTCCTGAAATATATCAGTACAAACTTGCCATACATGCTTTGCTATTATTATTATTATTATTATTATTATTATTATTATTATTATTATTATTATTATTATTATTATTATTACATGTGCGAATAAGCCCATTAGGACTACGCAAAGTACACTAGTGACCAACAGTTAAGCATAAGTTACGAGTAAGCAGGGCAACAGGAAATAGACCGCAAATCGCACGACATATGCACCTACCAACCTTACGTGTTCGTTCTGTATAGGAAAGGAGTGCTCCCTGCTTTGACCAGCGGCGTAACCGCAAGGTAAACACAGCCAGTGCCTGCGCCCGATATTCCCTCAGTCGTGTTTGCTCTGTTATAGAGTACGGAGTGTAGCCTCGTTGTGAACGTGACAACATAATGGCACAACGACGCCGTTTGGACCCCGTTTTGCAGGATAGAATACTCGGCCGCCTAGAAGCAGGCCAGACACAGACCGAAGTCGCCTTATCCTTGAAATTGGCACAAAGTGTCATTTCCAGGCTTTGGAGACGATTTCGAGACACAGCAGATGTTAGTCGTAATCCAGTACCAGGTCGACCAAGGGTAACCACGCCACAGCAGGACCGATATCTGGCCTTAACCGCCCGACGAAATCGGAGTGCACCTGCAAGACAATTGTCGGCGGAGCTTGCAGCCGTCTCAGGGGGTTGCCGTTTCCTGACAAAGTGTGTACCGGAGGCTCAGAACAGCAGGGCTGTTTGCCCGACGTCCAGCGGTGTGCGTCCCGCTCACAGCAGAAGAGGCGGGCCCGTTTATTGTTGAACCGTCAACATCGAAACTGGACCATGAATGAATGGAGGCATGTGCTATTCACAGATGAATCCCGCTTCAGTTTGCAGAACGACTCCCGTCGCAAATTAATCTGGAGAGAACCGGGTAGCCGATACAATCACAGGAACATCGTGGAACGGGACCAGTATGATGGTGGTGGCGTCATGGTGTGCAGCAGCATCATGTTGAATGGCCGTCCGGACCTGCATATCTTCATGGTGGTGAGAGGAACACTGTTGACTCTCGGAGATACAGGGATGAGGTACTAAAACCACATGTTCGACTCTTCAGAGGTGCGGTTGGTCCAGACTTCCTCTTAATGGACGATAATACCCGACCGCATCGCGCTGCTCTGGTGAATGAACTTCTGGCTGCGGAGGACATTCATCGCATGGACTGGCCAGCGAGGTCTGCGGATCTGAATCCTATAGAACATGCCTGGGATGCATTAGGGAGGCGAATTGCATCCCGTCAGCCTCCACCAAGGACCCTCCCAGACCTTCGCATTGCCCTTTCGGAGGAATGTGATCTACTGCTACAAGAGCTCTTGGACCATCTGATAGAGATCATGCCACGTCGCTGCGAAGCATGTGCGGCCGTTAGGGGTAACCATACACCGCCTTAACGGCATTTTTTTGTGTGTTAGACATTGCCAAGTTTTGTTAGTTGTTGTGAAAGGTGAACCTTAGCTATCAGAAACTTTCTGATACTGTTTTTTGGACAAGTTGTGTGACATATGGTGTGTGAGTCAGCTTCCGTTTGTTCAGCAATCCGTCTGACATTCCTATCAGGCGGTATGGCCTCGTTTAGCGATGCTTAAATGTTGGACACTAGTGTACTTAGAGGCGTGCAATTACCTTTCTTTGTGCACATATTTGTTTCATTCTTTTACTGCGGGCTTCTTTTCTGTGTGCAGACCAGATTGTTCCAATATTCTTCCTTGGTCTTTTCTCTTGGTCAACTTGCCATTTGTGAATTTTGGATCTGAAAATGACCCTGTTTTGGACATTGCCAGGCTGAGTGGCTCAGACGGTTGAGGCGCTGGCTTTCTGACCCCAACTTGCCAGGTTCGATCCTGGTTCAGTCCGGTGGTATTTGAAGGTGCTCAAATACGCCAGCCTCTTACCGGTAGATTTACAGGCACGTAAAAGAACTACCACGGGGCGAAATTCCGGCACCTCGCCGTCTCCGAAAGAGGAAAAGTTGTTAGCGGGACGAAAAGCCAATAACATTACTAACAATGATATTGTTTTGGTCATCTGCTGGCGTAATTCCTGCCTTTTTGATTTCGCCAATCCATTTCAGTGTGTCTGTTTTAGCTTTACTCCTGTTTCCATGGAATTCGACTATTTGTTTGGTAAGACTGTCTGCACGTATTCTTTTAATATGTCCAAAGAAAGCCTGCGTTTTCTAATGTCACTATGGATATCTGTGTATTGATTGATTTCCTGTTTGCCTCTAAGTTGGTAATAGTAATAATAATAATTTCTATTATAATTTCTATTATTTCTATTCTATTTCTATTATAATTTCTATTATAATACGGAGTTATCCATGGAAGGCAGAGGTGAAAGAAGGTGCGGGCTTTAATGGGTCTAACTTCAAGTCCGAAAGATGAATTTTAAAATTTAAATAAAGGTTATATTTTTAACTGATAACAAGATTTAACAAAGAAAAATCAGGTACAATGCAACTTTACAAACGACAGCACAAGTTAAGAGGATATTACAAATTCTGGGCTACGAGCCCCAAAGTCTGAGCTCTCAGCTCACAACCACAAATTACCAAAGTGCAGAAAACCCCTCATTACATGGAGCACTTGCTCCCAACTTCACATCTCAAGCCTCTATAAGGCACTTTTACCACAACACCATAAAGAGCTGACCTACTCTCGATCTTTCGAGCCTATAAAGGCCATAACAGACTATTACACTAAACTGCCATCAAGGCATAACTTATAAAGAAACAGGGGTAACTTGTACCCAATCTACTGGGCCTTAGTGGGCAAAAACTAGGTTAATTTAAATGGCCCAAAACGCAAAAGGGATGGAGGCGTGAATTAGCCCTCCTAAATACACATTTTAAAACCTAAGTGGCGCTAGGCCGATTACAAAGGGGCTAATCCCAAGCTAGGGAGGTGACTCGTATGAGAAAACTTTAATACCTTAAGGAAGAGAAGAAACGGTTATGAAGACGTAGTCACCTCAACTTCAAAATGAAGGGGAGCTCGAGAGGGTAAAGCACTCTCTATCCCCGCTTTACAGTTGAAGAAATTTGTAGTTTTTACATAGACAAAAATGGGATTTACATTTTAAAAAGGTTGGTTACATATTAAAGGTTTCAAACCTTCCCCGCGAGTTAAACTGCTGAGCTAGCAAGAAAAGTTGTTACCGAGCTCGATAGCTGCAGTCGCTTAAGTGCGGGCAGTATCCAGTATTCGGGAGATAGTAGGTTCGAATCCCACTGTCGGCAGCCCTGAGAATGGTTTTCCGTGGTTTCCCATTTTCACACCAGGCAAATGCTGGGGCTGTACCTTAAGGCCACGTCCGCTTCCTTCCCACTCCTAGCCCTTTCCTGTCCCATCGTCGCCGTAAGACCTATCTGTTTCGGTGCGACGTAAAACAACTAGCAAAAAAAAAAAAAAAAGAAAAGATGTTAAATGGCCGTTACCTTTTGAAGATCTGTTGCCCGAAGAAAGAGGCGCTTCCCGCCCCCTGCTACATATCCACACACTAAGCAAGATGTTGTTGAAGTGGCCCGGAGACAAGAAAATCAGCAGTTTTTGTACCCTCGCGGAAAATTCGAGACCTTTCATGAATGAATAAGACCCGCTCACAAAAGTTTATTGGCTAACAGCTAAAGTTACACACAAATCGATGAAGAAACACCTTATTGGTGGGAAATTAATTACAGAAATTTAGGATTGGTTAAATTCAAAACAGGCGGAAAGGAAGCTTAATATTGCCAAGCCTCAAATGAAAGAACAAAATTTAGTAAAGACAAAACTTATGAATACAAAATTTCCCCAAGAAAGTTCATTACTTCGCACCAGAGTGCATTATCATAGTTTTTACTAGAGACACCTGTTAGAGAATGTCCACACTTCTTGATCAACAAAAGCAAATCAACAACACCTAGAGACATCTTCTGATAAACAGGAGAGTTGATTCAGTTGTTACAGTTCAGGGTTTCTCCTGTAGAGGAGTTTCAATTGGCGCAAGATTTGAACTCGCGTCGTTGAGGTGTACCGCCCGGTACAATTATTATTATTATTATTATTATTATTATTATTATTATTATTATTATTATTATTATTATTATTATTAATAGTGGGTGGAATTTTATTACCTAAAACGTTATGGAATATATATATGCTTTTATGACCTAAAACCAAACAATCTGACCTATAAAATTCAAAATATGACTTAATGAATAGCCTCTACATTGCATGCAGAAACACCTTTATTACGATTGCTGCAGCCTACAATTAATGTAGAGTTAAAATCTAAAACTCAGCTATAATGCTGAATAATTCATCAACTCATTAAGGTTACACTGCATACTCCTAGTCAAGGATGGACTCTGTGGAAGGCATAAACACTACAGTTTCTTTCATTATTCAATATGCATTGTTTTACTTTATAGCAAAAATATGTATTATTTCAAAGAGGGTGTCTCCATATCAGGATTGTTGAAATTTATGGCCACACGAATCTTAAGGTTGTTGAATGAGAATACTCTCTGATTGTCTTGTTGCGAAAAATATTATTTCAACATCACATAATGGAACGGGAGCGTACAGTACTTGAATAGAGTTAAATCATTTGGAGAAAATTCCTGGAAATCTGCAGACCAATAACTGCAGAATTGCCTTTGCTTCCGTGAAAACAATATCCCGGTTTCCAGGAATTGAGCCAACCAGCAAACAATAGCTCTTATCTGCTAGAAACATTCCATACACTACCTTTTAATGGTTCTTCAGTAGAATTATATTCCAGTCTATTCTGAAAAATAATTTCTAGACCTTACTCTGTTTTAAAAACGAAATGAAAATGAAAATTACCAAAACATGTCGTTATAATGAGGTTTTGTTCAAAATATGCCAGACAACTAAAAAAGACTAGATATGTATTTATATGCCCAATAAAACCTGTTTAACTTTGTTTATCATGCTTGGAAACGTGTTGAAAATACACGACTACATGATATAATGTTATGAAAAAATGTGAACTGTCATATAAATCCGCCCCTAATTCTTATTAGTCTGTTATTATCATTATTATGTACTGAGCGAGTTGACCGTGCGATTAGGGGCGCGCGGGCATTCGAATGACGGTAGGTTCAAACCCGACTCTCTGCAGCCCTAAAATGGTCTTCTGTGTTTTTTTTTCACACGAAGCAAATGCTGGGGCTGTAACTTAATTAAGGCCACGGCTGCTTCCTTCCCATTTTCACACCAGGCAAATGCTGGGGCTGTACCTAATTAAGGCCACGGCCGCTTCCTTCCCACTCCTAGCTCCTTCCTGTCCCATCGTCGCCATAAGACCTATCTGTGTCGGTGCGACGTAAAGCCAATTATAAAATATATTTTAATTATTACTACCACTTACTTTGTTCTCTGAAAATATATTCAATAAACATATGTTGCTTTATCAGTGCAGGTCACACAGAATTTATTAGGTATTGCAATATAAATCATGCCTGTCTCCTGCCCATCCTAGCGAATGCTCTCACAGTTTGGCTTGTGCTCAGAGTTTTGTCTTTCCCCTTGCGTGAATAAATAATGTTAAGTCGCTGCCAAGGCTTTTTCCACTCCACTTCCCGGTATCTACATATCAGAGTCAATCTTCCCAAGGAGATGGAAGTTTTATTTTCAGACATGCTGTGGCATAATTCAAAAGCAATTCGTAGAACTAGAATATATTTGATTATTTACTAATGCTTCTTATATCACATTTGCTATTTTTCGTTTCAGTTGTCTACGGGCTACATTTGACAATCTTTCCCGTACTTAAGCACTTCTGTAAGGACCTCCCTTTTCTCACTAGCGTTTCCCCAATCTCCTCGAAAGCGCGGGCATTTTTGACAAGTACCGGGTAGTTTAAATTGATTTCGGTGCATGATATAATCTTCCCGAACCTCTATCTTCGTCTAGTCCAACCTCACTTCGCGAAACCATTTCAGTTCTGTCCTCCTCTTCCTGAAGAATACAAAGATTCTCTTCGTTACTCTGTTATTGTCCATCCTCAACAAGTGTCCATAGAATTGTAACCTTCTCTTCCTCATCAGTTCAATCACTCCTTCTGTTCTTTGAAATAATTCTTTGTTAGATTTGAGCCTCCTCCCCCCATTTTTTATATTTGGGTCCAGATATTATGTGTTTCGTACTCTCTTCCGGATATTTTCAAGTCCACCTTTTCCAATCATGTCCAATGTTTTCACTGCATTCATACACTCAGGTTTAATAACTGTGCTAGACGCCTGAGTTTAGCCCCATATCATATTGTTAGGAAAACCTACAACCTGTTTTCCAGTCTTTGACCGGGTCAGGGATGGAATGAATGAATCATATATAGGCTATTAGTACGATGGGGTCGCCACTCCCAAAGTGAGTTTTATTAATGACTGATAGATGCTATGAAATGAGAATGGAGAGTGTTGCTGGAATGAAAGATGACAGGGAAAACCGGAGTACCCGGAGAAAAACCTGTCCCGCTTCCGCTTTGTCCAGCACAAATCTCACATGGAGTGACCGGGATTTGAACCACGGTATCCAGCGGTGAGAGGCCGACGCGCTGCCGTCTGAGCCACGGAGGCTCATCATATTGTTATAATTAAGAAAATTTTATTTTCACATCTCCGTGATTTCTACATTTTCTTTTTGGAAAACAATATAAAACAGCTTCATACGCATTTAATACAGAGTAACATATGCCTGGCTCTGAACTTGGGCAGGCCACTCCATCACAGCGTTTGAGGGCTAGGGAGCCCTGACACTGTCCCCGCCTGTCCAGGACAGACCGCGCACTCCTTCCCCCCCCCCTCCACCTCCTCTATCCTCGTCGCTGCGCTTGTGGTGATTTAAGAACACATGCACCTTGCCCTTTTAGCCGGCATTACAAACAATTTGACTAATTTAATAAATGTTTCTTTGCAAGCCAAAATCAGGGCAAAATTAACTATTGTCAACGAAGGTGCAGTGATTCAGCTACCAAAGAGTTCGTCAAGTTACTTCCTGGGTTCAATACACCCACGGTATCCCCTGCCGGTTGTAAGAGGCAAATAAATTAGGTCCTAGAGGCTCTTAACTTGAAAGCGTGGGTTGGCGACCACGGGGACCGTAGCTGAGTCCTGACATTGCTTCCAGTTACTCATGTCAGGCTCCTCACATTCATCTATCCTACCGACCTCCCTTGGTCACTCTTGTTTGTTTTCGACTCCGACGGTATTACGCATGGAAGCCTAGGTAGTCTTTCATTTTCACGCTCTTTGTGGTCCTTGTCTTTCTTTGGCCGATACCTTCATTTTCCGAAGTGTCAGACCCCATGGATTTTTTCTCTCTGATTAATGTTAATAGAGGGTAGCTGCCCAATTCTACTTCCTCTTAAAACAGTAACCAGCACCGCCACCACCAACTTGGCTTCAATAACATGGGATACAGGTAGCTGTGTAAAGGAAATCAAGCATCGCATCTTGCTGCGATGTATTGCTCTAGCAACACTGAAGAAACTCTGCTAAGATAGAGCACTTCACTGAATACGAGGAAAAGACTAGTACACTCACTTGTCTTCTCGATCTTCTAAAGACAGACTAAAGATACAAACTGAATTAACACCTTCAAAATGTGGTGCTGGAGAAGGATATTACGAATACCATGGACAGCTAGGCGAAAAAAATTGGGTCTGTCGTTCAGGAAGTTAGAATTCAAGACAGTCTATGCCAAGTTGTGTACCAGCGATTCCTGAAATTCTTTGTCCATATTATGAGGAGAAAGAATGACAACTTGGAAAAACTAATTGTCCATGGACAAGTTTATGGTAAACAATTACGAGGACGAGTCGCAAAATATGAGTTGACTGAATCCGAGGTGTCACGAACTTGCCATGGAGAACTACTGTCCGGAAGACACAAGATCGCACAGAATGGCATCAGCTTCTACGAAAAGTAACGAAGTCCTTGGATCACGGTACGCAGTCATGAATGTAACGTCTAGAGACAGAGTGTGAGAGAGAGAGAGAGAGAGAGAGAGAGAGAGAGAATGAGTGAGAGCGCAAGGCAAACACTTGTTGACTGGTGTTAAGTAGAATAGAATTCTTGCTTTTCAGAAGAAAATGTCATTGTTCCAAAATCAACTACGGGAGAAAGATTTTGAAAAATTCTCATTTTCATACCACGTGACTTGTCCAACTGCAACACTGAAGAAACTCTGCTAAGATAGAGCACTTCACTGAGTTACTGTGAAGCCCTTAAACAATTCGACAGTTGTTAGAAATATCGAAGAAACATCCCTTGAATTAAGCACATTTATAACACATTTTCAATAAACTTTGATCAAGCTCCAGTCAGATTTTAAAGAGAACTGATAACGATTCAATGTAACTCAATTTTGAAATATAGGTATTACAATAATCCAACCGTCCTTCTTTCAATTTTTAAGAACTTGATAAAAAATGTCAACGTATTCACGCATTGGCATATAATTTAGTTGCATGCTTGTCTCTACAAACCTTTGCGAACACACATTCTCAGTCACGAACCTAAGTTCGTTGAAACTGATATCCCATTCTTAACTATTCAAGTATCGTTTTCCGAGGTTACGTCTAGTTCAAATACAGGTAAATTCCGGGATGTGAAACTAGGTCATGCTTCTCAGATGTTGCGTTGGAATCAGAGTTAAGTATTCATTCTGTTCAAAGAATCTTCCCTGACATCTCTAAATTGGTGAAATTAAAGAAACGCCACGTGTCGTCCTAAATGTAAAAGAAATTATAATTTTTAAAGGCTGACTTTTTAAACTCTTGAATTCTCATAAAATGTGCAGTCCATACGCCTCACTCCCCTCCGTCAGATCTGAGAGCCCGGGGCTGATCGTTTGGAATGTCATCATCTGGTGGATAGCCTAGTGGCTTCCTTCTCTAGCAGTCTAGATTTGATTTCTGGGTCTGCCATAAAATGAAGGCCAGCTTGTGGACCTGTATATGATGCAATTGACGCAAGAGAGAGGTTGATTTCCCACTCGGAACCTTTCAAATATCGTTTCCCGTAGTTTCGTCTACTTCAAATACAGGTAAATTCCGGGATGATACTCAACGTAGAGAACACGCCTGTATCTTTTCCAAGGATGAAGTACTATCCTGAAGTTCTCAGTTTGGGAATTTGTATTGATGATCACCGGGCCCCCCAGTCTACTGAGACACTTGTGTCAGATTCCTTTCGTACTTTTATCAGCCCTGACTTGGTCAAGTCGTTCTCTCTTCTGACCCCAGTGGTGTTAGGTTCTAGAGACTTAGTTAATCTTCCATTTTCACGCCGTGATGGCCCTTCCATTTCATTTGCCGATACCAGCATTCTTCAGAAAGTCGAACACCATGTCTTCAAATATTCCCAAAGATAATAATAATCTCAGTCAGACTTCACACACATGAAGTACATTGGACTGTCGACAAAGATGCCCCAAGTAGACCGGCTGCATAGAATATTTTGTTTTCTGTACTAAAAAGCTATAGCATCGAACTCGAGGCGGTCGGTTGGGATTAAGTGTACTGAAAGGCGAGAATCCTATTAAGGTTTACAAGTCCATTATAAATCACTTTTCAAGGCCAAATTCTGGTACTTTGGTGATTCTTTCAAACTTTCTGCTGCTAGACTGAGTAGGGTATAATGCTGGCCCTCTTACAAGGGAATATATCGATTGCAAACCCTCCCCCCCCCCCCCACTCACATATTTACTAGACCTGGCTCATTTTAATGCTTTCATAGATCTGAATTTGAAATAGCATTCAAAACATACCGAAGTTTTATTGCACTATGCAAAAGATTGTAATTTACAGTTAGCTTACGTAGATTGTTAACTATCGTAATACAGCGGGTTATCTGTCGTTGCTATGTTGGCTCAGTTATTAGCATTCCGGACTATGAAGTAGAAGACCTGGGATCGAATGCGTTGTATTTATGTAGGCCTACCTCATATCAAGGTCCAACAACCGAGCGATTTGGTCGTGCGGTTAGGTTCCCGTAGTTTTGAGCTTGCATTTGGGAGATGATGGGTTTGAATCCCACCCTCGGCAGCCCTGAAGAGGGTTTTCCATGGTTTCCAAGTTTCGCATCAGAGAAACGCTGGGGCTGTATCTTAATCAAGAAGGGACGTGAAACGCACAATATTGTTATTGAATGTGAGGTAATAACAAAGAAACCTACGCTTTGTCTCTTTCTGTTATCGAAAACCAGAGGAAATACTTAGATTCTTAAGTAGGCTGATCTGTAAGATAATCTATAGGTTAAAGACAACACGATGGAATCTTTGAATAATAAAAATACGCCATTTCTGTACGACGCCTTTCACTTGAATTAAAATTCGAGTCAAACGAGTCACGTATAATGAGGGAACTTCTGATTTCTGTCAGATGTGTTGGTGTTTGTGCGGAGCAGAAGTTGAAACGCACAAAGAGCCTCCATGATTTACATCAGACACCGCAATAATTTCTCGTCTCTTTCTGTATCGTCCTCTTCTCTTCACCTGTGAAGAGTATCGTGTTCCTTGGAAATAATGATGACTGAGTCCTTGCTAAATCTAATGAGGTCAGTTAACTTCTTTACTTTCATAGGTATTTCGCGAACAACATGACGTTATTACAAAACATTTCGCGCAGAAGAAACGTGGGCAATAATGACCAATATATTTTTATAATAATAATAATAGTAATAATAATAATAATAATAATGATATGTGGCTCCTGGAGATGCCTGATGCAAGCCTTTCGAGTTGACATCTGATATGTGATGTTGCACGTGTATGAGGATAGGGCCATACCTATAATGAATTATTACGCTCAAGAAGGCACACACACATCGAGCCCACAGACCATCGGAATTAAACAATAAAGGTTAATCCTCGACACGGTCGGAAATCGAGCCCGAGACTCCTTGGGCCAAAACGTAACAATTTAGCCATGGAACCGCACTATTTCGATATTGTAATATAATTGGTTTTTACGTCCCACTAACTACTCTTTCGGTTTCCGGAGACGCCGAGGTGTCTGAAATTAGTCCCGCAGGAGTTCTTTTACGCGCCAACGGACAAGTTGGCCAGGCGGTTAGGGTCGCGCAGCTTTGAGCTTGCATTCGGGAGATTGTGGATTCGAGCCCCATTATCGGCAGCCCTGAAGATGGTTTTCCGTGGTTTTCCATTTTCACACCAGGCAAATGATGGGGATGCACCCTAATTAAGGCTACGGCTGTGTCCTTCCCACTCAGAGACTTTTTCTACCCCTTCGTCGCCATAAGACCTATATGTGTCGGTGCGACGTAAAACAAATTGTGGAAAAAAAAAGTGCCAGTAAAACTATCGACACGAGGCTGACTTATTTGAGCACCTTGAAATACCACCGGACTGAGCCAGAATCGAACCTGCCAAGTTGGACTCACAAGGCCAGCGATCTACTGTCCTATCTGTTCAGTCCGGCAAAAGTACAAATAATTCCACACCAAGTTCTTTATACGGTTAAGTAAATACACACTGTGATTTATGTAAATACAGTTTAAAAAACAGACGCCCTGGCGCCAGTATCCTGATGGGCTTTGACGTACTAAGTGATCGTTGCTCAGTACGAAGGCCTGCAGATTACGGAGAGACGTGTGATCAGCACGTCGACTCCTGTCAGCCGTTACATTTGACAAATCAAGGAATTTAAATTATGTGGTGTAGTGGTTAGCGTGATTAGCTGCCACCCCCGGAGGCCCGGGTGATTCCCTGCTTTGCCACGAAATTTGAAAAGTGGTACGAGGGCTGGAACGGGGTCCACTCAACCTCGGGAGGTCAACTGAGTAGAGATGGGTTCGATTCGCACCTCAGCCATCCTCGAAGTGGTTTTCAGTGGTTTCCCACTTCTCTTCCAGGCAAATGCCGCGATGGTACCTAACTTAAGGCCACGGCCGCTAACTTCCCTCCTCCTTGTCTATCCATTCCAATATTCCCATCCCCCGCAAGGCCCCTGTTCAGCATAGCAGGTGAGGCCACCTGGGTGGGGTACTGGTCATCCTCCCCAGTTGTATCCCACGACCCAGAGTCTGAAGCTCCAGGACACTGCCCTTGAGGCGGTAGAAGTGGGATCCCTCGCTGATTCCGAGGGAAAAACCAACCCTGGAGGGTACCTGGATTAAGAAAGAAAGAAAGAAAGAAAGAAAGAAGAAAGGAATCTAAATGTTAATACTTGAGTCCTGTTTACACGTAATTTTAAATATGAAGAAAGTGCAAAGAATAAGGGGGAAAGAATTTCTGCACATTTTCTCAACTAATGTGAAATCTTTACCAAGCATTTGCAGTTTCAAAACGTGCGCGACGGCCACGTGACGGGAGAGAAGTTCAAAAAAGGATCTCGGCTCTTTGCTGCACGGTCGTTAGTCACGCCTTTGTAAACTTTAAGGTGACCATAAGAATGTATTTATCCGTGTCCGAAATCACTACAATATATGTATAAATACTCTATTTACGCTTTGTTTTTCCAGTATCCAACTGTCGAGATGCCTCCACGAAGATTGTAAAGATTTCGGGCGTACCCTGGGCAACGTTGAGGAATCCTCAGCAGCTGATTCTTCCATCACCGGAACACTGACTTATTAGTTATTATGAACTTCAAACGTAATTTTTCAATGCCAGCTTTAGTAACAATCTCAATTAATATGGAGGGAATTTCACCAGAGAAGGAAGCCTTATTATCTGACATTTGCACAAAACGTAAGTGTGATATCCAACTGGTTTAGGAGACAAATAGATGATCAAATGATCGCCAACCAAAGGTGAACGGAATGAAACTTGTCCTGGAGAGACCTAACGAACAATATGGGAGTGCAGTTTTCATTAAACAGGACCGTCAGAAACAGAGGAGAAATATGAAAAGCACAATTAAATAAAAAACTAGTGCATGAGCAAGTGCGTCATCATGAATAATCGATGCAAAGTTGGAGAAATAAAACTTGAACGCAGGGAAAGTAACCTGGGTTTTGCCCATACTGATAAGGGAAGTGTCACATCGTTCATGCCGAAACCTACCTTGAAACTTCGCTTACATAACCAGTATTTTACGAAAAGTCACTAAGCAATATATTATCTGCCTGTTTTCACCTCAAGATCCCGAAATAGAAGGTACATGGCCAGGCGGTAATACCTCGCAGCTAGATATCCCTGGCCGGTCCCGCGGTGTAGGGGTAACATGCCTGCTTCTTGCCCGGAGGCCCCGGGTTCGATTCCCAGCCAGGTCAGGTATACCCGCATCTGAGGGCTGGTTCGAGGTCCACTCAGCCTACATGATTACAATTGAGGAGCTATATGACGGTGAGATGGCGGCCCCGGTCTAGAAAGCCAAGACTAACGGCAGAGAGGATCCGTTGTGCTGACCAGACGACACCTCGTAATCTGCAGGCCTTCGGGCTGAGCAACGGTCGCTTGGCAGGCCATGGCCCTTCGGGTCTCTTGCGGGTTTGTCGGGGTTGATATCCCTGCCTCCTTGGTGAGCTGTGTGGAGATTTTTGCTCACCATCAGGGCTATAAAATCCAACCTGTGCCAACTACTATCACTTTGGTATTGTTTCTATACATAATTCAGGTGTTAATTTCGGGGGCTCGCAGTGGAAACAGGTACCGGTAGCTAATTTCTTGCACGTGGACTTCTCGCAGCACACTGATTATAGCACCACAGTTTCCAAGTCGGTTTCGGCACAAAGTTTGTGACTAGTGATGGGTAGTTCGCGAACGAACTAGTTCTCGGGAACTACCTCATTCCCACGAACTAAGAAGTGTTTACTCGTCTCTCGAGAACTACTTCGCGAACTGTAGAAGTTCACGAGTGTGAAGGGAATGGGAAGGAACTTGTTGGCGGACGAACTACTTCAGCGGTTGCAGAGTGCTCTGGCGGGAAAATTACACATTTTAAAGTAGTTCGCGAAGTAGTTCGTAAAGTAGTTCTTTCTTGGGAGCGAGAGTGTTGGAGTCTGACGTTTAGCGCCACCGGCGAGAAAAAGTTGACCAACGCTCAGATGTTCTAAATTTGTTTGTCAGGGGATAAAATCACCACCAAGAAAAGGGTGCTCTTGCGATAACAGATGAGCGTTTAAAACATCTCATTTTCAAATCGACAAAATTTCACAGACATTTTTATTATCTTTGAAAAGAAATATATTTTTTGTATACATTCCTGAGGGTTTGGGGGCGGGGGAAGAGAGTGTGAACTGACATTACCGGTAATAGGAACGTTCATTTCTGTAGCATCTACGAATGTTATAGAGAAGTGCACCTGCTTGCTACCTGTTGTCCACTTTGTGTACTTCCTCGTTCTGGAAAGCTCGCGAAGCGATGAAGCCTTGTATGAAGGGAATGAGAAGGAACTTGTTCGCGGACGAACTACTTCAGCGGTTGCAGAGTGCTCTAGCGGGAAAGTTAAACATTTTGAAATAGTTCGCGAAGTAGTTCGTGAAGTAGTTCTTTCTTGGGAGCGAGAGTGAATGAACTAGTTCCCACAGGTGAACTGCTTCTTCCCATTACTATTTGTGACACTGGGAAGGTAGCGGCCGTGGCCTAAATGAAGGTATAGCCCCGGTATTTTTATTTAATGTTAGGGGAATGTTACTGGTTGTAGTAAGATTTTCCTTGAGGAAACAATGACATCACTTTATAAGTTGAATATACTTTCATACAACCAGATCTGAAAGTATTATGTCAAAGGTATTTTGAAGGATTGCATGTTGCCATGGTATCGTATCGTGGTTGTAACAGGTGACCAGTGGAACAGTGCACTTTTTGCCATTTTCTAGCAGTACATTCTTGGTAAAGAAGAACATTTTGCTAAGAATGTAACGTCTCACTAACACTTCTTGGCGACAAGCATGGGAAACTGTTAAGATTGGGAAGGAAGCCACCGAGGCTTTAATTAAGTAAAGCCTCATCATTTGCCCGGTAGACAGATAGGAAAAACCACGGAGAGACATATTCAAGTGCTACTGCTGGTGGAATTAGAGCTCGCCATCTCTAAAATGCTAACTCGTAGCTACGCGATCCGAACTGCGCAGCCGACTAGCTCGACAAATGAAAAACTATTGCAACCGCAGACGCTCATAACTTGTGAGATCATAAAATAATACTCTCTTCCAAATGGCTTCGGAATAGTTTGTGTATTTATTATTCTATGTTTCCTTCTCGTGCCTTAAATTTACATTTTCTCGTGTGCTCATTCATGGATAATGAAGACATTTTAAACTTTTTCCTGACCTTAATTATTTAGGTATTTACCTATTTTATTTTACATTCTTTCCTATTTCCTGATTCTCTTCTATCCAGAACCACAGCTCTCCCTATTTCTAAGGGTCAATATCTACATCTTAGTCTTCAAGGACAAAGAGTAATATCAGAAATGGACTGATGAAAGAAAGACGGCTCACAGAAAGCGAATGTGGGAATACTGGCAAAGAATTAAAGTTCGAGAATGCAAACTGTTGAAATAGCGTGGCCACAGCTAGCCTAAATGAATAATAATAATAATAATAATAATAATAATAATAATAATAATAATAATCGTCCTTCAAATAATAAAGGTAACATTAGTTCATAATATGGAGCTGCTATTTCATCCAGTCTGCGCCCCCTTCCGTGATTTACGAGTAACTTAACAACTCCCATTTAATATTATGATTTAGATTTTCACGGTCCGTGTATCTATTCATGAGGTGTATGTTTGGGCTTATGCCGTGTAATTAATTATAAAACACACTCAACGCGTTTCAAAAGAGACCTTCATTTCTCTCTTGTCTCCTGATGAAGAAAGGCAAGGTTCTAGTTGTTCCGGGGTCGGTTCCCAGATCTGTCAACCAAAATATTACTATCCTTAAGGTAAAGCAAACATTTCTTTTATTTTCTTTATCTTGAAAGATCTTTCAGATAATGATCAATTCAGTATTTTCGAAACACTAGATTTAGTTGTTATAATTTACGTTTCGAGTGAAAGTTCTGATTTTTTCCCTTTCCGATATTGGCAGTTCCACACTCTGTATTACACACGTTACGGGTATCCCGGAGTGACAGCTGATGAAATGAGAACGGAGACCAGAGAACCACGGCTCATTAATATGGTGTTTGTTACCTTGTCCATTGCTATCAGCAACCTCTCCAGATCTTCTGCAGACACGGAAAGGATGAAAATATCATCAGCAAATCTTGTTGTTTTGGTTTATCCTCTCCTTGAATTCATTTACAATTCTTTTTCTTCCTAGCCTTGTTCTCACATTTATTGCGGATGGCAGTTTATGTGTGTTTATCCCAGTTTTACGATCAGATGATCTCCTTGATGCATATATGGAGATGTAGTCTATATTCACTGTTACCAGTTTCTGCAGTGGTTGCTAGTATGGTGTGTCGTGTGTAGATAAAAAGATGTGCAGTAATAGAAACACCTGAGGAATTAACCACTACTCGTTCAGTCGAAAATCGAACGTGGGTCCCTTTGAACCGAAGGCCAGCACACTCACCATTCACCATAGAGGTCAGGCATTAATTTACAACTAAAACTCATAAGAGACAACTACAGTAACAGAGACCATCAGATTATCGACTCAGCATGTTAAAGCGTGGTTGTTACCGGAAAACTTGGTTTGAGGGGTTTGAGGGGTGGGATTAGATATCACTGTTTATGAATTACAGTTCCGGGTATATTTTTGTGCTGAAACTTTCCTCGTCACGACCGGCCAGTCACTATGCAGTTAATTATAAATACAAGCACCAGAATATCCGTATAGTGATACAGCCTATTGGACACGGTGTGTACTTGCGGCCGTCATCTTTCCGCGGGACACATCCTTACGGAGTGCGTGGACCTGGCCGATCTGCGTCATAGTCTAAAACTTCCGAATACCACCTCCCTCATCTTACGAAATGATGAGCAGTCAGTAGACCTTGTGATCCACTTTGCGAGTGACAGTGGCCTGTCTTATCCTGCATAAAATTGTATTTAATACTCGTTTTTAAACATTGTTATTTTAGTGTTAACGACGTCTTATTGTATTCACTCTGTTTTATTTTGTCTTCGTGTATTGTAATGTGTTATTTTAATTTCTAATTTGAATGATATTATATGATTGCTCTTCAAGGCAATGCCTTATTCTACCTTAATCTATTCGTTCTATCATTTTATCAGAAAATAATTCATTGTGAATTTCATCCACTGATTATTTTAAATTCATAATCATTTTTCATCATAATATGTTTTAATTTCTAGTCAATGGATACATTTTAATGTTCATTGCAAGTTATAAACTTCATAGTTGGGGTCCGTATTGAACTTCGTATAAGCTCATGAAAGAACTGTCTCTTGGAAGTCCACCTTTTCAATACATTGTTTTTTGATTTATTAGAAATCAAAAACGAAATTACATGCTAAAACTGGGACATGTTTCGCCTATAATGTAGGCATCATCAGCCATGTTATTCTTAACATTAAGGTTAAAATTGAGGAAGTAGAAATGACTTAAGGCTAAGCTTAATGATGTTACACAAAAAGGCTTGTAACATTAAAAAAATTACATAATCACACGTGTCAAGATAAAATGAACACTTGGGTGAAAATAACATATGTTGAGTCATAAAATATCGTAGTGAATAAATTAACAAATCGTATACGGTAGTTAATATTTGTGAACATTCAGGTTCATTTGTATTTATGTTCTTAAAATTTGTTTCTTGGAATGAAAGTGACGCATCAACATCCTCCGGCAGCTAGGCTATCAGCAGGAAAGTGGACGAGAAGTGGACAATTTCTCACCACAACCAGAATTTTCTAATACTAAACATACCATTCATATAGTTCAGGAAGAACCTTCTCTGGAACTCCCCTCTTCCACTTCGTCCACAGGAAGCATACAAGTCAAGCCCACTTATTTTGATTTTAAACAGCCACAATTACGGCTTCAAGTGATAGCACGTTCATTCCAAAAAGAAACAAGTTTTAAGAACATAAATAACCTGAATGTTCACAAACATTAACTACCATATATGATCTTTGTTAATTTATTCACTACGATGTTTTAGGCTCAACATATCGTCGTTGCCGGGACAAAACCTTTTATGTGATAATATTTTTGGAGATATACTGACCCGCAGCACATACATTATGAAGAGCGAGAATGCCTTGGAAAATTTCACTCAATACTGCACCTTAGATGACAGAACCTTACAGGCCAATATTCTAAGCTAAAATATTTCACATGGGAGGTTTTGTCCCGGAGGCGACGATATGTCATTTTCACCCAAGTGTTCATTTTAACTTAACTAGAATGATTATGTGTTTTTTTAAATCTTACAATCCTGTTTATGTAATATCTTTAAGCTTAGCCTTAAGTCATTTCTACTACCTTAGTCTTAATCTTAATGTTAAGAATAGTATGGCTGATGATGCCTGCATTATAGACGAAACATGTCCAAAATTGAACATGTAACTTCGTTTTTGATTTCTAATCAATCAAAAAACACTGTATTGAAAACTTCCAGCAGATACTTCATTCATAAGCTTTAATTATCACGTAATTTCGTTCAACCTCGTAACATCAGGGGCCGATGACCTAGATATTAGGACCCTCTAAACAACGAGCATCATAATCATCTCCTATTGCACACTATACACAGATTATCCAAGTCCTACGGTTATTGACAACAATGTTTCAAGCCCTTAAATGGGACATCAAAACAAACTATCTTAACGATTTAAGCCGCTACAGGGACATACACAACTCTTATGAATGGTACTTTCTTTTTTACTGTACATTGACTGGTTCAAGCGCTCTCTTGTGTTCAGTTCAGAAATGTATACCATATCCATGACAACTTAATTCGATTGCGAGTTTCTAGATCCAGCTGGAGTGTTTATGGATTATTATTGTTTTTTTTAATTATCAGTCCACAGATTGCTTTGATGCAGCCTCCCGTTCCACCCTGTCCTGTCCTGTCCTAACATTTTCATCACTACGTAACCACGAAATTCTATGTGTTTTGTCACATTCTTCTCGTGTTTGTTCATTTTCCTATTGGTTTTACACCGCACCGACTCAGAACGGTGCTATGGCACAGAGATGAGAATAGGAAGTGAGCGTGACCTTAATTCAGGTGCGAAACTGGAAGACGATGGAAAAATATTTTCTTGGCTGCCGACAGTGAGATTCGAACCCACCATATCCTGAATGCAAGCTAACAGCTGCACATCCCGAGCCGTTCGGCCAACTTGCTCGGTCACCATGCCTTGATCTACCGACCTACACTTCCCTCAAAACAATTAGCGGGGCTGCGTTAGATCACGCCCGCAAGTTTTCATGCAGAGTACATATACCACGTGGTAAGTACTCTCGAAATAAGCGATCTAGTCAGAACCTATTTGGAATATTATTGTTGATATTTTATTTCTTAATTATAAAAGAAAATACAAATCTTCAGGACCATGAGTTCCAAATCATTTTCCACTACTACTGGGCAAGTAGATATGCTCGACTGAGGCTCCAATTGCGAGCAATTCGCCTTACGATGCACGGCTTAGAAACTTCCAAACGTCGCGATAAGCCTTTTGAAGCTTCAAATGTGTGATTTTGAATTTTTAGAATCCTGATTAGATCCTGTAGTCTCTCGAATGCGTTTTCGATAATTTAGAATCCGTTTATTCTCTATATATCGTGACATTTTATGAAGGAAATGATTTTTTCGCAATTCATCACACGTTGGTTTTCTGCAAAGTTTTCTGTCGAATTTGGTTTCGACGTGCACTTACAGAATTCACTGAGGTGAATCAACGGACATGCTACGGCGCTAGAGTTCAGAGCTATTAATTGTTAACCACGCAGCACGGTGTTTTTAGTACCTAAGGTGCCAGCACTGATGACACTATACGGAGATCGGACTCTTATTGTTAGATACATTCGTCCTTTCCATTTAAAATGAGATATTGAAAACTCTCGTGACGCATGTTGTCCAGAAATTATTTCCATTTTAAAACGTCCGTATTTCTGTAACTAACAGCGACCCAAGTACGGTTCAAAAACTAAGACGCATTCTAAGTGAAAACTCTGAACAAGTCCCGGGCCTCGAGATGAGTTCTATCGCTCTCTTTTTTTTTCTAGGTAGTTCACGAACGTGTTATTTATCTGTATCTTAACACGAGGAAGAAAAAAGTGTTTTAGTAATTTCTTCTTTATAGTGGGAGTGGAGAGGGCTTAGAAATGGATGATAATACGCCATGAAACCATGGCGATTCTAATTATATTGCAGGCAAAATGATACAGCTGTAGGTATTTGGATTCAATTTATCTCAATAATACAACCAAAAATTATCAAATTCAGGAACATAGGATATAACTCAAATATTTTTGGTCCCAAACGTAATTTCCAGCATTCACAATCTAAACTGTAATGAAATAATATTTCTCCGCACTTCCTCCGCGAAATATTGGTATGCTAATAGGTTAAAAAAATATTTTTTGAAGGACCGAAATGTCAGCCCCAGCAATTCAAAAATCATGGCCATCTTTGATCAGGTGTTCCTCATTTTAACTCATCCGGTAGTAACTTAACCTGTTATAACTGGTTTCCATTCAGAAATTTTGGACACTCAAATATCTTTAGACATTAAGTACTGATACTGAATAACAACTTAGCTACCACCGTGTAGTAGAAATCACTGAACAATGAAACCCATTGTCAATAGTAGAGATTCCTTGAAATCAACTTGATCTTATTTCTTTGAATGGAATTCGCAAACTAGTTTCAGCGAAAGTGAATGTACGTATTGATCCGAGGGCGGCTGAGACTTTCTCCGGCTTCTCCTTGACACTGACAAAACGGGAAGAGCAGGGAGGTCGTCCTTAAGACGGCGTTTTCAATGGATGACGTTACACCTCCCGGCAGGTAATAAGGCAAAAGGTTTCCAAGGGATCAATAATAGCTTATACTGACAACTGTCCCCTGTCAGTATTAATAGCCCAGTAGAGAAAAGTAAATCAGAATCCTCCTTCTTCACTCCATTATCAGCAGGCATTAATAATAATAATAATAATAATAATAATAATTTTTTTGAAGGACCGAAATGTCAGCCCCAACAATTCAAAAATCATGGCCATCTTTGATCAGGTGTTCCTCATTTTAACTCATAATATATGATATTATTATTATTATTATTATTATTATTATTATTATTATTATTATTATTATTATTATTATTATTATTATTATTATTATTATTATTATTATTTCTGACTCCTTCTACTGTTTATGATTGAATCTCTGTATAGACGACTGTCATTTTAAAGTCCTTCAATGATATTCCAATCAGTGTAATTAATTATTTATATATTGCTGTCTTAATAAATCCTATTTCAAGGAACCATTCTAGCATTACGGTGTTTCTTAAAACTAAAAATAACAGTAACTAGCAATTTGGTTGCACGCAACGAACCACATAGCTGTAAGAGTGAATTCGGCAGATGATGGAATATGACCCCACCATCGGCAGCCCTGAAGGGTTTTTTCTGTGGTTTCCCGTGTTTACCCCAGGGAAATGCTGGAGCTGTACTGTAATTATGCCCGTGTTCACTTCAGTAATATTCCTAACCCTTTCCTACTCGATCGTCGTTGAAAATCTGTACGCGTTAGTGCGACGTTAAATCACTAGCGAGAAGAAACTACGTACATTGAGAGAACGTACATTATTATTTTATTACTATTATTATTATTATTATTATTATTATTATTACATATTTGCAGTCGAGCCTTTTCGGACAACGTAAAGTGCTTAGAGACGTGCATTTACATTCCTTTGTGCCCGTTCTTTTACTGTGGACTCCCTTTCTAGCTTCAGGCCAGGTTGTTCCAGCCTTCTCCTTTGATCTTTCCTCTTGGTCAACTTGCGATTTGTGAATTATGTATCTGAGGATTACTGGGTTTTGGAAATCTGCTGATGCAATTCCTGCCTGTTTCAGATCGGTTTTGGTTTCGCCAATCCATGTCATTTTTTCTGTTGTAGCTTTACTACAGTTTTGATAGAATTTGATTAGGCCTATTTGTTTTATCTATCTGGGTCCATTTATTACATATGTTCGCAGAATTCGCTGCGTTTTCTTATGACACTGAATATTTGTGTATTGTTTGATTTCCTGTGTGCATCTGAGTCGGTATTTTTCCGCCTGCGAGTTTTGGGCCTAGAATTTTTCTTACGATTAGCGTTCCTTTTTCTCTATGTTTTCAACGTCTGCTTTCAGGTTCAAAATTAGCGTTTCTGACTCGCAAAGACGTTCTGGCTTAATGACTGTATTGTAAAGTCTTAGTTTTGTACGCTTGGAGTTATCAGTGGAATATTTAGTAGGAGGGATACTGTCTGGAAGGTCATTGGGGATATAAACGAGAATATTCAGTGGGTAAGAGCGAAACTGAGAGTGAGATTTCTAGATCCTAATTGGTGGGTAGGAGATAGGGATCGTCGCTCAATGGCCTTCATTTAAACAGCAGTGGTACGTATAAGTAGTAGGCAATTTGTTTAGAAGAGTAATGGGGAGGTAGATGCTGTGAAACGGGGTTGTCTAGGGAGCGGTGATAAGAGTACAAGGATCTGGAAGTCAAGTAGGGATGACATAGAAATGTTAGTGTTGAACTGTAGAGGTACTGTAAAGAAAGGAATAGAATTAAGTAATAGGTATATACTCACCAGAGATTGTAACAGGAGTTGAATCATAGCTCAGAAATGATATAATGGATGCACAAATTTTCTCACGGAACTGGAGTGTGTATCGTAGAGATAGGGTAGGAATGGTAGTAGGGCGAGTATTAATTCTGTTGAAAGAGGAATTTGTAAGCTACGAAAAAATTAAAGTTGGGAAACATGTAATTGTAAGTATAAGGCTAATTTCTAAAGATAACAGGCATCTTGATTTTTTTTTTTTGAGTGTGTAGACCGGGAAAGGGTAGCGCTGACGCTGATTCAGAAGTATTTGATAAGATAATCAGCTATGTGGGAAACAATATGGAAAGGAATGTGATTGTAGCGGGAGATCTTAATTTACCGAATTTCAATTGGGATGGTAATGCGAACGACAGAAACATGACCAACAAATGGCAAATAAGTTAATACGAGAAGTACAGCTGATTCATAAAGTGATGGAACCAACTAGAGGGAAGAATATTCTGGACGTGGTGCTGGTCAAACCCGATGAGCTCTGGATGGTATTAGCTATCACGAAGCTGTTTTTGTCGTAGTTAAAATTAAATGTGATAGAAAAGAAGGCCTTAAAAGCAGAACAGTTAGGCAGTACCATATGGCTGATAAGTGAGGCATGAGGGAGTTTAAAAAATGTAACTATGATCGGTGGAAAACGGTAAATAAAAAAAACAGACTCTGGGATGGGTTTAAAGCAATTGTTAAGGAATGTAAAAACAGGTTTGTGGTCAATAATGGTAAAGAGTATTTATTAAAGACCCACCATATTATAACAGTGAAGTAAAGAGACTAAGAAGAAGGTGCAGACCGGAAAGAAATAGAGTTAGAAGTGGCAGTGTAAATAAGGAGAAAGTGAAGGAACTTACTAGGAAATTAAATCTAGCAATGAAGTCAGCTAAGGGTAACATGATGGCAAGCATAACTGGCAGTCATACATATTTTAGTGAAAACTCGAAGGGTATGTATGGGACTTCAAGGCAGAAACAGGTTCCAAGGATATTTCAGGAATCGTTAATGAACATGGGGAGTGGTTATGTGAGGATTTTTTCAAAAGATGGAAGAATTCAGTCAGCAGTAAGCAAATATTGCTGGTTACAGAAATAATGTCCAGTTAGAGGTACTTACTAATACTGAGGAAGTATTAAAATTTACCTGTGATAACAACTACATTTACAATAAGATACAAAGTTTGAAAACTAGAAAAGTGGCTGGAATTGATAAGATTTCGGGGGATATATTCAAGACAATGTGTTGGGATAGAGTATCTGAAATATCTGAAATACTTATTTGATTATTGTTTGCATCAAGGAGCTATACCAAGTGAATGGAGAGTTGCTATATTATCCCCTGTGTATAAAAGAATGGTTGATAACCATGAAGGTGAAAATTACAGGCCAGTCATTGCATGTAAGCTTTGAGAAAGCATTCTTTCCGATTTTATTAGACATGTTTGCGAAATTAATAACTGGTTCGATAGAAGGCAATTCCGGTTTAGCAAAGTTTATTCCACTGAAACTCAACTTGTAGGATACCAGCAAGATAAAGCAGATATCTGGGATTCAGGAGGTCAAATGGATTGTATCGTGATTGGCCTGTCTAAGGCATTTGATAGGGTGGATCATGGGAGACTACTGGCAAAATTGAGTGCAAAAGGACAAGACAAAAGAGTGACTGGATGGGTGGCTATATTTCTAGAAAATAAATCTCAGAGAATTAGAATAGGTGAAGCTTTATCTGGCCTTGTAATAACAAAGAGGGGAATTCCTCGAGGCAGTATTATTCGACCTTTTCTTATATATAAAAATTATATGAGTAAAGAATTACAATCAGAGATAAGGCTTTCTGCGGGCGATGTTTTCCTGTACAGAGCTTGTATGTAAGTAACATGATTGTGAGCAACTGCAAAATGACCTCGATAATGTTGTGAGATGGACAGCAGGCAATGGTATGATGATAAACTGGGTTAAAGTCAGGTTGTGAGTTTCACAAATAGGAAACGTCCTCTCAGTTTTAATCACTGCGTTGATGGGGTGAAAGTTCCTTATGGGAATCATTGTATACGTAAGTACCTAGGTGTTAATATAAGGACAGATCATCATTGGAGAATCACATAAATGGGATTGTAAAAAAAGGCTACAGATCACTGCACATGGTTATGAGGGTGTTTAAGTGTTGTAGTAAGGATGTTAAGGACAGGGCAGTAAGGATGTAAAGGAGAGGGCATATACGTCTCTGAAGATCCCAACTAGAGTATGGTTCCAGTGTATGGGACCCTCACTAGGATTACTTGATTCGAGAACTGGAAAAATCCAAATAGAAGCAGCTCGATTTGTTCTGGGTGATTTCCGACAAAAGAGGAGCGTTACAAAAATGTTGCGAAGTTTGGGCTGGGAAAAGCTGTCAGTGGAGAGATGGTGTGGAACGACGTTAGTAGACGAATACGTTTGAGTGGTGTCTTTAAAAGTAAGAAAGATCACAATATGAAGATGAAGTTGGAATTCAAGGTGGTAAATTGAGGTAAATATTCATTTATAGGAAGGGGAGTTAGGGATTGGAATATCTTAAAAAGGGAGATGTTCAATAAATTTCATTTCTTTGAAATCATTTAAAAGATGGTTAGAAAAACAACAGATAGGGAATCTTCCACCTGAGCGACTGCCCTAAATGCAGATCAGTAGTGGCTGATTGATTAACTTTTTGGGTTGGTCGATATGCAGTTTGCATCGTTGGACATTTAATTTGATTGGCATTTGTTATGAGTCAATTTTCCTTAATAGTTACACCAAGATATTTAAATTGTGAGACTTTTTAATTTTGCCATATTTTGTTTCCACGAGTTTTGGTGCTTGTTTGTGGCAAGTCATATAAATATTCTTTCCAAAAGATATCTGGAGAGTGACTTTTTCCGCAGTTTGTTTCAGCTCAATCTGATTTTGAGATGTTTACCAGCATTTGGCTTGTGTGAAAATTGAACCACAAAAAAAAAACATATTCAGGGCTGCCAACAATGGGGTTCGAACCCACTTTCTCCCGGATGTAAGCTTATAGGTGCGCGCCCCTAACCACACGGCAAAGTCGCCCGGTGGTTTTGGGTTTTTGAAATGTCTCGAGTTATGATTGCTAAGTGGTCTGCAATTACTAGGCAACAATCTATCGCTAATTTTCTTTTGCCCGAAGTGATTGGTTTGTGAATTGAGGACTAATTTTTGTTTACGCCATTCTTGCATCACTCTTTCAAGGACACAGTTAAAGAGTAAGGGAGAGAGTCCATCCCCTTGCCTTACTCCCTTATTATTATTATTATTATTATTATTATTATTATCTTCTTCTTAATCTATTTACCCTCCAGGGTCGGTTTTTATCTCGCCCTCAGCGAGGGATTCCACCTCTAACGCCTGAATGCAGCGTCCTGGAGCGTGATACTTTGGGTCGGGGTATACAATTGGGAAGGAGGACCAGTACCTGGTCCAGGTGGCCTCACTGCTATGCTGAAAAGGGTCCTAGTGGAGGAATGGGCAGGAAGGAAGAGAAAAGAAAGCGGCCGTGGCCTTGAGTTAGACACCATCCCGGCATTTGCCTGAAGGAGAAGTGGGAAACCACGGAAAACCACTTCCAGGATGGCTGAGGTGGAAATCGAAACCACCTCTACCCCGTTGACCTCCCGAGGTTGAGTGGACCCCAAATTTGGCAGAGCCGGGAGTCGAACCCGGTCCTTTGGGGATAGCAGCTAATCACGCCCACCACCACACCACAGAGGCGGACATTATTATTATAATTACTATTATTATTATTATTATTAATATTATTGCCATTGTTAGACCCGATTAAAGATGGATATCGGGAACTCTAGGAAGTATTTTAGTTCTTCGCCTCTCACTGTCTTTCTAATTCTTCAGTTTTGTAGGCTGACTAGCTGAGATGGAAAAGGCGTGCTCGGCTCACATGGAAGACCGTGAGTTCGATTCCCTTCAGGAAGTCAAAAATATACGATACTTGTGGAGAAGCTTGTTGGCCTGGGGTTCAGTCAGTCCACAATTAATATGAGCAACTGGGTTGATCCGTGAGGGCAAAGGCGCCCAAGCATATCCCACTAAGGGCCGAAATTACGAGCAAAGGACGCCTTCGTCTTCCACTCTTCTATGGACCTGCATGGAGATGATTTTGAGGATACCTTCATGTTAGTAAATCGAACTCGTTTTCCTCTTTTTCCACATTGAATAAATAATGGTTGATGAGCCCCTTTAGCTCAACAATCACCATGAATATGAGTGTGTTCAAATACCAATTTCGGGTACCACATTGGCCACGTCGCCTTACGAAACTTGTAAAAAGCACAGCAAAGTCACCTCCGTACAGGCCACGAAGGCCCTTGGAGGAGTGGAAGGTAAAGGCTTCTACCATTATTAACCTCGACACGTGATGGGGTAGAGAGGTTAGCTCTACGCCCGGCTGCCTTTGCCCCCAGGAATTAACCTGGTACTCATGTTTGCCGTAGGCTGAGTGAACCTCCAGGGCCATAGGCACCTCCGGAAGTGGAAATCTCGTTTCTTAAATTTTACGACTTCCTGACGGGGATTCGAACCCACGTCCTTCCTGGCCTTATTAAACTTGTAGTCTTCGCAAATTAATATGAAAACCATATCATATGCATCACTTCTCTCAATGAAAAACGAAACAAATTACGGGTCTCAAAATTTATTTCGATCTTTAGTCAAAAAGTCCAATTAATTTTTGTATGTCAGTCACTAAACCAGATCAAACGTAAAAAATATCAATTAATGTGTAAAAGAAACCAGAACTGATTTTAATAGTGCGTGTTGTACATCCATCATAAGTGTGTTCAAATAGTTGTAAATTTGATAGTAAATTAGTGTGCATGCAACGTGCGTTGTCTTAATTAATAATTAGATTATCAAGAAATGTCATTGCAGGTGGAAATATTTCAAGTCCTGTATTTTGGGCATTCTTAAATATTTTTATGCATTCCAATACCGTAATTCACTATTAATCTCGTTACTTTTTCTTCCTGGTGAACATATTTCAATCAAAGTAGTATTTTATTTGTAAGGACTTACCTATTGAACCAGTCGTCGGTGTACCTGGGGTAAGGGTACGGGTCGTTACTGCTGAAATCGTAACTGGCTCGGGCGTTCTGGAACAAGAAGTACATAGGTATTAATTTAAGGAAATTCTATATATTTCCGTTTAGAAACATTATTCCTAATAAGATTTTTCTTTACTTCTCCATAGCTAACCAGAATAATAATGTGGATGTTTATTTTCGCCTCACTAACTACTTTTAAGGGTTTCTTTTTTTTTTGCTAGTTGCTTTACGTCGCACCGACACAGATAGGATTTTGGCGACGATGGGACAGGAAAGGGCTAGGAGTGGGAAGGAAGCGGCCGTGGCCTTAATTAAGGTACAGCCCCAGCATTTGCCTGGTGTGAAAATGGGAAACCACGGAAAACCATTTTCAGGGCTGCCGACAGTGGGATTCGTACCTACTCTCTCCCGAATACTGGATACTGGCCGCACTTAAGCGACTGCAGCTATCGAGCTCGGTTTTAAGGTTTTCAGAGAAGCCGAGAAGCCGGACCATTTCCCTACAGGAGTTATTTTACTTGCTGGAGAATCTACTGACACGAGGATAGTGTACTCCACTGCCATCAAATACCACTGTTTGGTCGAAACTATGAACTCGAGCTTAGAAATTCAGCATTCTGTCGAATGAATCACTTTAGCCGGGACGTTTTATGAAGGTATGCTATTTCATTTCATGGGCATGTTATGTCATTTACGTTCAAGAAATGCACTTTTGGTGCTAGAATACTCATGCGGTAGGAGAAATTGCCTCCAAATGCAGTCACATACAGCCCACATACACATCGCGTACAGTTTTGTCTTCAGTTTGAATTAACTGTCAGATCTGAAACAGTTCTGCCTGTCCCATGTCCCTTCGACTCAAAGAGCATTCCCTTCTTACCTAGAGAATTAGAGCATTTAGTACCTCTTTTACTTTTTAGTGTGTCGTACAGTGTTTGCATCTGAAAATTCCCGCTGGTACAATTTTCGTTCACCGTATTCACTCCAATGAGCTGTGATACATGTGACTATCAAAAAACAGCTTTCGTTCTCGAGCCTATTTACGATCACGCCTCCTATGTAGGGCTTCACTCTCCGTGCTCCATGGCATCTCGCAGTATTCTTTACTCCCTGCACTACACACAACACTACCATCCACCACACTAACACGTAGCTTCCTATACACGGTAGACGCCGTTGATCCTCGTCGGTGAGTCTCCTGCATAAGGCCTGCACAAGGTTAAAAATACCAACAAGACATTATTAATATTATTATTTAAATCTGGGAATCGAACCCACGTCCTTCCGGATAAATCGAGCACGCCAGTCCCATACAAGAAAGCCACCTTCATACTCTATAATTTAGTAGTTTCTGTTTCAATGTAAATGGTTTGTATACCTGTAAATATCAGCCTAGTAGATAGAGTGAGGGTTGGTGTCCAAGGGGCTCTTAGCTGAGTCCTGCATTGTTTCCACTTGTGTTAGAGCATGGTTTACTTGATGGTTTTACTCCCTATTAAAACAATAATCACCATCACCACCACTCCAAAATATGTAGCAAACTATGTTGCTAAGCCCAGTTGGGTGATTTATTGTGCATTCCCCTAAAGTATTCAGAATGCGGTATACCTTCATTAATAACCTACACCTTATCTTTACTGATATCTGGTGATGATTTGCATCTCCTGTTTTTAATATACTCGGTTTATAGTACCGATAGTTACCTAGCGAGAGAGTAGATTTAAGGCTGTCTGTCATGAGAAACACTTCCTTACAGCTCAGTAAAAGAGCATTGAGAGGTCTGTTTGCAAGAAAATTTTGTTACAGTTAATCGCCGTGTTATTTTGAAAACGATTGTACTTAATTGAGCGATTCGAAGTTTCCCTACTCCCGAGAAAATATGTTTCTTTGTATATATCCACAACGTAAGAATTGCCATGTTTTGCTAACCATAGGGGGGGGGGGGGGCGTGGCCGTTGGCTACAAGTGATAGTCACAGAGAGTAGTGTAGGGGGCAGCTCCCCGTATTCCTTACTCCCTGGTGTAGTGTGTGAGATGAATGCATGCTGGGAAAAAACAAACGCCCAGTCTTCGAGCAAAGGGAATTAACTGCTTATGATCCAGCCAGGAATTGAACCTGGGATCCCGAGGATAAGAAACCAAGACACTGAGCACTCAGCCATGGAGACGAGCAGAAGGTAATAATAATCTAATTAGTCTTTCGTCCACCTTAGTACTTTCACGGTATTTGGAGACGTCACTATGCCGGAATATTTTCCCGCAAGAGTCCTTTCACTTCCGGCAAATCTACCGACACCTGGCTGGTGTATTTGAGCGCCTTCAAATACTACCGGACTGAGCTAGGATTAAATCCGCAAACTTGGACACACAAAGCAAGTCATCAGCTGTCTGAACCACCAAACGCAACCTGTTAGGAAGTTGAAAAGTTTACCCTTGTGGTGAGACACATTGTCGCGCCCATTACAGCACACCTCTGATTTCCTGGGTCGTGATAATCGAGTGGAATCGTGGAAGTCCTGTAGCTATGATCACATCAACAGTCATGAACAACTACCAACCTGGCTTGTGTAGAGCTAACTATTGAGTCCCACTTAACGTCGAGTTTACGAATACTGCAGTGAAAGTTTTCACCTTGCGTGGTTTGTACGTAGAAAGTTTTTATTTTATTTTTACGCATTATATAATGAAGACCTGTTCTGTCGTCTATGATTCATTACATATTCAAATCTTGTAATAGTAAGAGAGAACCGACTAAGATTGTGTTGATTTATGACAGGGCAAAGAAATTTATGAGAAGCTGTAAGATAAAAATAAGTGTCGTTGCACATTTAATGAGCTCTAAAACCTTGTTAGTGTTTCTTTTACATGCAGCGAACCGGTGAAGAGCAAAATAAATGAAAACTCAAAGGCGTACGATATCGTTAAAGAATTTGTACGGAATGCGATTATGAGAAGGTAGGCCATTCGTGGAGAGTATCTGAAGATAAAATATATTTGCGAATTAATTTCCGAATTGTTTTCGTAAAATGGAAACTGCGTCTTATACTAATGATCATTTCCTGCTGATATTTCTTAATAGATGCACTATTTTTACGTTATGCTCTTGGCAAAGATTAAAGTGTATATTCCATTGAAGTTCCAGTTCATCATGGCTGTTAGAGTACGGAAGCTACTGATAGAGTATTGGCTACATAAGCATGAAAAATCAGCACCTGCTGCGCATCTACTTGACATGAAGTATCAAATATACAGAATTCTCTAACCATTTTGCACATATACATCCAAAGGGGGATAAAACTTAACATTTTAGGAACTCTAAAAATTTATAGCCATCAGCTAATAGATCCTCAACACGTGATTACTGATAACATTGAAAATTAATATTTAAAAACAATAGTACGCTTTAGCAGCAACTGCACACATCTGAGACGATATAAACGTATAGTTGACTCAACATAGATATAACAAACTAGCAAGATACCCGTGCTTCGCTACGGTATTATACTGAAATTTATAATTGAATGCTTATTGTTTTAGATATATAATTCGACGAAATTCGCGATCTGACTCGTTTTCTGCGAGAATCCACCAAAATTCCCGATCTAACTGGTTTTCTATTATTTTACGGCACGTTTCCTCCCATTTTTCAATCTTCCTTTCCAGCAATCGATTTCGTACTTCCCGGGCTAGGCTCAGGTATTCCTCCCGGTCAGATGGGTCCGTAAATCTTTGCCATCTTTTCCTATAATCATTTTCAATATCGATAAAATCCTTCAGGAGATCCGGCGTGGTGTCATATTGGGTGCCTTGGCGGCACTGAACCCGCGGCCGGACTGCATTCTTAGTCATTACCCGTCCAGGAGCCGTTTCCAGCGCGGTCCGCACATTTGACGACGGTCCGGATTATTATTATTATTATTATTATTATTATTAGTAGTAGTAGTAGTAGTAGTAGTAGTAGTAGTACTATTATGTGTTGCTGGAATGGCTGATGACAGGGAAAACCGGAGTATCCGGAGAAAAACCTGTCCCGCCACCGTTTTGTCCAGCACGAATGTCACATGGAGTGACCGGGATTTGAACCACCCCAGCTATGAGAGGCCGGCGCGCTGCCGCCTGAGCAATGGAGGATCCTTATAAGTACATTAATAACATCTAAAATCAATTGGTTTCACCTACTTCTACACCCCACCGCCGTTAAGTTTATTTACCGCCACCCCCACCCCCAAAATTAAAAGAATGCTTGTTTCTTTATGTTTAAGGGAGATTCCAAACACCAATGTTCACGTCTATTACCTTCAGTTTTGAGATATAAGTATCCCAATAAAAATAATTTACTTTCTGCACTTCATATCACAATACTCCCCCCCCCCTCCAAGTGAATTTTCCCGCAAAAAATACTTGTTTCTTTAATAGTAAAGGATCTTCTTAAATACCAATGATCACGACTCTAACTTCTTCAGTTTTTGATTTATGTGTCCTCATGAAAGGAATTCAACTCCTTTACACTCCCGCCCTCCAAGATGGTTTCCCCACCAAAAACGCGCTTTTCTTTGTTTTTAAAGGAGATCCAAATACGAATGTTCACGTCTGTAACATCTTTAGTTTTTATTAGATGTATGTATTCTCATACAATTAAGCCAATTAATTTTTCAGTTCTTCCCCCACCCTTCATTGGATTTTCCGAGAATACGTGTTTCTTTACTTTTAAAGCAGATTGCAAATATCAAATTTCACGTCTGTAACGTCTTCATTTTTGTGATATCAGTAGCCTAATTAAAAGAATTCAACACCATTTTCAGTCACTTTTACCACCCCCCTCCACCCAAGTGGTATTTCCGAAAACTAAAAACACACGTTTCTTTATGTTTAATAGAGATAAAAAATACCTTCACTTCTGTAACATGTTAAGTTTTTTTAGATATACTGTAAAAATTCACATTTTAAAATTTCACCCCTTTTGAGTTCCCCTTAAGTGGAGTTTCCAAAAACAAATCACCTCTGTTTCTTTACATTTACAGGAGATTCCAAACACCCACTTTTTACGTCTGTAATATTTTACGTTTCCAGGATATTCTGTAGATATAGTCTTTCAAAAAATTCACCCCAATTTGTCACTCCTGTTTAACCGCCATTAATTGGATTTCCCAAAAACTAAGAATTACGTGTTTCTTTATTTTTCAAGGAGATCCCATATACAAATTTTCAGTTCTGTAATATCTTTCGTTTCTGAGATATATGTATCCCCATTAAAGGCATTCAACCCATTTTTCACCCCTTTTACACCCGTCCTATTAGGATTTACAGGAAACAAAAAATACGTGTTCCTTTATTTTTAGAGGAGATTCTAACTACCAGTTTTTACATCTGTAAATTTTAAAGTTTTAAGATGTAGACGCACTCATTTTAAAAAATTCACTCCACCTTTTCACCCCCCAATATTTGGATTTTCCAAAAACGAAAAAATACGTGTTTCTTTACTTTTAAAGTAGATCCAAAATACCAATTTTCAGGTCTGTAGTATCTTCAGGTTCTGAAATATAAGTAGCCTCATTAAAGGCATTCAACCCATTTTTCACCCTTTTACACCCTTCCTATTGGGATTTTCCGAAAACTAAAGAATACGTGTTTCTTTATTTTTAAAGGAGATTCTAAATATCAATTTTTACATCTATAAACTTTAAAAGTTTTGAGATATAGATACACTAATTTTAAAAAAATCATCCCCTTTTCACCCCCCCCCCCATTAATTCGATTTTCCGCAAACAAAAGAGTACGTGTTTCTTTATTTTTAAAGGAGATCCCAAACACCAATTTTCAGGTCTGTAATATCTTCAGGTTCTGAAATATAAGTAGCCTCATTAAAGGCATTCAACCCATTTTTCACCCCTTTTCACTCCTCCTATTGCGATTTTCCGAAAACAAAAAATGCGTGTTTCTTTATTTTTAATGAAGATTCTAAATACCAATTTTTACATCTATAACCTTTAAAAGTTTTGAGATATAGATACACTCATTTTAAAATATTACCCCCCTTTCACCTCCCCCTTAATTGGGTTTTCCAGAAACAAAAAAAATAAGTGTTTCTTTATTTTTAACGAAGATCCCAAACACCAATTTTCAGGTCTGTAATATCTTCAGTTTCTGAGATATAAGTAGCCTCATTAAAGGCATTCAACCCATTTTCACCCCCTTTTCACTCCTCCTATTGCGATTTTCCGAAAACAAAAAAATACGTGTTTCTTTATTTTTAATGAAGATTCTAAATACCAATTTTTACATCAGCAAACTTTAAAAGTTTCGAGATATAGATTCACTCATTTTAAAAATTCACCCCCTTTTCACCCTCCCATTAATTGGATTTTCCAAAAACAAAAAATACGTGTATTTTTATTTTTATTTTTAAAAGAGATCAAAAGTACCAATTTTGAGGTCTGTAATATCTTCAGTTTCTGATATATAAGTACCGGTATCCTGATTAAAGGTATTCAACCCATTTTTCCCCATTTTCACCCTTTTTCAACCCTCCTATTGGGATTTTCTGAAAACAAAAAAATACGTGTTTCCTTATTTTTAAAGAAGATTCTAAATACCAATTTTCACATCTTTAAACGTTTAAAGTTTTGAGATATAGATACACTCATTTTAGAATTTCACCCCCCTTTTCACCCCCTTACCGAAGGAATATCCAAAAATCCTCTCTCAGCGAGCACCTACATCATAATGTGAATTTATCCCCAAAATTTCATTTCTTTATGTCCAGTAGTTTTGGCTCGGCGATGATGAATCAGTCAGTCAGTCAGTCAGGACAAGCTATTTTATATATATAGATTGATAATGCGGATAGCTCCCACATTTAAATGCAGTAAGTTATTAGGCTATAATATTGTATGAAAATAATTAATTGTGTGTCACGTAGAACAAACCAAACCCCGTGGTGCGACAGCCCCGAAGGGCCATGACCTACCAAGCAACCGCTGCTCTGCCCGAAGGCCTGAAAATTATGAAGTGTCGTATGGTCAGCACGATGAATCCTTTCGGCCGTTATCTTGGTTTCTAGACCGGCGCTGCTATCTCACCGTCAGATGGGCTCTCAACTGTAATCATGTAGGCTTAGTGGACCTCAAACCAGCCCTCAGATCCAGGAAGAAACCCCTGACCTGGCCGGCAATGGAACCCGGGGCCTTTCTGTAAGAGGCAGGCTCGCTAAACAAGTAGGCGGAATAAATCATTTAGCAAAACTTGTAACAGATTTTCTTAAATTTCATATACACTGACTTAGTAAATGCCATGGGATAGTCACCTAATAGCGTGTGGGGCCTTCTCTGGCCGTGCGAACTCGGTTCCGCTTTAGCCTTAGCACGAGCAACACGTATTTCGAGCAAGTGTGTACAAGTGTGGAGCCGTTCAGTGAAGTGCTGAAAGCCCGTTTGGTTTAAGTGTTTTGCGTATTATACGCTTAGGGAACTAACGACATTACGGAACGATGATAGTTGAAAGGAAAAATACAATCGTCATCACTTTCACAGAACGAGATATACCAAGACCAGCCCCCTACGAAATCCACGAGTGGATTTTTGAAAATTTGAAACTTGATGAAGCCGACGTCGAAACATTACAGCTCAACGGAATTTCCCGACAAGTCTTCATTAAGTGCAGGAGGCAAGAGACAGTTGATCATCTTCTCAAGCACTATGCAGGTGAGCAATATTTTGTTCATAGCAATGGCTATCGTAGTAAAATAACTGTTGATTCGGCCGGCCTAGGGATTAAACTTGTGAGAGTTTTTAACCTCCCCACCGAAACATCTCATGGACACATTTCAGACGTTTTGCGCCAGTACAGGACTGTACTTTCAGTAAGTGATGAAACGTGGAGTTCCAATTTTCGATATAAGGTGCACAATGGCATACGTGCAGTACGCATCATGCTTAAAAAACATATCCCTTCCTACGTAGACATAGCAGGAAATAAGGCTTTAGTAAGTTATGATAACCAACCACCAACCTGTGCCAGCTGCAGTAAGATAGGCCATTACCGTAGTGAGTGCCCAACGCGCCGTTTACCAGTTCAAACACCTGCTACGCCTGACAAGCCAACATGGGCGACCTTGACTTCAGCCTTGGGGAAGCTACCGACGCAACGTATACCTCTCACAACAACACAATTCACCCCAGATTTTCCAGAGGTGGACACACGATCAACTGATACACCAGACTCACATGTAAACACACCGTCCGCACAACAGGCAGAAATAACCACAGAAGAGGAAGAGACACAAGTAGTGCAGCCAGCACACAACCACCTTGAGGAGACAACAGAACCTGTTTGCGATAGAAATTCCCCAATGGAACAGTCGCTCAGCTCATCAACCTACCAAAATAATACCCAGTTAAATGATGTACCGGTACTATCAGAACCACCCTCACAGCACCAGCCACAACTTTGTGAACCTGTCAGCGAACCGTTCCCGACACCTACCAGTGACATGAATGGCTTAAAAAATGACACTACCACACAGTCTGTGCAGATGCATTCCGCACAGTGCACAAAGTAGGCGGTGACGAAGGTAGTATAATGGAAATGGAAACCACCAATTCAAAATCCAACCAAGCAGTTAGTCACAGGTATCCAAGATTAAAAAGATCGGTTGAGGGGAATGATAGGAAGAAAGTAATATAAGTAAATGTCTTTCACAAACCTAATCTGAAGAATATTTACGTGCTGTTGGGTAATGCCAAACGAGTATGGAAGCTGCTAATGTTTTTTTTCTTGGTAATCTTAGCTGTGACGTCAGTAGTTAGCTGCTACGGTACTCTGAATGTGAACTGCCTCCGAAGTCAGAGCAAGCAGGTCTTGCTAAAAGAATTTATTAAAGATTATGATTTAGACGTAGTTTTCTTGCAAGAGGTCAACGTCACGAACTTAGCTTTCCTTGGATCTCAATACAGTTATATAATCAATGCTGGTGAAAATTTAAGAGGAACTGCCATAATCTATAGAGCAGGGATAAATATCAAACTCAGTGAATGTCACCCGAGTGGAAGAATTTCATGCATACTTACCGAAGATAAGACACTGATGATTAATATATATCTACACTCAGGAACACACAGACGCCGAGAACGGGAAGATTTCATTTAGAAGGAACTGCCTTATTTTCTGCGTCACAATTATGATAACATTATTCTCGGAGGTGATTTCAACTGTGTATTAAATGCAAAAGATCAGACAGGTGAATTCCATCCCTCCCTGGCATTAGGGAGAGTATATCGCGAACTTCGGCTTTGTGATGTGTGGGAAGTTCTTCATGGTAACAGAGTCGAATATACTTTCTTCCGAGGTACGGCTGCTTCACGTATCGACCGCTTTTATGTAAATAAAGAATCAGAGCATAATATCCGAGCAGTAACTGTTAACGTTGCACTATTCAGCGATCATCATGCAGTAGTGATGAAGACTGCGGGGCATAGACCGGCGGCACAGATGGGAAGGGGTTACTGGAAAATAAACAGCTCCTTACTGTCTGATGACGATATACAAAATGAATTTTCACTCCTGTGGAATGATCTGGAAACTCGAGTGCGAAGAGGTGGACAACTTTCGATCAAATCTTGGCTATACAAGTTTAAGCCAGCTATTCAGAGCTTTTTCAAACGAAAGGGAGTAGAAAAGGCCATCAACAGACGCCGTACGCTGCATTCTTATTACGTGATTCTTCACGATCTTGTCACCCGTCAGCAAGCCGGAAATGACGTATCCAATCATTTGACCGCTGTTAAACGCCGAATCAACTCAATACAGGAAACTATTCTCCGAGGAGCAATCATTCGCTCCCGTGCAACATCAGTCATACACGAAGAGAAAGCCCAGTTGTACCACCTTGCATCCGAAAAGAATAACGCGAAAAATAAATACATTCACTCGTTAATTACAGATGACAATAGGAGTCTTACCACTACAAGAGACTGCATTACTGAAGCCGAAAAATTCTTCCAGAGAACAAGTAGTGAAAGTGAGATACCGGTACCCGACCAAAACAAAATACTATCCTACTTAGATCAACGTTTGCCTGAGGAAGGAAAACAGCAGCTGACCCGTGAGATCACCGAGGAGGAAGTTCTAAAGGCCCTGCGCACTGCAAGTGACAGATCAGCTCCTGGCCCAGACGGTCTCAGCTTCACCTTCTACAAAAAGTACTGGCCCTTCATGAAACATACGCTCGTAGATTTGATGAACATTCTATTAAACAACTCCGAAGAATCAACTGGATTCAGCGAAGGCATAATCATTCTTACTCCAAAAGTGTCAATGCCCCTTACTAAATGCAGACTACAAATTATTTATGAAAATTCTGGCCAACAGACTACGGCCGTTTCTGGAAACCATCATTCAGCTAGGGCAGACGTGTGGCATTCCGAACAAGAAAATCACTTTTAATCTCCAAGCAATTAGAGATGCTATATTAGTATGTGAACAATACCCCCACAATAACGCAGCAACACTTAATCTTGACTTTGAAAAGGCTTTTGATCGAGTTCACCATGGTTATTTGTTTACGATTCTCGATAAGTTTGGTATTCCACAGTCAACATGTAGTATCATTAGATCTCTATACACTCATGCTCATTCCCGAATTCTCCTCAATGGTCATTTCTCCAAACCTATTACAATACGAAATTTAGTGCGGCAAGGATGTCCTCTATCTATGATCCTCTTCGCCTTAAGTATAGAACCCTTCATTTGAGCTGTCCATCACCTCCTAAAGGATGTCCCAAATCCGCACAAGATGTTTACCGTCCGAGCGTATGCTGACGACGCAACACTTTTATTACGGAACCGAGCCCAAGCGGATCAGCTGATTGGAATCATATCTGTGTACAAAAGAGCTGCCAACGCGAAAGTGAATTATCAGAAATCTGTCTTGTTACCTCTCGCTACCTGGCCAAACCACATCACAATTGCTGGAATCCCTGTCAAAGAAGAAATAACGATCCTCGGTTTGAAATTTACAGGCAAATTTCAGGAGACAGTCGAAAAGAATTGGACTGCAGTCATCAACACTGTCCGGATCACAGTGACGAAGGATCTCAGCAGAAATCTTAATCTAATACAGAAAGTATGGCACATTAACTCATTCGCTCTGTCCAAGATATGGTACGCGGCTCAGGTCCTCCCCATTTCAGAGAAACATGCACAAAGAGTAGAACTTGGAATTAGTTACTATCTATAAAGAGGATACATATATCGCATATCAAGAAATCAGCTCAGAAGGCCAGTTGATCAAGGGGGCCTAGGCCTCATCGCCGTCTCCGCTAAATGCCAGGCTCTGCTTCTGAGGTCAATTCTACTGGCAAAGAACGGACTCGGAGATATTAATGATATGCATTTTTGGACATCACCTCGAACTGGAAGCTTTAAACGAGTACTGCATACTATTGAATCTTTCTATCCTCATGTGAATCAACAGTGCATTCCACCACGCAAATCATCTACCGTGGTCTTTTAAACCGTCAACTTGTTACCCCACAGATCATGGAAAAATTCCCCAACAGAAATTGGAAAAATATCTGGAAGCAGTTCACAACACAAGAGATCCCAACAGACTGGAAAAGTTCGGCATACATAGCCATCCAAGATGCCATACCAACCGAGGAGAAAACATTTCGCCACAACTTGGTCCAGTCACCGTTGTGCCAAAAATATGAGATTCCAACTCTTGACACACAACTCCACAGACTAACTCGATGTGATGGTATGATGGCCGTTTGGCGATGGACACTGACTCTGGTGCAGCAGTTAACATCTTCCAATAACCCTAACGATATATATCGTATCTTGTTAGCTTTGGACATACCCAACAGGAACAACAAGTTTGCCCTAGTATGGCTAGCAATGGGCTTTCTTCATTATGCGCAGAACAACGAGAAATGCTCTGTACAAAGTTTTAGGCAGTTTCTCAAGACAGCGAAACAAGAACTGAAAGTGTATAGTGCTTCTGGAGGGAAGGAGAAATTCAATGAACTTTATGTTCTTAACTTGTGATGATATAGATTGTGTAAATAATAATTTGTTTCTGTTTGCATTTCTTTGTTTCTCTATTTAATAATCTAAATTAACGATATAATTGTATAGTGTATCGATCACCGACGAAAGTGGATCGCCTTTCCGTTCCTCATTAAAGTGATGGATCACGTGTGTTAATTATAAAAAAAAACCAACGAGATATCTTAATGGTCGTGATATCTCTCAAGATTTGTTTGGTGCTTTTTTTAATTTTGTATTTGATGTTTATCTGTAACAGTATGTCTAATTTACGCAGCACTGTAATTAATTATGTATCCTTTACTTTGCTCTAGAAAATAAAATAATTATTTGAAAAAAAAAACACTCCAGTGAGACGCCGCGGAAGTGAGTCGACAAGTCCCTGGTAGTCCTCTGGACGCAGATGACACCAAATCGTTTGCAGAGCGGCCGCCAGTGCTGGTCTGTTCGTGGGTGCAGGATCCATGGCACGGAGCCTGCGTTCCAGGACATCTCAGATATGTTCGATAGGGTTCATATCGGGGCTCCTGGGTGGCCATGGCAGTCGTTGGACCTCCGCTGCATGTTCCTGGAACCATTCCCGGGCGACGTGGGAGCGATGTGGCGGCGCATTATCATCTTGAAACACCGCAGAGCCGTCTGGTCGCTGGAAGGCAAAAAATGGGTGGAGATGGTCTCCGAGCAGCTCAACATACCGCGTACCATTCAAAGTCTCTTCCAGAACAACTAGGGGGCCCATTCCATACCAGGAAAATGCACCCCAGACCATAACAGAGACACCAGCGTCCTGGACCACACCTTCGAGGCAGGCGGGATCCATCGCTTCATGTGTTCTGCGCCATACACGGTGCCTCCCATCGGCATGGTGCAGTTGAAATCGTGATTCGTCCGACCATATCACGTTACGCCATTGTTCCAGTGTCTGTCCCTGGTGACTGGCGCGTCGTTGGCCCAATGACGTTGGGTTAACAGTGGGATTCGTGTGCGGCGCCGGCTCCCATACCCCACAGAACCCATGTTCCTACGGATTGTCCATTGGGAGACGTGTCTAGCACAGCCTGTGTTGAATTGAGCCGTGATTTTTTGCACGGTTGGCCGTCTGTCACTATTGACAATCCGTCTCAGATGTCGCCGGTCACGGTCATCGAGGGTGACTGGACGGCCGGTCGTTCGTCTGTTGTGGACGGTGACACCCGTATTCAACCATTCACGATACACCCTGGACACGGCTGATCGTGTGAAGCCGAATTCCCGCACCACTTCTGAAATCGCACTTCCCATCCCTCGGGCACCGGCCACCATACCCCGTTCGAACGGTGTCAGCACACGACGACGTTCCATGTCACACCTGTCACATGTACAGCCACTGCTCACAAGGTCTCCTATACAACTGCCGCTGGCACAGGGGGCGTGTGGTGCTCAGACAACAACATCTCCTCATCAGTGCTCCGCTATCCCATGACATTTGCTCAGTCAGTGTAGCTAAAGTAAACTGGGCGAGTTAGCCGTGTGGTTGGGGGCGCGCAGTTGTGAGCTCACATCCGGGAGATAGTGGGTTCGAATCCCACTGTCGGCAGCCCTGAAGATGGTTTTCCGTCGTTTCGCATTTTCACTCCAGGCAAAATGCTGGGGCTGTACCTTAATTAAGGCCACGGCCGCTTCCTTCCCATTCCTAGGCCGTTCCTGTCCCATCGACGCCATAAGACCTATCTGTGTCGGTGCAATGTAAAGCAAATAGCAAAAAAAAAAAAAAAAAAAAAAAACCCTGCTCTGCGGGACCCCCCTCTTAATCGTTATAAGATCAGATAATGCTCCATCTACTCTAATTCTCTTAGTTCTGTTGCTAGAAACTTTCTTTTGTACAAGTTGCACCGACACTGGGATAGCAAAAGTCTAGGAGTTGGAGGGAAGCGGTCGTGGCCGTAATAAAGGCACAGCCCCAGCATTTGCCTTGCGTGAAAATGGGAAAGAACGGAAAACCTTCTTCAGGTGTGCTGACAGTGGGATTTGAACCCACTATCTACTGAATGTAAGCTCACAGCTACGCGTCCCTAACCGCACTGCCAACACTCAGTTTTCTAGAGACCTCGCCACCCATTCAACCACTCTTTTGTCTAGTGCAATAGCCCTAATTTCGTTAGCGGTCTCCCATGATTTACCCTATCAAAATACTTGGATAGGACAATAGCAATACAGTCCATTTGACCTCGATCTAAACTATCTGCTATATCTTGTTGGAATATTACAAATTGAGACTCACTGGAATCAATCCGTCCATCCATCCATCCATCCATCCATCCATCCATCCATGATTTTTCATTTAAAATTTTTCATTTAAAATTCGGACTTGGATTGCCTGAGATTCGAATAACGGCTGTCATGAAACTGCCACTCCCTGTATTTGCTTAGAAAATTAACTGAGGTAAATGTTTGGACTTAAAACTATTACTTTCATTGAGTAAGACTCCTCTGTAGACTGGGGTGGTTGTATCCATTTGGGCACAAGAATGTTTACAACTCAGAATGTCACCAGGATGCCCACTTCCACTCCGTAGTAGCTGGTATCCAGACTCTAATGACAAATTTCGTGGCCACTCAGCCGTTGCGCATGGTTTACGAACTACAACGTAACTGCATGAACCCTCACAATCAACAGAAAATATGCTCTTAAAAGATTAACGTGCGGAGTCAAGAGTGCAGCGGATCTTGTGCAGCTTCAGCGATGCTAATTTACGTTAGTACTAAATCAAAACAAACCTGGGCTTTAATTTTTGAGAATTTAGTGTTTCAGTTTTAATACATCTCCCATAAGTCGTCATATCAGCCACCATTCTGAGAGGCTTTCTTGTAACATCGTCATCTTGACTTTGGCTCCGTAATGTAAGGTGAATGGGTTCGAGTCTCCATCGAACCTATTTTGTTCTTTCTTTCATTTCTCTGTATTTTCTTAGAACACCTTCTTTGCAGACCTGCAGTTAAAACAACAGCAGGGAGTGTAATTAAAATGAAGTAGAACGGAGCGATTTGGTCGCACTGTTCGAATCATGCAGCCGTTAGCTTGTGTTTGGAAGATGGTGGGTTCAAACCACCCCCCTCCCCCCGTTGTCGTCAGCCCTGAAGATGATATTCCGCGATTTCCCATTATCAGACCAGGAAAATGGTGGGGCTGTACCTTAATTCAGGCCATGGTTGCCCCCTTCCCAGTCCTAGCCCCGTTGTATCCCATCGGCATTATAAAACCTGTCATAGTCGTTGCAGCATAAAAACCGACAACAAATGTTAAAAAATGACTTCATGAAGACTCGAAAGTATGCCCGTTACATTCCCGATCCAGCGCATTGACCACTATTCCAATAGAGAACTTCTGTGAATACTGGATTATATGACATATTATGTGGTGTTTGACAGTCGGTTTCCTTGGTTAAATTGTTAATGTCGAGGTCTTCGGTTCGTACGGTCCCTGGGTTTATTCCTGGTGGGGTTGGTGTCGTTAATTCTTCTAATTCGGGAATTGTGTATTTGTGTTTGTCCAAATTCACTCCTCCTCATATACAGACAGCACACCACGCCGCAGGAGCGCGTATTAGTGAATAAATCCCTTCACAAACTGATAAAGTGTTGGTCTCAGGAAGGGAATCTAGCTTAAAACAGGAAAAAACCCACATGCACGACACATTTTCCACCCGCGATCGCACCAGAATATAGGTAAAGTGATGGAGGTAGAAGAAAAAGGAGAAGAATAAGAAGAGCTGGTGTTTGAAAACTGAGGCTCTAAAATGTCGAAAATTAAGCCCCATTCAAGATATAAAACGCTAACCTGTATGTTTCACAAAACTCAAGCTCTTGAACCAGAGGGAGTTAAAAGGTGCAGTTTTTACCAAAATTTTCCAATTCACCTCTATAATACAGGAAAAATTTTGCATTTCTTGAAATGCCAAATGGAAATATTTGAATAATCATAATAAAAATATTAATAATATTTATTTATTTATTTATTTATTTATTTATTTATTTATTTATTTATTTATTTATTTATTTATTTATTTATTTATTCCGATGAGTCGGAAAATCTCAATTCACTACACTGGCGGGGGAAAGAACTATCTGACATGGAGGCAATTTTTCCTCCAAGCCAGAGAAGAAACCACATCTTTGCTGCTAATTTGGAATAAAATAAATGTAGATTTAATGAAAGTGAACAGGAAGAAACTTTTCTTAAGAAACGGCTCTTTTCAAGGTTGAATTTTGAGTTATTTAGTGAATAGGACTACATTGTAATTCCAGACCAGTTCATACTACTACTAACTGAGCCTCTGACTTATGTGCACACACTGCTCATTCAAAACAGCGCGTCAGAGTAGGTATCGAATAGCTGGCATACTATGATGAACCAGTGTGTTACGTACCAGCAGTATCAGAAAATGTATTGAACCAGAGGATTGGCATGCTAAAGAAGAAAGTTATCTAACTCCTCAGCTATTTCCCGCCAATATTCAGTTAGGCTGTTATACTCGGTACGCATCAGTAATCCCATCTATCGGAGTTGAATGTCAGCATAAGAGACAAAGAACATTACAACAAACAACGGTCAGTGTAATGTTATTGTTGATCTATGTTACGCGCTTTCGATATTGTAGGCCGTCATATTATTAATTGTTTTCTGGTTCTGAAATACCACTCTTATCATAGTCGGTACGGTAAAACTGAATAAAACATAAATGATCGGAAATTATATTCTCTATAACTTTTGTTATGTAGTACTTTTCCATAGGACCAAGAACATAGGTATTTCAAAATTAAATTTTAGGTGCCATCCCCTAAACTACCATTTCACCCAGGGTGAATAACATTGTTTATAGCTTAAACTGTATTTTCTTATTCCTCGACTCTATATACCGATTTTCATTAAATTCTGCTTACCAAGTTTGTCGGGGCTCGGCGTTGATATGGACTTAGAAACAAAAATCCAAATTCATAAATATCTCTGTTATCATAGCCGGTACGGTAAAAATGCATAAGACGTAAATGATCAGAAATTTAATTCTACATATATGACAACTAATAATATAAATATTTGAGAATTGAATTTTAGGGCTTCCCCTAAACTACCATTTCACTCAGCGTGAATAAAATAATTTATAGCCTAGATTGTAGCGGTTCACCCCCCGACTCTCCATACCGATTTTTATTAAATTCTCTTCAGCCGTTCTCTCGTGATGCGTGTACAGACAGACAGACAGACAGACAGACAGACATTACGGAAAAGTAAAAATTGGATTTTCTTTTTACTGTGGACATGATCGATAAATACACTGACTGACAGAGCAAATGCAACACCAAGAAGGAGTGGTTCGGAAGGGATGAAAGTTGGGGAAAAAACAGAGACGGCACGGACGAATAATTGATGTTTATTTCAAACCGATATGCAGGTTACACAATGCGCACGGCATCGACTCAGTAGGATGTAGGACCACCGCGAGCGGCGATGCACGCAGAAACACGTCGAAGTACAGAGTCAATAAGAGTGCGGATGGTGTCCTGAGGGATGGTTCTCCATTCTCTGTCAACCATTTGCCACAGTTGGTCGTCCGTACGAGGCTGGGGCAGAGTTTGCAAACGGCGTCCAATGAGATCCCACACGTGTTCGATTGGTGAGAGATCCGGAGAGTACGCTGGCCACGGAAGCATCTGTACACCTCGTAGAGCCTGTTGGGAGATGCGAGCAGTGTGTGGGCGGGCATTATCCTGCTGAAACAGAGCATTGGGCAGCCCCTGAAGGTACGGGAGTGCCACCGGCCGCAGCACATGCTGCACGTAGCGGTGGGCATTTAACGTGCCTTGAATACGCACTAGAGGTGACGTGGAATCATACGCAATAGCGCCCCAAACCATGATGCCGCGTTGTCTAGCGGTAGGGCGCTCCACACTTACTGCCGGATTTGACCTTTCTCCACGCCGACGCCACACTCGTCTGCGGTGACTATCACTGACAGAACAGAAGCGTGACTCATCGGAGAACACGACGTTCCGCCATTCCCTCATCCAAGTCGCTCTAGCCCGGCACCATGCCAGGCGTGCACGTCTATGCTGTGGAGTCAATGGTAGTCTTCTGAGCGGACGCCGGGAGTGCAGGCCTCCTTCAACCAATCGACGGGAAATTGTTCTGGTCGATATTGGAACAGCCAGGGTGTCTTGCACATGCTGAAGAATGGCGGTTGACGTGGCGTGCGGGGCTGCCACCGCTTGACGGCGGATGCGCCGATCCTCGCGTGCTGACGTCACTCGGGCTGCGCCTGGACCCCTCGCACGTGCCACATGTCCCTGCGCCAACCATCTTCGCCACAGGCGCTGCACCGTGGACACATCCCTATGGGTATCGGCTGCGATTTGACGAAGCGACCAACCTGCCCTTCTCAGCCCGATCACCATACTCCTCGTAAAGTCGGCTGTCTGCTGGAAATGCCTCCGTTGACGGCGGCCTGGCATTCTTCGCTATACACGTGTCCTGTGGCACACGACAACACGTTCTACAATGACTGTCGGCTGAGAAATCACGGTACGAAGTGGGCCATTCGCCAACGCGCTGTCCCATTTATCGTTCGCTACGTGCGCAGCACAGCGGCGCATTTCACATGAGCATACCTCAGTGACGTCAGTCTACCCTGCAATTGGCATAAAGTTCTGACCACTCCTTCTTGGTGTTGCATTTGCTCTGTCAGTCAGTGTAAATACCATTCTTTTCAAATTCTGAGCAATGTACAGACAAAACCCTTATTTTTTATATATAGATTTATTATGCCTTTGTAGGTGGCGAAGTTAGGGCTCTTTCCCCTCTCTTACACTTAACCACTGTAGTGATACATCATTGGGAGCAGAGTTTGAGTACATAATATTATATAGTAAATAATAACCTACACTAAAAATACATTACACTTTTCTAACTCACATTCATTTGATCTTCCAGTCATACAGGTTAGTCAGCTGCATTCAGCAGGTAGTCTCGGCAAACAGTCTTAAATTTAATTAATGAGGTGGAATTTCTGACACTGGCAGGCAGGGAATTCCAAAGTCTAGAACCCGCCACAACAAAGGAATTGTTGTACACAGAGGATCGGTGGACAGGAATAGAAAGGGAGGAACCAGAGCGGGTATTGCTGCTGTGAAAGGAGGACAAATACTTAAGCTGGAATTAAATGTATAGTGGTCTGTCTTCAGAGAGCAGTCTGTATATCAGTATCAGTATGTGACACGTTCGTCGTTAGTCAGGTTTCAGCCACGAAATAGTGTGATAGTATGGGGTGACATGTGTATCATAACTCAGACTGTATATGAATCTAAGGCAAGAATTAAGCGCTCGCTGAAGTTTCGAAGTCTGCTCTTTTGTTGCGTCTACGAGAATGACGTCACAGTAGTCGAGGACGGGAAGCACTAGCGTTTGTATGAGTTTGACTCTCACATTACAAGGTAAAATATTGCTGTTTCTTTTAACCGAATGAAGTATCGAAAATTTTTTTTTTACACACATTCTGAATGTATTCAGACCAATTTGAAGTTTCATTCATTGTCACTCCAAGATTTTTCACAGTTTGGCTGAATGGAATAACGCTACCATTCAGTATAACTGGAGGAATAGTTTCGTATCTTAGTGTGGCCAACAATTTTTGAGAGCCAATAATGATTGCTTGTGTCTTGGAGGGGTTAAGAAGGAGGGAATTTTTTAGGAGTAATCATTAAGTCGCTGAAGGTCAGCATTGATGCCTGTTATGGCTTGAGGCAAATCAGAGATCTTACAGTGACAGTAAATTTGAAGTCGTCCACATAAAGATGGTAGCTACAATTCTTTAAATTAGATGAAATGTCGTTTATGTACAAGATAAAAAGCAATGGGCCTAAAACACTACCCTGCGGTGTGCCTTCCTTCCTGGTTAGCCAGTGAGAGGTTTTATCAAGGGTTATAATTCGTTGCGCTCGATTTTTGAGGTACGATGAAAAGAAATTAATAGTTCGTTGATAGAAGTAGTAAGAATGCATCTTGTTTAATAGAGTCTGGATGTTTATAGTGTCAAATGCGCTACAGAAATCGAGGAGAGTAAGTATTGTCACCAGCCTTTGGTCCATTCCGGCCCCGTGGTGTAGGGGTAGCATGCCTCTCTCTCACCCGGAGGCCCCGGGTTCGATTCCCGGCCAGGTCAGGGATTTTTACCTGGACCTGAGGGCTGGTTCGAGGTCCACTCATCCTACGTGATTAGAATTGAGGAGCTATCTGACAGTGAGGTAGCGGCCCCGGTCTAGAAAGCCAAGAATAACGACCGAGAAGATTCGTCGTGCTGACCACACGACACCTCGTAATCTGCAGGCCTTCGTGCTGAGCAGCGGTCGCTTGGTAGGCCAAGGCCCTTCAAGGGCTGTTGTGCCATGGGGTTTGGTTTGTTTTGGTCTTTGGTCCATTGCGTGTCGTATGTCATTAGTCACTTTGAGCAGGGCAGTTGCTGTGCTGTGTCCATTCTTGAAGCCAGATTGCAACGGGTCTAGGAGAGAATTGTTGTTTAAGTATTCCAACACCTGCTCGTGAACCAGACGCTCGAGTGCTTTGGAAATCGCTGGTAAGATAGAAATTAGTCTGTAGCCGGATGGTAGGGAGGGGTCAGGTTTTTTAGGCACAGGGATAACATTAGCTAGTTTCCATAGTGAAGGAAAGGTTCCGTTTTTAAGGCAGTAGTTAAAAATGTGGGTAATAATAGGTAAAGCAGCACCAATAAAGTTGTATAAGAAAGTTACAGGGATATCAACCACTCCTCTGGCTTTTGATTTGATAGAATATAACACTTTTATAACTTTATTAGCAGTAACTGGATGGAATGTAAAATGTTGTTGGTCAGGTTAAGGGTTCATAACGGAGTTGAGTACTGAGTTTGGGGAATTTAGAATACTAGGTGGTGTTCGTTCTTCAGTAAAAACTCATTTATCGAGTGGTATGTCTGGCACATGAGGTTGTTGCTGAGGTTTCCCTATGCCTAAGGAATGAAGCGTGTTCCAAGCACTGCTAGAATTCATGTTTGCAGTCATGTTTTCCAAGTAAGTAAATTTACGGTTTCCAACGAACTGTTTAACTCTATTTCTAAGGACCCGATAACTTTCAAAGTCACTTTGGTCACGACTTCGTTTAAAGCGTCGCTAAGTGCATCGTGGAGGGCCATCATGTTTTTAGTTTCATTATTTAGCCAGGGACAAGATGGGCGAGTAACTTTTATCTGTCGCTTAGAGGCGTGTTTATCGTACAGAGTGATTACAAGGGAGTTAAACTTGTCTACTTTCGTGTCTATATCGTCCAATAGGAGTATGTCATTCCAGGGTAGATTGTAAGTATCATGTCTTAACTCGTCCATATCAATGCCTTTGGTGTTTCTGGAAATAACATACTTAGGTTTAAATTTTGGCATTCGGAGGGAGTAGGATAGTTAGATAAGGTCATGAGTGCAATCAATAGGATTAAATGCATAGATTCATTGTCGCTAGGTAACGTACTTAAGTAAAGGAGCTATTTCACGTCCATGGCGTAGGAAGCCCCGACACGAGGAGCTATATTCAGCAGATAATATCCGGAACTGTTTGACTGTGTGTATGTGTGCGATTCCCAGCCAAATCTATGCTAAGCAGAGATTTGAAATCATTAAAAGAGGAGTATTCTTAGATAGATCTTTTACAGGTCAAGAAATGCCTTCATTAATTATTTTATTACACTTTATCGTTAATTTTTTTTATTTTATGGGTAAAGCTCAATATTTACCCGGTATTCATTTCATTCGCTTAAAATGTTCATGCATGGCTGTGTCAAAGAGCAGTTCTTACTCCGAGAAATGAAGTTGTGAATGTCATCAACAAGCAAATGCACAAGTCTGTCGACACGGCACGTAATACAGATGAGGCTGACAACTACGCAATAGAGTTTCTGAACAACTTGGAGTTACCTGAAGTATCCTCAAACATCTTGGAGCTGAAGATTGTGGCCCCGATTTTATTTCTTAGGAATATGAATCCTCCTTCCCTCTGCAACGGAACACGACTCTCAGTGAAGAAAGTAATGCCGAATATTACTGAAGACACTATCATGACCGGACATGCCGCGGGCAATGTAGTATTCACTTGTACTTGTTAATAAGGGACTGTTTTACGTATACAACTAGGAGCGCTGATAGCGCAACGGTTAAGGAAACGCATCCCAGGTAAAATGAAGAAATTATCTCAGCTCCAAATGGAAGGACACTTAATATAGTTCATCCCGAAGCTCTACAAGGAAAAATAGTTTGGTTTTTTACACAATATGGTTTTTATACTGTTCTACTATTATTTGACCGGCCCCCGTGGTGTAGGGGTACTGTTCCTGCCTCTTACCCGGAGGCCCCGGGTTCGGTTCCCGGCCAGGTCAGAGATTTTTACCTGGACCCGAGGGCTGGTTCTAGGTCCACTCAGCCTGCGTGATTAGAATTGAGGAGCTATCTGACGGTGAGATAGCGGCCCCGGTCTAGAAAGCCAAGAATAACGGCCGAGAGGATTCGTTGTGTTGACCACACGACATCTCGTAATCTGCAGGCCTTCGGGCTGAGCAGCGGTCGCTTGGTAGGCCAAGGCCCTTCAAGGGCTGTAGTGCCATGGGGTTTGGTTTTTTAAAATATATTTTTTAAATATTATTTGTGCCATCCACCAACGCGGAATCTTAATCACTTAAAGTTACAATATAATTAAAAATAATGTAATTCTTTTGCTTTTAAATAAATGGTTAGAAACATCTAACGGTTTAAATAATCAACGCAGGTGAAGCTGCAGGTACATGGTACTTTTCCAGATAAGTATTGATGTTGCATTCGTGTACATTAACCTCGCAAATTCTCGACAAATGGGTGTCCGGCACACTGTTGACTCCCTTTGTTATTGGAAGTGGAAAGTTCCTTCGCGGAACGCAACAATTCTCATATTAGCAACTACAGTGACTTGATCAAACATGACGGAAATATGAAATAAATTTTAACCTGACCTTTGCTGATAATGAAGTCTGAAAGGGTTGTCTACGTTTGAAAGTAATATTTCTACCTCTGCTAATAACTTGCGGGTGTTTTTGCACACTGTTCACGTCAGACTCAATGAATAGAGTGTGCTCTTATGCTTATCTCGTAACTAAAAGCCGGTATATTGGTTAACTCATTAGAGGATTTGATTGCAGACTAAAGCGATGTGGTTTATGGAGCTTACTTGATTATCTCAACGTTGGGGACTGAATGTTCCAATTCACTCCAGTCAACTTTAGATTTGTCATTTTGTATTACTATACGCACTTAATATAATAAGTTCAGCTTTCTGCAAGCGCTCTTCAAGGGCTCCAACCACCCTCCGAGACCATCGTAATATTCCAACTCTACGCTAGTCTCACTTTCATCTCGCCTTTACACAATATTCCAAATGCAGTTGAGATGACCGTATTTGACTCTAACATGAATCCACGCGGGATTCGGATACATTTAATTACTCTACTGTGAGATATTAACGAATGCATATCTTATTTTTTCCGTGTTGTCTCCTGTTCGCGAGAAAAAATGGCTGCCATGACTTATGACTTGACCTACGTATTATTATTATTATTATTATTATTATTATTATTATTATTATTATTACAAGGTTTATGCCTAACTAAGGAGCGTGACTGAACGTATTTAGCAGATATATTTGCCTTACTCTCTTCCCATAACCTCTTCATCCTCTCGCTGTGATTTTTCTTCCGTTCTTCCGTCCATTCAGTGGTGGTTCTCATCTTGAATTTTTCATGAAACTGATGTTTGTTCAGCAACGTTCCAAAGCTAGGCCTGTCCCATAGAATTTCACCTGTTATGCTAATTTTTTTAGGGTCTTTTCCAAATTCGATCATCCAGTTGTTCTTGACTTTTAGTGAGGAGGCATAATTAAACATTCTTTTGGTAAGCCTTCCATTGTTCACTCTTCGAATATGGTCATGAAATTTCATTCGTTTTTTTCTAATAGTGTATGATAGTTTATCATAATCCTGGTAAAACTCAGGAGATCTGTTTGTCATCCACACCCCTTCTATGCATACTAGGACAATGATTTTTCGAAGGATTGACCTTCCTTTCTTTTTGTAAATTTTTAGTTATTGATCTGCCTCCAATGACCAAGGTGTTTGATGCGTGTAATGCTTCGGGCTTTACCGTGGTTTTAATCTCCCCAGAAGAACTTGGGTTCCTCTCAACAGAGTCCGTACCAATCATGATCGATGTGGTTCGTTGTTGCATAAGTGGGGTATGCGCTCCTCCCCTGAGTGCGACTGTGGTGAGAAGATACAGACCATCCGTCATATTGCCATTGAATGTCCAAGGAGGTCATATTCCGGTCAGCTGAAGGAGTTTATGTGTGCTTCTGACGGGGTTGTGCAATTGTTGGACAGTTTAGATTTCAGTTTGTGACCTGTTTTTGAGATTGGTTGATTGTTTGAAGTATTGTATTGTTTGATATGTTTTAACGTTATATGTAGAGTTATGTACCAGCCATAACCTAAATAAATAAATAACCATGTGATAGTGTTTTAATTTAGCGTTTCGAGATATTAAGTTTTTGTTGTACCGCACCTGTTCCATACGAAGGCTTTGTTTTTTGTTTTTTCTTTTTCTTTTTGTAATTTAGAAATTCTCTCTCTGTTTGCTTCACGATTTAATCCAGATGGGCCGGGCTGAGTGGCTCAGACGTTCGAGGCGCTGGCCTTCTGAACCCAACTTGGCAGGTTCGATCCTCGCTCAGTCCGGTGGTATTTGAAGGCGCTCAAATACGTCAGCCTCGTGTCGAAAGATTTACTAGCACGCAAAAGAACTCCTGCAGAACTCCTCTCTCTTCTACTGTCACACATCTCTCTACCCAAAAGAATGAATCGTAGTTACTCGGAGAGAACTCTGTAAGGGACTATTCACCATGTTGATCCTCCATGTCGCTGCTCGTTGTCGTGGCCTGGTTCCCTGGACTTTGAGCTCAATAGCCAACTTTTGAAGGCTGCCTTCTCGGCGAATTTCAATTACAAAATAGTGTTGATCCGCTTAGAAATTTTGCATGATAAAACCTGAAGTTGGTTCAGAAACGACGTGTTTGTGCGATAAGCTGTCGAAGCTTGCGTTCAGGAATAACATACTCGCGCATTCAACTTTGAAAATTTGTGCGTAGTGCAAAATTAAAACGTTCTTAATTACTAAATGGCATATTTCAACTGTGTGAATTGCATCAAAATATTAATTTTATATCCAAACATCACTGGCGTAATTGTTCTGTATAATCCAGGAATATCGCTTGAATTTTCAACTGTCAAACAGATCGTTGCTGTAGTTTTATTGTTATAAAGAGTTCTTATCATACGGAGTAGAGGTCTCCATACTATGAAAAACGAAAATTAAGCAATGTCCTCAATTTTTCCGAAAGTTGAAAGGATAAAGGGCCCAGAAAGGTTTCAAACTGTGAGTATAGGATAGCTCTATAACACGTTTTCAAAAGTAAAACAGTCGAAAATCACTTCGAGCATACATGCAGTTCCAGATAAACAGCCTAAAATCGCATATTCTGTTACTCGTTTTCTTTTTGAATCATATCCTAGCCAAATTCACTTATTTACATAATTCTTTCTGTATTGTGTTCCTTGTTTCAACACCCTCAGGTGTTTTTTTTTTTTTATTTTTTGAAAAATGTTCACACCGAATATAGTTTTAAGGGCATGAGTGAAACTTTATATTGACTCACATTAGTGCTCGTAGTGGTGCTTGAGTGAAACAATGCATTTTTTTTTGCTACGGGCTTTACGTCGCACCGACACAGATAGATCTTATGGCGACGATGGGATAGGAAAAGCCCAGGAGTTGGAAGGAAGCGGCCGTGGCCTTAATTAAGGAACAGCCCCAGCATTTGCCTGGTGTGAAAATGGGAAACCACGGAAAACCATCTTCAGGGCTGCCGATAGTGGGATTCGAACCTACTATCTCCCGGATGCAAGCTCACAGCAAACAATGCATTAACTCGCATTAGTGCTCGTAGTGGAGCTTAAGTGAAACAATGCATTAACTCGCATTAGTGCTCGTAGTGGTGCTTAAGTGAAACAATGCATTAACTCGCATTAGTGCTCGTAGTGGTGCTTAAGTGAAACAATGCATTAACTCGCATTAGTGCTCGTAGTGGTGCTTAAGTGAAACAATGCATTAACTCGCATTAGTGCTCGTAGTGGTGCTTAAGTGAAACAATGCATTAACTCGCATTAGTGCTCGTAGTGGTGCTTAAGTGAAACAATGCATTAACTCGCATTAGTGCTCGTAGTGGAGCTTAAGTGAAACAATGCATTAACTCGCATTAGTGCTCGTAGTGGAGCTTAAGTGAAACAATGCATTAACTCGCATTAGTGCCCGTAGTGGAGCTTAAATGAAACAATGCATTAACTCGCATTAGTGCTCGTAGTGGAGCTTAAGTGAAACAATGCATTAACTCGCATTAGTGCCCGTAGTGGAGCTTAAGTGAAACAATGCATTAACTCGCATTAGTGCTCGTAGTGGAGCTTAAGTGAAACAATGCATTAACTCGCATTAGTGCTCGTAGTGGAGCTTAAGTGAAACAATGCATTAACTCACATTAGCGCTCGTAGTGGAGCTTAAATGAAACAATGCATTAACTCACATTAGTGCTCGTAGTGGAGCTTAAGTGAAACAATGCATTATTTTTTTTGCTACGGGCTTTACGTCGCACCGACACAGATAGATCTTATGGCGACGATGGGATAGGAAAAGCCCAGGAGTTGGAAGGAAGCGGCCGTGGCCTTAATTAAGGAACAGCCCCAGCATTTGCCTGGTGTGAAAATGGGAAACCACGGAAAACCATCTTCAGGGCTGCCGATAGTGGGATTCGAACCTACTATCTCCCGGATGCAAGCTCACAGCAAACAATGCATTAACTCGCATTAGTGCTCGTAGTGGTGCTTAAGTGAAACAATGCATTAACTCGCATTAGTGCTCGTAGTGGTGCTTAAGTGAAACAATGCATTAACTCGCATTAGTGCTCGTAGTGGAGCTTAAGTGAAACAATGCATTAACTCGCATTAGTGCCCGTAGTGGAGCTTAAGTGAAACAATGCATTAACTCGCATTAGCGCTCGTAGTGGAGCTTAAATGAAACAATGCATTAACTCACATTAGTGCTCGTAATGGAGCTTAAGTGAAACAATGCATTAACTCGCATTAGTGCCCGTAGTGGAGCTTAAATGAAACAATGCATTAACTCACATTAGTGCTCGTAGTGGAGCTTAAGTGAAACAATGCATTAACTCGCATTAGTGCCCGTAGTGGAGCTTAAATGAAACAATGCATTAACTCGCATTAGTGCTCGTAGTGGAGCTTAAGTGAAACAATGCATTAACTCGCATTAATGCTCGTAGTGGAGCTTAAGTGAAACAATGCATTAACTCACATTAGTGCTCGTAGTGGAGCTTAAGTGAAACAATGCATTAACTCACATTAGTGCTCGTAGTGGAGCTTAAGTGAAACAATGCATTAACTCGCATTAGTGCCCGTAGTGGAGCTTAAATGAAACAATGCATTAACTCACATTAGTGCTCGTAGTGGAGCTTAAGTGAAACAATGCATTAACTCGCATTAGTGCCCGTAGTGGAGCTTAAATGAAACAATGCATTAACTCGCATTAGTGCTCGTAGTGGAGCTTAAGTGAAACAATGCATTAACTCGCATTAGTGCCCGTAGTGGAGCTTAAGTGAAACAATGCATTAACTCACATTAGCGCTCGTAGTGGAGCTTAAGTGAAACAATGCATTAACTCACATTAGTGCTCGTAGTGGAGCTTAAGTGAAACAATGCATTAACTCACATTAGTGCTCGTAGTGGAGCTTAAGTGAAACAATGCATTAACTCACATTAGTGCTCGTAGTGGAGCTTAAGTGAAACAATGCATTAACTCGCATTAGTGCCCGTAGTGGAGCTTAAATGAAACAATGCATTAACTCGCATTAGTGCTCGTAGTGGAGCTTAAGTGAAACAATGCATTAACTCGCATTAGTGCCCGTAGTGGAGCTTAAGTGAAACAATGCATTAACTCACATTAGCGCTCGTAGTGGAGCTTAAGTGAAACAATGCATTAACTCGCATTAGTGCCCGTAGTGGAGCTTAAATGAAACAATGCATTAACTCACATTAGTGCTCGTAGTGGAGCTTAAGTGAAACAATGCATTAACTCGCATTAGTGCCCGTAGTGGAGCTTAAATGAAACAATGCATTAACTCGCATTAGTGCTCGTAGTGGAGCTTAAGTGAAACAATGCATTAACTCGCATTAATGCTCGTAGTGGAGCTTAAGTGAAACAATGCATTAACTCGCATTAGTGCCCGTAGTGGAGCTTAAGTGAAACAATGCATTAACTCGCATTAGTGCCCGTAGTGGAGCTTAAATGAAACAATGCATTAACTCACATTAGTGCCCGTAGTGGAGCTTAAGTGAAACAATGCATTAACTCGCATTAGTGCCCGTAGTGGAGCTTAAGTGAAACAATGCATTAACTCGCATTAGTGCCCGTAGTGGAGCTTAAATGAAACAATGCATTAACTCGCATTAGTGCCCGTAGTGGAGCTTAAGTGAAACAATGCATTAACTCGCATTAGTGCCCGTAGTGGAGCTTAAGTGAAACAATGCATTAACTCACATTAGCGCTCGTAGTGGAGCTTAAGTGAAACAATGCATTAACTCACATTAGCGCTCGTAGTGGAGCTTAAGTGAAACAATGCATTAACTCGCATTAGTGCTCGTAGTGGAGCTTAAGTGAAACAATGCATTAACTCGCATTAGTGCTCGTAGTGGAGCTTAAGTGAAACAATGCATTAACTCACATTAGTGCTCGTAGTGGAGCTTAAGTGAAACAATGCATTAACTCGCATTAGTGCCCGTAGTGGAGCTTAAATGAAACAATGCATTAACTCGCATTAGTGCTCGTAGTGGAGCTTAAGTGAAACAATGGATTAACTCGCATTAGTGCCCGTAGTGGAGCTTAAGTGAAACAATGCATTAACTCACATTAGCGCTCGTAGTGGAGCTTAAGTGAAACAATGCATTAACTCACATTAGTGCTCGTAGTGGAGCTTAAGTGAAACAATGCATTAACTCGCATTAGTGCTCGTAGTGGAGCTTAAGTGAAACAATGCATTAACTCACATTAGCGCTCGTAGTGGAGCTTAAGTGAAACAATGCATTAACTCACATTAGCGCTTGTAGTGGTAGAACAAGGCAAACTGCTGATCTAATCGACCGGATAACGATGATTAAGAAGAGGATTATAATTTTAAGGAATAAATAAAGTATATTCTCATACTTTATTATATTTTATTTACCTAAAATTCGTAGCTCATAACCCTAGGATGTTTTCAATATTGAGTTCATTGCCTGAAGGACTAGAATTGTGGATTTTTGTTTACATGGTCTTCAGTCTCAGGACGCATGTTAATAAGGTAATCTTTTTATTCTTCCCCGCGAAATGGAAAATGAAATGGCGTATGGCTTTTAGTGCCGGGAGTGTCCGAGGACATGTTCGGCTCGCCAGGTGCAGGTCTTCTGATTTGACACCCGTGGGTGACCTGCGCGTCGTGATGGGGATGGAATGATGATGTAGACGACACATACACCCAGCCTCCTTGTCAGCGAAATTAACAATTGATGGTTAAAATTCCCGACCCTGCCGGGAATCGAACCCGGGACCCCTGTGACCAAAGGCCAGCAGGCTAACCATTTAGCCATGGAGCCAGACTCTTCCCCGCGATTTTTTCTTCTAACCGACACAGGCTAGTCTTACGGCAACGATGGGAGAGAAGAGGCTAAAACTAGGATGGAATTGACCGTGGCCTCAATTAAGGTACAGACCCAGCATTTGTCTGTTGTGAAAATGGGAAACCACTCAGAGTGAAACAATCTTCAGTGCTGTTAACGGTGGGGTTAGTGCCCATCATCGCCTAGTACGAATAAGTTCATGTAACGCTTGAGATGAAACAAATGTTTCTAGATGCTTGCGTTGAACTAAGTGCTGCGGATATAAGATCATTTAATATTTTTAATAGACCATAATTTTTTTTAAATCAGAAAGCTAGTGATTTTGGAGGATAATGTGGTAATAATGATGTTCTTCACATTTGAATTGACCCTACAACAATAGCACACGCCTGTAATGCCCGAAGTGTCACACTAGGGATGAAATAATGACAGAAATATTAAAAATGGCAGAAAAAAGTCTTCAAGGTGTTTCTACTGGCTTGTGGGCAGAAAATAATAATACAAAATTTTAAAATACTAACGCTTCGTTATATAAATAATTTCCTAATAGAAGCATATTTGCTATTGTATCCATGATAAGGCATTTGTAAGAATACAAGGAGAGCAGTAGGGGTTGAGTCAAATAAAACTACGGTTAATCAGCTGGGAAGCGAGGCAACGTTTCGCAAAGGTTAACAAACAATAATGATATTACAATTTCCAAATTGTTTTAAAAGATATAATAGTAAAAGGAAAGTCATCTCTGTACAGCCCAGGAAGGCCCCTGGGCGGGTGGAAGGTAAAGGTTTCCACTATCCGTAACCTCGGCACTTAATGGGATAGAGTGTTTAGCCTTTGCCCCCAGGAATTAACCTGGTACTCATTTTTGGTGTAGACTGAGTGAACCTCAGGGCCATGTGCACCTCCGGAAGTGGAATTCTATTTTCTTAAATTTTACGACTTCCTGACGGGGAATCAAACCCACGTCCTTCCGGGTGAACTGAGGACGCCTTTACCGCCTCGGCCAAGATATAATAGTGCCAACTGAAAATAAATAAATTTAAATACATAAATAATTGAATACAAAGATACATTTCACGCTCATCTGGTTCTGTATTAGTGGTACAGATTATACGTACTGTATGATACAGTTTGAAAACGAGTGCTCCCTTTACACCGAACAGCGATCGGCCGGGCATGCCGAGCGAGCGAAGGCCACATCGGATCGTGAGCTGTTACACACGGAGAGTTCGGAAAACCTATTTGCAATATCTTTATGCATCGCCACCTTTCTCTGCCTCAGATGAATACCACTGATTGTGAGCTCACGATGTGGTATTATTAAAATTTTAATAGAGAAGAGTAACTAATTATACAGTATACATTATATATCTCAGTACCGAGCAACTGACTGAGTGGAGTGAGTCACGTAGCTATCAGCTTGCATTCGGGAGATAGTGGGTTGGAGCTCCACTGTCGGCTGCCCTGAAGACGGTTTTCCGTCGTTTCCCATTTTCACACAAATCAAATGCTGGGGCTCTCCCTTAATTAAGTCCACGGCCGCTTCCTTCCCATTTTTAGCCCTTACCTATCCCATCGTCGCCATAATACCTATCTGTGTCGGTGAGACGCAAAGCAACTTGTAAATATATATATATATCAGTCTCATTTTAACATCAGTTGGAGTGTGTAAGAAGCATATTAAATCCTCATCCCATGTGTAAGTTTGATGTTAAAATGTAGACCAATATTTGTGCTACTAATATCGAGAAGAAATTCCGTGATAACAAATGTTTCTATACAATAGCAAAAATAAGATTTTCCGCTTCAAAAGAATATCATCTACAGTGGTTGATCATTATATTAGGGTCACTAGGTGAAAATTGTAATTTTCAAATTTGATAAGACATACACAATTAAACTTCACTGATATACATTTAATTAATCTAAAATTTACTTTTGACAAACATATTACACAATTTTACATTTGAAATAGTAATGAAAATAATGAAGAAAAACTAAGGGAACCAGGAAAATCTAATATTTTGTAACACCTCCCTCCCCACCGCTTGGACTCTATCTGGCATACTACAAATGCATCTGAGGCAGCTATTTTTATTTCATCATCATGATGCCACACATTGATTAGTATTTCGATCAGTTAGATCTTATTTGTGACATTATGAGCACAAATTTTCCTCTTCATTAACCCCCAGAGGTTCTCGATCGGGTTGAGGTCAGGAGAATTGTCAGGCCAGTCCAGAACCGTCACTTAGTTGTCAAGAAGGAACTTTTTATTTTGCTAGGGGCTTTACGTCGCACCGACACAGATAGGTCTTATGGCGACGATGGGATAGGAAAGGCCTAGGAGTTGGAAGGAAGCGGCCGTGGCCTTAATGAAGGTACAGCCCCAGCATTTGCCTGGTGTGAAAATGGGAAACCACGGAAAACCATTTTCAGGGCTGCCGATAGTGGGATTCGAACCTACTATCTCCCGGTTGCAAGCTCTCAGCCGCGCGCCTCTACGCGCACGGCCAACTCGCCCGGTAAGAAGGAACTTTGTCACAGTTTTAGCCTTGTGACAAGGTGCAGAGTCGTGCATAAACACAAATTTGCCATCTGGGAACCATTCACGAACTTGTGGAAGTAGCCGTTTCTCTAGAACCTTAATGTACTGGTGTTGGTTCATGGTTCCTTCGACAATATACAGGCAGCCGGTTCCATTACTATTGATGATGGACCATACCATGACACTTAACGGGTGCTTAATGGTCTTGACAATGCAGTCACTATTGTATTTCTCACCCTTGCGCCTCCTCACAAATACAGATCTATCATCAAGGATGTGTATTGATGACTCATCCGAAAAACAAACCTGAAAAAATGTAGTTTTGTATAAAAACCTGTTTACGCCACAACAAGTTGGCTAATACAAAACTCCAAGTACGCTTCAATGGCTCAGTGCTAAAGCACAATCCTAACCCAAAGTACCTCGGGGTAACGCTTGACCGAACCCTATCTTATTGAAAGCATCTTGAAAACCTCGGATCTAAGTTGAGATCACGTAATAATATTCTGGTTACATTGTGTGGAACTTCATGGGGTGCTTCAGCGGACACATTACGACGTACTGCGCTTGGCCTCGTGTATTCTGCAGCTGAATACTGCTCTTCAGTATGGCTTAACAGTTGCCACGTGAAGAAAGTCGATGTACAACTTAACACCACCATGCGTATCATCTCTGGTACTCTGAAGCCTACTGCAACGCACTGGCTGCCAGTCCTGTCCCACATTGCTCCACCAAGCCTGCGACGTTCAAGAGCCCTTGTTCAAGAATATAATAAGATCATGTCCAATCCAACTCTACCTATCCATAGAGATGTTGCAGATCTCTGGAGACAAAGGCTGAAATCCCGTAAGCCACCGATGAAAACAGCTAAGAATCTAATGGATGCTGGTTTCAATTTAAAAGAGGAATGGAAAGAGCAATGGATTCGTACAGCTCCGGAGTGGCCAAGCCTCTTTAATCCAAACCACGCCCCAGCTGGTTTCAGCTTGCCAACAAGAACGTGGGCATCACTAAACAGGTTCCGCACAAATTGTGGAAGATCTGCATTCTCCCTTCACCAGTGGGGCTTCAGGGACTCTCCAGCGTGTGATTGTGGTGCTTTAGTCCAGACCATGCATCATATAATGGACGAATGCCGTCTGCGTGCTTATGGTGGAGACCGAAAAGACTTTGCTGATGTCTCAGTATCCATAGTGCAGTTGATAAACAATTTAGATATTCATGTGTAATTGTTCCCTACTTACCTTGTATTCTTTGCAGGTTTTTCTTTTGTATAATATTGTATATACTTGTCCATTCTGTAAATTCCATACGCTTAATAATAATAATACGCCAAGTGCGGCTGAGCATAACAGGGAGGAAGTAAACAAATTATAATTTTTGTAAACAGCTTACCCTTTTCCATTCATCAGCAGACCAATTTCGATGTTGCTTTGCCCATAATAGTCGCTTCTTCATCATGGTTGGTGTCAGTTATGGTTTCTTTGCTGGACGATGACAAGCAAAACCCAGCTCTTTGGTCCTCCGACGAGCTGTCAATGAAGATACGTTGATGCCCGCTTGTCGAATATTTGTTGAAATGACTTTCATTGAAGCTTTTATATGTTTAATGACGATATTTCTTAACTGGCGCTCTGCTCGTGAAGAAGTGATTCTTTTGCGGCCATATTTACCCACCCGTTTAGGTGACAAATTCGTGCCTTGGTCAAGTTTTTCTTAATTCTGTCCACTGTTGACTTTGGAACAGAAGTGATAGATGCTATTTTTCTATGAGAATAATCTGTATTCTTTAAAAGTGTTTTTATTTCCGAAATTTTACTGGGAGAAAGGTCTTTAGCTTTCCCCATGTTTGTTTTCTAAATACCAGTAGTTTTAAGTATACACAGAACTATAATTAACTGTATTCTACTCTTATCACCTCACTGTATCACACAGTGAGCAAAATTCGCACAAGAGATGCAAGGAAACAAATGTATAATAAATCACGTGTGTTACTCCAACAACAGTCAGCAAGGAACTGTAAAATAATTGGCACCTTTCTCAGTTCTTGACCAGAGTTTTCATTATTAGGCTTCTTAATATAGGGCTGATTGTTGAATTAAACTATAGAAATGTGTAATTAATAATATCCAACCATAAAAATAAGCAATAAGTAAGCACTTACACGAGAATAATGATCCAAACGTAAATTATTCAGTTTTTACCTACTGGCCGTAATAATATGATCGACCACTGTATTTTAGTTCAATTCAGTGAAATGATTGAAAAGAGAAAAGAGAGCTTTTGTTTCCTTCCGAGGGCTTGGATGAACAGCTACGACGTGCACGACGGCAATGCGGGTGTGATGGAGCACCCGACAGTGCTTGCGGCGTGGCAATGCATAAATAAAGCGATAACGTGAGATATTTATTCACAGGACCGCACACAGTTTTATGATCATGATGTTCTGACCAAAACTGCAAGTAGGCAAACGTCCAGAGCTATTTTCTAGGTTAATATTTGAAACGATCAGCATTAAGTATTTAGTTCGGTCTATATACAACCACTCCTCTGTTGTGACAAGAGACTTATCACAACAGTTTTCCGATTGGGTGCTCAGGTTCCGATTACTCTTTCTGCAGTGAATTTCGGACTGTTCTTAGTAACTTCAGCGTCAGGCTAACAAAATTCAGATGTGAAGTATATTAAAATCCGTCTTCACGCATTCTAGATGCGGTTTTCCTGTTCAACTCCAGATGTTTGCCAGGACTGTGTCTCACAACTGCTTCCTTCCTAATACCAGCTTCAGTTATCCCATGAAACTTGGATGATATCCACTGTTTCTTAACTATCTAAATCTCAAATTATTGTTACTCAATTTTTGATGTAACAGAAATGAAAGTAACGAGAATGGTTAGTGGTACGAACAGGTGGAAAAAAATACAGTAGAGTATTCGGAATGAGGAGATAAAGGCGCTGTTAGGAAATGACTCTATGGATGAAACAGTGCGTATAATTCGGCTTCGATGATGGGGTCATGACACAAAGTCTGTAAGATAGTAGCTAGGAGAATAATCGATTCAGCTATGGAGGGTAGTAGAGGAAGACGAAGGTGAAGATGCCTAGACTTACTTTTTAATGATTTAATGATAGCAGGCGTGGAACTAAACGAGGCCAAAGAGTTAATTACAAATAGAGGATTGTTAAGATGCTTAGTTAATACACTGCGGTTCACACATTGAATGCTGAAAGGTATAACGGTCTATAATGAAGGTTATGATAAAGATTTTTGTCTTAGTGCATCCCGGAGAGGATGACCTACCAAAGAGGGTGGGCAGCAACGGATCTGTCTAGGTTTACCATTACTTTTAGAATAGTAGATACAATGTCCTGAAGCACAGTGAAGGTGCTTATGAGTTAGGTAGGAGACTGAATGGGAACCTTACCTAATAGGTTAAGGGGAGTATGAATGACCTATTCCGCTAATGTTAAACCTGATTTCTTCATGACCCATTTTCTCAAGAAGAACTTTATGAAACTTTTTCAGCCTATTTATACAGGCTTCATATACACACTCCCCTGGATTTATTGAAGTAAATATTCTAGGAGTTAGGACAGATTTTTGTCAGTCGTATTATTCTACATTTTACTGCAAGTATACACGCTATCTCTACTAGGCCTATTGAAGTGTTACAGTATCAGAATGGAATTATATATGAACTGTGAAAAAATTAAGGTTATATATTTCATAGTTCTTGAGAAAATGGGTTATTTGTCTGAAAAAGATAAGTTAATACACGAGATCAATAGTAAACTAGCACAAAAAATGAAAAAAATTACAGGCATTATACCAAGAACATCGCATACACAACGTACACAAGAATCACAGCTGTTATGTCAGTCCTATCAAATTCTGCAGCAAGGTTTTCACCAGAATTTAAATCAAACCCCTGCCTTGAAGACCTTGCGGTTCTTGATGAGATATTACTTTTTAAACTGACCAATGGTTTACGAAATTCTGAAAATGCACTATGTAGCTAATTTCTAAACTACGGTAAATAAAAATGTAAACATACTGTGGGATGAGTTTAATGAAGAATGTGAAAACAGATTTTTACCTTTAAAGGTGGTAAGGATTTGTAAATACCCACTATATTATAACAGAGAAGTAAATATACTAAGAAGGAGGTGCAGGATGGATAAAAATAGTGTTGGAAATGACTGTGGAAGTAAGGAGAAGCTGGAGGAACTTACTAGGAAATTGAATCTAGCAAAGAAGTCGGCTAAGGATAACATGATGGCAAGCAACATGAAAACAGCGTTTCTGTAGGTCGAGCATAATTGGCAGTCATATATAATTTTTAGTGAAAATGGAATGCTATGTATAGGTAATGTTCGTGATGATTCATATCTGTTCTGGGAGACTGAGATTCATTCTGTGAGAACATTCGGATTGAAGACGTATTCGGATGTAGAGTAGAAGAAATGTCAATAAACAGGACAGGTAGTCGAAACATTCGAAAAAAGAGACATTTCTCTACGTCAAATAAATAAACCTCAAAGAGGGACGTGTCACTGAACTGACGACTCGGGTTGCATTATATGCCCGGGTTCGATTCCGCGCTCGGCCACGAAATTTGAAAAGTGGTACGAGGGCTGAAACGGGGTCCACTCAGCCTTGGCAGGTCAACTGAGTAGAGGTGGGTTCGATTCCCACCTCACCTATCCTCGAAGTGGTTTTCCGTGTTTCCCACTTCTCCTCCAGGCAAACCCCGGAATGGTACCTAACTTAAGACCACGGGCACTTCCTTCCCTCTTCCTTGTCTATCCCTTACAATCTTCCCACTCCTCCACAAGGCCCCTGTTCAGCATAGCAGGTGACGCGAGGTACTGGTCCTCCTTCCCAGTTGTATCCCACGACTCAAAGTCTCACTCTCCAGGGAACTGCCCTTGAGGCGGTAGAGGTGGGATCCCTCGCTGAGTCCGAGGGAAAAACCAACCCTGGAAGGTAAACGGATTAAGAAAGTAAGAAGAAAGAAAGATAGCATAGTACTCCACCACAGGTCATTTACATTTCAACAACCACGATATGAAATTCCAAGATTTTTGCCCACACTTCAAGAAGGCTACCTATTTATTTGGGACAATATCCAGGAAAATTTCTAGGTCGCCAAGCAGAAGCACAACTGAAAGAAAAGAATAGTTCATCTTTGCCATTTGATACACAAAATGTTATACTTTGACAATGCAAAGGAGAACTTAACTGTTTTTTGAAACGAGCTTCAATAACAAAATTATTTTTATATTGTCCTAAGTTCAGCCATTCACTTTACTAATATAATATAATAGATACAAGTGCACAGTATTTCGTTTTTTTTTTTTTTGCTTTACGTCGCACCGACACAGACAGGTCTTATGGCGCCTTTATTAAGGTACAGCCCCAGCATTTTCCTGGTGTGAAAATGGGAAACCACGGAAAACCATTTTCAGGGCTGCCGAGAGTGGGGTTCGAACCTACTATCTCCCGAATACTGGATACTGGCCGCCCTTAAGCGACTGCAGCTATCGAGCTCGGTATTTCGTATTCCACTAAAGTTTATGAGATATTAGGATAATTTAATAGAGCCTCCGTGCCTCAGGTGGCAGCGCGCCGGCCTCTCTCCTCTAAGTTTCGTGTTTCAAATCCCGGTCACTCAACGTGAGATTTGTGCTGGATACTGCGGAAGCGCAAGACGTTTTTCTCCGGGTACTGGGGTTTTCCCTGTCATCTTTTATTCCAGCAACACTCTCCAATATATTTTCATTCCATCTGCCAGTCATTAATCAGTGTCCCTGAGGACTGCGACAGGCTTCGTCAGTGGCACAGTTCCTATCCTCGCCGCTAGATTGGGGTTTCATTCATCCCATTCCCGATCTGGTCGAATGACTGGAAACGGGCTGAGGATTATCAAAAATCTGCTGATTGTGAGGATAAACAGTCCACCGAATCAATGTATTTGAAAGTACTTATGAGTGAAAAGTGATACTGTATCTCATAGTATAGTAAAAGCCGAACTTCATCAATAACTGTGATATTCACATATTAATGCATGTACTATTGTGATCACATTGCCAGTTACAGCTACATACAAACTAACTGTGTACACAGTTTGAGTTCGTATTACATATTTGCAATATTGAAATAATCATAGTATGTCAACCGCATTACGCCGTCATGTACAAAGTCTGACCACACTATTTGTTTGAAATAAACAAGTATTCTGTAGTAGTGGAAATCACAATGCTTTGTTAATAGTTGGAAACATTTCATTTTTGGAGTTTCAGTCCCTTGAAGCTATAACACAATCAAAACTACACACAATTGATTGTTTTCTCCTAACTTCTAACATCGTCTTCATCCCTGATGTCACTTCTACCTTCATATATATATATACTAGCAATTGTACCCGTGCTTCGCTACGGTATTCCAGATTGTATATGGATATCGAAGTAAATTACTGTACATGAAGTTAATAATAATTTGTAAATTGCATGTAAATTGTCGTTAACCGAGAAAAATCATAGGGAGGTCCACAGACGATGTTTCCAGTGTAAAGTGCGAGTTGTGGAGTTGTGATGATAACGACAGGTGAACTTGTCTACCACAATTCATTATGTTTTAGAAACGTTGAATAGGGTGAAATTTGTGAAAGATTTTCACACAGTGCATTACTTCTCAGATACTTATGCGGCAGCTTCAAACATAGAATTTGGCTCACATATGGCTACTGGGTGGGTGAATATTCGTGTAGAATTTGATGATCCCATCTTTCCTATAAGTGAATCAAACCATCAATTGTACGTGTACAAAGTGCAAAATTTAGGTAAATCCAGAAATAGAGAAAAATTTAATGTATAAGGGATAGAGATACGACAAAAGGTCATAGGACCGAAGTTGTAGATCACTCCAAATTGAACGGAGATTGTGCCATCCGTTTTGTGATACGACTTACCGTTTAGCCACGAAATACATCGAAAAGACGGACTGCACCGTCATTAAAATTGCCTCCATATTTCGATTTTTTCGGGGGTAAAAAAAAATTTAAAAAATTTACATCTCGTAAATTTTCCGTCGGTTACATGCTAAAAGCTATAATTTTGCAAAAATTCAGTTTTCTAATTTGTCTGGGAGATTGTGCTGCGATCTTGATATGGGGGAGTGGGTTAAAAATCGGGACTTTAAGGAAACGTTTAAGTCCATAAAGCCTGTAGGTTGGGGCCGATGACCTTCGATGTTAGGCCCCTTTAAACAACAAGCATCAAACCTGTAAGTTCTGGATAAATATCACCGACTGTGTTCTTATGCAGGTTTGAAACTCCCAGCATGTACCCCTCAGAGAATTGTGAGAATTTGAGATTTTTCTAGGGATCCTGAAGTCATCAGGTTGTCTGGTACCAAGGTTTAAATTTCTAAGATGTCTAGAATGGTCTCACTAATTTACGTCTGGAACATACACGCGTCCATTATCTCGGTCATTTCTGACAATTTATTTTTTCACCCTTTCTCACCCCCTATGCCAAAGGGGGCTGAAGTTAGACTTTAAACATCCGGAATGTTACTATTCATCTCAGCGACCCCGAAAAGTATGGATTCGACACTACTTTCGATGATTTGTATATCTCGGTCCCCTTGCCCCCCCTCCCACGCCCCTAAGGGTTCCTGGGGGTGTTTTACCCCCATGTGGTTTGTCTCCTGATACTAAAAATTCGGAATGTCACTATTTACCTCAGCGACTATGTATTCGACACTATTATTTCTATATATCATTATTATTTCTATATATCACTCTCCTATCGTCCCTCACCACGAAGGGGCTGAACTTGGACTTTAAAAAATTCCGGAGTGTCACTGTTCATCTCAGCGACCCCGAAAAGTATGGATTCGACACTATTTTCGATTATTTTTATATCTCAGCCCCCTAGCTCCCCTGCCCCTAAGGGTTCCTGGGCTGTCTTACCTCCACGTGGTTTGTCTCCTGATACTAAAAATCCGGAGTGTACAATTCACCTCGGCGACCCCGAAAACTATGTATTCGACACTATTTTCGTTTAATTTTATATATCACTCCCCCTCGCCCCCACCCCAAAGGGGGTTGAACTTGAACTTTAAAAAAAAATCCGGAGTGTCACTATTCATCTCAGCGACCCCAAAAAGTATGCATTCGACAGTATTTTCGTTAATTTGTTTATCTGACCCCCTCGCCCCCCGCCCCTAAGGGTTCCTGGGCTTTCTTACCCCCACGTTGTTTGTCCCTGATACTAAAAATCCGGGGTGTACAATTCACCTCGGCGACCCTGAAAACTATGTATTCGACATTATTTTCGTTTCATTTTATATTTCACTCCCCCTCGCCCCCCCATGCGAAAGGGAGCTGAACTTTGACATTTGAAAAATGGGGAGTGTCACTGTTCATCTCAGCGACCCCGAAAACTGTGGATTCGACATTTTTTCGATTCTTTTTACACCTTGCCCCCCCTGACCCCCCACCCCTAAGGGAGCTACGGATGGCTTACCGCAACAGTGCTCGTCTCCAGACAGTAAGTCATAAGTGTACCAAGTTTGGATGAAATTGCTCCAGTGGTTTAGGAGGAGATGTGTCGTTTACACACACACATAGGGCCTACATGCATAGCCTACATCCATTTTTATATATAGTAAGAAGAAGAAGAAGAAGAAGAAGATTATGCTTGCTTTATTATTATTATTATATAGAGAAATTTTATTTTGAACACTGCAGAGATCTAAACTTAAACTGTATATCCGAAGAAATTATTCGAATCCGAGGAATGAATATTACTTCGCTCGCGGCATGCCCAATTATGAGAATGGCTTCAATAATATTTAGTCATCAGTTTCAGAGTCGTGTTCATTGCAGAGAGCAGGATTCTTATTCTTAAGAAGGATAATTGGTGCAACAATCGTCCGCTCTAAGATGTTCGAGGGTACTCCAGGTGACTCCAAGTCTTTCGAAGCTCTGCGGTGTAGTCGATAGACTTGTAACTGTGTAGAACATCGGGTAATTCTTGTAAAACTTGCTTGTTGAAAGAAATGAATGACATGATATATGATAGCAAGAATGGAGAGGATGAAACCCGGCGCCGGCACATGTGCCACTCCTCTCGAATAGCTCAAGACATAACGTCCCGATCCGACGGACGAATCATCAACACCGTCATATGCCCTCACACCATATAAGACCAAAAACAGCTTCCTGCGTCCTGGACGTAAAATGGCTCCTTGAATATTGTGTTCTCTACCTATACGTTGCCTAGCGACAGCGACTCTATGCATTTAATCTTGGTGACAGCACGTTGGATTGTCATATGCCAAAGCACGTTTTCCGATGGTTTTTCGTTCATAACTCACCACCAACGAAAGCGAAAATGAAAATTCCGGCTTCGAGGTGCATTCGGACCCCTTTCCATCTACCTATGTTCAAAATTTGAGATCTCTACGTGCTGTAGATTTTGCTGGGTATCGCGCACAGACACACAGACAAACACTTCCTTTTATAATTATAAGAAGATATAGCAGAATTTCTGTATGTCTGTCTGTGTATCTGTCAGTTTCTTATACGAATCCGTAGGTTCCGTTCCAGCAATCTGAACCAGGAAAGATCACAATATAGATATAAATTTGGAATTCAAGAGGACAAATTGGGGCAAATATTAGTTTATAGGAAGGGTAGTTAGAGATTGTAATAACTTACCAAGCGAGATGTTCAACAAATTTCCAATTTCTTTGCAATAATTTAAGAAAAGGCTAGGAAAGCAACAGATATGGAATCTGCTACCTGGGCGACTGCCCTAAATGCAGATCAGCAGTGATTGATTAATTTTGTATACTTACCTTTTAGGACCCTTCGGATAACCCTGTCTACAATACATCTTAACAATCTCGTCATTCCCTAGATTTAGGCCCTTTGACACATGCTAATATAGGTGAAATGCCGAATTTTTCTCACAAGAACTAGAAAAAGATCAGTTTAAGCCTCACGACGCGAAGAATAAAACTCATTACGTTTCTACAGGACCGAAAATCATATTTTAAGGGCCTAACGCAAACCGTTATGGAGATATCGGCACTACACTACCCCCACCCTATAAATCGGATAAAGAAATGACCAGCCGTAACCATGGCAACATCAACTCAAGGATTCTACAGTAGAATACAGGCCTGGTGTAGGCCAGAAAAAGGAGAGATTCTGCTTAGCATTTTAAACTCACCGAGCTCGATAGCTGCCGTCGCTTAAATGCGGCCAGTATCCAGTATTCGGTAGATAGTAGGATCGAACCCCACTGAAACTTGACTCTTTCTGCATTGGGAGTGTCAATATTTTTTTTTTTTTTTTTTTTTGCTTTACGTCGCACCGACAAGACAGGTCTTATGGCAACGATGTGATAGGAAAGACCTAGAAGTGGGAAGGAAGCGGCCGTGGCCTTAGTTAAGGTACAGCCCCAGCTTTTGCCTGATGTGAAAATAGGAAACCACGGAAAACAATAGTCAGGGCTGCCGACAGTGGGATTCGAACTCACTATCTCCCGGATGCTAGCTCACAGCTGCGCGATTCTAACCGCACGGCCAACTCCCCCCATGAAGTCAACTTCCATTTGACAGAATGTTCCTCACCACACATTTCACGAGTTGAGGGTGAAACAACATATATGAAGCGAGAGATGATGCGTTTACTGAGTGATAAGATATGAATATTTTCACATGTCGTTGAATGTTCACTACTACTCCAAGGAAACAACAGCGAGCTCTTCCAGTACGTTTAATAGAAGAGACATGTTATAAGTAACGATGATCCTAGCAGGCCACTAAATCGGAAGAGTTGATACAGACATAGATCAACATTGAGTCATTCAACAAGGATCATCGTAGTATTGGAGGCTATTCGCCATCAGAATGGCTGAAATTTTGGCTAACAGAGGACAGTTCTGGAGCAATCCGACTCAATGGCTGAATGGTCAGTGTTGAGGCCTTCGGTTCAGAAGATAACGGGTTCGATCCGGCCGGGTCGGGGATTTCAATCGCGTCTGAACAATTATTTTTGCCTGGGGACTGTGTGTTTGTGTTTTTACCAACACTTTCCTCTTCATATTCAAAAACACACTACACTACCAACTAACACAGAAACACACAATATTAATTACATTACTCCGTATAGGGTTGGTGTCAGGAAGGACATCCAGTCATAAAACAGGGCCAAATCCACATGGGTGGTAGAGTTCGCACCTATGGCCCCACAGATGTGGGAAAAGCGGTGGAAGCAGAATAAGTAGTAGTAGAAGAAGAAGAAGAAGAAGAAGACAGTTTTGGAGCTAAACACATCGTCTGAGGTTTCATAGTGGTGTATATTGGTAAGCGAAGGCCTTTATGACTGATTATGTTATTCTAATAAGGAGAAATGTTAGTCCCTATATCTTTGATAGGCACCAGTATGGAATGTCTAAAACATGTTGTTTAAGGTGATTCATTTGTATCTAATTCTTTCAACAAGGTAACTGCTTTATCAAATAAAAGATTGTGCGATTATAATTTTTCCAGCACGCAACCCAAGTCGTCAGGTTAGTGACACGTTCCTACTTGAGCTTTATCTATTTGACGCTGAGAAATCTTTTTTAGAATGTTTCGCCTGCCTGTCTCCTTTACTGAAATTTCTTCTACTTTATATCCGAATACCTGTTCAATTTGAATGTTCTCGCAGAGTTAAACTCAGTCTTCCGGAACAGATATGAACCATCGCCAACATGAAAACAGCGTTCCTGTAGGTCGAGACGATGCCTGCAGAAAGCATGTCTTCCACCTCACGCCTTATTTATCATACAGAAGACACGTGATAATCACGCTATTGTGTAAACTGCTGTATGTTGTAATTTGATTTATTTTATTTTATTTATCGCGGAATCGAATTCTAAGTCAGATCGATGACATTCTTTGTTTACTTGATCAATTGTGGTATTGTCGTTCTTGCTGAGTATTGAAACGAGGATATGTTTTGCCGTCCTTAAGGCGTGTTTATGAAGCCATTGACAGGAATGGTTGTAGACTGAATGTGAAAACATAATCTGGATCACGGTCAGTTCGGTCACGTTACCCAGTAATATTGATGGGAAACCGAACTAATGAAAAAAATAATGAACATGCGGTAAAGACTGAGAAAAATGAAAACATTCATCAAACAGTTCATGACCATCCACGGCACGTTTCTTTGCAATATGAGTCGATCTTCTGAGGCATAATGGTGCTGGTGACAATACCAAGGGGAAAACGCGCTGCTCGTGACGGCTCTAAGCTTGTGGCTGTTTACAAATGTGTTCTCTTTAAGGAATGTTTCAAAAACTTCTCAAGCTTTCTCTATAAATGACACTGATCTGGTAACAAGGAACCAAATAGCTAAGATGCTCTCAAATTATAAACTTACAACAAATAGGAAGAGATTTTATAAATTTCAGTGTTAAACATTTTCTTCGGCAACGTTGCAAACGGTTACCTTTGTTTCGTACTTTCGTATTCTGTAAGATATGTGTTAGTTTAGCAGTTAACAGTTAATCTTTATTTTAAACTTTTCCAAAGACAAATATGTAGGAATAAAGGTGTGGTACATTTTAGTAGCAAGTACTGCAGACCTAACATAAGATAAATGACCTACGCTGCTAAACTTGACGTCATTTACTTAGTTCACCATATATTGCTCACTACTTAAAACTATATTGTGTTCAATAATAATGATACGTGCCCCACCTAGATTTTGTGACAGTTATGAGTTTTGATTTCTGGAATTTTCTGACGACTACATACATGAAAATGTGTAAACTCTATTTCGGGTTGTATTACAACGCTTACATTTTTTTCGAAATTGACACTACATTGACACTGTGTATTATTTCCCTCTCCTGCCTTGGCATATCCCTGGCCAAGAAGATACGGGTTATATCAGCAGTATAAACAAATCTCTGGTTGTTGTACTTATAATTTATAATGTACTAGCTATAGTACCCGGCTGTTCTCGGGTAATCTTTTGAATGTTTATTTTCAGAATTTGTATTACCTGTTTGAAGTGAGCTTTTGTATTTATTTGTTGTGACGTTGACTGATATTTTAAGAACTCCTTTGAAGATATAGTGTTATTGTTATGTGTTTACTTTTAAGTTTTAGGGTGATATAATTTGTCCTTGTGACAGCTCAGATTTTCTGGGAAGTATGTGATCCTTTCTATGTCACGCTACAGATATGATGTACACGACTCCAACCGTCAGTGGGACTGTCACCAATCAGCCTAGCGACCACCAATACTGTGGATTCACCAATAATCTTCGTCATTTTGAACATTTTCTTTTACTCCCCTTCTCATATTCTGCCGTTGACTTCGACAATATCCGGAGTATATTCTACTCAGTGACCACGAAAACTATGGATTCGTTTATTTATATATTTCACCTCTTCCCACCCCCACTGTCAGGATTGCTCCCCCTGTGGGTGGGGGCGGTAGAATAACACACACGGTATCCCCTGCCTGTCGTAAGAGGCGACTAAAAGGGGCCCCAGGGGCTCTGAACTTTGGAGCGTGGGTTGGCGACCACGGGGCCATTAGCTGAGTCCTGGCATTGCTTCTACTTACTTGTGCCAGGCTCCTCACTTTCATCTATCCTATCCGACCTCCCTTGGTTAACTCTTGTTCTTTTCCGACCCCGACGCTATTAGGTTTGCGAGGGATAGGGAGTCTTTCATTTTTCACGCCCTTCGTGGCCCTTGTCTTTCTTTGTCCGATATCTTCATTTTTCGAAGTGTCGGTTCCCTTCCACTTTTCCCTCTGATTAGTGTTATATAGAGGATGGTTGCCAAGTTGTACTTCCTCTTAAAACAATAATCACCACCACCACCTGTCAGGGTTGCTAAGGGTGTCTTCTCTCCAGATAATAATTAATATGTGTAAAAAGTTTCGTTGGAATGTATCCATTGGTTTAAAAGGAGATATGGAATATACATACATATTTTTTATATATGGATGGTGCCAGATCAGTCGTGTTAAGTATTATTTCAGTCACGCGGACGCCATTTAGGTCACACTGTTCACTGAAAAGGACACATGAACATCCAGTTAATTTATAACTGCAAATTATTTCTCGTAAGAATTGATGTATTATGCTCTCTACTCACTAAAATTAATGGTTAGAGTGTTGATTAATCACAAGATTGCACCCTAAAATTCCTTAAATAATGAAAATAAAATGTTCTTTTCAATAACCATTCGGTTTCAGGGAGATAACAATATTGAGTATAAACTGACAAAAACTTGGAAGATTGATTCATCAGCAATATATAGAAAAATTATAGCATGACCGAAATGATGTGTGTCCAAGGTCAGAAGTTAATTTAAGAATGTAACCGCTTCCAGTGCTGCTGAACGAAATGATCGATGAGTGACTTTTCAAAGTAATGTATTGAAACAATATTTGTAACAACTTTGTTTCTCGAAACTATTTTGTGCCATTTCACTGTCACGTAAAGTCCCGTCCATAGTAAGAACAAAGATGGAGTCTAAACTTCCGAATACTAAATATCAAAACGTCTGGCGATACCGCAAGCTAAGGTGACAACATTTACATCAGGCGCTTGTGAAAGGATTAAGATACCGGAGGCAGTGCAAAAAGAACGAAAGGAGAAGATTGTTACGGACAATTACTGAGAAAAAAGAAACAAATTGGAAGAGAGCTAATTTTCAACTGAATCATATACGGAAAGCAACATCGTTTACTAAATAAAGAGGGTATCAACAAGAGATTCATCCAGCGGAAACAAGGAGTGGATTTTACTGATAGCTGCGCTGCAGATCGTTAATAGAAGATTTTTTTATTTCGCTCTACGAAATTTAAATACGTGGAAATCCAAGTACAAGGCTACGACAGACTTACGTCACCACAACCTTTGCTGACGTATTACTTGATATCGTCAAACCTAAAGAATTAAAGAAGTGGGATTTCAATAGTAAACTCTAGAAAGAATATCTGAACATAATCTGTTAGTTTCGAACGTCATATTCAATCATTACCCCAGAGTTCTAGTTGTCGATGAAATCAACTCTTTCAAGGAGACAATCTTTCGCTATAAGCAGATAATAACACAGCTTTTCCTATGATGATAAAATTAATTAAAATTATGTGTTATTCTGTCTCAACTAGTCCAGAAATGAGCAAGATGTTCTAAGAAGATGAAGGGCTAGACTGCCCAAGTGAGCGCCGTCAGATGATATTGCCTGCCGCAAGATGACCAAGCCCAGAGGAGACGTACTCAAGCCTTCCCAGTTTACATAGGGAAATGAAAGGAGGCGTGTCCATATGTCCTGTTACCTGGACATAACCGGCTACAGGAATTGCGGAAATTCAGATAAGTCTTTCTTTTAAACTAATGTATTAATGATTGATGTTCTTTTCTTTGTTCATTACAAGTTTACCGAGCTATTCAGTGTATAAATAATGAGACGACGTAAATAGCGGATTATGAACTAGGTTAGAGGTGGTCAGGTAATCTTCACATTCTAAATGTCAAATCCCTAGATAGGTGGTCAGTCAGTTATAAAAGCCTACGCTCGAAATATGATCCATTTAATGTGAGAAAAGTTGATTTCGCTAACGTGTTGGTAAATGGTGTACCATGTCAAGAGTAAACTTAGGTATGTGTGTGCAATGGTTGTAATCAAAGAATGTTAAATTAGACAATCCGTAGGAAATGCTTGCCAGATGAATATGTGTGTATACAATAATTTAGGGTTATGACAGAATCGAGGTCATAATGTTGTGAATAAGTCCACAAGCCATGGTAGAAATAATAGATACTTCGTGAGAGTGAGGAATAAAATATATTAGGTAAATGAAATGTGTTATATGTTTAACGAGTAGTATAGTAGTTATTTAAAGAGATGTTGATATGAGATTGGTGATTAAGAATGGTGATAGTTATCGTGAATACGATCATGGTTATGTAGTGGTGGACTTAATTGTTTCCAAGTTGAGTTTTATGGAATGGTAATGAGTTCGTTGTGTTTCCTTTGATTATTTCGTTAGTGAGCAAGCATAAATAGGTTGATATATAATCGGAGTGACACCTGTTGGTTAACCAGTATACCTGAAAGTACCAATAATTTCACGGTTAGGAGGATGAAGTCGAGCATGTTCTTACCACCACAGATATTTTTCAATTCTGAATTTATTCTCAAGTAAAAGGAATGTAGTATACTTCATAGGCAAAATCCCATATCACTGATGGCTGACTGTAGGTGCATGAGTTATCACCATGTGACAGAATTTTCACACAAAGTAGACCACACTAGCCAATGCGTTTCAGATGGAACTAAGATAGTATCCACTAGAGAATATGATGAAATTGCACCAGTACTCATTTAGAGTGACCAGTATACTCAGGTTAAGGGTAGTATTTAAGCTTACAGGTACTATGTTGAATCATTTATTGAACGTATGCATTAATTTAAAAAAAGGACTTATCAGTATTCACGCAGCAAAATAAAGAAACATGAACATTCATACCTCTTAAGATCCAGTACTTGTTATAATACTAGGAAAGGATTCTCCCAAGTTAATCTGAGTGTGTATCTGTATCACTATGAACTGAGAGAGAAAAGAATTACCATATTTAAGTAGGCCAATATAGGCTCGAACTAAAAAAGAACAATTAATCCGAAGGCTTCAAAATGTAATATAGGAGGATTATGATTCCAATTTTTAAGATTTGGTTCTAAACATGAAAGTGCGTCCTGCATATTTAAAAACCACCCTCAGTCTACAGCTTTATATACAGTGTATTATAATGTAAATATTACTTCTCGTTAGATACATCTGACCTTATTTTAACTTAGTATTTCCAATCTAATATTTTCAATTTAATATTTTTTAATCTAGTATTTCCTTTTAATCTAATATTTGGAACCCAACATTTCTAACCTTATACCCCTAGTTTAGCATTTCTGAGCTAAAGGCTTAGTAATATTTAATTTGATAATTTACCCTACGTACCTTAATGATCTTTCGTTGATGAATATTGAATTTTCACGACCGCATTGTAATCGAAACAGACTTTCAACGTATTAGGTCGTGTTATGTACATGTAGTACGTGTTGAAGAGATGTTAAGTACAGAACAAAAATGGCCAGCCGGACACCAGTGGGATCCGAACCCACAACCTCCCGGCTGGCCATTTTTGTTCTGTACTTAACATCTCTTCAACACGTACTACATGTACATAACACGACCTAATACGTTGAAAGTCTGTTTCGATCTTTCGTTGAATTTCATTCCTGACTTTAGTCAATTTTTTGACCAATCAAGGCTCTAGCACTTGATATATTACAGATACAATATTCTTGTTGAGGAGTATTTTAACTCAAATGATCATTCTATTACTAGGCACGACTGAGGTCGGACATATTGAGCAGTAGCGTGCTTATGGTGAACTTCACCAACTTCTTAGTCCGATACTGACACTTTTTATTGCTCCTTTCATACCAAAAAAGGAAAACAAAGGTATTCTAAGCCAAATAGTGGTAATGGAGGATTTTAATGGAATATTTAGGAATTACATCAAACATTCTGATAGGATATATATTATATTTTAAGAATTCAAGGCTAATCCCGTCGAGTATGAATATAATATATAGATGAAGCCTGCAAAGTCTTTAATTAGAGTCTAAGGGAGAATAATTCAATGTCCAGTACTTGGAATGAAAGTAAGGCATAATAAATATGGTATGTGAAACATGAATTCGTCTTTTAATGTGTATCATGGTATAGCGACCTAGTTTTTAAGTGTGTATGTCGTAACAACTTGATAGTTATAAGGAATTCTAGCCAGTAACGTGTAGGAGACGTCCTTCGACGTGGTTTAGGGATTTCTTAGGTTCAATATGACGTGTTTTTCTCAACATTCGGAACTCATAGCCCGGGTAGATGATTATGTTAACCGTTACGATCGCCAGTTAAGCTAGCTTGGATCTTATGTGTCCTCTCCTGGACGCAGGGACGGCGCACTATCGTATTTGAAAATGTTCTCTATTGGAATAAGCAGGTGTATATGTTGGCGCACAATTCCCCCAGCCTCGTTCCTAGTCATGTTCTAGGGCAATGTGTCTAGAGTTAGAATCGACATTCAATCACATCAGCGAGCCTAGATTAGGTTCCCAGCTCTGCTACACGACTGGTTATCGTAAATTGCGAAATGTTGTGTGGCCATCACGGGAATCCAGTGGAGACTAGCATTGCTTCTACGGTACTTATCTAAGCCAAGTTCTTCTTTTTACATTCTCCTAAAAGACCTCCGTTGATCAGATCTGATGCTCTTCCAAACTTGAAAGTGTGTGAGAGTGTTTCCTTTTCCACCTTCTCTTTCGTTAGATCATCTCGTTCTTCTTTCTCGTACTAATGTTATGAAGAGCGGGTTGTCATGTTGTTATGCCCCTTTAAACAACAGTCGCTGCTAGCGTTTGGCTCTGCCACGAAGTGAATATTGACTTGAAGAAATAGAACTGATTACATTCTACCTCATTTAGTATTGCTGAATATCACACAAGAGAGCAGTGGGAAAAGAACTTAGTCATCCTAGGAGTGTATTTCTACAGACAGACAGACAGACACACACACACGATACAACACATGCAGACTAAGTACCCGATCTGTTTTCAAGCCTGTGTTGGCGATTGATGCAGACAAGATTGGTGTTGACTCCTGGTGACTGCATGGATGCAGTTCCGCCAGATATTCACATTCTTATCCAAACCTATAAACTACGATTCCATTGCATCTCTGATGAACTCTATACCTCTATCTCATCGGTGGTTACCCTCTTCTTAAAGTCTCTTCCACTTTCCGTAGTAAGGCAGTATTTTCTATTGAATCAGATCGCCTGAAGGTGTGGCTGAAGTAGGAGATGTGCCTTTACCGAATGAGTGGCTGAGCGGTATTCCCTGGTTTCCCATTTTCACACTTTAATCAAGGCTACGGTCGCTTCCTTCCCACCCCTAACACTTTCCTGTCCCATTGCCGCCATATGATCTATCAGTGCCGATGTGACATAAAGCAAATTGTTGGGGGAGAACCTGTACCTTTGTAATCTATGTTTCAAATAGTAATTCTGGGCTGATAATTTCTATGATCCACTGAATGATAATCTTGGGCGACGAACGAAAACACGGAATTCTTCTTCAATATCATAACTTAAATATAACTTGAATCCTTTGATGTGATCTCTGTCCTATTTCTCATGATCCAGCCTTCGCACCTGTACATTATTATGTGGTCCGGCTCCGTGGATTAATGGTCAGCATTGTGTTCTTCGGTTCAAAGGGCCCGGGGGTTCGACCTCCGGCCGGATTGAAGATTTTAGCCTTAAATTAGGAACTTCCTAGGCTCAGGGACTGGGTACTTATAATGTCTCCGACATCCCTGCAGCTCACACATCCCGCACTACTCTATTCTCCGCCACAATAACGCACGGTTTCCTATGCATGGCAGATGCCACCCACCCTCATCGGACGGCCTGCCTTACAAGGGCCGTACGAGACTATAAATAGCCTCACGAAATTATTATTGTTATTATTAAAACTATCATCATCATCACTATTGTTATTATTTTTACTACGGGAAATCTTAATGCCTGAACAATTATAATATTCGTTCGCACAGACACGTCTGAACACGTGAGGAACTTCTCGAGGGCTTTCGCCTTCTCACCACTAAGTTGGGATCTAAGACAGATATTTGGACTATGAGGGCCATTATAACCAATGGCTGATCCTGACAAAAGAAACTATCCACTACTCCGGTGACATCGTTAAACGTTTTCGCAATATCTTTGTTTTATTTACGTTCAGGTGTAATCCCATTTTCTCACTCTGCTCTTTGGATTTAATCTTACGTTTTCGAAGTCTCTTTAACTTCCAGCTATTAAATTGGTGTCATCATTAAATTGTAGGATGTTTATATGCTAACCAATAATTCTGAATACGGGCTGATGACCTAGATGTTAGGCCCATTTAAACAACAAGGATCATCAATTCTGAATCCACAGATATTCCCGTCCAAACCAGCTCCTAATTTGATTTATTAAGAATACGGTTTGAATGAGAAATATGAAAATATGCAGCCTTGCCTTTCACCCTTACTGATTTGGAACCATCCTATCTCACTACGTTCAGTTCTAACAGTGATTTCTTGTCCAGAAAACGAGCGAGTTGGCCGTGCGGTTAGGGTCGGACAGCTGTGAGCTTGCATTCGGGAGATAGTAGGCTCGAACCCCACTGTCGGCAGCTCTGAAGATGGTTTTCGTTGGTTTCTCATTTTCATGCCAGGCCTCGACCGCTTTCTTCCCTCTCTTAGCACTTTCCTATGCCATCGTTGCCAGAAGACCTGTCTACGTCGGTGAAACGTAAAGCAAACGGTAAAAAAATGATCTTGTCCAGAGTAAAGCATACCGGGCGAGTTGGCCGTGCGCGTAGAGGCGTGCGGCTGTGAGCTTGCATCCGGGAGATAGTAGGTTCGAATCCCACTATCGGCAGCCCTGAAGATGGTTTTCCGTGGTTTCCCATTTTCACACCAGGCAAATGCTGGGGCTGTACCTTAATTAAGGCCACGGCCGATTCCTTCCAACTCCTAGGCCTTTCCTATCCCATCGTCGCCATAAGACCTATCTGTGTCGGTGCGACGTAAAGCCGCTAGCAAAAAAACAAAAACAAAGAATAAAGCATAGACATAAGGTCAATTAAATGGTCCTTTGTACCCATCCGACCAAGCATATACCACATATATTAAAGTTGCATAATCAATGCATTCGAAGGCCTTCTCTTTTTTCAATGCATCTCGTTATATGAAACTAAATGCATCCTTCTTTGTGTAGTACCGCATCTTGTACAGCGTGTATTGAAAACTTCTTAGAGTGTAAAGGGAGCTGCTTCAGGATATTTGGGAGAATATAGGAAACAGTTATGTTTCATGCTAGAAGTAAATAGGTTAGAGTAAAAAGACCCATCTAAATGGAAACTTTATACTCCGGTTGGATTCATTATGTAGTAATTCACTATCGCTCAGTCCATCTTCAAAAATGTTACGAAACGCTAAGATTTTAAATGATCTAGAACTTTCTATTTTAGATTAGTGATTAGTTTATATACTCTTGTATCAAAAGATCTGAAAGGAATTTTAATATACATGGGTAAATATATTTCTTAATAAATTGTGCATTAAATAATACGCTATATATTCTCGTATATTAACAATTTCCTTTTATCTGGAACTGAATTAAGACATTTTAGTTCGTTAAATACAAGCATTGATAAGCAAAATAAATAAATATATATAAAGTTTACTCACATAATTATACTTGAGGTCTGGGTGCATGTAGTCCACACCTGAAATCAAACGAGAATTTCATGTATATAGACCTGTTATATTTATTCACAGGTACAAGTAAGAATGCATGAAATGTTATAGGATACGTGGCCAGGAAGGAAGAGAATAATCTGCCAATAACTTTGTCTACAAACGGTTTGACTTGACTCAAAAGGGCCCCATATACGCGCAGACTCCTGGAATACTTACCTGCACAGACTTGCCTCCGCGAGGTAAGTCGGAAGTATGCAGTTGCCCACACACGCTCAGACTAAATGATTATTTACCGAGGAAGCTGAATACGTCGTACTCAGCTGTTTTCTGTTTAAGATTATGCGCTTCGGATAGTTGAAAAATGTATACGGATTGAAACTAATTAGATAGTCGGTATAGAATATGAGTTGTTATTTGGACACAATGTAGCGCTCTGCACGAAGAAAACGCGCAAAAACAGATTTCAGTTTTCATATTTTTAAGTTACCACATTTACATTTTCTGCCGGAACTCTGAGATAGCGCTTTCGTCGCAAAGTCTCCGGCTGATTTCAAGTAGCGCCAGAATGTCAGAACTTGCCTGCAGACTTTCTGTCGGCAGACTTATCGGCCATACACACAGAGACATGTCTGAAGAGACTGCTTTGCGCAGACTTACCTCCGAATAAGTCTGTGCGTGTATGGGGCCCTTCAAATGCACAAATTCTCGGCGACGCTCTATGACAGAAAACAATGGGAAGAGAAAGGTGGCGGCCGTAAACTTAATTAAGTTAAAACCTCATCATTTACCTGACGTATGAATCAGTCACCTGTGTTGATAACGATATAGTTTTAACAGGAAATAAAACTAGACTACTATCTTCTCTTAACCACAATCCGATAAAAATGGTCAAATCTCGATCCAGAATATTTTTTTTTTTTTTTTTTTTGCTAGGGGCTTTACGTCGCACCGACACAGATGGGTCTTATGGCGACGATGGGATAGGAAAGGCCTAGGAGTTGGAAGGAAGCGGCCGTGGCCTTAATTAAGGTACAGCCCCAGCATTTGCCTGGTGTGAAAATGGGAAACCACGGAAAACCATCTTCAGGGCTGCCGATAGTGGGATTCGAACCTACTATCTCCCGGATGCAAGCTCACAGCCGCGCGCCTCTACGCGCACGGCCAACTCGCCCGGTGATCCAGAATAATTAGGGTATCGGTAATTTTGTATTTTCCAATTTGCTTTACGTCGCACCGACACAGATAGGTCTTATGGCGACGATGGGATAGATCTAGGAGTGGTAAGATAACGGTCGTGGCCTTAATTAAGGTACAACCCCAGCATTTTCTTGGTGTGAAACTGGGGAAGAAAGGGAAAACCAACTTAAGGGCAGCTGACAGTGGGGTTCGAACCCACTATCTTCCGGATGCAAGCTCACAGCTGTGCGCTCCTAACCGTACGGCCAACTCGCCCGGTGAGAGTATCGGTAAAAGAAAGAAGGGCGTGTAAATGAAACATTCTTAGACCTCACCAGAAACCTAATACCATCAAGTTTGGAAGGAAAGAAAAGATGACGAAGAGAGGTCGGATAGGACAGATGAAAGTGAGGAGCCTTACACAAGTAGAATGAAAGTCAGATTCAACTAGGAGACCTATGGTCGCCAAACCACGCCCCCAAGTTGAGCCAAGTTGAGTCGCCTCCTATGACAGGCAGGGGATTCCGTGTATTTATTCTACAGCCCCTACTCGGGAGGTGTGTCTGTGATTAAACAGCTATTAACATTGTATGGTTAAAGTATACGTTCAGGAAGTTATTATTGTAGATTACAACTCAGATCAGCGCCTTAACTGTAAGGGGCGATTAAAAAGGTTCCATTCGACAGTCCTGAAATCGGGATGACAATCAGGCAAAATCACCGTGAGCAATGAGGCACTCATCGCACCGACTCACCCTTGTGCTTAAACACCATGTCCTGCTGCATGAAGAAGTCCTTACCCGCCTGCTGCACATCCTCGTACGACAGGAGTCCTCGTACAAGACCTATTTGAGGGAATCGAAGGTGTGATAATCGCATGGGGAGAGATCAGGCGTATAGGGCGGGTGCTGGAGTGTCTTCCACTTGAGTTAGCGTAATGGATGAGGCTGACCTCTCTGATCGACCCCCACGAAACTCTGCGCACCATTCCATAGCGGTGGTTTTCCATAGACATGTTGCCCCATACACTGTCTGTATTCTCCAATGGATGTCCATCGGTATTTGTCCTTCGGCAGCCAACAACAGATTAACAGGACGTTGGTCTTGTTTGGACGGATTTCGTAATAACATTTAACGCACACACCTCGGCACGACACGATTGCCACATTAATCCCTTTGCCTACATATCCGTGCTTATATACCCGCATAGGAGTCGTGCTACGTTGCATTTCCGCTGCAGCAACACCCTCAAACGGAAACTTTTTGATCACGCCTTATACATCTGAGATCAGTCAATACATCAGCGTATTAGGATATGGCTTATATCAGTGACGGTCCTACAACTATCATAAAAGTACATTTGATCAGAATGGACAACATCTAGCTGATGTGATAGATGTAATATATTTCTGTAATAACGGACGTCAGTGTGCGGGACAGTGGTTCTCTATTGTAAGCAGGTACTGTCACATAGTAGTAAATAGCACACATTATCTCTGGAGGATTCGTACGAGCAAGAGTCGGTGGTTCCGCAAGCTCTCTTGGTTGCTATGACAACTGTTCCGTCAGTGAACAATATAATTAGTAATGGTGATATTTGAAAACATGCGATAGAAATGACCCGAGGAGACCAATTCGAAATAATTGTACTCCCTTTTTCGTTGAAATATGCATGTATAAGTACTTTTTCATTTAATTTCACTCCCCCTAGAGAGACAAAGCAAATACACGTTTGGTATTACATGCCTATAGATATTGTAATCGTAGCCGCTGGACCACCAGTTCTATGTGAAAACCAAACCACAGGTATTTCATATTTTATTTCATAAACTGTTCTATAATGGCCGGAAGCCACGTGCATAATTATCAACACTGCCTCGCAAAGCGCATTTCAATTAGCCCGCGAAGCGATTTGATTGGCTAACTTCAATAGCTGATATAATGACAAAGGCGCAATATATCTAATTATTATTTATTTAAAATTATTTATCTGTATGACCAATCCTCTTCTACCTCGTTCACATTGCTTTCGACCACTCTGTACCACCTTCTTATCCAAGGGCAGAAGTTTCTCGAACAACCCAGAAGTAAAGTTTTCTATCGTTCTCCTAAGAATATTGTGTTTCCGTTAACAACTAATATATCAAATGCAAAGTCATCTCTGTACAGGCCATGAAGGCCCTTGGAGGGGTGGAAGGTAAGGGCTCCCACTATCCGTAACCTCGGTACTTGATGGGGTAGAGTAGTTAGCTCTACGCCCGGCCGCCTTTGATTGATGTTCTTAACATTGTACTCTCTTACCTCGAAGAGACATGGGTTCCTTGTAAATTTCCTTATAATACGTGTGTGAATTACAGTTAATATTTTAGCATGACCGTGAATTAAGATCAAACTGGATTAGATTTATCCGTGTGGCTATTCCTAGCCTGATGCAGCCCTTCTTGGGCAGATCCTCCAACGAGGGTAGGTGGAATCTGCCATGTATGTGAACTGTGTGTTTCTTGTAGTGGAGGATCGCGTCCTAAGGCAAGGGGAAATAACCATTTAAGGTTAAAATCTCCGACCTGGCCTGGAATCGACCCCGGGGCATTCTGAACCGAAGGCAACTACGCGGACCATTCATCCAAGGAGTCGGATAATAATAATAATAATAATAATAATAATAATAATAATAATAATAATAATAATAATAATAATAATAATAATGATGAAATGAAATGGCGTATGGCTTTTAGTGCCAGGAGTGTCCGAAGACATGTTCGGCTCGCCAGGTGCAGGTCTTTCGAGTTGACTCCCGTAGGCGACCTGCGCGTCGTGATGAGGATGAAATGATGAAGACAACACATACACCCAGCCCCCCATGCCATTGGAATTAACCAATTAAGGTTAAAATCCCCGACCCGGCCGGGAATCAAACCCGGGACCCTCTGAACCGAAGGCCAGTACGCTGACCGTTCAGCCAACGAGTCGGACATAATAATAATAATAATATCGAAGACGATGTAAACATCAACAAGTCATACTTTGCACAAAATTATTGCCTGCACCTGAATCCATGATAATGATAACAATTTGTATATATACATGGACTGAATAAAGGGTAATCTACAGTAACGAAACGCGAAAGTGTAGTCTGAGTAAAAAGCCAGAAATTTGACTATTACATAATAGATGTTGGTGGCAATGTTGTCATAAACTAGCAGGTGGGTTCCCTCTGACAGAAATGGGTAGTGTATTCCATCGTTGTTGTGGAGAAATAACAAATGAGTTCGTGTATCTTGTGGTGCGGCAAGGCGATGTCGATAGGAGTGTATCAGTTTCTGACTGAGTTCCGAAATTGCATGTATTTTATGTTGTGAACTAGAAAAATATTTGTACGTCTACAGCCGAGAGTATTGTGGCGTCCTAGTTTTAAACTGTGTGTGCTCTCTCAAAGATAAGAGCACTCGATGTTGATAAAGAGCTCTCTCTCCTAACGCAGGATGGCTCATTTAATGGCGGATGTCACCATTCTTTCCGTCTATGGTTACCATAAACACTCCCCTTCCTCCACTCTCTTCCCACACGCTTCGCTGGCTTTGTGGAGCAAGAGGACATTCACTGCAATAGCACAATTCTCTTGGAATATTTCAGTAAAAGTTAGGATAGCTATAAGTGAGACTTGCATGGAAAAGTTTATCACAATTAATAGTTAGGGACAGTCAACGTTGGAATATGTCTGATATTATACACGGTGAAAGAACATATTGTTTTTCTCTTTTGCGTGACTTAAACGCAATATAATAGGTCAAATGAAATTATGGCATGATGATTTCTATTGATCTGGATAAGGGACATACAGTATTTACCGTCACTACCACACATAGTAAACCATGCCTGTTATTTTCCGTTGTGAATATGACTTCCATTAGACTAATTACCGTTTAAACTGCTCTGGGTAGCCAATTTCTGCTTCTGTCTTCTTACAGAGACTTTATACTGGTACTGATAGAGACATACTTCCTGATGTTCCTACGAAAACATCTTCGCCCGATAAACCGTTGCTGTTCGGGCAAAAGGTCATATCTCCCAATGCTCTTCCTATCTATTATTTTCCTTAAGACTGGTTACGCCTTCCAGCCACATATGGATATGTAGTCCATCAGAACAATATTCGTTGTGTTCATTTGAAGCATACCTCTAGGACTGTATGTTTGCATGACTTATTTATGCACTCCTTCAGTATTATGTGCTTAAGGTTAATTTTCCTTTACACGTTAGCATACGAGAATGTACACAACGAAAATTGTTCTGAAAGACTGGATGTCCATATGTGGCTGAGAGACGTGACCATTCTTAAGGAAAATAATGGATAGGGAAAGCATTGTGAGATATGACATTTTGCTCGAACAGCAATGAAATATACACCTCAGCAAAAGTTCGGAATATTCCAAAAATGTGTTGCAGGTTAATACATAAACGAACGAACTCTTATTTGTACTCTCAGGAGTAAGATCAAGCCCTCTCTATATATTTAAAATTTCAAATGAATTATTCTGTATAAAAACAAAATTTGACTTGATTCGATGTATCCTTTTCTATAACTAGTATTCGTAACTTTTGTGGAGGAGTGAAATTTAAATTATTTCTTATACGTGTGGTTGTCAATATATCCACGAAAATAATACGGAACTGACATCTGGGAGCAGACGAAGATTTATGAAAGTAGGTTGGAATAACCTGGTTAGTGATAAGAGAGATGGAGCTGTAGGAACATTTTGGGGAACGCATGAAATTATTAGGAGTCATCAGAACGAGAAATTGGCTGTGACAGTGGATGGGGAGACTTCTTGTCGGTGGTATTTCTGAAAGGAATTGTGTACAAATGAAGACGATGACGGAGCAAGTGGCTGTGCGGTTTGGGTCGTGTAGCTATGAGCTTGCATTCGGGAGACAGTGGGTTCGAACCACACTGTCAGCAGTCCTGCAGATGTTTTTCCGTAGTTTCCCATTTTCACACCAGGTAAATGTAGGGGCTATACCTTAGTTAAGGCCATGGTCATTTCCTTCCCACTACTAACCCTTTTCCATCCGATCGTCGCCATAAGACCTATCTGTGTCAGTGCGACGTAAAGCAAATTGTAAAAAAATAAAGTAAAACATAAGAAGATGATGACAGAGATGGTAGCTGACAGGAGATAATGTGAGGATACAATAATGTTACGAGGCAATGGAGAGGATGGAAGAAGACAAATGAGCTGTTATTTGAAGGCCTGTCATGGGGTAGAACAATATCTCCATGTCATCACAATTGAACTTACCATCGTCCATGATTGCCGTCGTCACGTTCTTGCCCGTGACGCCTTGTGCCCACGCAGCCTCCACATTCAGATCAAGTTTGGCTTTCCCTCCATTCTGACCCGTATTCTTGAGATACCATTGAAAAGGGAAGTATGGGTCAGTTGGGTCTCGCTGTGGCCTCATGTGGTGCACTAAGTTCTCCACTTTTAAAGGTTTATATCCTCTCTTGACCCTCTTGAAACCTGCCTGTTGGACTGCATATTGTACCTGCAAACAAAGAAGTGAACTTTCCCTTCAAGTATTCCACAGACCGCAAAGCAGATGTTCCACTATAGGTGTGAGGACTGACTATTATTATTTTATAAACAGGTGCTCGGGAACAACGTGAAACGAGTACATGAGCATTAGAGCCTTGGTCATACCGATGGGTCGATATCTCGTACCATTGTCTTTTCATCAGCTGCTAAAGTTAGCCAATCACATCACTTCTCGGGTGAACTCATATAGGCTTTACAAGGCTGTGTTGATAAATGTGCACGTGGCTTGGTCGAGCTTAAGAGCCACGCCGAGTAATAAGTATCAAACACTAATACACCGTGGGATTTAGCCAATGCTACCGCAGTGTGCCTATCAGCAGGGAGGTCCTTGTTCAAGTTCCTCCCCTGGACAAGTTTATTTCTTCTATTGGCGCTCTCAAACCGGCCATAAACCATGTTCAGATTTAGCAACACCGCCTCGCAAAGCCCATATGAATTCGGCTTAACTTCAGCAGCTGTAAAATGACAAGGGCGCGAGATACCTAATTATTTTTTCCTATTATTTATCAGTATGACCAACACTTTAACGTTCATATACCCGGTTCCAGTTGTTTCCGACCACTCTGCATACAGTACATTTACACAGTTAGAGAATATCTTATTGGATAGATGTCATACTGTACTGCCGGCTTGTATAACAGTTAAATGTGAACATATGTGGTGGTGGGGATGATAACTGTTTTGAGGGCAACTACTTAAACAATTTTTAATATAAACACAAGTTTCTTAAGACCTGAAATAAAATAAAACTCTAACTCTGACTGACGTATTTCATTCAATGAAGTGAGCATCATCATTTTCCTCAAATCACAAAAAAAAATGTGAGATGTAACAGATGTAATACAGTTTTCTTAAGAGCAACAGTAAATAATTAATATCTTCTGAAGTAATACACCTAGAAGCATGAAGTTTTTTTCAAATTCTCTATATCTTATGCCAATTTTATAAACACAAAAATTCCGAAAATAAAAAATCCAACTTTAAGTTTCTTTCAGCGCAATGATGATTAAAAAATATTTTATAAGACCAACACTTTGCATACAGACACATTTATTCACTCTTTTCAGTAAATATAATCCCACATATATGTTTACTAGTTGTAATATGACCGGGCGAGTTGGCCGTGCGCGTAGAGGCGCGCGGCTGTGAGCTTGCATCCGGGAGATAGTAGGTTCGAATCCCACTATCGGCAGCCCTGAAGATGGTTTTCCGTGGTTTCCCATTTTCACACCAGGCAAATGCTGGGGCTGTACCTTAATTAAGGCCACGGCCGCTTCCTTCCAACTCCTAGGCCTTTCCTATCCCATCGTCGCCATAAGACCTATCTGTGTCGGTGCGACGTAAAGCCCCTAGCAAAAATAAAGTTGTAATATGCGTCATGTGCTAGAAAAGAAAACAAGTTAAATGATTATAAGTTATGAATATGCTAGTACACACTTCATTCCCTAATGGCCTCAGCCACCGTGAGCAGGAATTTTCATCTAATACCGTTTAGTCTAAAGGCATGCCTATTACGTTTTACTCTGTCGAAGAGTAGAGAAATGGATCTCTTTTAGTTGACGTATGTTTCAGTGTTAATTAACAGTGCCAGATGAATTGAATCTATACTTTTCCTCCCTTCAAAAATCCAACAACCTCTGCTGGGTTTGAACCAGAAATCTTTGGATCTAAAATGCATTACACGAACCTAATCCACACAGGCATCTGTAGACGAGGGATGCACAGAAAAGACGCTCTCGCTATACACACAGAAACACCTCAAGGTTCGGATCTGACTCCTGCGCAATACCGGCTAAACATTGTATTGCTAAGGACACACTTCAACAGCGGTTGCCGAAACTTAAGCCCCTCGCGTGCTATCCCGCTGCGGGAGCGCGACCACGTCTTACAAACACTCAGCCTATCCCCCTACACAGCAATATTCCGTGAAAGAACCGGCGAGAGAGAAAAGTATGCCATCAGTTGTGGCAAGCGTGGATAAGCGGGAGGCGTGTTAGAGATGAAATTCGATTGATGAAGCAAAATCAGCGTTCACAGCTTTCGCAATCACTCTTAATATGTGACCCGTTGTGCGGAAAGGAACGCAAAGTCGCTAAAGGAAATTTTACAGCAGACTTGAACAAAAGTGTCTATGGTGTAAATATTGTATGTCTTGCGTTACCTTCTGGTCTTCCTAATAAACTAAGTTACGCAGCAGTTCAAGTCTTCCTCACTCGATGTCATGAAAACTTTGTACAATAGGCAAGACAATTAGTGAAAGCCGTAATTGCGTTTATTCTCAAAATACAGTTTTCTTAAGACCAACAGTCAATAATTAATATCTTCTGAAGTACTACACCTAGAAGCACAACTTTTTTTTTTCAAATTCTCTATATCTTATGCCAATTTTATGAACACAAAATTCTCAAAAATCCAAAAATCCAACTTTAAGTCTCTTTCAGCGCAATGGGTCACCTATGATGATTAAAAAATATTTTATAAGACCAACACTTTGCATACAGCCACATTTTTTCACTCTTTTCAGTTTAAAAAAAGAAGATTGTGACCTAGAATGGGCCATTTGTTGTTTTTTTAGAGAGAGAGATTTTTAAGGAAACTAGTAAATGTACCCGTGCTTCGCTACGGTATTCTACATTTTATACGGATAGCGAAATAAATTAAGTACATGTAGAGAATAAGATTTTTTAAATTGCATGTCTCTTAGCGTCATCCAGAAACAGCAGGGGGAGATTCCCATACGTTGTTTCCAATGTTAAGTGCAAGTTGCGGAGTTATGATGATAACGGCAGGCATACTTGCCTACTGCCATTCACAATCGAGTAGGGAAGTCTTCATTTTAATGGCAGGTCCCATTGCCTACCGCGTGGTATCAATCAATTTGGGGAGTTTTCGTTAAAATAGCAGGCCCTCTTTCCTATTTACATACAGATTACAGTTCAGGAGATTTTATTTTAATGGCAGACACCTTACCTACTGCCAGTCAAAATTGAGTTGTGGTGTTATCATTATAATGACAGGCCCCTTTTCTTAATGTCAATCACACCGAGATGGTGAGTTTCCATTATTAACAGCAGGCAACTATGCCTAATGCCAGTCACATTTTAGATTGGTAAATTTGTTTATAATGGCGGGCACACTTGCCTACGCCTAAACACAATCGGTTACGGGAGTTTTGAACAAAATTGCATACTCCCTTAATTTCTGCCAGTACAATGCTAGTCCTTCCTTACTAATGCCAGTTACACATGAGTTGGAGAAGGATCCCATTTCTACCGCCAGTCAATGTCAATACGGAGAGTTGAATGGAATGGAGCTGCAAGTGAAGGCCATGAACAGAAACTGGCAAATAAGTTAATTTGGGAGGGAGGATTTACACAAGTAGCACAAGAACCGACTCGTCTCAATAACTTACTAGATGTATTCTCGGTTAAACCATGGGAAATTGTTGATAAAACTGAGGTAATTGAAGGAATAGGTGACCATAAGGCTGTAATAATGGATGTAGGACTGGTACCAAAAAGGCTTAATAAGAGGGTCACACAAGACAAGAAATTGTACAGGAAAACTAAAGTTGATGAATTTGGGACTTACCTTAAATCACAATTCAGTTGTTGGATAAGTGAAGGGAGTAATGTGGATACACTTTGGGCTAAATTCAAAGGAATCCTTTGGGAAGGAGAGAAGAGATTTGTACCTGTTAAGAAGGGTAAAATGACCTCAGACCCTGTTTATTATACAAGGGAAATAAGAAAATTAAAAAGAAAATGTAGAATAGTAAACAGGAAAATCAAAGAAGGTAGGGAGAGTAGAGAAAGTAGAAAACAGCTAATGAGGGAACTGAATAGAGTAAAAAAGGAAGCAAAAGAGAATTATATGAATGGCATTCTTCAAGAGCGTAATGACCACAAAGGGAAGTGGAAAAAGCTGTATTCATATATCAGGAATCAAAAAGGAAAAGGAATCCAAATTCCTACAATGGTGGGAGAAGGGGGTGAACACTATTTAACAGATAGTGAGAAATCAAACCTCTTTAGTAGGGAATTTAGAGATTCAGTAGATGATTGTCAGGAGTTGGAAACCGAAACAGAAGCTACAGAGGGACAGACACAGAGGGAAACAAGAAGCTTCTCGTTCACAAATGAAGATATTTTCAGAGAAATCCAACTGCTTCAGCAAGGAAAAGCAGCAGGAAGTGATCAAATTACTGGCGAGGTGATAAAGACAATGGGGTGGTACATAGAGCCTTATTTAAGAGTTCTCTTTGACTATGTCATAAATAGTAGTGTAATACCAAAGGAATGGAAGGAATCTATAATAATACCAATTTATAAAGGAAAGGGTGATAAAAGGAAACCAGAGAACTACAGACCAATCAGCCTGACCAGTATAGTTTGTAAAATACTGGAGAGTTTAATATCAAAGTACATCAGAGGGATATGTGATGATAAAAATTAATTCATGAGGAGCCAGTATGGATTTAGAAAGAAATTTCCTTGTGAGGCACAAATGGTGGGATTTCAGCAAGACATATCAGATCAATTGGATTCAGGAGGCCAGTTAGATTGAATAGCCATAAATCTTTCCAAAGCCTTTGATAGAGTGGAACATGGAATATTATTAAAGAAATTGGAGGGAATACGATTGGACGTAAGGGTTACACGTTGGGTAAAAACATTTCTAAATTCAAGGGTTCAGAAAGTCAAAGTAGGAATTAACGTATCGCAGGAAGAGAAGGTTTGGAAGGGAATTGCACAGGGTAGTATAATCGGTCCGTTACTTTTCTTAATATACGTAAATGATTTAGGGAACAATATAACATCAAAAATAAGATTGTATGTTGATGACATAATTGTTTATAGGGAATAAATACCATTGAGGATTGTTCAGAATAACAAAGGGGCCTTGAGAGTATCCAACAATGGGTTGAAGAGAATAACATGAAGGTTAATGGAGGCAAATCAACTGTTACAACATTTACAAACAGGAGTTTCAAAACTGAATTTGAATATACTTTGGATGGGGTAGTTATCCCAAAAGATGGCAAGTGCAAATACTTAGGTGTAAGATTTGAAAGTAATTTGCACTGGAAGGGTCATGTGGGTGACATTGTTGGGAAAGCATACAGATCGTTACATGTCATAATGAGGCTACTTAAAGGATGCAACAAAGAATTAAAAGAGAAAAGTTACTTAAGTATGGTTCGTCCATTATTGGAATATGCAGACAGTGTTTGGGATCCTCACCAAGAATACCTAATAAAATAAATAGATAGTGTGCAGAGGAAAGCAGCAAGATTTGTAACAGTGGATTTCAGGAGAAAGAGTAGTGTATCAGAAATGTTAAAGAAACTAGGGTGGGAAACTTTAAGTAAGAGAAGGGAGAAAACTAGACTTATAGGTTTATATAGAGCCTATACAGGAGAAGCAGCATGGGGAGATATGCGTGAGAGGCTTCAGTTGGAAAATAATTATATCGGCAGGACTGACCACAAATATAAAATTAGAAGGAATTTTAGCAGAAGCGATTGGGGTAAATCTTCATTCATTGGGAAGGGTGTGAATGAGTGGAACTGTTAACCAGGGGTAGTGTTTGATCCTTCTCCAAAATCTGTACAGATATTCAAAAAGAGAATAAGCAGCAACAGAGAAAATAAATGTAATGTTAGAGGGCATTCGACCAGTGCAGGTTAATGTAAATAAAGAATGTGTGTGATTAAATTAATTCCATCCCCTGGTCTAAGGAGTTTGGACAGCAAAAGTAGGGGACTGCCCGTAGGGGTGAAGTACAGTGGGGACTTCGAGGGCCTGGGACCGCTACGGTAGCTGTGAAGGCCGTTCAGGAACTCTGAAAAGTGGTGGTAAAAGGGGCTCTGGTTAAGACGCAGCAGGTCGTTATGCTACTTAAGTTCCAGAATGGGTAAAGAAAAGAAAAAGGAAATGCAATGTAAATTTTAATCTTATACCAGTTGTACAGTATCATTTGAAGTAATTCCACATACTGTATATCAGATGACTATATTTGTAAGTAGTACAGGAGATATTATAAGAAGAATTTTGTAAACAATGTAAATTTATTAAGGATGAGCTGTGTGTTTAATGGAAAAAATTGTTAGCGTAAATTATATAATATTGTATTATAGGAAAATTTTATTCTCTTGTTAATTTAATATTTAGTGCTTGACAATAATGTATTTTAGTGTACCATTTGCCACCGAGGTAAACACCTCATTTGCAAATAAAGAGATTTTGATTTTTGATTGATTTTTTTAATGATTACAATAGTAGACGGCCTCCTGCTGAAAGTCACTATCGACTTGTAAAATATTAATTATAATGGCAGACACACCCTTTCTACATCGTTACAAATCAACTTCATTGAATCTATATAGATCGACATACGGAGTATATGCATGTTTACAATATTGCAAACCTTCATTTACAGATTAACTGTTGCTAAACGATACGTCATATCGACAAACGGATTGTACCATAGGACGTCTCATTTAGCGGTCTAAACGACTAGTCTTATGATATTTTCTCCTATCTCGTCTATTTATGGCTTAGGTTGAGTTGGAGACGTTGAATAGGGCGACATGTGGGTAAGGTTTTCCTAACAGTGCATTTCTTTTGGATACTTATGTGACAGCTACATTGGCTAACATATGGATACTGGGTTGGCCAAAGTTCGTGTAGAATTAGATGATTCTATCTTTCGTATAAGTGATTCAAACTATGAATTATACGTGTGAAAAATGCAAAATGTGCGTACAATCGAGAAATAGAGACGAATATAACGTATAAGAAATAGAGATACGACAAAACATCCTAGGACCAATGTTGTAGATCTTTCCAAATTGAAACGTGATTGTGCCATCCGTTTTGTGATACGACTTACCGTGTAGCCACGAAATACCTCGAAACAAAGGTCTGCACCGACATTAAAAATGCCTCAATATTTCGATATTTTTCGAAAGTAAAAGTAAAATATTTAAAGATCTTGAAAGCTTTCCGTCAATTATAAGCTAAGACATGTTTCCGAATTTCAATATTCTACCTCGTCTGGCAGATTGTGTCGCAATCTTGCTTTGAGGGTGAGGGGTGGGGGTAAAAAGTAGGACTTTCAGGAAACTACAGCTAAGAAATATATAATACATCTGAAACGGATAACTGTACGAAAATTTCGCCAAAATAGTAAATGTACAGCCATACGCTTGTTAAGATTTTATTTATATAGTTAAGGAATCTGCTCCACGCACAACACCTTTTGTGTTATGTCCACTGAAATTGGCCTGCAAAACTGACCGTTCATATCTCCCTGATTAATCGTCCTATCGAAAAAAAGCACAGGAGAAAGAATGCTTTAGAAATTAATTCCCCAAGTTTGGTCGATTTCCAGTCTTGTATATATTGTGGGACAGTAAAATCACGGTTTCGGTTCCCTACTGTATAAACCCCCAGAACATTCTGAGAATTTGACATGGTAAGGACCTGAAAACCTACTTTTGGACAGATGGATATGAAGTTTGGTTGAAATATCTCCAGTAGTTTTCAAGTTATAAGAAATACGCTTTACACGCACTCGCTTTTGAGTTAAGTCCGGTGAGACATGAGACGAAAAACGGTCCATTAATGATATATCCTTTATTAATCCTCCTATCGAACTTATGCATATGAGGAAGAAAGGTTTAGAGATTGAGTTCCATTAAGGCAGGTGGATTTCCATTAAGCTTGATTGTGTATGTTTTGTGGGAGTGCAAAATCACGGTTTCGGTTTCGTATAAACCCTCAGTCAATTGAGGGATTTAGAAACAATTCTGACCCTAAAACCTACCCAAGGACAGGTGGATTCTAAATGAAGTTTGGTAGAAATACATTCAGTAGTCTTCAAGTTATAAGAACTCAGACAAACAGGCACCAAAGCTAAAATATATGCAGGCGGTCATTATTACATCTAAAACGGATAACTGGATGGAAATTTCGCCAAAATAGTCAATGTACAGACGCACGTCTCTACAGTTTTATTTATAGAGATTAATCGTCCGTCCTCCCAGGAGGGTGACCATTCAGATGTGGAATACAGTCAGGTTACAATTTTAGTAGCGTTTAAAAATATCGAAATATGGAAATTTATTTTTCATCGTTTAATGCTGTTATCTTCTCTCTTTCAGGATTAGTGGGTGATGAATGTTAATCACGTTCTCAGGTACAGATGTAAATGAATAATTTGTAGAGACTATTGCTATTTTTTTTTTCTATTTTGCAGAATGGACATTACAACGTGTTCCGTGTTCGGAACAAAGACTCCCGATACATTCAACCGCACAGAGTGGTGCAGGTTTAAGTTTAAGTCTTCACGTTGCCAGGACTGCCATATTTTAAGCGCAACAAAAGCCGAAGCTGTGCAAATTAATCGCGCGAGGCGCACGACCATTTTGACGCATTTATCGCTCGTGTGCTACCGAGGACGTATGTTCACAGAAGATTAGGAATGGGCTAATATGAAAAAGCATGTCCTGATGAAAGAAATAGAAAGCCAGTGGCATGCACTGAACCCCATCTACCCCAGCGCTGCTATGGTAAATAACTTTGTATTAACATTATTTTATTATTCCTTAGAACGCTTTTTATAAACGTTAAAAGTTGCGAACATCTAAGCCAAGGCAAGTAAAACTGTCTCGATAATCCACTCGTATTACCGCAGTTCCGGTTCTCCAGCGAGCTCGATTTCCTTGTCGACGCGAAAGAGCTACCCCAGCGAAATTTTAAGTCACTTGGTTGACACATGCACTTGAAGCATCCTTTTCCTGGGAGCGGGGCGGGGTTGTGGGAACTTCCCCGACAACAATTTACGGCGACAGACGAGTTAGCTTGGGAAAGGTATGTTAGTTTTAATACTTGACACTCGAAGTGTTCAGCGCCACAGACTAGAGACTACAAGAAGAATGTCAACCCGTTAACAGTATAGCCACTTGCATATCGCCTTGCTAATAAAAAAAAGCCAGTTTATGAAATCAATTGTAATGTAGAAGAATATATTTTATTCTTGGATTTCTGCATGTATAACGTTTTACGAACAATTCATTGATAGCACGTGTAGCGAATGTTTTCCTATAGCTGCAGAAAAATATTTAGGTTGCCCAGCATGAACACACAGCTAAGCGCAAAATAAAAGAATTTTGTATTTGATTGTCTGTGATGGTGGTATATAGTGAAATGTTTTAGTGCTACTATTGGATTTTACATGAAGTTTCCGTGAGTTCTGTGCCATTCTTCATGAATATAACGTGTTGTACGACGTGACGAATATTTTCTCTCGTTTGTCGTTGATGCACGTACACTCAGTAAGCGAGTGAAACCATAAAACTTCGGCGACGGTAAAATACCAGTTACATTTTGCTTATTCAGTTTAGGTTAGGACTTTAAAGTTAAAAACAAACAGTTAGTCCCAGTGTACGTTTGTGAAAACCATGAGTGTACTGTACTACCACGAAGTGCCACTCGGTGAAACTAAGTACTTTGTTTAATATCTTCTATAAATTAAGTTATGATGGTGTCGTCACTGCCGTAATATGTGCGAGTGTGTGGTTGAAAATATTCTTGAAAAACCCTTCTCAGGTAGACCTATTTGCAAAAAATGCAGCCTTATAAAATGGTAATGTTGACTTTAGAGGGTGTAGTGGGGATACGATTGCTTACATTTAAAAAAAAAACATTTTTACAGCTGGGATAACGAATGTGTTCACCGCACGCCACTGCAGAGAGCATATAATATGCGCGCGATGTATGGTGACGAATTTAGAATTTACAATCGTTCATGATATTACGTTCTCAGTTCTGGATACATTTCATTGTTCAAATTAGAAAGAAAAGAAGGTTGAAGGTTGCAGGACATGCAGTAATAGCTACTTCTGAGTACCGAGTGTCCTAATGCAAAATAATACACAATTACCGGAAAAGAAACGAAAACAAATGACAGAAATCATAATATAATCTACTCTGACACACTAACTTGAGGACAAATTTGACCAGTGAAGCAGGCACTTACATTTTATTGTTTATCCTTATGGTAATATTTCGACATCTGATCGGAGGGTGTTTAAGTAACCAAAGTCTTAAAGCCGGTATCACAAATATTTGTTTTGAGTCAAGGTTCACTACTGAAAACACACTCTCGTGTGCGAAGATCACGGTTACAAACGAACATCAGAGTGACTGGTAAGGGTCAGTAAACAGCTACGAGGACTTGAGCTCGGAGCGGCAGGCAAGAGCCTCAGTAGGCTACGTTGAAATACTTTAATGTTAAGTCATCAGTCCAAAAGTGGTCTGAATCCTTGATCTACTATAGACTTAGTTTGTCAAAAATAAACCCCAGATAATTTTGTTTCTTCTTTTGTTTTTTATTGTTTTTTTTTGTTTTTGCTTTTTGCTAATGGCTGAACGTCACACTAAAACATCGAAGGTACGGATGGGAAAGGCAGCGCCCATGGACTTAATTAAGCATTTTCCTGGTGTGAAAATGGGCCACTGAAATCACATTCAAAATTTCCAAACGGTGAAATTTGAACCCACCATCCCACGAATGCAAACTCGCATTTACGAGACCCTGATCGCACGGCCAACTCGCTCGATCCCAGAGAATGAGCCAAACATTACACCATTCAGAGTGTCTGTTGATTTCATGAGCTTGCCCGTGGAACCTCCAGTTTTACGTGGAATCCGAACCAGAGAGATGTGACATTTTATTTCAAAGATCGCGCAAGCAGTGGCCAGGATTCTGGTCGCGACCGCCTTGGTAAAAATAACGTTGCCACTCGGCTACTGCATCTCTCATTTTTCACTCCATTTTATTTCTAACATTTGCCAAATATGAAATAACAGTAATTATAAAACGGGAGAAAAACATTCGATATTCCTTCACCCGATATTCATGATAAACGTTCAAACTCTCTAAATGTTGTCTGAAAATAGTGTTCTTTAACGTACCCTTAAATGTACTGCATACTTAATAATAACCTACCGTGGCTAGATTCATTCCCACAACCTTGAGCATAGGAGACGAGTGTCTAACTAACGACCCCGCACAGCCGATCAAATAACGTTACTACAGCACCAGTAGCTAAGTGAGAAACACCTTCCACAACGCCCACAGGTTTTGATAGTGCAAAGAATATTACTAGTCAAAGCACCGTGGCCGTGTGGTTAAGGTTGCGTATGAGCTTGCGTTCGGGAGATGGTGGGTTCGAATCCCACCAGTGGCTGCCCGGAAGATCATATTTTGATTCCGTCAGTGTTAAATAATTTATTCAAACAGCATTGTTTCAATTAAGATAAGGATGACTACGTGGCGCCACTACCACCACTGAAATTAACTATTACAACTGGCTGTTTATAATTTATTATCAATTTATAAAATGGTTGCTTTCCAAAACACCTTCAATAAATGCAGGCGAAAATCAACTTTCTCAAGATAGGATGCCACTTATTAACAAATTATTGTTAAAAATATAATATTCAAAAATAACAAACATAATACTACGAATTATTCCATTGATCTCCAAGGGCTGAGACGGCAGTGCGTCGTCCTCTCACCGCTGGGTTCCGTGGTTTAAATCCCGGTCACTCCATGCGAGATTTTTGCTGGACAAAGCGGAGGCGGGACAGGTTTTTCTCCGGGTACTCCGGATATCCCTGACATCTTTCATTCCAGCAACACTCTCCACTATCATTTCATTTAAACTGTCAGTCATTAATCATTGCCCCAGAGGAGTGCGACAGGCTTCGACAGCCTATCCTCGCCCCAAGATTGGGGGCTTCATTCGTTCCATCCCTGAGCCGGTCACTGACTTGAAAACAGGTTTCAGGTTTTCATTCCATTGATCTCCCTAACCGTAACAACCAAGTTCAAAAACAGAGAACAAAAATGAATTCGCCCGATGCATTTTCAAAACGACCACTTTTAAATCATCATCATCATCATCGTCATCATCATCATCATCATCAATCATCATCTAGTAAAGGCAATGCCTTGTCGCTATAGCCATATCTGACGATCTCCTGTTAGCCTCTTCATGTTGCTATATGAGCCACTGACGGCGTTCTTCATGTATTACATCCTTGTTCGTCCCCTGCATCTCTTTCCCACTACTTTACCTTCAATGATGATTTGGAGAAGAAAGTCATGTCTCAGTACGTGTCCAAGGAATTTTGTTTTCCTTTACCGTATTCAATAAACAAGGTCATTTGTTTTCTTATCCATCCAACTTGTTTTTGTAATTCTTCTCCAACACTACGTTTCTGAAGCCTCAAGTTTTGTATATTACTGTTTCCCTAATGTCGATATAAACCATTTTCTGAGTGTTTATTAATTTAGACCATTTTAATTGATACGTTAAATTTTGTGTAAATCAGGCTAAAGTAAAAAAAAAATCAGCATGATCCTATCTTATGAGTAGTTCTTGGTAGAACCGAAAATCCAGGACGTTCCGAAATCATTGAATATAATCGCAGAGCTACAGCATCGATTTATAACCCACCTTAAACGAAGCTGCAGGGTGTGCTCTGGGACCAAACTCCAAAGTCCCATTATTATGTTAATTACTATCAAGTTGATGTACACATGCCACTTACAGCGTTCAACATAACAGTCCCCTAACGGCTATCTCCAAATACATCCCAGGAAACCTTTATCAGTGACTGATTTATTGAGTATGTCCTGCTTATCAGCAACATTACAGTAATATTTATGAGAGCAATTTTCAGTTCGTATTAGTCTGATAATTTACTGTGACATGGATACCAGATCAATACGCCCACGATCCGAGCGGCTATTTAGCTTCAGTACTGACGCGGCCGCGGGGTTGGTGTGAATTACCATAACTACAAAAATTAACTACTTTTCGGTTTTTACAACAATCGATTGTAAATTCGTTCCTCTACCTGCTGAATAAAGATTGTCACTCATTTCGAACAGTCTTTTATGCAGTACAATTCGTAACTATTAAGCATGTTGGTATTTTTCATGTGAAAAAAAAGTATTGCCTGTTAAGAATGTTTTGCTAACCATACCTTGACATATCAGTGAGAACCATGCGTGTATAATCAGTACCATCATTTCTTTCCACCTGGTGGCCATGATATTAATTTATGGTCTGACATCCTGGTTATCTGGATCGATTCCCATTGATTCAAAAATGTCACTATCAGAATGTTGACCGGCAGGGCAAGCGAGGTGATGGCATACAATTTCTAATCACTAGATTGCGTGGCAAAAGTCTGAATTCAATTCAAGACCCCTCAACAATGTTGATATGGAGTGAGGGCGTACGACGCTGTTGTTGGTTTCACATGCACTCTACATCATCATCATCATCATCATCATCATCATCATCATCATCATCATCATCATCATCATCATCATCTTCTTCTTCTTCTTCTTCTTCTTCTCCTCCTCCTTCGCAAACGCACGCACGCACGCACTCTCTCTCTCTCTCTCTCTCTCTCTCTCTCTCTCTCTCTCTCTCTCTCTCTCTCTCGGTCGTGCAAGTCACCCATGCACATCAGCTAGAAAGATCCGCACCAGAATTTTCCGGAGATCACTATATCACATTAGCATCATTCCTACATGTCAATTAAAACAGGATCAAGCACATGAGTAAGATAATATGTCTAGTGATAACAGCGAAGAAAATAGTTAAGAAAAATCATATATATTCATAATCACAAGCAAAAAACGTAACTTGTCGAAATACAAGGACATATCTCAATAATTAGTAATATAATTAACGTATTTGCGTTTAAAGAACACGTTTTATAAAAATGAATATGTCCTAATATGTGGTGTTTTGGTTCTTAAATAATACTATTTTTTAAAGTATCTGGTGGGGACAAAACACTGTTCATATGTCCGGATCCATGGCTAAATGGTTAGAGTGCTGGCCTTTGGACACAGGGGTCACGGGTTCGAATCCAGGCAGGGTCGAGAATTTTAATCATAATTGGTTAATTCCGCTGGGTGTATGTGTCCTCTTCGTCGTCATTTCATCCTCATCACGACGCGCAGGTCACCTACGGGAGTCAAATCGAAATACCTACATCTGGTGAGCCGAACTTGTCCTCGGACACTCCCAGCACCAAAAGCCAAAGGCCTACACCAATTCATTTACTGTTCGTATGGCTATTTCAAAGGCCTGGAGTATATGCATAACCACTTAACGGGGTAGACGGACAAGTTGCCGGTTTAACTCCTAGCCTTTCCAGTGCACGGGCACCTGTTATCACTGCTGTACAACGGCTTGTCATCTCACCAGGCTGAATATTCCTGTTAAATGGATTACAGTGCGAACGGACTTGTCTCCGCCAGATAATATTCCCTCTCATGAAAAGTTCAAGATTTGTTGTCATATTAGCTTCACAGTAAACACTTCATAATAACCCTCTTCGTGGTCATATAACAATGTTACCGGTTTTACGTCGCACCAATTACTTTAACGGATTTTGAAGCTGCTGAGGTGCCATAATTTTGTCCCGCCCGAGTCGATTTTACGTGACATTAAATCTAGCCACATTAGGCTTCAGATACTATCATACTGAGCCGGGATGGAATCTGCCAATTTTAACTCAGAAAACCAGTTGTTACTCTGCAATATGAGCTATTCATCCCTATCACTTCAAGGGCAGAAAAGCGTAATGTTGTTGATAGCATTCTGAGCACCATACAACATCTAGTTCGCAAGTGCTATGTTAGTTTTTAAATGAAAGCCTCATCCAATGGAGCATGAGGTAAAGTTTTCCTTTATTTTCTTCTTCTCCTTGTTCCTGTCGGTTTTCCATATTTATTGGGGTAGGTAATGACTGTGCATTGGCTCAGTTTTACGGCTGCGTGCCCTTTTCGACACCAATCATATGTGGAAGGATGTAATATCTCTTACGTGTCTCTGTGGTGGTTCTAAGTGTTGAGTGATCCTTGCAGATGAAGAGACGTGTATTAAAACGAACAGAAACATCCAGTCTCCGAGTAGGGCAATTAACCTCACCCAGTTAAAATCCTCGACCAGGCCGAGAATCAAGCTCGGGGCCCTCTGAACTGAAGGCCAGTGCGCTGACCATTAAGCTAAGGAGTCGGACGTAAAGTTTTCCATTGTTTGGTGCGAAAAGCACCTGCCTTCTGATAGGAAGATGAGCCATGGGAGAAAGGAGTTACGTTTCACAATGTAGTCGTCGTCAGAGTGCCAAAGGTAATCGAATTAGACATGGAACGTAGCGAATGAAGTAACGTCACTCCGCTGATCACAAAATTTCACTCCATTTACATCAAAAGCGAAGTCCTTGGGTCTCGGATACCGTTCAGTAAGATAGTCTGGTGATCTGATATGAGTTCTTTCAGTTTCAAATCTGGCCTTTCTGATTGGTTTACCACATCGAAGGAGTTCGCTTTTGATTTAGAAAGAGTGACAATGACATTGACATTGTTTTTACATCCGGGTAACTACTTTTGCGGTTTTTGAAGACGCCAAGATGCCGGAAATTTTACCAGCAGTAGTTCGTTTACTCCGGACTGAGCAAGGATCGAACATGCCAGCCTAAGGTCAGAAGGAACTTTCGTGGTCGATGTACGTTGTGCAAGGTAAGAGATTTTTTTTAAAAAACGAGAGTACCAACGACGGCCACTTTGTGAAGTAATTCCTGTATCCTTTTGATAGTCTTCTTTTCCATAAGCAGATTATTTTCTCTCCAAGCAAATGTGAACTATCCATTGATCTCCTGTGGACGAAGTTCCTTTTTTCCCTTCTGCAAGTAATATTACGCTTGCGAAATAGACGTTGTTGTAGCACTTTCAACGTTACCGACAACTTTACACTTTGTCGAACATTAAATGGCATTGGATTACTCATCAGTACATTTGGAAAATGCTTGACGTTAATTCGTGTCCTCGTCCGGAGATATTGCATCTGTTTTCAGGCACAACCCCAATGGAGGTGAAATGCATGTGTCTTTTTAACATATCTGCCCTTCTGCCAATCATCAATTTCTCACAGTACCAGCAATCGAACCCGGGCCTCTTAGGGCGCACGTAATTACATTGTGGAGTGGTTAACTAATAGCTAGTCGCCTTTGGTCGGAGGAATTAACTTGGTAATTTTTTCTTTTTTTAGTTTAAGTGACCTGCAGGATCATGAGACTTTCTAAAAGTAAATTTCCCAACTTCTTCTGAAAAAATCACACACATATCCTTACCTCCTCTACAAGGCATTCATTCTTCATTCGTATGTTCATTAGAATGCTTTAAATAATAAAATAAGGAAATATTCGCACAATTGACACTTCCAGTGAAGACAGAAATGTAACGATATTCACGTTTATAGGGCGTTCATACTGGCTCTTTTCCCAATTTATTGAATTCGGGAGATGATGTAGATTTGGGCCAGTTTTATGGCTGGACACCTATCCTAATGGGAGCCCTATGTGCAGAGAACTGTTCACTGTTACTTACTTTTCTGGTGCTTCGTAGTGTGTTGCATGTAGCTGAAGAGCGACATATTAAAACATACAAAAAATACCCAGTCCTAGAACCACTTGAACAATTAAAGTACTGGCTGCATAATGTAAATGGTTGAGACTCATCTTCCTTGAAAGACTAGAGATAGGAAGTTCATATTCACAGGACATGTTCATTAGTTCGTTCTGCAGAAACGATTAGCATTTCAGTAACCTTGGTTCAGCGTGTGTGCTGTTGCCTACTAGGCACTGGGGACTCCATCGGCACAGATAATTTGTTCCATGCGTGATGGCATCAACGTGTATAAGGTGCGAATCGCGTCCTGGGGTATATTCATCCATGCTGCATTCACCTGGTTCCACAGTTCCACTTTGGTGTTTGACATTGATTCACAGCGCCACACTCGTCGTTTCGCAATATCCCACACATTTTCAATTGGCGACAAGTCCGGTGATCGGGCGGGCCAGGGCAACAGTCTGACATCCTGTGACAACAAGAAGGAACGTGTTCGTGCATCAACATGTCCAACTGAAATATGGCGTCTAGGGTGGCGTGCAGAAAGGCTATGGCTACGGGTCGCAGGATGTCATTTACGTAGGTCAAACTGGTCACAGTGCCCTGTACACGCACCAGCTGTGATTTGTGGTTGTACCCAATAGTACCCCACACCATAAGGCCTTGAGTTGGCGCTGTATGTCACGTGCGAATCCAGTAAATAAATAATGTCTCTCCCCCTGTCTGCGGCGAACCAAAATGCAACCATCATTTTCAAACAAACAGAACCTGATTCATCCGAAAACACTATCTCTTGCCATTCCTGTCTCCGTTCACGTTGTTCTATACAACATTGCAGTCTAGCATGTTTATGCACCTTAGACAAAGGCAGGCGGAGATGTGGAAGACACGCCGGTAACCCAGACCGTAATAAACAGCGACGGACTGTCACTGTCACTCCAGATAGTGTACGATGTGTTACACTGTTCCACTGTTGCGCTAGAGCCGAGGAGGATGCACAACTGTCCTTCATTGGCATTCGGATGAGGTGTCGATCTTCTCGGGGGGAGGGGGATGGAGGGGTTTCTGACCAGACCCATTTTGTCGTGTTCTACGGTCTTCTGTGAACCATTCTGTATACACGCGTTGCACTGCCGACACACTTCGTCCCACACGAGCAGCAATTTCCCGGATGTATACATCACGTTCTATCGTGCCAATAATGCGCCCTCTTTCAAACTCTCTGCGAGGCATCCTGCACGTCTGCTTAAGTCACACTGATCCATTACCTTCAGTTTATTGTGACAACGAGAGCCGCAGGTACATTGTACCAGTCTGTGGTGATGCGCCGGGATATCGATGTGGTCCTTGAATGTGAGGGACGACATGGTTCAAACTCTAATAATTTCTTCAGAACATAAAAATGAACATGTCTTGTGAATATGAACTTCGTATCTGTGGTCTTTCAAGATGTTCTGGTTTTTATGAACATGGGTGTATGTTGACAACTGCGGGATCAAAACTCCGAGAGACCGCTAGGTATTTAACTATCCTTAATATGTCAGATTCCTGCATCATTAAACGTACGGGAACGATCAAAGTGCTACTCCGGGGCGTATCGTTGTGTTTCTTAAACTCGGTAGCAGTTAAAAGGAGGTAAATAATAATAATAATAATAATAATAATAATAATAATAATAATAATAATGTTATTGACTCTATGTAACACTAACTACATTTTCGGTTTGCGGAGACGCCGAGGTGCCGGAATTTTGTCCCGCAGGAGTTCCTTTACGTGCCAGTAAAACTACCGACACGAGGCTGGCGTACTTCAGTACCTTCAAATACCACCGAACTGAGCCAGGATCGAACTGCCAAATTGGAGTCAGAAGGCCAGCACCTCAACCGCCTGAGCCACTCAGCCCGTCAGGTAAAATAATTAGTGTCCTCATTAACAAAGAATAATCTTTCTTGATAGTTGTATATCCAGAATATAAATAACCATAAGAATTTCGGGAATAGGACGCGTCCAGAACGATAGTGTTCAATATCCTGAGCTCTGTGTTACTTTTCAGACCCCCTCTACGTTGATTCCGTTTCGTTCCTGGCTCCATTCCCATTGATAGCTAACTGACGTTAAACTAACTTCACGGTAGAGGTGATTCACAACAATCAAAAGTTCACCAACGAAGCTCGAGTTCTTCCCAAAGTTCGTACATAGGTAGATGTAGACTCGGAATAATGCATAGGGCGTGCATTGAGCCAAGGCAGTCGCGCTCTCAGAGAACGGAAACTCGCCCAATACCTTCATAAATCCAGAGAAATCAAAAGTACTGGCATGAAAGATACATTGGGTGATATCGATGTATCTATAGGTATTACGTTGTTATCTTAACCCAGAACTTAGTAGCGCAGGCTGAATTCAACAGCTTGATGCAATATAGGGTGTGTACAAACTGTAATTTCCTGGATCAAAGCAGGGAAAGAAGTTCCTATGATCATGTCCGATAATGCGTTGTTATTGCGTTCAACATGGCTACTACCATATTGACGGTTTTGTCGTTCGTAGTCCCTGGTAGTCGAGTGGCATGGTTACTGGTTTATAACATAGGCGACTGCGGTTCGAATCCCTGTCAATACATGTAGTATTTATTAAATGGAATTCACACCCCTGTGGTCCGAATTCCACGTAAAATTGAAACTTGCATGGCTATGATCATGATATAAATAGTCACTTAGAACTGCAAGCTTGCTATGTTTTTTTACACTTTATTAAAACAGTTTTAGCTATGCTCAAAAACAATAAATGTGGGACAAACATAATATGAAGAACCTTGGGCCGACCAAGATGATTGCCGCTAAAACCGATGGGCTGCTAATACACTGCCTGACAGAGCAAATGCAACACCAAGAAGGAGTGGTTCGAAAGGGATGAAAGTTGGGGAAAAGACAGAGACGGCACGGACGAATAATTGATGTTTATTTCAAACCGATATGCAGGTTACACAATGCGCACGGCATCGACTCAGTAGGATGTAGGACCACCGCGAGCGGCGATGCACGCAGAAACACGTCGAGGTACAGAGTCAATAAGAGTGCGGATGGTGTCCTGAGGGATGGTTCTCCATTCTCTGTCAACCATTTGCCACAGTTGGTCGTCCGTACGAGGCTGGGGCAGAGTTTGCAAACGGCGTCCAATGAGATCCCACACGTGTTCGATTGGTGAGAGATCCGGAGAGTACGCTGGCCACGGAAGCATCTGTACACCTCGTAGAGCCTGTTGGGAGATGCGAGCAGTGTGTGGGCGGGCGGGCATTATCCTGCTGAAACAGAGCATTGGGCAGCCCCTGAAGGTACGGGAGTGCCGCCGTTCGCAGCACATGTTGCACGTAGCGGTGGGCATTTAACGTGCCTTGAATACGCACTAGAGGTGACGTGGAATCATACGCAATAGCGCCCCAAACCATGATGCCGCGTTGTCTAGCGGTAGGGCGCTCCACAGTTACTGCCGGATTTGACCTTTCTCCACGCCGACGCCACACTCGTCTGCGGTGACTATCACTGACAGAACAGAAGCGTGACTCATCGGAGAACACGACGTTCCGCCATTCCCTCATCCAAGTCGCTCTAGCCCGGCACCATGCCAGGCGTGCACGTCTATGCTGTGGAGTCAATGGTAGTCTTCTGAGCGGACGCCGGGAGTGCAGGCCTCCTTCAACCAATCGACGGGAAATTGTTCTGGTCGATATTCGAACAGCCAGGGTGTCTTGCACATGCTGAAGAATGGCGGTTGACGTGGCGTGCGGGGCTGCCACCGCTTGGCGGCGGATGCGCCGATCCTCGCGTGCTGACGTCACTCGGGCTGCGCCTGGACCCCTCGCACGTGCCACATGTCCCTGCGCCAACCATCTTCGCCACAAGCGCTGCACCGTGGACACATCCCTATGGGTATCGGCTACGATTTGACGAAGCGACCAACCTGCCCTTCTCAGCCCGATCACCATACCCCTCGTAAAGTCGTCTGTCTGCTGGAAATGCCTCCGTTGACGGCGGCCTGGCATTCTTAGCTATACACGTGTCCTGTGGCACACGACAACACGTTCTACAATGACTGTCGGCTGAGAAATCACGGTACGAAGTGGGCCATTCGCCAACGCCGTGTCCCATTTATCGTTCGCTACGTGCGCAGCACAGCGGCGCATTTCACATCATGAGCATACCTCAGTGACGTCAGTCTACCCTGCAATTGGCATAAAGTTCTGACCACTCCTTCTTGGTGTTGCATTTGCTCTGTCAGTCAGTGTATTAAAGTATACCGGACCGACTAGTTCAGAAGTTAGAGGGCTGGCCTTCTGAGTCAAACTTGACATGTTCGATACTGGCTCAGTCCAGTGGTATACGAAGGTGCTCAAATACGTCAGCCTCATGTCGGTAGATTTACTGTCACGTTAAAGAATTTCTGTGGGATAAAATTCTGGCACCTAAGCGTCTCCAAAAGTCGTTAAAAGCAGTTAGTGGGACGTAAAATCAATATTATTATTATTATTATTATTATTATTATTATTATTATTATTATTATCATTATTATTATTATTATTATTATTATTATTATTAGACATTAATGTTCTGGGACAAAAAGGGGCTGATGGTCCTGAGAAAACGGGAGAGCGAACCTAGAGGTCAGAATTCGACAGATCATTGATAGACCTAAATAGGACAAAAGGTACCTGTAATTGATGACATAACCATAGGAGAATCCGACATGGCGAGGTTAATCCCTTTGATATATTAGATGTACGATACAGGAGAAGCGACAGCCAATTTTAGACAGGATGTACTCCCAAGAAAACAGGTGTCGAAAATTATTATTATTATTATTATTATTATTATTATTATTATTATTATTATTATTATTATAGGAATAATTAGGAGAAGAAACACGAACTACTAAGGGAATTTTTCCCAAAAATTATTTTAAGACACGTAAATATAAATTTTCATGAAAACATCAAGCGTAGAATGTATTTTTTATGGAAATAAAACGACATAAATATTTAAATGAAACATTTTATTTATGAAATTCTAATATCTGCTTTACACTCTTTTTCTTAGAGGAACTTTTACTTATTCCAGTTATACAGCTACCTTAGCACTAAGCTCGAACGCTATTGTTTTATTAATATTACATAACTATTTACAATTACATCATCAATGAACAGTTTTACCAATGGAAAGAAGTAGACAAGAATGTTCTGGGACAAAAAGGGGCTGATGATCATGAGAAAACGGGAGAGCGAACCTAGAGGTCAGAATTCGACAGATCATTGAGAGACCTAAATAGGACAAAAGGTACCTGTAATTGATGACATAACCTCTGAATTACTGACTGCCATAGGAGAATCCGACATGGCGAGGATAATCCCTTTTATATATTAGATGTACGATACAGGAGAAGTGACATCCAATTTTAGATAGGATGTACTCCCAAGAAAACAGGTGTTGAAAATTGTGAAAACTACCCCGCCATTAGTTTACAACCTCATGTCTGCAAAATTTTAACATGTATTATTTACAGAATGCCGGCCCCGCGGTGTAGGGGTAGCGTGCTGCCTCTTACACGGAGGCTCCGGGTTCGATCTCCGGCCAAGTCGGGGATTTTTACCTGCATCTGAGAGCTGATTTGGGGTCCACTCAGACTACGTGATAACAATTGAGGAGCTATCTGACGGTGAGGTAGCGGCCCCGGTCTAGAAAGCCAAGAATAATGGCCGAGAGGATCCATCGTGGTGACCACACGACACCTCGTAATCTGTGAGCCTTCGGGATGGGCAGCGGTCGCTTGGTAGGACATGGTCCTTTGGGGCTGTTGCGCCATGTGGTTTGGTTTGGTTTGGTTTGGTTTGGTTTATTATTTACAGAAGAAACCTCCATGGCTCAGACGACAGCGTGCCGACCTCTCACCGCTTGGTTCCGTGGATCCCGGTCACTCCATGTGAGATTTGTGCTGGACAAAGCGGAGGTGGGACAGGTTTTACTCTGGGTACTCCGGTTTTCCCTGTCATCATTCCAGCAACACTCTCCAATATCATTTCATTTCATCTGTCAGCCATTAATGATTGTCGCAGAAGAGTGCGACAGGCTTCGGCAGCCGGTACAATTCTCATCCTCGCCGCTAAATGGGGGCTTCATACATATCATTTCTTACTCATTCAAATGATTGGAAAGAGGATGTGGATTTTCATTTTCATCATTTACAGAAGAATGGAAAGACAAGTTGAAGCTGAGTCGGGAGATCAGTTTAGCTTCAGAAGAAATGTAGAAACACACAAAGCAATTCTGACTTCACGTTTGATTTTAGAGGATGGAATTAAGGAGGACAAGCCCGCATGCATTGCATTCCTAGATCTAGAAAACATATTCCATAAGGTTGATTGCACCAAACTATTTGAGATTCTTAAGGTGATCGGGATCAGATACCGAGAAAGAAGAATTATCTACAATCTGTAAGGACATCAGTCTGCAGACATAAGAATCGAGGGCTGTGAAAAAGAAGCCGCAATACAGAAAGGAGTGAGACAAGGCTGCAGTTTGTCCCCTCTCCTCTTCAAAGTTTATACAGAACTGTCGTTAAAGGAAATCAAATGCGAATTTGGAAAGGGAATCACGATCCCAGGAAAGGAAATCAAAACCCTGATATTTGCCGATGATATTATTTTATCTGAGATTGCACATGATCTGAAAAAATTGTTGAATGGTATAGACAGAGTCTCAGGTAAAGAGTACAAGATGAAAATAAATCCAAACAAAAGTAATGGAGTGCAGTCTAACGAAGTCAGATGATTCAGGAAATATTATATTAGGAAATGGAGTCTTATAAGAAGTAGATGAATATTGTTACTTGGGCAGTAGAATAACTAACGGTGGCAGAAGTAAGGAGGACATAAAATGAAGACTAGAACAAGCTCACTTCAAACATTGATGCGGGAATTGGAAAGGTATGTTTGAAGACTTTCGTCTGGATCGTACCATTGTATGGAAGTGGAAGATGGAAAACAACTAGCTCAGAAAAAGGGAGAATAAATCTTCTGAAATGTGGTTTTACAGAAGAATGCTGAAGATGAGATGGGTAGATCGAACCACTAATGAAGGTGTGCGGAATCGAATTGGTAGTTCGAGAACGATTTGGATAAATTTGATCAGAATAAGAGATGGGATATATCTTAAGACACCCAGGACTTGAGGGAGAAGTAGGTGGTAAAATCGGTAGGGATACACCAAGGTGTGAATATGACAAATAGATTAGATTAGATTAGATGTAGGATGTAGTAGTTACGTGGAAATGAAAATGTTCGATCAGATTAGGGTGGCATGGAGTTCTGCATCAAATCAGTCTCTGTACTGATGGCCCAGACAAAGACAACCCGTTTTCAATGTGTTTATAAGTAGACCTACTATAACTATGTTTTTGTTATAGACAATTGCTTTTTGCTCTAACGGTGTTTGAAATACACAAATAGATAAACAAAACGTCTAATATACGTATAAATAGGCTTATTTTACAGACTCTGAAGTAATATTTAACAATGATTAGCGGTCACTTTTTCTGTGTGTTTTACGTCACAGAGACACAGACAGTTCTTATGGTGACGATGGGATAAAACGGAGCTAGTATTAGAAATGAAGCGACTGTGGCCTTAATTAAGGTACAGTCCTAGAATATACCTGGTGTGAAAATGAGGAAAATACGAAAAACCATCTTCAGGGTGGTATATTCGCTTGGTGGTTTGTCCATAGGTCAATAATGTTGACACTTGGTAGGGTAGAGTAGTTAGTTCTATGGTTAGTTCTACCCCCCCCCCGGCCGCCTTGACCCCCGGCAATTAAATTGGTACTCATTTTTTGGCGTAGGCTGAGTGAACCTCAGGACCATGTGCACCTCTGGAAGCGAAAACATCGTTTCTTAAATTTTTTGACTTCCTGGTGGGGAATCGAAGCCACGTCCTTTCGTGTGAACCGAGCGTGCATTTACCACCTCGGTATGGACGCCTCTAACTTTCATACTAAGTGGGATAAATGTATTTGCTCTATATTCGACCACCAGTTGTGCTTACTTTTGATACAGGCAGAGCAAATGTTAGGGAAATGTGTCTGCATCGAAGTGTAAGCCTCATTTCTAAAGTTTCGATTTCCTAGCTGGAAATCAAACCAGTGACCTACTAGCTGCACTGGCTTGTGTTGCATAGGCTAAACTGCTTCCAATAATAATAATAATAATAATAATAATAATAATAATAATAATAATAATAATAATAATAATGTCTGTCTTTGTGGTGTAGTGCTTAGTGTGAGCTGCCACCCACGGAGACCTGGATTCGATTCCAATCTCAGCCATCCTCGTAGTGGTTTTCCGTTGTTTCCCATTTCTCCTTCCTATCCCCCCAAAAGGCCCTGTTCAGCTTAGCAGGTGAGGCTGTCTGGGCGAGGTACTGGTCCTCCTTTCCAGTCGTATGCCCTCGACCCAAAGACTCACGCTCCAATACACTGCCCTTGAGGGGGTGGAGGTGGGATCCCTCGCAGAGTCCGAGGGAAAAAGTTAACCTTGAAAGGTAAACGGATTAATAATAATACTAACATTATGAGGAGTCAGAATGATGCAATTTATCCCTAGAGAGGGGTTCTTTGACATATTAGTAGGTAAACTGACGTGATTAACATCTAAATACTTTAAATGTCAACTGACTTCACTGGGATTCGATCCAGTGCTCTTGAGCACACGAGGTACGATCCTAACGAGCTACGCTGGTTAGCGAAAATAGCAACGAAACACTGGCTGGATCATTGTTAGAAGTATAGACTTCTATTAACTGTAATTACTGGTTAACACAGTCTTAACAATGTCATGCGATTCTGTATCCGAGAGAGAGACTTGCTCGCTCGGTATGACAGGAGCAAGAAACTTCCGTATTTTATAGGAGCTACTAAATCTATACCGTACAAGACGCTAGAGTCAAGTTATAAGCTGCTTGCGGGTCTGGAGAAGCCTGGCAAAGCAGAAGCTTACAGTCTCTTCTTTTCAAAAAGATTAATGCATCTCAAATTGCATATCCTGTCTCTGGCTCCATCTAATGGATTGGGTGTGACACTGTGTAGGTAGATGTTCGGTCATAGATGTAAAGATCTATATTGAATTTAAGCATGCATGATCGTTTAACACCTAAGTTGTCAACACTATTACGATCTAGTTCAGGGCCTCTCAGGGTGCATGCGCGTGGAGCATGCACTGTGCACGGTGCAACAGACGACTTCGCTTGGTTGACCAGAGTGCAGACCTCCCACTCCTCGATTTGGAGCAATAGCGCTTACTCTCTCTTTCCTCACGCCTGTCTCGCTCGCTCCGCCTGTCATACCTCTGCCCCACTTGCGCCGTAGCGCTCCAAATCCGGGCTGAGTTGAGCCGAGTATAGCCGAGTAGAGCCGAGCTTAGCCGAGTAGCCCAGAGACGAAGCGTTGATCCGAGTCATGCCGAGCGGCACCGATGCACAGTGCACAGAGCTCTTGCGCCTCGCTCTGCACGCGTGAGATTTTGGGCGTTTGAGAGACCCTGATCTAGTTGGATAGCTGATGTTGATTTGTGGGTGTCAAACACAAGGCGCGCCCCGTGGGAGTTTTTGAAAAACAATAGCAAGGTGTAAAGTTGTCTCCTGATCATACGTTAAGATGGCTAATATGGTCCCTTCTTGGTGATATCTGTGCGGAACTAGAGCCTTCTACGAAGATTATTACGTTGTTATAAATCAAAACCAAACCCCATGGCGCAACAGCCCCGAAGGGCCACGGCTCATCAAGCGACCGCTGATCAGCCCGAAGGCCTGCAGATTTTTTAGATGTGTTGGTCAGCACGACGAATCCCCTCGGCCGGTATTCTTGGCTTTCTAGACCGGGGCCGCCATCTCACCGCCATATAGCTTCTCAATTATAATCACGTAGGCTGAGTGGACCTCGAAACTGACCTCAAATGCAGGTAAAAATCTCTGATCTGGCCAGGAATCGAACCCAGTGACTCCAGGTAAGAGGCAGCCACACTACCCCTACACCGCGGCAATAATATGAATTGATACGTTCATGGCCGGAATAGACAGACATTATAATATTTTTGCCGTGTCCAAGAAACCAAAACCACTTACAATAGATCAACGGTCCGCAGCAAACCCGGACCCGCTGCCCCCTTCATTGGCAGAAGTTGGCCAAATCATTCAACTTAAGAATAATAAGACAGCTGGAGAGGATTCTATCGTTGCCTGAACTGTGGAAATATGCTGGAAGCAATGCCGTGGGCAAGCTCACCAAGATCATCCAGAACATCTGGGAAACAGAGAAATTACCACTTGAGTGGAAATCGGCTCTGATCCATCCGCTTCACAAAAAGGGAGATTTTACTGAACGAAACAACTGCCGTGGAATTTCCCTCGTCCAGGTAACATACAAGATTCTCTCCGAGGAGTTACTAACAAGGGCAGAAAATCAGCTGGATAGCCAACTGGAATAATGTCAGGGAGGCTTCACGAAAACCCGATCCTGTGCTGAACAGATCCTCAACCGTAAAACTGTACTTGCATACTCCAAAATAAGAAACCGCAAGGTGGTCGTCACCTTTGTTGATTTCAGAAAGGCCTACGATTCCGCCGATAGAGAAACGCTTAACAAAGTACTCAAGGAACTGGGGCTAGACAACAAAACTCGCAGACTCATCCTAGTCACCTTGACCAACACCAATTCCAAGGTTAAATTTAGAGGTGAGATCTCACAAAGCTTCGAGATAAAAACTGGAGTGAGACAAGAGTGTGAACTTTCCCCACTTCTCTTCAACTGTGTCCTTGAAAAGGTTGTGAGAGAATGGCGCAAGGAACTGGTCAACTTGGGTGTTCGGAGTGGTGTCTACTTGGGCCGTAAGAACAATGGACTGGTTGTAGATTACCTGGCCTTTGCAGATGACAAGGCACTGATTGCTGATTCTCTTGAAATGGCAACAATGCAGGTAAATTGCCTCAGGAAACAGGCCGCCAAAGTGGGTCTTTAGGTGTCGCTGGAGAAAACAGAATTCTTCACCAGCTTCAAAGAAGCTAACAGAGAGATGTTCCTAGAGCAGGGAAACATCAAGAGGACTGAGAAATTTAAATATCTCGGTGAATGGATTGAACCTAACTTATCAGAAAGAGCATCATTATCCATGAGATTCAACAAGTTGGAACTAGGCTATCGACTGACTATGAACACCTACACCAAGAAATACCTGTCACCCAACCTGAAATTTGAAAACTACACATCAGTCATACGACCAGAAGCCCGGTATGCCATGGAGTATCTTTCCATGAACCGAAAAGTTCTGGTAGAGAAATTGGAAGTCAGAGAGAGCAGAATCCTCAGGAAGATCCCTGGCCTGGTAAAAGAAGATGGGTAATTCCGAAGGCGACATAACTCCGAGCTCCGCGAACATTCTGAGAGGCTCTCTGTCTGTGCAAGGAAAAGAAGAGTAGCTTGCTATGGCCATGTTGCAAGATTGTCTCCAAACCGACTGACGAACCGTCTGTTCACCTTGCGGCAAAACAAGAAGGTTCATACCACTTGGTTGACAGAAATCGAGAAGGATATTAATGAACTGGGAATAAGAGATCTCCAAAACAAGCAGTCTGTGAGACGCACCCTGCAGGAAGTCGGTGGATTTCAGGAAAAACCCCGAAAGAAAGGTACCCCTGGACAGAAGAGGGAAAGGAGTTACAAAAGCAGAGGATGCGACAATACTGGCCCAACAGTTGAACAAGCGTGGTCCAAAGTAGGCCCATTCGAAAGAAGAAGAAGAAGATCAACGGTCCAGCATCTCCAAATTCAATCGTTATTGTAAGGTAAGTCTTTCTCTTTTGAAAACACGGAACAAAGTCTCCACTAAACTTGAAAAAAGTATTTTTCTTTGTTTTCTTTGACGGGAAAAAACCCATGTCTATCTATACATTTTAATAACGTTTCCTCATTTAAGATGATTGGGATCTCACGATCAGCAGCCACAGTAAGAAATTTGGGTGAAGTCAGTCTGATACGTTTTTCTAGATCAGTATATAAATTTTAATATTGAATGTCTTTCCTTCGGAGGACCTATTAGGTCAAAAGAGGCACACGGACGTTTTCAACAGCCGTATAGCGCATGCGTGAACTATTTCGTGGTCATAGGTGCAGGGCCTTCATGGCCTGTACGGAGATGTCTGTTTTTAGTATGGAAGTTACGAATAGTAAAAACCTACATATGTCCTGTCCTGAGTTGCCTTCGAGGCCTGTGCGAAAATGGCGTGGATCTTATTATAGTGTTCTTTGCTGTTGTTCTTGCTGTTGTTACATCCTAATTTTTGGACAGAGAGTAACAAGCTCAGTAGCTCATTATATAGACTCTTTGGACGAGGCGAGTTATTGTAGAAAGGGATTGAGCATCCTTGATTTTTGGCACTCTTTGAACTTGTTTGAGGTTCTATGTACGAGAAGGAGAGAACCTGACCAGTGCTTGGAATTACACCATCATCATCATCTGTTTACCCTCCAGGGTCGGTTTTTCCCTCGGACACAGCGAGTGATCCCACCTCTACCGCCTCAAGGGCAGTGTCCTGGAGCCTCAGACTCTTGGTCGGGGATACAACTGGGGAGAATGACCAGTACCTCGCCCAGGCGGCCTCACCTGCTATGCTGAACAGGGGCCTTGTGGAGGGATGGGAAGATTGGAAGGGATAGGCAAGGAAGAGGGAAGGAAGCGGCCGTGGCCTTAAGTTAGGTACCATCCCGGCATTCGCCTGGAGGAGAAGTGGGAAACCACGAAAAACCACTTCGAGGATGGCTGAGGTGGGAATCGAACCCACCTCTACTCAGTTGACCTCCCGAGGCTGAGTGGACCCCGTTCCAGCCCTCATACCACTTTTCAAATTTCGTGGCAGAGCCGGGAATCGAACCCGGGCCTCCGGGGGTGGCAGCTAATCACGCTAACCACTACACCACAGAGGCGGACGCTTGGAATTACACGGATCAAAAAGTTTTATTTGCCAATCGGCAGCACCTAGGAAATTAATATAGAATACAATGGACTTTGGACTCGACAAGCACCTTTCAGCATAGGCTGTGGGAGGGAAATTGGAAAATATATTTGTAGACAATGAGGATGTACAATTTTGTTTGTTTTAGAATTGGTATAATACATATTTTATATACTTAAATAATGGTTTAACCTCGAGCTCACTCCTCCTTGCACTTGCACCAATTGCTGGTAAATTTTCACGTGGCACTTACATGGTTATACACTTGACCTTGCGCTGAATGTTCCACGGAACGATTAAAATGTTAGCCATAGTAATTTTCATGTAACCATGTTTGTTTCTGTTTCCAACAAGTTTTCATTTTTGAACTTACATCGTTACTTTACATTTCTTTATCACTTTGTCATAGGCGTTGCGAACCTGATTGAAGTAGACACATGACGAGCAATGCAGGAGTGAGCGCATATCAGTACTGGTGTCTGAATGCTACTTCAGCACACAGAATTTAATATATGAATTAAAAAGTTCCAAAACCGTCCATGGCGTCGTAAGTACCTTGTATGAAAATGCAACATCTATACATAAAGAAATGTTACATCTCGAAAACCCTTTTCCCAAGCTCATCTGAAAAGTACTCCGTGAAGATTCCTTTAGAAGTTGGTGCACTTTACCATCCAAGGGTAAGAGAATGATATTATTTTCCCACGAGAAGAAAGGAAACGTCTGGGTCAGTATGTCACGCGGACAATGGACAGAAGCAATTCAAATGAACTGTAATATCATCCCCCTTCGATCTCACGTAGCCTTATTATCCCGTTGCAGAAGATATGACGAGTTCGAAACCTTATCTTATGTATTACGGTTCTGTCGTAAGGGAAAGCTGATGATAATCATTCCGAACAATACAGTTCGCACAGTGATTGCTGGAAGTCTCCGTAATCAGCACCATTTGGAGACCTGTGAAGAATTAGGATAATCCACCTGATAGCCGTTCCCATTAGGAAATCGAAAGAATCGGCCTCCTAATTAATTCATGTGAACAGTATTTCTTTTATCTGATGATTGGAGTTAGAGATAGAATTGCCAACCATCAGGCGGATTGTCTTTTTCATATTTTATTTTAAAAAGAAAATCCAATTCATCACTGACGATCTCGGAAAGAAATATGAAGTTACAAAATGGGAAGTCAGTAGCCTTACGATTGGCGCTAGAGGGACGATTCCTAAGGAGACTCTGAACTTCCTATGAATATACAAAATCCTAGACACCATTATCGAGACCATAGCGGACTCTGTGTTGAAGAATTCATTGGCGGTTGTTAGAAATCATTTGTACCCTCTGACTTGAATTATCATGTATTGAGTTTTCTTTTTGAAATAAAATTGAAAAATTAACTCCGCCTGATGGTTGGAAATTTTAATCTTGATTTTTAATTCGAGCCCTTCGTAATCCAAACGTCAGATAAGATAAATATTGTTCACATGAACTGATTACGAGGTCGATCGTTCGATTCCCTGATAGTGGCGGCTATCAGGTGCATTATCTCTCTCAACTCATTTCATTACACGTTTTAGAGCTACTGAGCTTCTAGGGCGCTTAAAATAATATATTACTCTACGTGTGTGGTACGCCGAAGAGGTATTTTGAATATAATTTGAGAAGTTGCGTGAGCTCTTCAATTCTAAGTAAACTGAAAGTAAACTCGTGCCCTCATCCTGAGAAGATGCAGCTCATTTCTGGCAAACCCTCACTCCCCACCAACCCAATGGTGGTGAGCTGCATGTACAATAGCTAATAGTGCTAACCATTACGCTATGGAGGAAGACATCCGAATTCTAGATCAGTTTAATATGACGGAAATGACCAATTAAGTTGTTGACTCAGTCTTAATCGTGTTACCAATGAAGTATTTCAAGATAATTTATTAAATGCCACATGGGAAAGAGGAGTATTTAGATTATTTTATCAAGGTGCTATGATAACGAGCTTGAAGGTAGTATGTTGAATATCATATGCCGAACTTGTAATACACTTCTACTGGGGCTACTTTGCATAACACCACCCAAGGGACAACAAGCCCGTGCCGGTAACGGAGGTTTTACTGAACTGGCCTCCTGTCTTCCTCACAGCATAACAATCTGATTTTATAGAGTGGAATATTCTTCTTTGGCTACCGAGCGGAGTCGGTAGACGTGTGGTTTCGAACCCCACCGTCGGCTGTTCTAAGAATTATTTTTTGTGGCTTCTCATTCTGACGCCCTGAAAATGCCGGGACAGTTCTCATTCATTGGATACAGCTAATCTCTTCCATCTTCTTACTCAATTTCATTCACAATCATTAATTTCATCTTCATTTACTTCTCAACTGACGCTGGCATCAGGAAGAATATCCGTCTGTAAAAACATACCATATAAATTCACCTCATCTCATATCCGACCCCGTATCTGGAAAAATGGATCTAATAATAATGTCATATGCTATACGTCCTACTAACTACTTTTACGGTTTTCGGAGACGCCGAGGTGCCGGAATTTATTTCCGCAGGAGTTCTAATGGAACTATAGGGTAGACATACATATAATCTCGTTATTTGGGTCAAGTTATAAGAAATGAAAAAAACATTCAGATGCAACCTGCAGCAGCTGTAATTCCAAAAACTGTATGTTTATTCATACACAATGATCCATCTAAGGTATTCACCTTAAACTTCTTCAAATCAGTTAAAGTTATCGACATTTTGTTTCCATAAATGTAAATAATATCAAGATTACAAAACAGTTGTCGTTGCTTTTCCGTAACATAGCTGATAACATGGAGACACCAACTTCGGTACTGTGATTGTTTCTGAAATCGAATTGCAAGGATATAAGACTTTCCGAAAATACTGTTTAACCCTTCACATTATATGACAGTGATCCGTGACAAGTTTATCTTCAGCCTGCATTTTAAAAAATAAATGTGAAGGTGCTCAAATACGTCAGTCTCGTGCCGGTAGATTTACTGGCACGTGAAAGAACTCCTGCGGGACTACATTCCAACACCTGAGCGTCTCCGAAAACCATTAAAGTAGTTAGTTGGACGTAAATAAAATAACAGTATTATTATTTAGATAAATTATTGTGAGAATTAATACGCGTAAATTATATTTGAAAAAGTGTACCAGAAGAATGTGCTGGAAATTTTACCTACACTCAGATTGATTTACTCTTAGAAGTACCCTTAAATTTTAGATTATTAAGTTAAATGAATAAAATGTCAATGTAAGGTTAGAAACATTATAGTTTATATTTTTCGAGATATAGCTTTAATAATAGTAAATATTATAAATTAATTTTAAAATGTTAAAATGATTTTTATGATGCTTTACATTTCATACAAATTACATTTCACATTAACTTTAAATTATAATTAACTTATTTTTAAGTAGTTATAATGTTCAGTATATTATGTTTATGCAAGTGCATAATTATATGGTTTGGCATAATAGCAGGCTTCATAGCCTGAGCCCCGCCATGTACAGAAAGACATTAATAAATAAAATAAATAAATAAATAAATAAATAAATAAATAAATAAATAAATAAATAAATAAATAAATAAATAAACGGCTTGTCCATGTAAAAAAACTGAGTCCCTTGAGACCCCAAAGTTAAAAAACATTGTGTGTGGTATCCACTTAGATGAGTAGCCCCCGTACTACTGGCTACGGAAGGAGTGAACAGGAGCTGACAACCCTACTGCAAAGAACTTTCTATCTGAGAATTCCTACTCATCGTCCCTGTAGACTCGCTGCGGACACTAATGTGGTTGCAAACGTCCAAGTTTGAATAAGGCACAACCTTACACTAATGTATGCAATGCCTTTAGAATGATCTAATTAAAACTTAAAACATAATAAAATGTTATGAATGCGACAACTGTAAAGTCCAAGATCGGTCTGTTGGTACGAAATGGTTCCATGCCACACGACAGAGAGCTGTTCTCTTCATCGGAACATAGCTTTACGCTCCAATGTCTTCTAATCTCTGTTTTATGAATGAATTCCTAAATATTCCCCGAGGCCTTTTCGTAGTAATTTTTCATTAATGAAAAATGATGTAAACTGTATGCCCAATGTCATTTGCTTATTAATTTTAGCGCAGATCCCTTTTGTCTCATTCTACTTATAATCTCATCTGTTCACGCAACTGTAACCCTTACATTGACAACAGTGAATTTAAGTAAATAAATGAGGCGTCTAGTATCAAAACCGGCCAAGTCACAAAATTTACGAAAATGAGTTAAGGTTATCAATTTGAAGTAGAAGTATAGCACTATCAGGTGAAACAAGAATATGCTTTAAAATCGTCCATGTCTTCATGTTATAGAGCACTGAATTCTCGGTCGTGCAACAGAATCGGCCAAGTCATGCAGCCAGTGAATTCAAAACCGGCCAAGTCAAGGAACGAGCGACAATCTTTATGATGCAGCATTATTGTCTGGAATCTTGTGTTGTTACATTAAGCAACAATGTGATAATATCAGTAGGCAAAATCGTTCCTTGTAATGTATATTCTTTGAAGTTATAATATTTTGTTTTTTGTTCGTTTGCAACACTGATTTACGTATGCGCGGGCTTCTTACCGTCATTGGCGCCAAAGCAATCCTATTTCCGGTGTGTTCGTATTTTGTCATTATTGTGTGCTGTAACGTGGATATTGTTCCGAGTGGTGAACTAAAAGATTTACTTTCATACCTTGTGAAATTGTACAAAATTGCAACAAAAACGGCCAAGTCAAAATTTAAATTAACAAAGAAGATGGGTTAATTATGAGTTAGATTTCTCAAAACAGCGGAACTTAAATATTAAACCATTAAGGATATAACTGTGAAAAAAATCTTTTCTGACCATCATTGCTTTGTCTCTACAGGTTTTTTGTCCATATTGAAAAATATGCCTTGAGTGACTTGGCCGGTTTTGATACTAGACGCCTCAAATATTTCTTGGTAGATAATCGTCAATGGCCCAGAACACTGGAAAAAAAGGTTTAACATTCAGAATCCGTTATAACAGGTATGCATCTTGGTATTATAGACTACATGCACAGTCACATAATTGTACTTTAATTAGATAGATATGAGTGTAGTGGTCTTTTATTATTCAATGAACTTTATACATATCAAAATTTCAAACATGATAAGTAAGCCGAGTAGAGGGTATACTGGAAAATTTCTTCGTACAGAATAGAAGAAAACATTTCTTTTTAGCCGGTCCTGAAGTGGAGGGGTAGCGTGCCTCCTCGTTACCAGGAGGCTCCGGATTCGATTCCCGGCCAGGTCAGGGATTTCTACTTATATTTGAGGGCTGGTTCAAAGTCCACTCAGCCTACCTACGTGATCACAATTATTGAGGAGTTGTCTGACAGTGAGATAGTGGCGCCGGTCGAGAAAGCTGAGAGGATTCGAAGTGCAGGTCTTCGAGATGAGCAGTGGTCTCTTGGTAGGCCACGGATCTTCGTAGCTGTTGCGCCACCATGGGGTTTGGTTTGGTTGATATTTCTTTTTTGTATCAAACACAACCGTACATTACATTTTCCACACATCAGTGTTGTTTAAAAAATTGTTGGACAAAATTTGTAATGATATTGAGGTTAAGGATGAACAACTAGTTCCTGAAACTAATGAACGTTTATTACAAAATATTAATTGCACATTTCAGCACATAAAATAATCACTTAATATTCTGAAACAAAAATGTAAATAACTGTACGCAATTATTTATGCCATGAAACGTTAAGGTTCATATTACTGTATTTTTATAAATATGTAATGATTCTCTGTGTTATTAAGTTACATGTGGTGTTCACGTAATCTGATTCACAGCGTGTGTTCGGGCATAAACGAAATTTGCCACTCACGGTCTCTAAAGCTCGCCAGCAGTTTACGTGCTTCACTCGCCACATGATTATCAAAGCAATGGAGAGTATTTAGGGCAGCAATTCTATAGACCATGACGGCTCATTATAGAAGATAATAATGTCTTTACGGCCTACTAACTACTTTTACGATTTTCGTAGACCCCGAGGTGCCGTAATTTAAGGAGTCATTTTACGTGCCAGTAAATCTACTGACACGAGGCTGACGTATTTGAGCACCTTCAAATACAACCGGACTGAGCCAGGATCGAACCCGCCAAATTGGGGTCAGAAGGCCAGCGCCTCAACCGTCTGACACTCAGCCCGACCATGAACGGTCTTGTGCGAAAATTCGAATCAGCGTTAAAGTGATAAAATGAGTTTCGTGAGTGAAAACTGAAGGGCACCGGGTTCGAGGATTTTAACTGTGTATAGTTCTTTTGCTCGGAGACTGGTTTCTATGATCGTCTTAAAACACCTTTAAATCTACATACATTACACTAGCAACCACCACAGAAATACGCATACTTAATATATTCCTCACTTTGGGTTTGATTCAGAAGGGACATCTGGTCCTGAAAAAAAGAAAGGGCCTTAATCCACATTGGTGCAGAACCCAGATGGTTGTGAAAAGACCAGGAAAGAAGAAGGAAATATCATGTACATTTTCTTTCGTTTTTCTACGTTTTCCTTCTTCTCACCTCGCCTTCCAGCTTAGCAAAGTATCGCTCACAGAGTGAAGGAGCGATTGTAGGATTTGCACCACCGATCGATACAAATAACGATTTTCAACTTAACCCAGTTGTACCATATCCGACATGCTAGGCCTCCCGGGCCGTATGATCGAAATGATCCTTTAACACGTGAACGTTGAATTATTTGGAAAATGTTACAGTTATGAAGAAATCTTATGCCAACTTTTTGTAGCAAATTGTGTGCTAAATACTGTATGCATGATCATTTCCATGTGACTAACAATTTACATAATTTTTATCGCATAAAGGATACGCTAAAACACAGAAAGGCAAGGCTGACTGGCTTTTTGACCCCAGCTTGGCAGGTTCGATCCTGCTTAGTCCGGTGGTATTTGAAGGGGCTCAAATACGTCAGCTTCATGTCGGTAGATTTATTGTTGTTAGTCGTTTAGTCGCTTACGACTCTCCGCGAACACATAGACGTTTAGTTGCCATGATGTGTGTTTCCTTAGCATTCAACTTTAGTCCAGCTTTTTCATTTTCTTCAGATTCGGTGGTTGGAGCGTAAATTTGTATGACTGATATTAAAAGGATGGTAGATTTACTGGAACGTAGAAGTACTCCTGCGGGACAAAATTTCGGCACCCTGGCGTCTCCGAAAATCGTAAAAGTATTTAGTGGGACGTGCATTCATTTTTAAGAGTCACGTACGCACAGTATTTCCGACTTGCTCTACTGCAGTGATGTGCAGATGCTGGCGAAACTGGCAGGACCTAGGGAAGGCTTTCATTCCCCCTCCGAAGGGGAGGGGCGGGCCACCTAGAAGGTAACGCCTTCTCTATGGCCACGAGATTCGGTACATGGGTAGCAGGCACATTGCATAGGCACAGGCGAGGCCTCGAGGCACAGGTGTGTGACGTCACAGTCCGCTGTGCTCTCATGCAATGTATGACTGTAGGCTGTCCGGCTCCATGGCTAAATCGTTAGCGTGCTGGCCTTTGGTCACTGGGGTCACGGGTTCGATTCCCGGCAGGGTCGGAAATTTTAACCATTATAGGCTAATTTCACTGGCATGGGAGCTGGGTGTATGTGTTGCCTTCATCATCATTTCGTCCTCATCACGACGCGCAGGTCGCCTACGGCAGTCAAATGAAAAGACCTGCACCAGGTGAGCCGAACCCGTCTTGGGATCTCCCGGCACAAAAAGCCATACGCCATTTCATTTCATTTCATTGCAGGCTGTATTCGTAGTTAGTCTCAGTTAACCGAATTGAGCTTTCTGCGGAAGGTTCAAAATGAAGACTTCGGACTTCGTTGTCGTTTCGAAACGAATGGGAAGTATTGTACTTATTTACGTAAGCTCAAGATTTGGAAGAATGTTTAATTTGTCATAAATCCTTGGACCAGTTGAAGAGATTCAATCTAAAACGACATTATACCGTATCATAATAAGGATTAGATCAATGTAAAGAAGAAAATCGTCTAGCACTAATAGAGCGATGAGATATTCTGGCAGGATATTGCACAGTGTCATCGGGCCCAAGCTGTCCAGAATTGTTTCGAGAAGGGCTCTGGAGAGTTTCAACGACTGATGTCGAGCATTTATGGGACGTGGTGGTGAGGTTTATTCACACCTGAGACGTCCGACTCGTTGGCTGAATGGTCAGCGTACTGGCCTTCGGTTCAGAGGGCCCCGGGAATTTTATTCATTGATTAATTCCAATGGCTCGGGGACTGGGTGTTTGTGCTGTCCCCAACTTCCCTGCAACTCACACACAACACATAACACTATCCTCCACCACAATATCACGGAGTTATCTACACATGGCAGATGTCGCCCACCCTCATCGGAGGGTCTGCCTTACAAGGGCTGCACTCTACTAAACATAGCCACACGAAATTATTATTACACCTAAGACGCCACATCTGAAAACAACAGGAAGTTGTTTGTAGTAATGCAAAAGGCATGGGTCAGAATATATCCATAGGTATTTCTTTCACTTCATGAATCGATGCCACGACGAGTTACTGCGCTTGGCTGAGCTAGAGGAGAGCCTACACGATACTAATCCCTATCCCATAACTTTCGGCATGCCACTTTAATAATCTGGACGAAATTAGATTTTTCACGATAAAAGAATGATCGTACTGAAATCGGTTGTATGGTTCCCGAGAATAGCCTCCACATATAAATTAACTCAAAAGATTTCTCTTCCTACAATATTAGTTTAAACATGAAACTGGGATGACTGTATCCGAGCTTGATGGCTGCAGTCGCTTAAATGCGAGCAGTATCCAGTATTCGGGAGATAGTGGGTTCAAACCCCACTGTCGGCAGCCTTGAAGTTGGTTTTCGGTGGTTTCCGATTTTCACATTAGGAAAACGCTGGGGCTGTACCTTGATTAAGGCCACGACCGCTTCGTTCCCACTCCTAGTCCTTTCTTGTCTCATCGTCGCCATAAGATCTAGCTGTATCGGTGCGACGTACAGTAAATAAAAAAAAGACACGACTGTAGTAATAATTTCGTGTGACTATTGCTAGACTGGTGTAGCCCTTGTATGGCAGACTTTCCAACGTGGGTGGGCGACGTGATTATTTAGTTCATGGCCCCAAATACCAGTCCAGTATTCACTGATGAACCATTGCATTACGATTACCTAACTAATACGATGTACGACCATCACATTTTGCCCGAAGAACCACGGCCACTCGGTGAGGTATCGATTCGACGAAGTGGCCGAAGGTGTCCTGGGTTATCTCGTGCTACACGCGCGACATTGTGGTACGGCGCACTGTCCTGTTCGAAGTGGTTCTCATCATCAGGGAATATTGTTGACATGAAGGAATGGACTTCATTTCCAATATCGTCCAGAAACCTGTTATCATTTTGGTACATAAATCTCTAACGGCTGACTAGACGATGCGTCGTCGTTCCTGCCTAGTTTCGGTACGAGCTCACAATTGAGACACGAGAACAGCCCACAAGCCGTACTGTTTCAGAGATGCTGGTACCAAGGCGCTGAGTCATCACAAATTTCCCTCTATGAAACGCTTTTTCTACTTCTGACGTTGGAGATACAACTAACAGCAAGTTTGTAGACTTGTCCTGTACTTAACATGCTGCCGACATATCAGGTGTTATTCTCCCCGTCCCAGGCACGCTAGATGTTCCTGGGTAGGGTGGACATAATGTAGTGGTTTATTGGTGTAAGAATATTTGTAATTTCAACTAATCAATAAATGTCTACCGTCATTATTTTATTTCTCTCGTGCTATCACTTCCGTAATATCGCACATACATGCACTTCTTTTATATAAATTTACCAGAATAGCGCACTGAAACATCTTCAATATAAATTTGACCGCAGACCGTTCAATAAACAAGATTCAACTGTGTTATTCTGATGAAGCCGATGAGCGCTATAGTGGGAAACTGTTGGCTAAAAGTTTAGGTTATGAATACATTTGTACTTGTTTCATATTTATGCACTCTTTTAATCATTACTTGTTGAATTCAGTAGTCAAAGTAAATATAACTGTATATCCAGATCTTCTCTAGATAAATTCTGGAGCTCTCGTTATCTTACTACAGGAGAGGTGTAATGGTGTTTCTCGAGAATATTATGGCTTCATTCTAAAAACGACGTAGATACCACTCAGTCTACTTCACCGGATATTCTCCACTAATCCGTCATCCTATACTCGACTTACCTACCCTTCATGATACGGACACAGTAGTTCACAGTGATAATGAATTTATGCCATACCAGAGAGTGAAAACTTATTCCAATCCTTTCACTCAGTTCGAAGGTGGACTCAATTACCGAGTAACGTTGGAAGAGCTTCTTCAAGTTACTAGCCAGAAAGGAATTTTGCATGAAGAGTTCACTGCATAAACTTAAATATTTCACTTTGTCCACTTCGTAAACATATTTGGAGTATGGGAAAATGTACTGAGCTTTGCCGTCTTTTTTATTTTTTCCAGTGATGTACTTCTCTCTCTCTCTCTCTCTCTCTCTTTATATCACTCTTCGATTTCTTTGTAAGCTTTCATCCGGGAGATAGAGGGTTCGAACCCCACTATCGGCAGCCCTGAAGATGATTTTCCGTAGTTTCCCATGTTCACACTAGGCAATTAAGGTCCCAGCCGCTTCCTTCACACTCCTGTGTCGGTTCAACGTAAAGGAAATTGTAAAAACAAAAAGAAAACAGTTTTCTTTGTACGCAGATGAGTGGTTCAGGGGGGGGGGGGGGGTAGAGCGCTGGCCTTATGAACCCAAGCTGATGGTTTCGATCCAAGTGTATTCGAGTGGTAGTTTCAGGTGCTCAAGTAGCCTACGCCTGTCTCATGCCGTTAAGTTTAAGGGCTGATAAAGGAACTATTATGGGATAAAATAATAATAATTATTATTATTTATTTTATTATTTTATTAATTTATTATATTATTATTATTATTATTATTATTATTATTATTATTATTATTATTATTATATTTAAAGTTTCGTAAGAACCTCTCCCTGCCTTTCCTGTCTCATACAGAGCAAAAGAAGACAAATTCGTTCACGATACACGACTGAAAAGAGAGATTTTTCTCCGCTGGGCCCTAGGTACATAACATATTCAGTTTAATGTTATCTACGGATTCAGAGTCCGGCTCCATGGCTAAATGTTAGCGTGCTGGCCTTTGGTCACAGGGGTCCCGGGTTCGATTCCCGGCAGGGTCGGGAATTTTAACCTTAATTGGTTAATTTCGCTGGCACGGGGACTGGGTGTAAGTGTCGTCTTCATCATCATTTCATCCTCATCACGACGCGCAGGTCACCTACGGGTGTCAAATCAAAAGACCTGCATCTGGCGAGCCGAACATGTCCTCGGACACTCCCGGCACTAAAAGCCATACGCCATTTCATTTACGGATTCAGAACAATGAGATGGGCATTGCATGTCTACAGCTCATTACGAGTTTCCAAGAACGAGTGATGTACGTAGTTTTCATGCTATCGAGGAAGATTCATTATGCCACCTCAGGAGATTTGTTTTGGAAATACTCTTTTCTTGCTTTCCGAGTACAGATGAGATATGTATTATTGTTGTTGTTGATTAACTAATGGCCTTTTAATGTTTTAATGTTTATATCCAATGGCAGGTACACCCATGTGTCTCCTTGCCTCCCAGTAGCGGTCAGTCATTCCCGCTCGTCAGAGCAGCGCACGTTTCCAGATCAGTTCTCTCCATCATCTGATGGTTGTGAGTTTCGTATTATAGTTCAGGAGGAATGCTATGGGATAGCTCACCTGAAAATAATTTTAGTGTCGCAAATGACGCAGATTATAACCATAATATCATAATACCAATATACCTAGCAAGCTATCATTTACCATGCTACAGATCACTATAAGGGATTGAATCACACCTACTGATTTTCCAGTGATTTATTCGTACAAGAAATAGCTCAGTGTCTTGAAGACTCTATAGTCACCTACTATATACAAACTAATGGTTCATCAAATACACATCATTCAGTGGTTTCGACAGCTTACATGTTTCAATATTAAGGTGCACTTTCTTTGGATAACTAAGCCATACCCTATCCCACACAACGAACGTTTTGACCGGCCCGCTAGGGCAGCAACGCATTTGGGCCAACGCCTAGATTCACCAGCGCAAATTCAAGACTTTGTGCCACGTATCAAGCAGCGTTCCCGAACGCAAATTAAAGAATGGATTTTTTAAAGGTAATGGAGAAAACAATACGCTGCAGTACAACTCACCTGGTTCTCCAAATGGAATGCTTGTCGCAAATACGTCACTTCTCTTATTCGCATGAGGTTCAACCGCGGCAGTTGCAAACCATCTCTACCGGATAGGAGTCCTGAACTCGCCTTATAGTTCCTGTGACCGTCAGACAATCGCTGACCTCAACCATCAGTATAATGTACAGCGGAAAAAATTAATAACAATTTTACTTCCATTCAACTTCTAAACTACCACTCAACATACATTGCATATTATCATCCCAGCAACCAGAGGTGTATAATGCAATTGCCATATTCTTAAAATACACCGATTTGAGACTACATAATTTGACATATTACAACATAAAAAATGACTACACATACGACAGTTGCAGTGTTTACATTTCTTCTTACCGGGCGAGTTGGTCGTGCGGTTAGGGGCGCGCAGCAGTAAGCTTGCATCCGCGAGATAGTGGGTTCGTATCCCACTTTCGGCAGCCCTGAAGATGGTTTTCCGTGGTTTTCCATTTTCACAAAAGGCAAATGCTGGGGCTGTACCGTAATTAAGGCCACGGCCGCTTCCTTCCCACTCCTAGCCCTTTCCTATCCCATCGTCGCCATAAGACCTGTCTGTGTCGGTGCGACGTAAAGCAACTAGCAAAAAATTTCTTCTTCTCTCTCTCTCTCTGTCTGTGTGTGTGTTTGTGAGTGTGTTCGTGTGTGAGTATTCTGTAAGGACGCAGACTATTAAAACTGTGAATTCCATGTACAATATTATGGAAGATTCAAGTGTGTATATGTATTCTAAGTGTATATTTACTGTTTATATTTTGCATTCGAGAGTGTTTGTAGCTGGCGGTTTGGTCTGGTACCTAAATCAAATAAAGGAAAATATTAGCTTCGTAAACATGTTATATTATTGCAAAAGTAATTTAATTTTCCAAGAAGTGAATAGATCTGGGTTGTATGTTTGAATCACTTATTAAGGTTCCAATATATAGTTCCAACTTAGGTTCCAACACATAGTTGGTGAGCTGTAAACAGTTGTCATTTACTAAATTTTTGACCGGGCGAGTTGGCCATGCGGTTAGGGGCGCGCAGCAGTGAGTTTGCATCCGGGAGACAGTGGGTTCGAATCCTCACTGTCGGCAGCCTTGAAGATGATTTTCCATGGTTTCCCATGTTCATACCAGGCAAATGCTGGGGCTGTACCTTAATTAAGGCCATGGCTGCTTCCTTGCCATTCTCAGCCCTTTCCTATCCCATCGTCATCATAAGACCTATCTGTGTCGGTGCGACGTAAAGCAACTAGCAAAAAGCTAATTTTTTGGGAGGAAAAGTGTAACTCTATCCTTACAATTCATCTATCATACGACTAATCATCAGTCCTCGTACTACTGTTTATCAGCGAGTCTTTTATAACAGGATCGTTAACACGGCTTATTGGAGACAACACGACGCATCGCAGAGCTGCACAATCGATATTGAACCATCCATCCGTAAAACTCTCAATCCAATCGAATCCCCTGGGCCGATGAGACTCATCTTGGCGGGTCGTATTATTGGCTGGTGGGGGATTTAATTTCACTCCATTATCGGGCTAGCATCCCGGCAATAAAGTATCGGCGCAGCCTGCCTCGTCATTAATCCCAGTGCCGTGCCCTTTCCTGTTGAGCTGCTGATGGATAGCGGAGAACGAGCTGGTTCTTTCGACCCTCAAATTACAATACTAGGCTAACCACATTTTGATGATAAATTATCATTTACAAAATAATAAGAATTTTTTGAAGAACAGCATATATGGACTAGGTCTAAACAGAGTCATGGACATCATTTTAACACAATTTTGGGGTCATTCATCGTATTCAGAAGTTCAAACCTCTCCATTTCACCCAAATAAAACATTTGCACAGCAGTCAGAATAGGCTGCATTCATTCAGCGGAAACCCTGACAAAGATGGTAAACCCAGTCATGGAAAATAAGAGAAAGGTGTTTATTTCAAAAAATGTTGGGTTAAGAAAAGGATCAACACACTTTCCTGTTGAAATTGAACCAGGAACTTAATGAATCCGTGCAGAAGATAACAACAATCCAGGTAAGGATAGCGACTCTTATGAACACATCAAAAAGGTGAACCAAAACAGGTTGGCCAACAGGATAATCCTTGGTGGCTTACACAGGTGCACAAAGACGTAGAAGATGTAGGTGTCGAAGAGGAAGAAATACTGGGAAGAAGAACGTTTAGGGAAATGTTTGCAGGAATGAGGGATACAGCCGAAAAACAGCTTGCCAAGAACCGGACATATCAGTGGAAGAGCGAGGAAAGGGAAATTTAAGGAGCTTTGGCGAGAGTGCAAAGGAGGTGGTATTATTTTCATAATAGAAAGACAGGTAGAATGTGTAAACTTGGTCCGCAGATGTCCGTCACAGTGAATGAATAACACAATTTAAATATCTTCGTTACCAGTTCTTATAACTTCCAGTGGTCAGTCTGCAAGCCTCTGTCAATGAAATAAGGGTTCCACAAGCCTACATTTACAGGTACGGTAAACTCCCGATTAATCGAGTGTGCGTCATCTGTGCACCCTGAAAGATAATAAAAATTAAGAAATGAATAGGCTAAATATGCTGTAGAGTAAATGAAGTAGGTTTTCTCTAAGTTTAATTATTGTTGACAATAGAAAATTGTATCCACTGTCATCGGTATAGCGTCTGCGTGAAAATTGAAATTTACTGTCGTTGATCAGTCCAAGAGGTGTTATCTCGTCGTGGTAAATGGACGCTAAAATATATATTTTAAAAATAAAGCAAAACTTGGAAGCTATAAGAAAAGTCAAGAAGGGAGAGTCGGCTGTTAAGTTGGTGGCAGGTACGGACATATCCGCAATTTTAACAAAAGAAAATTTGAAGGATTGTCACACCAGGCAAATGTATGAATGAATGTCGTATGGCTTTTAGTGCCGGGATATCCCAGGACGGGTTCGGCTCGCCAGGTGCAGGTCTTTCTATTTGACACCCGAAGGCGACCTGCGCGTCATGATGAGGATGAAATGATGATGAAGACAAGACATATACCCAGCCCCCGTGCCATTGGAATTAACCAAATAAGGTTAAAATCCCCGACCCGGCCGGGAATCGAACCCGGGACCCTCTGAACCGAAGGCCAGTACGCTGACCGTTCAGCCAACGAGTACCAGGTAAATGCTACGGCTTTACCTTAATTAAGGCCACGGCCGCTTGCTTCTCCTATCCCATCGTCGCAGTAAGACATGTGTCAGTGCAACGTAAAGCAACTTGTAAAATGAAAGTCAAATCAAAATACCTACAATACGGTAGCTGAGGACACACAATTATTATTATTATTATTATTATTATTATTATTATTATTATTATTATTATTATTATTATTATTATTATTATTATTATTATTATTATTAACACACCCCTACTGCTCGCCATGACATTACCTATTACTAAAACTAATTTCAAAATATATTTTCTTCACCTTTTCAACCTAGATCAAACATGTAGGTATACTTCATGGTTGCAAATTTCTTCTTCTTCTTCTTCTTCTTCTTCTTCTTCTGAATCTATTTACGCTCCAGAGTCGGTTTTTCCCTCGGGCTCAACGAGGAATCCCACGTCTATAACCTCAAGGGCAGTGTCCTGGAGCTTCAGATCTGGGTCCGGCGGTACAACTGGGGAGAATGACCATTACTTCGCCCAGGCGATCTCACCTGCTATGCGGAAGAGGGACCTTGTGGAGGGATGGGAAGATTGGAAGAGACAGGCAAGGAAGAGGGAAGAAAGCGGCCATGGCCTTAAGTTAGGTACCATCCCAGCATTTGCCTGGATGAGAGGTGGGAAACCACGCAGAACTAGTTCGAGGATGGTTGAGGTGGGAATCGAACAAACCTGTACTCAGTTGACCTCCCGAGTTTGAGCAGACTCATACCACTTTTCAAATTTCGTGGCAGAGCCGGGAATCGAACCCGGACCTCCGGGGGTGGCAGCAAATCACGCTGACCACTACACTACAGAGGTGGACGGTTGCAAATTTATGAAGCCAAACTACTGTACATTGCCATATGACACCCGAAATTCTACGCGAGGCACAGAATAGAAATGAAACGTGAGACATACTTATTCTAGGTCAAAATTATTGTCCTGTCTAGGCAGTAAGATCTGAGTGCCAGTAACGTACAGATTGATAAGCATTCTAAGCAATGTTGTTTTCCTAAAACAGTTTTAAGGGTACTCCTAGTTGGAAGGGACTGCTGCCTGGGCAAAGCGGTAAAGGCGTGCTCGGTTCACCCGGAGGGACGTAGGTTCGATTCCCCGTCAGTAAGTCGAAAATGTTAAGAAACGACATTTCCACTTCCGGAGGTGCATATGGTCCTGTGTTTCACTCAGCCTACACCAAAAATAAGTATCAGGTTAATTCTTGGGGGTGGAGGCGACCGGGCGTGTAAGTGACCACTCTACCCCACCAAGTGCCGAGGTTACGGATAGTGGAAGACATTTCGTTCCACCACTCCAAGGGCCTTCATGACCTGTGCAGAGTTGACTTTGCTTTGCTCAGCATTTTTACTCCTAGTTCGAACTCGAAATAAAACCCCTCACTTTAAAATTGAGATTTTAGAAATATAAACATTTACTAGTCGTGCCTCCTACTGCTGACCTGTTTACAACAAATTCCATACTAGCAAATGGTCATTTTCTGCATTTTTATCACACGATAATAATGCTGTTTCTTACGCTTGTGCCATATTCAAATACATATACATTTTTCACTTCCTGTGCGTATGTAAAATTGGTATTTTCTTCATCTTGAAAGTTAACACAGACAAATAAAAACAACCTCGCTAATACCAAAGACCATGTACGTCATCATCATCATCATCATCATCATCATCATCATCATCATCATCATCATCATCCGTTTACCCTCCAGGTTCGGTTTTTCCCTCGGACTCAGCGAGGGATCCCACCTCTACCGCCCCAAGGGCAGTGTCCTGGAGCTTCAGACTCTTGGTCGGTGGATACAACTGGGGAGAACGACCAGTACCTCGCCCAGGCGGCCTCACCTACTATGCTGAACAGGGGCCTTGCGGGGGATGGGGAAGGTGGGAAGGGATAGACAAGGAAGAGGAAAGGAAGCGGCCGTGGCCTTAAGTTAGGTACCATCCCGGCATTTGCCTGGAGGAGAAGTGGGAAACCACAGAAAACCACTTCCAGGATGGCTGAGGTGGGAATCGAACCCACCTCTACTCAGTTGACCTCCCGATGCTGGGTGGACCCCGCTCCAGCCCTCGTACCACTTTTCAAATTTCGTGGCAGAGCCGGGAATCGAACCCTGACCTCCGGGGGTGGCAGCTAATAACGCTAACCACTACACCACAGAGGCGGACGACCATGTGCGTACCAGCGTAATGTACACGGTAGAATACATTTTCTCTTTCGACGACTTTTTTCATAGATATGCCAGCTTCTACAGTCACATCACTTCTGTTAAGGTGATGAGAATCTCAACTGAGCTGAATACTTTTAAACGATTTTGCTTTAATAATGGACATGAAAGCCACACAGAAAATATGCATTACTTTACTATAACAACGCCCAACTTCAGGCAAAGTAATGACCACTCAGCCTTCATGAATGCCTTAAATTGGAGTTATATAAACAACATAGCCAACATACAAGAATAAAGTTCCTAAATTTACATAACATCTTGGCAGCGATTTTCGAAACTGTGAAAATGTATGCCTTTCTCGTATGAACTTTCCAATAAAGTAAAGCAAGTAAGCTCCTAGCTTTTACATAACTGTTGATATGGTAATCATAGACTTTCGACCTTGAATTTTACGTGGAATCTGAAACCCGAGGATGTGACTTCACTTTTCAGAAGGTCCACTTGCATATACCAGGATTCGAACTGCAGCCGTAATAATAATAATAATAATAATAATAATCGCCGGGCTGCGTGGCTCATGCGGTTGAGGCGGTGGCCTTCTGTCTCCAACTTGGCACGTTCGATCCTGGCTCAGTCCGGTGGTAGTTGAAGGTGCTCAAATACGTCAGTCTCGAGTCGGTAGATTTACTGCCACTTAAAATAACTCCTGCGGGACAACATTCCAGCACCTCGGCGTCTCCGAAAACAGAAAATGTAGGTAGTGGGACGTAAAGCCAGTAACGTTATTAATATTATTATTAATTATAATGTTACCGTGTTTTTGTGGTAGTTATGCGTGAAAGAAGGTGCGGGGTGGTGAACGGGTCTCAAGCTACTAAAGTAAAATTAATTAAAATTTAACCAGGTTATATTTTCTTTTCAAAAACAAAGAAATAACAAGCATGGCAGGTACAAAGTAGCAAGTCAAAGGGTAGTTACAATATTTACAGGATTTGGGCTTCGAGCCCTGAAAACACAATGCCTGGGCAATCAGCTCAGTTTTACCTCCAAACACAAGTTTCAACAGAGGGGCAGAAAACCCCACTCATGCCTAGGAGCCCTAGCTCCAAATTACACTGAAAAGCCTCCACGAGGCATACAACACTCAATTTTCAAAAGAGCCACTCGCTCTCAAATTTAAGCCTCTCCCAGGCCACACCAAACTCCACCTTCAAGTTGTCCTCAACGGACATAAACACAGGGGTAAAATACCCAATCTACTGAGGTCTATAAAATTAAAAGAAGGTTAATTAAATGACCTCTAAGGGAACAATTTGAGAGGAGGCGAACTTGCACTCCTAATACACTTTGATTAAGACCTACTTGGCACTAGGCCGATAATACCAGGGCTAATCCCATACTAAAGAGGTGACTTAAGAAAAGAACAATTTGTTTAACGTTAACGAGAATAGGTTGAAAAAAATAAGTTCACCTCAAAACAATATGAGTGGGAGCTCGAGAGGGTTAGCACTCTCTATCCCAGTATGTAGCTTTAAAAGAGAATATATGAAAAGAGTAGTTACATTTAGGAAAAGGTTACATGGTGGAACGCTTAGAACCCGCCCCGAGAGTTAAACTGCTGAGCAAGCAAAGAAAGAAGTTATTAATCGGCCATTACCTTGTTGTTGACCGTTGCCGAGGAAAGAGGCGCTTCCCGCCTCCTGCTATGTACTTAATACACTGAAAGATGGAACAGAAGTGGCCCGGAGACCCTAAAATCAGCAGTTTATATCCTCTCGCGGAAGGTTCTAGGTGTCAGGGGAATGAAAACACCCTCCCACAAACTTTTTATTGGGTAGGATACAGCAACATATTCAAGTTGGGGGAAGATACCTACGATTGGTCAGAAATTAATAACAGAAATTCGGGATTGGTTAAATGCAAAACAAGGGGAAAGAGAGGGGTATACAGCCAACTTAACCAATAACTGAAAGAATTTAGCAAAGACAAACATTTGAAATAAAAATTTCTCCAACAAAATAGTTCTTTGACTTCGCACTAGGGTGCACTATTGTTGATCTTCAGTAGTGTCCTCTAGAAGAGAAAGGTCACACTTCTTACTTCAAGCAAAACAAAAACACATCAAAAATGACACAGTTCAAAAACTCCAAATTTTCCACGTGGTGACATCTTTTGAGAAGGTAGCGAATTAATAGCGTATATAAAGTTCAGACTTCCTCCAGCAGAGGAGTTTCAACTGGCGCAAATTTTAAATTAGCGGCGTGGAGGTGTACCGCCCGGTACATATAATATTCGTTTTACGTCCCACTAACTACAGTATTTTTACGTTTTTCAGAGACGTCGCGGTTACAGAACGTTTAACTGTAAGAGTCCTTTTACTTGCTAATAATTCTAATAAATCTACTGACCTCCGAATACCGCCGGATTGAGCCGGAATGGAACTTACTAATGTGAGCTCTGAGGACCATCGCTCTGTCGAATGACGGTACCTGAACATCCAATGTTTTCTTCCGAAAATTAATGGAAAGTCTACATGAATTACAAAAGGAGAAAGTTGGATTACAGGCTCATAAGGGCTTGCTACTTGCAGTATCAAGACTATCGTTATGTTTGCTTTCCTTTAAGTAGCCGGGAAGAATTTTGTGTTCTTTGTTTCTCTTGCAGGGAACGTAAGATGACAGCAGTGTGGCCTTTGGCTTTACTCGTAACGACTAACTGATCTTGTTATCGCAGCCGAGTGGCAAGGTACCAGAACTAACTCAATATGGTTGTACTTCTACATCATCAACTTCATTTTCTGTCTCGATAAAGCTGGCTGGTGTGGCAGTGTTCCAGTTTCTTCTCCTGAAATTGGTTCTCAGACTTCATCTTTAACGCACCTCAGGGAATTGTAGCCGGTTAATACATGATTCGACTAAACATAGGCTATTTTAATATACATTTCCCAACAGAAAACTTCGTTAACTTTATACTAGAGAAAGATAATGCGTAGCGGAGGTAGTAAAGGAGTGTTCGATTCTCTCAGAAGGACGTGGGTTCGATTAACAGTCAGGAAGTTGAAACATTTATAAACGATAGGGCGTATTTCCATTTCTGAAGAAGTACGTGACTCTGAGGTTCATTCAGCCTAGACCAAAAAAGTATACTAGGGATCTTCGTGGGGGCGAAGGCAGCCGAGCATAGAAGCTAACAGTATATCCCACTTAATACCAAGGTTACGAATAGTAAAAGTCTCGACCATTCACTCCTTCATGTTCCTTTGTGACCTGTAAGAAATTGGCTTTGCTGTGGGATGCTTTGACTCTCTCATTTCGTTCCAGTAATGGATCCCCCCCCGTAAATAGCTGTGTGCCCCAAAAATGCGTGTGCGTTCCAGACTTCCTTCAATAATTTCAAAACTGTAAAGGCTTGCAAGAACGTAAGGACTGTGTTGAAAAGAGAAAAATGTAATGAGTTCACCTAAATAACTTTCAACATCATTGAGCGGTGCGCGCATGTACCATTTGGTGCTGAAATCGGAGCACGGGGTGTGCGGTAAAATTAGTATAACTCGCGACTGCAAACTGATAGCACGTACTGCCAGGTGTCGTTGATGTCTGATAATATGCTTGATAAGACTTGATTAGGTACGTTGAACAATATTGTGTAGTAATTATTTTTTTTTAACTCCACGGCGCAACAGACCCGATTGGCCATGGCCCGAACGCCGTCAGATTGCGAGCTGTCGTGTGCATGAATCCTCTCGGCCGTTATTTTTGGCTTTCTAGACCGGGGCCGATATTTCAACGTCAGATAGCTCCACAATTGTAATAACGTAGGCTGAGTGGACCTCGAACTAGCCGTCATATCCAGGTAAAATGTCCTTATCTGGCCGGGAATCAAACTCGGCGGCTTCCGGATAAGAGACAGGCACTCCACTCGTACACCGCGAGCCAGGGAAATAATAATGAACTTTCTTAAAATTTATGCGATGTCGCAATGTCTTGTTTTAAAGGACGTTCAAGTCTACGCAAATCGAAACAAGAAGACCAAACTAGTTAAAAGCAATCAAACCAGTTCAAAATATCGGAAGCTGAGCGTAAGAAAGCCGAGTCGGCCTAGTACCGCAAGTGGTTAAACCTACTGCTCCTGCAAAGCGTATGGAGGTAAATACGCCGTAAGAAACTCAAGGACATGTAATTGAGACGATGAAGTTTTGAAATAATGTGATTTGACAACATTCACAAAAGAACAGCCCAAGCAAAGACAATTCTTAATCTAAATTCTATTCATTCACTTGTTTTTAACACTCGACGTATACTAAACCGAAAAGATGCAACCGTGATTTCCAGGTAGCCACCTTATACGTTGTAAAAATGTGTGTTTATTACGCAAAAAATATTTCGCTCTGTAATTCTGGAAAACTCTGCGCGTTAATGAGAGCTCGTAAGTACGCTTCAATTAGTTGAGAATACGTCCGACTCTGAAGTTAATAACGAGCCAGCCATTGGTGCAAACATCGAACAGTACGTTTAACCACTTGCAGTATTAGGCCGACTCGGCTTTCTTACGCTCAGCTTCCGATATTTTGAACTGGTTTGATTGCTTTTAACTAGTTTTGTCTTCTTGCTTCCATTTGCGTAGACTTGAACATCGATTGTTTTTCTGCCTCTAGTAATGTTCATCATGGATTTCAGTGATTTTTTTCTTATAATAATCCGTTACTACAATGAAGTGCCATCCTCTAGTAAGTTAAATTACATCATACTGCGTTGGTTATATGGTATGTGTGCGCTGGTATTCTAAGCCCAGTTCAATTCGTGCTCACTCTGGTGGTATTTGAACGTGCACTAATTCACTGGCCTCGAGTCAGTACACTGTAAAAGCAGCTAGTTGGAAAAAACACCAGTATCATTATTGTTATTATTATTTCGACTCGTTATGCTGAACCAAGGAGCGGGTTTGAACTCTTTTATTATTTTTATTATCCACCGGGCGAGTTGGCCGTGTGGTTAGAGGCGCGCGGCTGTGAGCTTCCATCCGGGAGATAGTGGGTTCGAATCCCACTGTCGGCAGCCCAGAAGATGGTTTTCCGTTGTTTCCCATTTACACGCCAGGCAAATGCTGGGGCTGTACCTTAATTAAGGCCACGGCTTCTTCCTTCCCACTCCTAGCCCTTTCCTATCCCATCGTCGCCATAAGACCTATCTGTGTCGGTGCGACGTAAAACCACTAGCAAAAAATTATTTTTTATCCTTCTCTTCCCAGCACCTCTTTATCGTCTCGCTGTGTTCCTTTCTACGTTGTTCAGTTCATCCTGTAATTAGTCGGCTGGGTTTTACAGATAGTTTGTGTTTGTGAATTAAGTTCTGAATTTTACTCTATCTTGAATATGTTTCATTAATCTCAATTTAATTTTAGTATTTACTGATTTCCTTTAGCCAATTATGGTGATTTTTTATTGATATGGCTTTTAATATTTTTATGAGCCTGTTATTATCCATTCTATATCAGTAACCGTAAAATTGTAATCGCCGTTTACTGATTGTATTTGTGATTTTTTTCTGCACCTTGATAGATTTCATGTGATTTATTTTTCATTAAAATTCCATTTTCGCATTTTTGTCCTGATTTTTCTGAGGTAGTTCCTTTCTTGTTTTTCGAACATTTTTATTCGAAATTTGCCACCAATTATAATACTTTCAGATGCATAAAATGCGCGTGTTTTAACTAATGTGTTATAATGTCGTTATTTTGCCATTTTTGATACAGTTCTTTTATTGTATCTCTTTGAAGTAATTTTGTATGCTCTGTGAAGTTTTGCAATTCTTTCTTAGTTAGCTTGCTAATTTAACCCTGCTGGTTCAATAATTTCATCTAAATACTTAAATATTTAGTCCCTTTCATATGCTGTACTTTGTCTTTTCATAAGAAATATGGAGTCCTGTTTTGGCTGCTATTCCATGGAATTTTTCTACGAACTGGATTGCTTACTGACTGTTGTTAGATAGGATAGCAATGTCATCAGAAAATGCTGGAAAATTAAGGTGAATTTTGTTTTGGAGACATCTACTAATATTTATAGCTCTAGTTAATTTTGCCATATCCTAATCACTTTTTTCCAGAACTAAATTAAACAGTTATTATTAGCTTTTGACTAATTTTCATAAAGGGTTCTTTGTATTTATTTTCCTACTTTTTCTTGTGGTTTAACGTCGTACTAACACATCGAAGGCTTCTTCGGCGGCACGAAGAAAGGAAAGGTAGCGGTCATTGTCTTAACACATGGGTGACGGGCCCCGAGAAATCTCGTAGTACGCTCACCAGCGGTTGGTGACGGGCCCCGAGAAATCTCGGTTTTGTTCACATTGTTTTTGGTCTTCCTGTGACATCTCTTGACCATATATTGAACTATTTCGAACTTGCACATTGAGTAGAATAAATTGTAGATGTATATCTGCCACTTTTCTTTTATTCACGGCCTCTTTTATTCTTTGATTTAGTTTCGAAACGTCGACTTTCTTTCTGCCGGTTCAGTCAATGACAAGATGGAGCGCCCGCAGAATACGGTGTTAGCTGACGACGATAAGAATTATATGCCAATGGTCGTTCAAATGGATATAGTGATAATGAATTAGTGGAAACTGAATGTGAGAGTGATAGTGGAAGTGATATTCAAGCCTCTACACGCAGTAATTTACCTAGTGTGCTTATTTATTCAAGTGACTCTGACGACGACAACGATGTAAATATTAATGATGTATTGTTGAATTAACACGCATTTGCTTGTTTACCTTAGATATGTTGAAGTACTACTAGGGGCATTGGTTGAGTACTCATACCAACTTTAAAGATAAAATCTTGACTGGATTAATATTTACGTACATTTTTATAATCAAGTGCACCCTAGTATGCTTAGTAGAAAGATGTCCGGTCCACAGGGTATGTGACAAGCTCAAGCATCCGGTCAGCAATGTGTTAATGAAGGCACAGTCCCAGTATTTATCTCAAGTGAAAATGGAAAACCACGGAAAATCAATATTCGGGGCCTCAGAACACTCCATTTCTCGAGTGCAGGCTCATAGCTCCGTGACATGTACCACGTAGCCAACTCGTTCATTAGGATAGTGATCTGTTGGACTTTTCCTGAAGAAAAGAATGGCCAATACTACGTTCTAACCGCTCGAAATACGAGGTACATCAAAACGTACGGATCTTGTTTTAAAAAGTGCTACTTATCCGCTCCACTGACCGTGTTCCAATCGTTCAGCAGGTGACCTACTAAACGCTGGACAGTAGTAACGAGTTGATTAGCTGCACTCGAAAAGCTTCGCAACCAAATAAACGATACGTAATAAACGACGTAATTAAATCGTTTTACTCCCGGTGTTATTTTTATGGAGTGCTAACGGCTACTCCATTTAACACAACGGAGTGCACCGTCATGGAGTTATTAATTACTGGGGATTTGAATTTTTAAAACTCATATTCCCCGCGGAAGAATGTCCCTAAATCAGAATCCAGTAACGGAAAATGTCATATTTAGCTGAAAAGCGAGCTCCATTTATTATACGTATAAACTTCGTAAAATCTGCATTTATTTGGTCTGGGAGCGTTTTCATTCTGCAGGATAATATCGGTTTGAAGCATGTACAAAAAATATGTAACAGAATATTGTGCATTTTTGCTATAATTTAAGGTGAAATGGATTGCCTATTTTATTATAAATTGTCGCTCTCTCCATCACCAAAATTCCTCGATTTATAATTGATATAGGCCTATTGAATATTCCTTGTATACCGGGCAAATTTGCTATGCGGGACATGGTGGACTCGAATCCCACCACCAGTAGTCCGGAAGTTGGCATTCCATTCTTTCCCACTTTCTTACAAGAAAAATACCGAGGATGAAACGTCAACGGCTGATTCCTTCACATTCGTACTCTTTTCTAATCTCAGCCACGCCGAAACGTACATGCGTCAGTGGAACATTAATTCACTAGCAAAAGAGAAATTATTTCTTGTAAGGAATGTTTTCACCTAAATAATCTGCCGTAAATCAATGAAAAAGAAAGAATGTCTTCTTAGCATTGAAATACGACATTATCAGGAAAATAATAGGAAGGATCTTGAAGTACAATGTGAGTGAGGTTTCACGACGGTATGTAGTTAATCTTTGTAACGGAGCAAGTGGCTGTGCGGTTTGGGTCACGTAGCTATCAGCTTGCATTCGGGAGGTAGTGGGTTCGAACCCCATTGCTGGCAGCACTGAAGATGGTTTTCCGTAGTTTCCCATTTTCACACCAGACAACCAGGCCTTTAATTAAGTTCAAGGTTGCTTCCTTCCCACTCCTAGCCCTTTCCTGTCCCATCATCAGAGAAGACCTATCTGTGTGGGTGTGTCGTAAAGCAGATTGTTAATATTTGTCCGAAAGTCGAAAAATATAGGAAGGAAATTTCCCTGGAGACGCTGAGGTTCACGAAGCGTACACCAAAAATGGGTACCAGATTAATTCTTGGGGACAAAAGTGGCCGGTCACTTCCTACCAATTGCTATAGATTTTTCAGGGGACACCAGAGTATCAGAATACTATCATGCAGGAGTTCTTAAACCTGCCGAAAGCCAAGGACACTTATTTATCACATTTAAATACCCTGAAATTCCAACAACCCCTATTTAGATCAAACCTGGCATTTTGGAAATAAAAGAACAACAACTAATCGTGTCACGTAGCTGTGAGCATGCATTCAGAAGAGGGTACGTCCGAATCCCACCGTCGGCAGCGCTGACGATGGTTCTCCGTGATTTTCTATTTTCGCATGAGGCAAATGCCGAGGCTGTATCCTAATTAAGGACACGGATTCTTCCTCCCCAGTCCTAGCCCCTTTCTTCCCCATAGTTGGCGGAAGACCTAATCCAGTCAAAGTGACTCTAAAACACTAGCAAACAATGACTGACTACTGTCGTTATAGATACCCCAGTTAATACATTGTTTTATCTTTTGTCCCACATAGAAACAAGCTACACCAAAATTTAGCTTTTCTTATTCTATGTTTAATTATGCTGAATATACATTTTCGACGTAACCAGTTAAATTTTTTACGCAGGTTGAACGAAATAAGAGCTGGTATTTTTTTCCACTTCCAACGGAGCGCTATCTTCGAAAATGCGCGTGGTGCATGCACTGTGCACGGAGCAAAAGACGACTTGGCTTGGTTGACCAGAGTGCAGACCCCCCCACTCCTCGATTTGGAGCAATAGCGCTTACTCTCTCTTTCCTCACGCCTCTCTCGCTCGCTCCGCCTGTCTCCCTCTGCCCCACTTGCGCCGTAGCGCTCCAAATCCGGGCTGAGTTGAGCCGAGTAGAGCCGAGTAGAGCCGAGCTTAGCCGAGTAGCCAAGAGACGAAGCGTTGATCCGAGCGGCACCGATGCACAGTGCACGGAGTTCTTGCGCCTCGCTCTGCACGCGTGAGAGTTTGGGCGTTTGAGAGGCCCTGTCTTATAGTAACTTATTGTTGATCTATATACCAAGTTTTAATTCATCTGTTATTTGTGAAAAGGGTTACTGTAAATTTCGTGAAACAACATATTCTCATTCTGGATGATCATAGCCGTAAACTTTTCTGCTTGTTATGAAGCTTGTGAGAATGTCAGGCTAAAATTAAAACGGCTTTTTTCCTGCATGCAACTGTTGATTTTATATTGAGTTATATTTAATTGGGTGGTTGTGCGAGAAAGCAGCCTATCGGCCGGCGAGAACGATGCACTTGGCCCTGGAAACCCTAGCGACATCGCTGGGTTGCACTTCAATTGAGCGTTCCCGGCTGTACAATAATTGGATGTATGTTGTTTCGTCAGTTGTTTAAAAGTAAGGTAATTGATACCTTCTGAAGATTAAGAATGTAATTAACCAACATTTCGCAATGTGCCTGAGTAAACTTTTCGTTACCTCCTGCAGTATGCTGCAGAGAATCTTCTTCTTCGCCGTCAGCAAGAATAAAAATGAATATTTCATAAGGAAATAGGGTCAATTAGATTTCAGATGGGTCTTGTCAGAGGAAACCGCAGGTGCCTAGCACCAGCGAACAATATTGAGTTAAACAGACGTGGGAGGTAAAGGACGAAAAAGAGTGAACAGAATCTTCAGGCTCGTTGTGTGCGTCATCTAAATAAATTACATGTCACCATATAGGAGGGTTCTAGTTCAATAACGGCTTTACTCTGAAATATTTCTAGCTACTACACAGAGGCTGCCTGACCGAGGAGGTAAAGGCGTGCTCGACTCATCCTGAATGACGTAGGTTCGATTTCCCGTCAGAAAGTTGAAAAATTTAAGAAACGAGTTTTCCATTTCCGGAAGTGCCATGACCCTGAGGTTCACTCAACCTACACCAAACATGAGTACCAGATTAATTCCTTGGAGCAAAGACGGCCAGGCGTAGAGTTAATCATTCCACCCCACCAAGTTCCGAGGTTAAGGGTAGTGGAAGCCTGTACGGGGATGACTTTGCTTTTTAAATACCACACGCATTTAAATCACTCATCGTGGGGAATAATAAGGTAATCCAAAAAGTGAATTTTTCAGGGGAATCATTTTTTGCTTTTTTCTTTAACAATACGAAATCACTAATTGTCACTGTACCGGGGGTACACCTTCTACGTCCCGTTGAACTGCGCCCCTTCTAGAATGCCATCTGTGATATGAATCTTGAACGCAAGATACTTGGACCTTCGAGCATTAGATGTCTCTACCATCGTACTATTTGCCTCCTCTGGCGGGATTAAGGACAAATAATTCTTGAGGGAAATTGTATTTTCTAAGTTTGTTAACCTTAGTTTTTGTAGATTGTTTTTTATGTGTCAAAGTTGTCAACACTCCTACGGCTTCCTTCTTCCTTAACTATTAACCAATCAGGAATTTCGTGTATATTTCTGTAGCAAATTAAAATTGCGGATGCGGGCAGGCATCTGAAAAGATTTCTGGAAACTTCCCCTCGTAAATGCTACAAAAGCTGGGTGCTTTAGGGCCGTTTTGTCATCTTCATCACTCTGGTCTGGTGAGTGCGGCGTGTTATTCGGAGGCAGAGGCTGGCTGTCGTCGTTCGGAAGGCCCAGCTACTCAAGGTAATGGCAAAAATTTCTTAACATGTGATAGCTCCAGGCAGATAACTTGAGGGGAATGTTTCAAACTCCTTTATTAATGTAATAATTAGTTCAGCCCGTGGACAGCTATTCACACAGACGCGTAACGACTGCCGTTTATTTAATCGCTCGCGGCCTTCTCGTAAAGGACGTTCTGCAGCAGTGCTCAGTGCTGCCAACCTCTGTACTTAGGAACGATGCTTCGAATTGTTCCCCGTTCTTGCCGTGCGGACGGTTAGTATTAGGATATGACCTGGACAAGACGATTGGTCTGGACGGTTAGGATTCTTGCCGTGGACAAGACCATTGTTCTGGACGGCTAGAAGCCGCGAAGCGGCCTTAGGCACCTAGTTTCCTGAGGAAACACGATTGGTCTAGACTGGGGCGACGACAGCAGCGCATGTTACATTTACTTGCGCTTTTATTGTGCTGTGGTTGGTAACTTATTATGATCAACATTGTTGACGGGAAGGAGATCACGTGCCACTTTGCAGTGGTCAATAGGAATACAAGTAGCTACTTCAGAAATGAAAATGACCGGGCGAGTTGGCTGTGCGCGTAGAGGCGTGCGGCTGTGAGCTTGCATCCGGGAGATAGTAGGTTCGAATCCCACTATCGGCAGCCCTGAAAACGGTTTTCCGTGGTTTCCCATTTTCACACCAGGCAAATGCTGGGGCTGTACCTTAATTAAGGCCACGGCCGCTTCCTTCCAACTCCTAGGCCTTTCCTATCCCATCGTCGCCGTAAGACCTATCTGTGTCGGTGCGACGTAAAGCCCCTAACAAAAAAAAAAGAAATGAAAATGCGTGTAATAATCTTAATTAGGTTATAAAAGTAAATGTCCTTTTCAGGACGGGATGGTGGGTTCCTGGACATCGCAATGAACACATCTCTCCTCTGAGACTATTTGAAATGTATCAGGCATAATTTTGTAAGAAGCTTGTGCCTCTGAGAGGCTGGACTGTAGTAACTTTAGGAGCTCAGTCTCCTAAGAAGTAAATGAGTGGAGCAAACATGCTCTTGTAAAAGTGTACCCGTTTAGAGCTATATTGCTCATCCCTTGTACATTATTCTGTCGATAATTTTTTCTGTTGTACGATTTTTGGACTTTTTGGAATTCTTGAATTATCTGGAAGTAATGTTTGTCTATTTCTTCAATGTTATGAAGATATAAATTACCTTGTTAGTTTCAAAGGATGGAGAGCACTGAACTTAGAAGGATACCGTTACTTATCTTGCTTTATCTCGGGATGAGTAAAATTCAGTTGCATTCTTTATTTTATACTTTCAAAAGGTGACACGCCTCGGCTTGGATGGGGAGTTTAAAAATTATGATGATAGACCTTACAAAATTTTCTTGTAGACGGCGTTAGTTGCTTTCCTTCTGATGTAGCTGAGTGAGGCACTTTCTGAAAGCTCTTCCGACTGCCCGCCATTTTAGTCCGCTCCTTTCCCCCAGGCGATATAGGCTACAGTGTAAACCATGTATTTGCTTTCTCTATATCGACGATAAATCCTAAATCATGTATGAAAATTAAATGCTGTCACGGATATGTCTATATTAGCAACGTTATAGAAGTGAACTAACAACTTATTTTGAGGTCAGGCTCCTTGGATGGATGATAAGAGTATTGGCGTTCGGTTCAGATGGTGTCGGGTTCTATTCTCGGCCGGGTCGGTGATTTTTAACAGTGTATCGTTAATTCCTATGACCTGGGGACTGAGTGTTTGTGTACCTCATTATACATCTTCATCCATACGCAATACATCACATTATTAATCACCATAGAAACACGCAATAGTGATTATTATTATTTATTTGTTTCCTTAAATTGTGCATATATAATCTGAGGGTGGTAGATGAAGAAAGGGCAAGCCCCACATATGCGGAAGTGCCTCCATCCACACATATCCCTTGACGTTGGGTTGGCGTCACGAAGGGCATCCAGCCGTAAACGTGCTGATCCCTAGAAATTGGGAAAAAGTCCAGGAAGAGTAATATAATTTCGTGTGGCTATTTCTAGCCGGGTGCATCCCTAGTAAGGCAGACCCTCTGATGAAGGTGGGTGGCATCTGCCATGTGCAGGTAACTGCGTGTTATTGTGGTGGAGGATAGTACTATGTGTGATGTGTGAGTTGCAGGGATGTCATCGAGCCACTGGAATTAACCAATGAAGGTTAAAATACCCGATCCGCCCGGGAATCGAATCCGGGATCCTCTGAACCGAAGGCCAATATGCTGACCATTCAGCCAACGAATCGAACAGGAAGAATAAGAAATAATTTGTTTTGATAATGGTTTTGTGATTAATCTCAAAATATGCTTTCTAATTTTAAAAGATGAATTTTTACTGAGACTAACTATAACATTTTAAAAAGAGCTTATTGATTGTTGCGTTTTACATACGGGTGTTGACCGTGACTTTCATGCTCAGATATTCCTCCACACATACTCTGAGTCTGTCTTTGAAAGTTTAGTCAGCATAAATAAGCCACAAAAGCTCCTGGATGACGGTTATTTTACGAGTACTTCCTCGACTAAAATCGCGACTTCTCGGCTCCCTTTGTCACCGATTAATGTTTTGTACACAAAATATTTCCTTGATGAATAATATGTACACGATGATTAAATCTGCATCAAAATCTATTCCTTGGTTCTTGAAATTAGCCCGCTCAAATTCAGACACCTAACGTAGACCTTCCAACATTCATGGTATAAATTTCGGTACACGTATCTCTATGCGTGCATGAAGAAATCCATTAGCCAGAGTAAGCAGACCGGGATTTTTTTTACATGGAATATTGGAATGCAAAATAATCCACGGTCCTTCATGACAAATATGCAAGGATGGAAAGCAAGCATGGTGATCCATCAAGTCAATCACACAAACGATCTAGTCTCGCTGGCGAACAGCACGAGCAACTACGCCAGAATTAATGGCAACATCAAAGGATCAAATCTGAAGATGATACATCCGACGCAATCGGCTCGGCACTCTCCTTCTGTGTTAAGGATTATGAGATTAAATCCATAATGTACAGTCGGCTGGTTAAATGTGAGAGGCTGATGCAAATATATATACTGGCATGTTTATAAGTCTCTTTTCAGACCAAAAGCCTTCGTAAAGTAGTAAACAGTTGAAGGAGCCTTGAAAACTAGCACTAATTCTTCTTCCTGTTCTTCTTCTTATTATTATTATTACCGTGTTTTCATGGATCAGAAAGAGGTGAAAGAAGGTGCTGGGTGGAATGGGTCTATCCACTATATCAAAGATTAACTTAAAACTTTAAAATAAAGGTTATATTTCTTTTCAAATCGCAAACTTAACAACAATGTATTACGTACAATGACAGTTTTGATTTTTTTAAAGTAGAAACCCCAGAATAGGGAATTTAACACATTTGGGCTTCAAGACCCTAATTTCCAACTTCACAATATCGCCAATTAGCGTTTACATAGACAAGGAGAGAAATCTCCCAAAACAGAGCACTTTGCTCCAACCGATACAAATTTTACAGCCTTCCAGAGGCATCACTCAATGTTACAGTAAATAAGCAGTTTCAGAAAAGAGCTTATATACTCTCCAACTTTAACTGAGGAGACTGCTCTCCTAGATTCTTACAGCCTACTCAAGGCAACATTACACAAAATCTAACACTTTTCGGCCTCTCTAGGCCCAACCTAATATTTACAATTTGTACACAGGGGTATCTAGTACCCAAACTACTGGGCCTTTGTGGAAAGAAGAACAGGTCGTGCACTTGCGCTCCTATAAAATTAAATATAAAACCCTAATTGGGCTCGCGGCCCGATGATACAGAGGCTAATCCCAAACTACTGAGGTGACTAGAATGAACAAGTAACTTGGAAATTTACAGGAGAAAAACGGTTACAAAATCGTAGTCATCTCAAGATAAATTGAAAGGGAACTCGAGAGGGTAAAGCACTTTATATCCCCGATTTACCATTAAAGTCTTTTTGGAATTTTTACATTAGCCGAAATGAGGTTTAATTTTAGAAAACAGGAGCTTCCGTAGTTAGAAATTAGAACCTTCCCCTCGTGTAAGTAGCTACAGAGAGATATGAGTGGTGGCCATTACATTGGCTGTTGAACTGCCTGGCGAAGAATGAGGCGCCCCGCCTCCTGTCTTAACACACACACTCTCAGAAATATGGCAATCAAAAGACAAGATAGCGTGAAAAAGCCGCAGCTTATATACGCGAGGGGACTGTTCGAGAGGGTTATGGACTAAATCCGGACACAGTCCGAAATCGTACCTTCGGCACTACGTGCAATAAAGGGATTATTTCTCTGCTCATCCACCTCTGCATCCAGGAGTTAACCTGGTGCCCATTTCTTCTTGTAGGCTGATACATATCCAGGGCTAAATGCCTCTACAGAAATAAAAGACTCATTACAAATTCCTTTAAATTTCTGGCGCAGTGCCCATTTATGATCTGCGGTAGACAGCTGCCGGTATCTGGAAAGATCTACATTTAAGGTATGTATTCACGTTTGAAATTGCGATTTAGGTCAAAATAATCAATATTTAGCTTTTGATGTCAAATGAAAGCCTGGAATTTCTAGTTTCCAAATATGCAAGTATCATTGGCCTGAGACATATAGAACGGCCGTAAATTGCATTTAAATGGACCACTGCATTCATGATTTATCTGCTCTGGGGGCGTGGTCAGGTGCTAACATTCACTAGCTTTCCATACTCAAGCAGTTTCTTCCACATAATTACATTTCAATACATCGCACTGGTGTTTCCCCATATAGTACCTTTGTGAACCAAAAGATAGCAGTGGTGGTTACATGATATATCTCTGGAGAAGGAATGTTGAATCTTGCATAAATGCTGTGCAATCCAATTATGAATGCCACGTGCTGTGTTATTTGTGTTTATATCGAGTAACTAACTTCTGCTAAGTGAATAATGGGTAGTAATAGACATAGTGGCTATAAAAGAAAGAGCCGTTGCTATGGAAATAAGTATACAATGAATAAAAAAAAATATTACTGAGACAGTAGTCCAAAATGAGAACAATAAAAATCAACTTCCCAATGTCAGTAGTGCTTCCGAGTCAAAAACTTTCTACTTCGCATTATGACAGTAATTGTGGTGATTCTCAAGTATTTTTAACATTACATTTAGTGTGTAATGTGTAGAAAAACTGTTATCTTTGCTGGTATGTCCTGTCTGTATGAAATGTGGATCAATATCGCTGAAAAACTTCTGTAAACAGAGGTTAGGTTGGGCATTTTTTTTTTTGTTAGTTTGGTGTGTAGTAATAGTGATTTTTAATCTGAACCTCAGTGTACATCAAGGGGAAATTGTCAGATTATGAAATTAATAGAAGACTTGTGTATGGGATGCGCTTCAATGCGTGTGGTGGAAGTGAAGCAAGAAAATTTTCGAATATTTTGAATTTACCTCCACCGCCCGCACCTGCATTATATACTGAACATGTCAAGATTCTGGCTGAAGTTACCACTGAAAGTATCTCAGAGGAAGAAAACGACTCAAAGAGGACAAAATACTACAATAAGAGGAACCTACTTATGCATCAAACCAAACCAAACCCACTGGCACTAGAGCCCTTGAAGGGCCTTGGCCTACCAAGCGACCGCTGCTCAGCCCGATGGCCTGCGGATTTCAAGGTGTCGTGTGGTAGGCATGAAGAATCCTCTCTGGCATTATTCTTGGCTTCCTAGACCGGGACCGCTATCTCACCGTCAGGTACCTCCTCAATTCTAATCACGTAGGCTGAGTGGACCTCGAACCAGCCCTCAGGTCCAGGTAAAAATCCCTGATCTGGCCGGGAATGGAACCCGGGGCCTCCGGGTAAGAGGTAGGCACACTACCCCTACACCACGGGGCCGGCACTTATGCCTCAGGAGGGTTTGAATTAGCCGAAGTAAGCAATTTCATCCCGAAATAAACTTCCAAGATTCAAGTTCAATTTTCCACACAGTGAATTTCTCCAGATTTTTCATAATTCAAAAAATCATAACGTCTTCAAATTTTAAGTTATAGAATACATTGATATGTCAAATTGAAGCTTATTAAAAGTAGAATGTTCTGAACTAAACATAATAATAAATAAGACTATAATAAAAAGGTACCAAATGAAAAAACAAATCTAAATATTCTAAAATTTTGACCGCCATGAAAAATATATTATAAAAAATATGATATCAGTGAATTATTAAATTCTGTTTAGTTCATCACATTATATGCATTATTAGGATGAATTATGCGCAAAAATAATTGGAATTGAACTATTTTCCAGAAAGCTATGATTTTTGGAAATTTATGCAAAATTTCGGAGTTTTTGTCAATTATTTAGGAAACGGTACCTTAAGTGTGAAATTTTTATAGTGTAAATATATTCCGTAAATGCGAGTATTTCATTGTAAAAATTTCAAAAACATTGATAAAATAGTATAGATTTTGGTCCGAAACGTGAATACATACCTTAAGTAATGTTCTTTTCTTTCTTCTTTCTGAATACGTTTACCCTCCACGGTTGGTTTTTCCCTCGGACTCAGTGAGGGAACCCACCTCTCCCGCCTCAAGGGCAGTGTTCTGGACCGTGAGACTTTGGGTCGGGGATACAAGTGGGAAGGCCTCATCTGCAATGATGAATATGGGCCTTGTATGAGGATGAGAAGATTGGAAGGGACAGACAAGGAAGAGGGAAGGAAGTGGCCGTGGCATTTTGTTAGGTACCATCCGGGCATTTTCGTGGAGGAGAATTGGGAAACCATGGAAAACAACTTCAAGGATAACTGAGAAGAGAATCGGACTCCAACCCCTCTACTCAGAAGGAGAGGCTATGGTGCATGGGTGACCGATTCGATCCACGGTCGGCACACATGTAGGGCATGACCAGGAGTATAACAGGTGCAATTAGTAAGGCGCAACACTCAGCCAGAAACTTCGCTCAGCGAAAGAGGGGCCGAAATACGCGGTGGTGCAGTGGCTTAACGCATCGGCTTCACACTTTTGGGCCCCGTGTTCAAATACCGATGAATTGCTCTTTCGTTTTCCATTTATCTACTTAAATAGAAAGTACGGCGCTGACAGGCCAACTGGTGTATTTATGTATACTTAGATAAAATAACGAGATAATCGTATTTTGTTAAAAACACATTTCATTCATTAACATTAATTAAGGTCCGCCTCTGTGGTGTAGTGGTTAGTGTGATCAGCTGCCACCCCCGAAGGCCCGGGTTCGATTCCCGGCTCTGCCACGAAATTTGAAAAGTGCTACGAGGGCTGGAACGCGGTCCACTCAGCCTCGGGAGGTCAAATGAGTAGAGGTGGGTTCGATTCCCAACTCAGTCATCCTCGAAGTGGTTTTCCGTGGTTTCCCACTTCTCCTCCAGGAAAATGCTGGGATGGTACCTAAATTAAGGCCACGGGCGCTTCCTTCCCTCTTCCTTGTCTATCCCTTCCAATCTTCCCATCTCCCACAAGGCCCCTGTTCAGTATAGCAGGTGAGGTCGCCTGGGCGAGGTACTGGTCATCCTCCCGAGTTGTATCTCCCGACGCAGAGTCTCATACTCCATGACACTGCTCTTGAGGCGGTAGAGATTTGATCCCTCGCTGAGTCCGAGGGAAAAGCCGACCTTGGAATGTAAACAGATTAAGAAGAAGAAGAAAAGAAGTACTGAATTAGGAACAAGGAATACTAGTCAGATGTGTGTTCGAAATGCATTCATCGTAGTACGTTTCATATACTGAAATCCGAGTATCTACACGGAAGTTGAGAAGAAGATGGGGAGAGCGCGCGCACGAGAACGGGAGATGTAATTAAGAGTAGAATATATCTAATTAGGACAACTGAAATACGAATAACTTGGTTATGTTATGTTGCTAAATTATGGAATATTTAACTAACGTCATCATATTACTAACTCAGAGTTTCAGATAAATTAGTGTCAATTGATTTCCTAACCCTTATACGAAAATATACCATAGAAAGTTATAAGTTATTTAATTCATCGATTACTTTAATCAGTGATATTAATTTATACTCGGTGATTTCTCAGTGAATCTGAAGTGAAACCACTAACAAGTAAGGTACAGGGTAATTAGTACCCTTGACGTTTTCAGCGTTTAATTTGAAAAATTAAGGATCTACTAAAGGCTAATAATTTGTTTCAAACTTTGGAGACTAGAGACCACTCCTAGATCAATACAGACTTCCAAAATATGACTTGAACTTTACTTTGCCCAAAGATCGTGAAAATTTCCAAAACAGAGAATTTGGTTATTAGAGCAGAGCTAATAATAATAATCGTATGGCCTCAGCTGCCGTTTTGCAGACATTTTGATTTGACGCCATCTGGCTGTCTGCTCGTCAATTTCGACGTTCCGGTTTACTCTGTCTGCCATCTAGCGGACCTAGAGTAAACCGGATCTCTCTTGGGCGTCTATGGCTGAGATTGAATTAATTTTGTCGGGTAAATACCAAATGTATCACCAGAGATATTTTACATGCCGACACCGTACGACATGGAGTGTCGAATGGACTTTTTTCCGCCCTTCAAAAATCCGACTACCTCTGCCGGGTTCGAACCCGCTATCTTAGGATCCGGAGACCGACACTCTACCACGGAACCACAGAGGCAGCTAGAGCAGAGCTGCTGAGATGTTACAAAAAACACATCTGTGGCAGTCTTCCTACTGATGAAGCATCTTTCTATGATGATGATGATGATGATGTGTGCATAACGTTACTTCAACTGTTGTTGATATTAAAGGATGACTGAGTATTGTAATATTTCCCTTAAGGAATGTTCATTACGTTCTACTCATCTGGTGTGTCCAATAAATATTCTTAAATACCACGAGATGGTTCGAGTATTTCATTTTGTAACATTGAGAAGAGATGGTGAATGTCATAACAAACTACAGTATACGGTCATTGATGAAAAGAACAAGCTAACTGTAGCATGAAGACAATCCTTTTAGTATTTGTCTTCCGCTTTAACCGCCATCAGTGTCTTGTACACAAAAGGATACGGTACAGTCTGGACTGTGAATGAAATTTTGGTTCAATATAACGTGGAAGATTCAACCACTTAGTCTTATGTATCAAGGAGAGAAAATAGCCTTGAAAAGCTAGTTATCAAGGAGAATTAAACGGTATCAGGCCGCGTAGAAGAGCTCCGAGAAGATGGATGGACCAGATCAAAGACACAACTCACGCAATTCTTCGAGTGACAATTCGGAAAGCAGAAGACGTAGACAATGGCAAAAGTATGCATGAGATCACGATACTCAGACATTGAGTTATGCGACTGTGAAGAAGAACTATGCAATAAAACTTACTTCTGTTAGTGATCAGAAAATGTCTCATTAAAAGGTAAAAAAATGTCCCAATAACAGTTATGAATGTTGCCATTGATGCTTTCACGGCCCGTACATCTTCTGATGACGCAGAGCACAGTTCTCTGCGAAACGTAAAGAATTTCACCTTCTTTTCTTGACACAGTATAAGCCGAAAAATCTATACAGTATCATGTCTAAAAGTCATTAAGTTTAAACTTAAATCGAGCAAGTTGGTTGCGTGGTGCAAGTCGTATGCAGGCATAACACTATCCACCTCCCAGTTATTTACCACAATTTTAGGAACACCCTATATATTCCAGTATACTTGAAGACAGGAAATCCTACGTGGCTCAGGCGGCAGCGTGCCGGCCTCTCACTACTGGATACCCTGGTTCAAATCCCGGCCGCTCCATGTGAGATTTGTGCTGGACAAAGCGGAGGCGGGACAGGCTTTTCTCAGGGTACTCCGGTTTTCCCTGTCATCTTTCATTCCACCAACACTCTCCACCATCATTTCATTTCATCTGTCAGTCATTAATCATTGCCCAAGAGGAGCGCGACAGGCCTCGTCAGCCGACACAATTCATATCCTCGCCGCAAATTGGGGGCTTCATTCATCCCATACCTGACCCGGACATTGACTGCAAAACAGGTTCTAGGTTTTCATTTTTACGTAAAGACACTAAATTGCTACTTAAGAATGTGATCACGAGTGAGTAAGAGCTATAAAGCAGCTGGTATAGAAGTAAAACTAATATCTCTCAAGTATTTCCAGCTGTTCCGAAGACTAAACGAGCAGAACATCGCTGAAATTTGGCAGCAACGGAGGTGCTTGCTCCATTGAAGTTGATAGAAGGAAGAAAATTAATCTCCTCTAGACTTAACTCTTTTCTTAGAAACGAACGAATTTGTCACGCATCAGTCGTTTTCTTTAAGACACTGAACGAGAGCTCGTAGGAACAGTGAATGAGAAGAAGAAAAAAAATGTTGAACAATAAAAAAACGATGTTGAGGACGGAAGATATTTCATCTTGCACATTTCCTTGGTGAATTGGCCGGAAATTAAAGGAAGGGTGCTGAAGGTCAGACACGAGCCAACAGCTGTCGCACACCGTTCTGTTGGCTTTCGCTGTGAATTCTATATAAGATTTTTACAATCAAATTTTCGAAGATATAAGAATATAAAATTCGACACAGACTGTTGACATTATGAAGAGAAATAAATAATGTTAGTGTCTACATTTACTTCTAATTCAACATGTTTGTTTATCTAGAGGCAAAAGCATAACTAATTTCAGTTCTTGGTACTGGCCATTCAACGAAAATAACTGAGGTTCTTCCAGTAGGCACTCTCTCTCCAGTTGGGGCCTATCCGTGATTGGCTGAGAATAGTGTTCGTTTATTAATTCACTTGTGCACGAGCACGATTCAATCATGAAGTTATTCATTCAATTCAGTTCATTCACTCTTTCATTAAATTTAAATCATCCAGGGGACATTTTGTATACAGTTCATTCGTTCATTCATCCACTCAATGATGAATGCTCTCTCCCCAGTTAGTGGTTATCCGTGACAGCGTGGGAAGAGTGTTTACTCATTCATTCATTCGCGAACATAATTCAATCATGAAATAATTCACTCACCAATTCATATAGTCATTCGTGCAATCATTCACTCAATTCATTCAAAATGTATATTTTAATCGTAGGATAACTCTATAAAATCTGATGGCACAAAAGTAATCATTAATACAACTTAGAGAAGGTAAGTAAATAAATAAACTTCAAAGAGAAAAGCTACAATTTAGAAATTGGATTGAAATAGTTAATATGTATATGTAATGCTTAGTGTAATAATAGATAAATAGGAAAAAATGTATATATCAAAACACATTTTGGATTACAATAATTTATTACTCCCTTCCCATTTTCAGGTGATCCGAAACTGGTGGATGGGAGTATACTAATCTGTTCTGTTCTATTCTGTTACAGCATTCTTAGCCTGAATCTCATGTATCATTCAACTCCTCATCATCGGAGAGCATCGATGATGTCCAAGATGGTCTATTGATCCTTCAAGGTAAATTAACATTTGCGCAGAATAATATAAACAGTATAAAAATGTAAAGCGTCCTCTGTACTAGCCATGACATCCTCTGGAGATGTGTAAGGTAACGCCTTCAGTACTGAGTGGGATAGAGTGATTAATTCTTGAACCGACTGCGTTTGTCCCCAATCATCAAATTGGTATCCATATCTGCTGATGGTATAGATATATTTATTCGCAATATGTGCACGTTCTAAATGATACGTTTTAAGAATTAATTGATTGTAAAACGACAACAATAGGTATCCTCGTCAGTTTTATTTATTTTTATGCCACGGTATATATTTCTTTGGGTCTCGCTAATATTCTGACGCAAACCTACGGATTCTGGAGGAAGGAAATCTGCCAGTTGCGTTCAACAGTAATATGTTAGAAATTGTCACTCTAATGCTCTGCTTTAGATCGTATTTGCTGTACTGGAGTGAATGCTGCTTTTACTTGGCATATTTTATTCATAAGCTGGAAGTAACGGACACGAAGGTTGCGGAAATTATTGTTGAGGTGGAAAAAATGGAAAAAGACAACTCGCAGTGAAGAGGAAAATGATAAGTTGAAAAGGAGCTTGATGGATGGATGAAGCTGTGCGTATGGACTGGTTTCGATGGTGGGATCATGTGCAGAGAATGAAGGAAGATAGGTTGCTGAAGAGAATGGTGTAATCGGTGATAGAGGGGAAGAGATTCAGAAGGCGTGCAATGTAAAGAGATTTAGACTCCGTTTTTAATTATTAAAATATAGTGGATGTGGAGCTTAACGAGGCCTAATGGCAAATGGAGAACAGGGGAGTCGTTTTGTTTATTCATAGTGGATTGCAGACTGAACGCAGAAAGGCAAAACAGTATATTGGAAATGTATGTATGTTCGAAGTTTTAATCTTCACTTGACTGACTGTACATTAATTATTTTGGTATAAGTAGTTTTCACGTTGCAGACTCTGTTCTAGTAGCAAGCACATAATTGTAGGGGTACCTCGTAATTCATATAATGAGCAATGTTTGGAAATAGGCAGTGATATTGATGATGATGGCGTGTGGCCTTCGAAGAGGCCTGGTGCAGGTCTTTCGAGTTGATGCCTGATAAGCGATCGGCGCATCAGTGAGAATGGGGCCCTACCTATGACGAACTCTAACGCTGAAGACGGCAGACAGCCCCAGAACCCGAACCATTGGAATTAAACAATGAATGTCAAATTCCCCGTCCCGGCCAGGAGTTGAACCCTAAACCCACTCAACCAAGTGTCACCCGCTAACCATTTAGCCATGGAACCGTACTATATGGTAGTTAAATTGTATATCAACTTATTTGACGAAACGCATATATATTTGACGAAATTCCTGCAGATTGTAAAATATATATCCATTTTGGAATATGACTGAATGTATTTCAGACATATTGAAGAAACATTATTCAAACCAATTAAGTTGTAGACAATCATTATAATTGCGTTAACAAATAGAAACATAGAAAATTAAATTATATCTATTGCTGAATTTAAATACTATAAAGTGTGCAACATTTGTACTAGTGCTCATGGAAGACGATACCTAGAACGAGAGGTCAGAAATATGCTTCATACAAGGCCAGCAGGATAAGTCTTTACGCAAAATTTGTTGTTACATTCTTCAAATACTTATTTGTGCTGGGGTATTTCGTTTAAAATAAAATTATACTTAATCATTACAATTTCCATATAAGATATACAATAATAAATAGTACAAGACCTCACACTAATTTTTTCCAAGTATCATTTCAACTATACCTGAGCTAATAATTGAAAAAATAAGAAACTCGATTTTTTCAGACAGCATAACTGAAGATATATTTAAGGATTCCTGACGTACCGGCCGAGTTGGCCATGCGGTTAGGAGCACGGAGCTGTAACCCTGCATCCGTGAGATTGTGGGTTCGAATCCCACTGTCGGCAGCCCTGAAGATGGTTTTCCGTGGTTTCCCATTTTCACACAAGGCAAATCCTGGGTCTATACCTTAAGGCCACGGCCGCTTCCTTCCCAATCTTAGTCCTTTCCTATCCCATCGTCGCCATAAGACCTATCTGTTTCGGTGCGAAGTAAAGCAAATTAGAAAAAATAATACTCCTGACGTGTTTCTCATAAAGTTAAAAATTAAAGCACAACACTATTTGCAGTATAACTAACTGAAATTACGCGTCCTGAATATGCCTGATATACAGCCAGTCAAATTGTACAATAAATTTTTATTTGACAATTCGCCATCATTTTGTAAAATGCCTACACGTTTTGTGAAAAGACTGAATCTACAGTCTTCCCGCGGTGTATGTATTTCCTATCAGTTCAACATCGCACTAAAAGACAAATGCATAACTTAGATTGGGAAAAGTACGGTAACTCATCGTCAGGAGGGTGTGGTGGTGGAGTTAAAACCCACCTTCACTCGAATTAAATTTAGCAGCTAAACTATACATACCGTCAAGTCAACTCTGTATGTCCATTTTTTTTAACTTGCTATGTAACGTATAAGCATAAATTCAACAGTTCATAATGGCCAGTCTGACTGAGTCTCCAACTTTTCAACGCACACCAGGTAAATTCCGGAGTACTGGGCGAGTTGGCCGTGCGGTTAGGAGCGCGCAGCTGTGAGCTTGCATCCGGAAAAGAGCGGGTTCGAATCCCACTGACGGCAGCCCTGAAGATCATTTTCCGTGGTTTCACATTTTCACACCAGGCAAATGCTGGGACTGTACCTTAATTAAGGCCACGGCCGTTTCCTTCCCATTCCTAAGCCTCTCCTATCCCATCGTCGCCATAAGACCTATCTGTGTCGGTGCGACGTAAACTAAAATAGCAACAACAACAAAATAATTCTGGAGTAATGTTTAATTCAAGCTTCAAAAAAATTTAAAGATATTTTTTTTTTTTTTTGCTAGGGGCTTTACGTCGCGCCGACACAGATAGGTCTTATGGCGACGATGGGATGGGAAAGGCCTAGGAGTTGGAAGGAAGCGGCCGTGGCCTTAATTAAGGTACAGCCCCAGCATTTGCCTGGTGTGAAAATGGGAAACCACGGAAAACCATTTTCAGGGCTGCCGATAGTGGGATTCGAACCTACTATCTCCCGGATGCAAGCTCACAGCCGCGCGCCTCTACGCGCACGGCCAACTCGCCCGGTAATTTAAAGATAGAGAGAGAGAGAGTTGGCATTCAAATAAGGGTCTACGATCGGACTATATTCACGTATAAAATACAGAGATCTAATGACTAAGCTATTCCTAGTCATTTCTACGAATGAAATTAAGACTCCGTCATCCGAAGTGACATCAACTCTAAACCGCTGAACACAATTCAAGGACATTTGCGCAAACATTCTGAGAGGGATCTGTCATATAACTGACTACGTTTTATTTCAAAATACAGATCTTTAAAAACATCATTTCTGAAATTGTTGGTGAAAAGTCGTGTAATATCTTAGTCGCACAGCAGGTACCATGGTGACGTGAGGATAACAGTGACAGTAAGTTCTTGATATAAAGGTAATAGCCAACATTTTTACAGTCTGTTATTTTCCAAGAGTCGTGAAAGTACGTCAGCCTTTATAGAGCTTTTATATAAAAAAAAATTCCCTTGTAAATTCTCTCTCCTAATTGACCTCACATTTCTAACCGGGCAATTTCAAGAGGGCTACTCTAAAGCCTGAGTGAAATGAAATTAACATTTAGACTTACGTAATACTTTTAGTTTATCGTTTTAAAATACAATTTGAAATAATAACTTTAGTACACTGCTGTGGAAAACTTAAGGACGAAAGTAACTTTTACATGTTGTGTCACTGCCGATGAAACAAGAACTGCTACAGTATGATACGGTAGGCAAATGAAAGGGATATGCGATGAGACGAACAGAAATGGCACTTTTATACAGAGACAATAAATTCCACGTACATCCTTTTTTTTTTGCTAGGGGCTTTACGTCGCACCGACACAGACAGGTCTTATGGCGACGATGGGATAGGAAAGGCCTAGGAGTTGGAAGGAATCGGCCGTGGCCTTAATTAAGGTACAGCCCCAGCATTTGCCTGGTGTGAAAATGGGAAACCACGGAAAATCATCTTCAGGGCTGCCGATAGTGGGATTCGAACCTACTATCTCCCGGATGCAAGCTCACAGCCGCGCGCCTCTACGCGCACGGCCAACTTGCCCGGTACGTACATCACTGAGACTCATGATGTTCCCCTGGGCATGACAAAAGAAGGTACATGGTTCTTAAAAGGGTGTGTGATCACCACGGACAGCGATGCATGCTCTGCAACGTGTTTCCATGCTGGCCACAAGATTGGTAAGGAGTTCTTGTGGTAGGACATTCCATTCCACCACCAGCGTGGTTGACAACTGCTGGATGGTCGTTGGTGCATGTGAAAGTGATCCAATTCATCTGACCAACATAACCTACACATGTTCGATGGAATTTTAGTTGGGGAATGGGCAGGCCAGTTCACGTTTCAAGAGTTCCTCCACCTGTGCTGTTCGATGCGGTCGTGCATTGTCATCCATAAAAATGAATTCAGGGCCGAATGCACCCCTGAAAAGACGCACATGGGGAAGGAGTACACTGCCACAATAACGTTGACCGGTGAGTGAAGCCCGTTCAAAGATATGGAGATCGGTACGCCCATGCAACATTTTACCTCCCCGTACCATAACACTTGGACCACCAGAATGATCATATTCGACAATGTTCCTGGATGCATTACGTGCTCCCACCTCTCGCCAGATGAGGGTACGTGTAGAATCACTACACAGACACGGTGGCGCCAATGTGCAGATGCCAGCGGAACACAACGTAATGGTAATCGGACTAACAGACCACCCCCAGCAGTCGATGTGCCACAGTGGAACGTGAGACTGGGTGCCTTGCAGTCCTGTTAAATATGGTTGCAAATGCGCCCGATGTTTGGCATGAATCTCTTCTTGCCTTTTGCACAATGTAGCGGTCATCTGCTGCTGAAGTTGACCGTGGTCGACCCCCCCCCCCCTCTTCTCCTTCGGGAAGCAGTGCCTGTGGTTGGGAATGCTCCCCATGCACGTCAAAATATTCTGTGAGCAATACCAAATTCCTGGGCTATATTCGTCACACTTTGTCCTCCTTCCAGTTTCCCGATGATTCTTCCCCGTGTTAAGTCATCCATGTGTTGTCTCCAGGACATGTTGTAATTAATAACACCATCAAAGAGCACCATAACATCTCGCTGATTGACTCACACTGTCTTGTCCCGTTCCTTCAACTGCCCCGTTTTGTCGGCCAGACATATTTGGTGCCATGGGCACGTGTGGGAGACCTCTGGCACCGCACTTTCATTCATTTCCACCGAGTACTTGATATGTTATGTTGCTTTATCTATCTCGTCCTTAAGTTTTGCACAGCAGTGTATAATACTCTCCTGTAAATTTATAAGTCATCTCTTGGAGTAGAATATAATTACAAGTAAATCGCTTTGTTTTCAGAATAATTCATTGTACGGGATTGAACGGTGGTTGAACTCATAGTATCTTATTTATAAGATAGAATGAATGTAGCGAAAATAATAGCTGGTACTGTACAAGCAGGTGAGAAGAACGGCAGAGGGGTCATGTGAGGTGAGTGATGAAGGATAGGTTATCTTGGAGAATCACAGACTGAACCTTGGAGGATAAGAGACGTAGATGGACAACAAGGCGATGATGGACCCCCTGTGGGTGAGGGACGCAGACGAAAAATACACCCACGGTATCCTCTGCCTGTCGTAAGAGGCGACTAAAAGGGGGGCGACAAAGGGATGATCAAATTAGAACCATGAAACTACTTGTGATTAGTACCACCACGCGGGGAGCACCATGGGTCGCCTTCAATTGCGCGTAGTACCACTATGTTTGATACCAAATAGGTTTGTGATTAGTAGCAAACGAGGGCACGACGGCTTTTACAGTACCTGTGATTAGTAGCACTAAATGAGCGACACCATGGGATGAGCGATACTATGGTTCTGGCTTGCCTATGATTAGTACCCACTATATGAGGAACACTACGGGATAGTACGAGTCCCTGTGGTTAGTACACTTAGGTGATGAACACCATAGGTTTGCGTTGCCTGTCAAGGGCGCCGCAATGTGCTAAACATATTAGGTCTATAATACATGTGCGAATTTCATTACCTGTGAGTAGTACCACGAGTCTACGCTACTCTTGATTAGTACCGCAACCTGGCTTATATCATGGTTCTACTTTTCTAGCGAAACATACCATTATGAGGGCCGATGACCTGGATTTTGGACCCGTTTCGACAACGAGCATATTCTAATCGATTCAGCATCGTGTTATAGAAGCAGTCCATTGGTCCGTACTCCTATTGTTTTGTGCCAGCTTCTGTGCATGTGAGGCATTGTGGGTCGGATCCACTGATCGTTTTAACTTCATATCAATCCATCCATTCATTCTTCGTTCTCACGCTTTGAATTCTGTTCAGTGGAGGATTTTGTACTTTTAATTTGACATCTCATTTCGTCTTATTTCGTACCATTAGGGGCCGATGACCTCGATGTTAGGTCCCTTTAAACAACAAACATCAATCAATCAGGCGATGATGGTTAGATTCAGTTGTTAATATCATGAGATGTGTGTAACTATTCGCCGGCTAAATTCTGCTGATTTGTTTCAAGATATTGACCTGAAAATATAATATTTGTATAATTATTTTTAAAAAATCGAGTAGTAATTTAAAGTTAGACGTGTCTTCATTTCTCGCTCAATCACGCGTAAACTCCTGAAGCAGTTGAGCTGAAGTTGGGTATAGGCATAACTTACGTCAGATATTCAGTTGACATACAATCCTATTCGTTTTTCAATAACATTAACGTTATTTAAAGATCAGGCGTATACGTATTAATTGAGCTTAGGCATGTTTTATCCACCACTAAAAGACAAACTAATTGGCAAAAGGTTAGTACTTCCACCAAATAAAATCATTATAATGGTTCTTCTGGAAGGTAGGATTTTGTGTGTTAAGGCAGGTGTTCAAGAGTACCCGCTGGCTGAGCGCTGTTCAGGTGGGTAGTATTTCTTGCTAGTTGCTTTACGTCGCACCGACACAGATAGGTCTTATGGCGACGATGGGACAGGGAAGGGCTAGGAGTGGGAGGGAAGTGGCCGTAGCCTTAATTAAGGTACACCCCCAGCATTTACCCGGTGTGTAAAATGGGAAACCACGGAAAACCATTTTCAGGGCTGCCGACAGTGGGGTTCGAACCTACTATCTCCCAAATACTGGATACCGGCCGCATTTAAGCGACTGCAGCTATCGACCTCGGAAGCTGGGTAGTTGGCAGGTTCTTTTTACGTACATACGTCCATCTTCATTACAGACTATTATGCCTTTCAACGTTTGCTCTGCAAGACTCTGTGAGTTTACTAAATGCGCCACAATGCTCTATTTTTAACTAGTTCTGTGGCTTCGTTTAGTTCTATATCTCTTCTATTTATATCATTAGAAACTAATCTAACCATCGTCGTCTTGGCCTCCCTGTTCTTAACTTACCCTAAATGGCCGATTATATTATTCTCCTAGGAAACCTATCCTCATCCATTCGCCTCACATGACCTCACCGGTTCATACTTACAGCCTATTCGTTTCTAACGTAGCCTTTATCCCCTCATTCCGAGTACCCCCTGCCATTGTTCCCACTTGTTTGTACCAGGGATCATTCTCGCTACTTTAATGTCTGCGACTTCTAACTTACGAATAAGATATCCTGAGTGCATCCAGCTTTCACTGCCGTAAAGCAAGTTTGGTCTGAAAACAGACCAGTGTAAAGATAGTTTCGTCCGGAAGCTGATTTCCTTATTATAAAATGCTATTTATCGCAACTGCGAGCTCACTGCAATAGCTTTGCTTCGCCTTGATATAATTTCCCTTACTATAGCATTAACCTCAAATAATACACATCTAAATACTTGAAATTGTCTATATATTCCAGTTTTGCATTCCCAATCTGACATTGTTATCTTAGGTTTCATACCTATTGACATCACTTTAATCTTGGAAAGGCTAATTTTCACACCATACCCATTGCACCTATTTTCAAGTTCCAAGACCACGAACCTACTACGCTGGCGTAGCAGGGGGAGAGGTGATAATCCCACGTGGCGGGTCCCAGGTGGCGGATAGGGGGTCCTAACCGGCTTGCCGGAGGAGTTGAGGGAAATAAAATACCTTTCGCGGACCAAACACACAACCCCTGTGGGTGGGGGGCACAGATGAAGAATACACACATGGTATCCCCTGCCTGTCGTAAGAGGCGACTAAAAGGGGCGACCAAGGGATGATCGAATTAGAACCATGAGACTACTTGTAATTAGTACCACCGCGCGGGAACACCATGGGTCACTTTTACTTGCGCGTAGTACCACTCTGTTAGGTACGAAATAGGTTTGTGATTAGTAGCAACAGAGTACGGTGCCGGCTTTTACAGTACCTGTGATTAGTACCACTTTAGGAGCGACACCATGGTTCTGGCTTGCTTATGATTAGTACCCACTATATGAGGAACACCATGGGATAGTACGAGTCCCTGTGGTTAGTACACTTAGGGGAGGAACACCATAGGTTTGCATTGCCTGTCAATGGCGCCGCAATGTGCGAAACACCATCGGTCTGTATTACATATGCGAATTTCATTATCTGTGAGTAGTGCCCTAATGTGTGGAATATCGCAGTCTACGCTATTTTCGATTAGAACCGCAACATGACAAATACCATGGTTCTACTTTCCTAGCGATAAGTACAAGCCTCATCGATTCAGTATCGTGCTATACAAGCAGTTCCTTGGTCAGTAATACTATTGTTTTACGCCAGCTTCTGTGAATGTGAGGCACTGTGGGTCGGTTCCACTGATTGTTTTAAATTCATATCCATCCATCCATTCTTCGTCCTCACGTCTTGCATTCTGGTCAGTGGAGGATTTTTTACTTTTAATTTGTCATTTGATTTCGTCTCATTTCGTACCATTAGGGGCCGATGACCACGATGTTAGGCCCCTGTAAACAACAAGCATCATAATCATCATCAAGTTCCAAGATATTAGAATGCAGGTCTTTCAGTAAATGACTCAGTTAAGCTATTAACAACAAAGGTGTAAGATTAGAGCCTCTCTAACCCATGTAGGTCACCTTAATTCATACTTGGTACACGAGTGTATGCGTAGGTTACTGCGTAAAAATTATACGTCAAGTGTACAAACAAATTTCAGTGACAACACCTACTATCGGCTCGTCAACGACAGGTACGTTCTTCTAGTATCTCAAAAATATAAGTAGCACCTGCTTTCTTCTATAATCCAAATACACGAGTACTAAGACAGTAACTCAATTACATTATTGCGGTAATTAAATGGTAACTGAGCTAAAAGTGTGCGTTTTAAATTAATGTTCTTCGCATCCTTGATTAGATAAGCAAGAAACTAACGTCATGTTTTACTTGAGAGCCTTAGCAAGAAATATTAATACTTGGTTCATTAAAATAGCTGGAGCTTAACACGTTGTTAGGGCAAGATACTGTACAATTCGCGCTCAACTGCTTGGATGTGTGACCTTATCCAAACAATCTACTGGCAAGTCTAACTTGTAATTACTGTTCTGTTGTCACAAGGAGGACACGAGCTTGCATTCCACTTTCCCTGGTGAGCACTTTGACTGCAGGATGAGAAAAGATCGTAGCTTGTAACATAGCGTATTTCAGACTAGCGATCAAGTAAAGGAGGCAAGGGTCTGTACTGAAAAATAATTGTCACCGTAACGTGAACCAAGCGAGTTGGCTACGCGGTTCTGACACACAGGTGTGAGCATGCATTCAGGAGATAGTGGTTACGAACTCCACTGTCGACAGCCCTAAATATTATTTCCCGTGATTTCTTATTTTCGCGTCAGGAAATGCTGGGGCTCCATCTTAATTCCTTTACCTTGATTCCTTCTCAGTCCTAGTCATGTCTTATCCTACCAACAGCACGGAGGCTGGCTAGATGCTCAAATCGCACCACTGAAGATTGTCATGAGGAAACTGCAATAATCGATGGCTTGGTATCACAGCCTAGTACACCTTAGTATGGCCCTTCCATCAATTTTCCCTATACCCAGATAAATTTCGGTGGGACGAGATCCAACTAGCCTCCATCCTGAAGATTTACCACGGTACTCGGTAAAAAGTCATTTTCATATCAATGCCTGTACTGTTATTTAACAAGAACTGGTTTAGTATTGTGCAAGTAATATGGAGGTATGTGTTCCGGGAATTTCAAATAGTTGATGACCTTTTGATGGACGTAATTTGGAAATAGATGGTGACGTGATGACAAAGACAAATACACCTCCGTACAGGCCATGAAGGCCCTTGGAGGAGTGGAAGGTAAAGGCTTCCACCATTGCTAACCGCGGCACGTGATGGGGTAGAGTGGTTAGCTTTATGCCCGACCGCCTTTGCCCCCAGGAATTAACCTGGTACTCATTTTTGGTGTAGGCTGAGTGAACCTCAGGGCCATATGCACCTCCGGAAGTGGAAATATCGTTTCTTAAATTTTACGACTTCCTGACGGGGATTCGAACTCACGTCCTTCCGGGCGAACCGAGCACGCCTTTACCGCCTCGGCCAGGCAGCCCCTTGGTGACGTGATGAGGTAATATTAAAAATTATAGTATGGATCCAGATAAGATATTACAGTATTTATAGTCTATGGCAACTGGTAAAATTTTCTAAAGTAGAAATAAACGAATATAGCTCGCTGTAAATAATGTACTTACTAGAGGTGTACAAGTTACCAAAGCAGAACGTTGGTGCAGTGACGGTTGATAAACTGTGATGGTGTTGAGCGAGTGGTCACGGAAAACGATGCTCCATGGGCAGAGAGATTGAAATCTATTAAAATTCACAGGAGAATTGTGTCTGGGTACACATTATAATATCCAATAAATGATGCCTTGTATTTGTAGTGCGATCAAAGACAAAAAATATAGCGGCCATCCATAAACATCAGAGTTACAGTAGGGACTTGAAGATCCAAAATGATTGGTAAAAGGGGCAAGTCATGTAAGCGAATCGTTCGGATAACCGGATTATTTTTTAAACCAAAGGAAACTTCCCATGACGAAAGAATAAACACTTTCATTTTATGTCCATAATATGTAAAATTCTTATAGGCCTATGACAAAACATGCCAAAACTTTCCTCATCATATGCTGTGCTGCTCCTATTGACCAAAATAAATTGATCAAGTTGGGGATTATAAACTTCTTTGTTCATCTTCATGTCACTAACAGTTAACTTGCCGAACTCGAATTTCGCAGCAATCACTGAGTAGCTGGTGCCTTTCTCGATCATATGTATAATTTCTGCATTGCCTCTCTAGTTCAAACACTTCATGTTTAAGCAAGACCATTCTTCATCATTCTCAAAAATGCTATACGAATGAGCAAGAATATTTATACAGAGAAAACGATGAAATGACGAAAACCAATGCAATAATATTCCTACGCCAGTACGTACTGTAACTGTTCTAGGGGCCGTTGTGTTACAGTCACGTGGTGTGTACGTGTGGCTAGGAGTAGTCTTTGTAGCCCGTTTGGACTGCAGCATCTTTCGGATTACCGAATATGTGGATTATGGAGTCCCAAATGCATTCGTTAAAATCTTTGATGAAATGCTGAGGGAGAATGAACTTGTGATGCTGAATCAGTGGGAGGTGTACTGGAGGTCTAATAAATAAGCGAGCAAGATGTCACTTTGTGTTTCCTGGGAAGGGAATACAGTAAATCGCTTTACGCCGTGGCAGATGCTTGAATAACTTTGGTAACTATGTCGAAAAGTGTGGGAATGGTCCCTATCGAAACACTGTGCACCTTTTAACTGTCGTTATTCATCAATATACAAAAATGCAGATTATTTTTAAGGTTCTATTACAAATATATGATAATGTGTGATGCACATTACCTGGTCCTGTACTGCAAAAATACATCCTTCAGTTTGCTGAATAGATTACGTGAGTTCAGGCACTTGTTCGGAAATAGATTTCTTGCTGACACAGCATCTGTACTACCCAAGGACTGCTAAAGCGCTAATAAGGAAAGTGACAAAATGTGCAGAGCAGGAGGAGGCTATTTCCTGTAAAATCTAATTAGAACTCCCGCAGCGCGCCAGAGTATGCTACCCGCTTTACAGCACAGCATGCAATGGTAGCAACCCGCACAACAAAGCGGAGACATGCGTGAAGGGGCTCGTATAGCAACTATAAAGGAAAAAAAAATGAAGAGGTTATCAGCTCCCCTTAACAGTAAACAAAGAAAGGAACGTAAATAGTGAGGGCTTCGCCAAACGAAATTAATGATATTAGAGACAGGTGAATGAAAATATCCCAAGTCCCAGAAGTCTCACGGGTAACGCCTCCTCGCGGTGGAACAATTTATATCATTTAAAACGTAACTTAGTGTTTAATTTAATTGGTATAAGAATGTAAGTTTTCACTCAGCTCACAAAAAATTACATATTATACCACGTATGCATGAACTGATAGAAAAATAATTTATTAAGAAAGTTAATAATAATATTATTATGTCCGTCTCTGTGGTGCAGTGGTTAATGTGATTAGCTGCCATCCCTGGAGTCCCGGCTTTGATTCGCGGCTCTGCCATGAAATTTGAAACATGGCACGTGGGCTGGAACAGGGTCCACTCAGCCTCGGTAGATCAACTGAGTAGAGAGTGGGGTCGATTCCACCTCAGCCTTCCTCGAAGTAGTTTTCCGTGGTTTCCCACTTCTCCATCAGACAAATGCCGGGATGGTTCCTAACTTAAGGCCACGACCGCTTGTTTCTTTTTTCTTTGTCTATCCCTTCCGATCTTCCCATCTCCCCCACAAGGCCCTTGTTCAGCATAGCAGGTGAGGCCGTCTGGGCGAGATACTGGTCTTGCTCCAAAGTTGTATCCCCGACCCAAAGTCGAACGCTCCAGGACACTACCCTTGTTACATATCTTTCCCTACCTTTATTCCGTCTGAAGACCATGATCGTTAAGGCGTGACGTTTATAAATGGTCTGACAGCGTGTTAAGCGGTTCGATTCCCCTTAATTTAAAAAAATCACCATCAGTATGTTGGCCGGCAGGTTAGGGGAAGTGGTGGTATACAATTTCTAATCACTAGATTGCGTGCCAAATCCCTGGATTAAATTCCAAACATCTACGCAGTGCTCATATGGAGTGAGTGCATATGGCTCTTTTGGTGGTATATGTAGTTAATCTTTTTTGGAATATTCGTGCAATATTCCATTCTATTTTTCGCGTATCGCCCGTACAGTATGTGGTGAGTGTAGTGTTCTATAGCTCACGGATATCCAAGTTGTTAGTACCAACCCACTCAATCTTTATACATACTGAATAAGAGTAGATACTATGAAGCTCAGGCGGCAGCGCGCCGGCCTCTCACCGCTGGGTTCCGTGGTTCAGATCCCGGTCAGGGCGAGTTGGCCGTGCGGTTAGGGTCGCGCGGCTGTGAGCTTGCATCCGGGAGATAGTGGGTTCAAATCCACTGTTGGCAGCCCTGAAGATGGTTTTCCGTGGTTTCCCGTTTTCACACCAGGCAAATGCTGTGGCTGTACCTTAATTAAGGCAACGGCCGCTTCCTTCCTACTCCTAGGTCCTTCCTGTCCCATAGTCGCCATAAGACCTATCTGTGTCAGTGTGACGTAAAGCATATAGCAAAATAGCAAATCCCGGTCACTCCATGTGAGATTTGTGGTGGGCAAAGCGGAGGCGGGACGGATTTTTCACCGGGTACTACGGTTTTACCTGTCATATTTCATTCCAAAAAGCTCTCCAGCATCGTTTAATTTCATCTGTCACTCATTAATCATTGCCCCAGAGGAGTACGGCAGGCTTTGGCAGCCGGCACAATTGCTATCCTCACCGCTAGATGCGAGCTTCATTCATTCCATTCCTGACCCAATCCAGTGACTGAAAAATGGTTGCAGATTTTCATTTTCACTATGAAGCAGACAACTTGTGAGCGTCCACTCACACTGGTGACGTCATGCAGAATCAGGTCGTCCATCCTTTCTTGCGCATGCGGCAGCGAGCAGATACTTTACTCGAAATATAGGAGTGAGGAGTGCGCAGTCAAACATTTTAAATATTAGCCAAAGTGTGTTCGTATCACTCCGCCTTTTACACTATGTCATTCTTCAATGCAATATAGCCGCACCGCTTAATCTGGGCTAGTTAGTTACGTGTGCTAAAATATCTGGAAAGTTAAATGTTGATTGCGGGTTCGTCATTCATCTCAAATGAGAGAAATTTTGTGTTGATACTCCAGTTTAGTGAATTTCAGTTCTAATATGCAACATGGAAACGGCCAAACAAATACATTTCTTTTTGTCTAATCTAATTCTGTCACACTTTTCCCGTATAGCCTACTCCCGACCACATTGCCGTCACAACCAATAGACCTCTATTAGGGTGGGCGTGCAGCTGCGAATGGGCTGGATCTACATTAGAGCTCCAACATATAGTAGTAGGCCAGTAACAAAGAAGTTGGGATAGGTATGAATTCGAAATTCAATACATCTTTAGAATTAGTGTCTGTATTATATTGGGCATCAATTCTGACACCATCAAAATTATGGGATTTGGTCATCTTTTGGCTATGAGTTTATCTTTCCTAGTCCTTAATTCACTAATTAAAAATACACACATCAGAACGGACGTCTGTGACACATAAAGTGATTTTTTTTGTTTTTTTTTGCTAGTTGCTTTACGTCGCACCGACACAGATAGGTCTCATGGCGACGATGGGAAAGGAAAGGCCTAGGAGTTGGATGGAAGTGGCCGTGGACTTAATTAAGGTACAGCCCCAGAATTTGCCTGGTGTGAAAATGGGAAACCACGGAAAACCATCTTCAGGGTTGCCGACAGTGGGGCTCGAACCCATGATCTCCCGGATGCAAGCTCACAGCCGCGCGCCTCTACGCGCACGGCCAACTCGCCCGGTCACATAAAGTGAATGCCGCTCGGTATGGACGTCCTCGAAATGCCATAGGGGTACGCTAAAATGTGTAGCATGCATGCATTATTTATTGTAATAAATGTGGCTTCAGGGGCTTGAGATACTGAGTTAACTGGCTCAACGTACTTAGAATAATAATAATAATAATAATAATAATAATAATAATAATAATAATGTTGCTTATTTAATGTCCTTTCACTTGGTATAGATTTTAAGAGATAATGATCTTGGAATTCAGTCCTACAGGAGTTCTTTTTAATACCGGAAATCAGTGACATGGAGCTGTCACATTTTAATGCCCTCTATTGTTACCAACGTCAGCCGAATTTGAACCCGATATGTTACGATCAGGACAACTACTAGCCGACAGAGCCACTAGTTCAACGGACTGATTCCCCTTCAGAACAAACGCACAGTCAGAAAGATTTTCTCAGTGCTTACTTCGTTTGATACAATCAACTCTTCCGATTTTCCTGCTACACCATATTCCTACATATTCCTACGGCAATCAGCGTTGAGATGACAATTTCTTACTACGGTGCTTTTGAAGACACAGTTTGATATTAAAATTTATAACTTTAGAACACTTACGAAAATAATGAAGTAGTGTAAGGTGTAACATTCCAACTGATGAGTAGACTGGCACACTGGGTTCTTGATTGAGAAGACTGTAATCTCTCTTACAGAGAGTTGTGTTTATATGTGAATATTGTCGCCGAAATGGAAGGAAGACGTGAGATTTTTTGGGTACTAAATACACTGATATATACTACTAGTGTGTTCTTCTATGCTTTTAGAATTTTAAATAATAGCATTCGCCACAAATTGCCATAAACGCTGCTTGTGACAGAATTATACAACATTTGACGCTAATGTTTCAGTACTAGTATCGTACAGTTTATATCAAGAATTGTACATTCCGGAATTTCTTGGTAGGACCTCTGCGACTGTAATGATCGTCAGCAGTTCGGGTGGACATGAGATAAATAATATTCTTTGTAATTCGATCCTGCTGGCCCAGCGCTCTAGGTTTAGCGAGCCTATCACTTATCCAGAGGTCACGTCACAAATTTTACATAGATCAGATGACTGGTTCGAGAATCTATTCCCCCTATGTGAGAACAATTGAGGAGATATCTGATTGTAACATAGCGGACCCAGTTCAGAAATCTAAAAATGGCAACCGAGGGGATTCGTTACGCTGACCCTTCGTAACCTCATAATCTGCAGGTTGAGCAGCTGTCGCTTAGTAGGCAAGGGCTCATCAGGTCTGTATCATCACGTTGTATGTTCCTATAATTCGATCCCCGAAATCCTTACACTTTATGCAGAATTAAATTAATCGCAAATCTAAGTGCAGAAAAAGATGTGTGTTTGAATGGATGTAGAAAAGTTGAACTCTACAATTTAAATAGATTTATCCATAGGCCTAAATAGGTTATTTGTAAATTCCTTTCGCGACCACTGCTCTTACGGTAGGTCATTTCATTGTTTATCGGGATAATGTTACGGTTAATACCCCCATCGGATGAGTTATACTTCAAAACACGGTCCATATTCCTTGCTAGTTCACTACGAGCTTTATTTCTTTAGCGATAAACTCGAAGCGAATTTGGCCGTAAAGAACTTGATGCTCCTAAAGAGCAAGTCTTTATTCTCCCCGACATAAATACAGCCAGCCACACTTGAGGTGGCTATAAAAATCGACCGTCTGATTGGATCTCTGTGTCCTCCTAATGGATGAGGACGGTATTAGTGGCAGGATATCCTCGTAATCCAATGGAAGACTCATAACAGAGAAAGAGCTGCAATTGCGCCAAATCTAACGACGTCACTAAATGAAAGTTAGAATCAAGGGAAAGTGGAACATTTTGGAAAAGGAAATTGTCCATTATGTTGTCTCTGACATTTCCAGGCTTAGAGTAACGCAAGGTTTTGTCCAAAAATAGGTATATTTTTATATTGGAAATGTATTGTACTTCGACTTCTTTACGGGCTATAACGGTTTTCCCGCAACCTTTTGAACCACCAACAATGCTAAGGAAATCGCTAACATCCAGATGTATGAATAGGTGGTAGGTCCATATTTTTAATACTATGCTTTCTGTTAGGGATGAGGCAAATGGTTACTTTCCAGTATCATGTTCCTACGTAGGATATAAAAGGATATAACAGACCGGGTGAGTTGGCCGTGCGGTTAGGTGCGCACAGCTTTGTGCTTGCATCCGGGAGGTAGTGGATTTGAACCCCACTGTCGACAGCCCTGAAGATGGTTTTCCGTGGTTTCCCATTTTTACACCCGGCAAATGCTGGGGCTGTACCTTAATTAAGGCCACGGCTGCTTCTTTTCCACTCCTAGGCCTTTCTTCTCCCATCGAACTCATAAGACCTATCTGTGTCGATGTGATGTAAAGTAAAATTGTCAAAAATTTAGCTTATGAAAAAGCAACATAGCACAAGTTGCAGGTCGGAACAGTTGCTATATCTAATGCCTCTTGCAGCCCCTAATCACACCTTGCTAAGTACGTGTTAGGCTGAGTGGCTCAGACGGTTGAAGCGCTGGACTTCCTATCACAACTTGGCAGGTTCGATCCCGGCTCAGTCCGGTGGTAATTGAAGGTGCTCAAAGACGTCAGCATCGTGTCGGTAGATTCACCGAAAAGTTAAAGAACTCGTGCGTGACTAAATTCCGGCACCTTGGTGTCTCCGGAAACCGTAAAACTAGTTAGCTGGACATAATGCCAATAACATTAATATTATTATTATTATTATTATTATTAAGTGTCCGCCTCTGTGGTGTAGTTGTTATTGTGATTAGTTGCCACACCCGGTGGCCCTGGGAGGCCCATCCCCACCACGAGAGCCCTGTTCAGTATGGCAGGTGAGGCCTCCTGGGCGAGGTACTGGTCCCCCTCCGAAGTTGTGTCTCTACGTTACTCCATGACACTGCCCTTGAGGCGGTAGAGGTGGGATCCTTCGCTGAGTCCGAGGGAAAAACCAACCCTGGAGGTTAAACAGATAAAGAAAGAAAGAAAGAAAGAAAGAAAAGTTTACTACTAAGTACGTAAATAGTAGTGCTATAACTCAATCTCACTTTCTTCATTTCCACTCTCCCATTCGCCAACTCGTCACTCACATTCTTAACTACTCCAATATAACATTTTTGTAATGAACCATTTATGTTCCCAGAACTAATGCTTCGAAACTTTCATTTATGAAATGTGCAGTGACAACCTCATGTCCAAAGATCTGTAGTACCGAGCTCGATTGCTGCAGTCGCTTAAGTGCGGCCAGTATCCAGTATTCGGGAGATAGTGGGTTCGAATCCCACTGTCGGCAGCCCTGAAAATGGTTTTTCCGTGGTTTCCCATTTTCACACCAGGCAAATGCTGAGGCTGTACCTTAATTAAGGCCACAGCCGCTTCCTTTCCGCTACTAAGCCCTTCCTGTCCCATCGTCGCCATAAGACATGTCTGTGTCGGTGCGACGTAAAGCAACTAGCAAAAAAAAAAAAGATCTGTAGTTGAACAGACAGTGGAACTCGTCATTACAAAATACGTTAACTAACGAGTGGCATACACTCTTCATATGCTGCCGGAACGAAGGATGAGAAAATAGTCCTTCTATCACGCAAAATGTAAGCAGAGTTTCATGCAGTACAGTATATACTTTTTGCTATTCTTTTCATCATGTCGGAAACACTGGTCTCATGGCGACGACGGAATAGGACAAGACTAGGAAGGAACCTGGTGGGAAAATATGCCGAACCCACCATCTCCTACATGCAAGCTAACAGCTACGTTACTCAAAACGCCTACCCAAATCGCTCGGTAAATATAGTAAATAAAAGCTACAAAATCTGTTTCCGCCATAGAAAAGGCTGGAAATCTGCAGTAAATAATTGTGGAAGCGGTTTATCCAACTTCTTACCCTGTATTTTTCACATTTTCTTTCGCAAGCCATCCCAGTGAAAATGATTATAGCAACTGTTGCTTCACTGCTCTACGGGTTGCAGTCGATGACGAAGATTCATGAGGGACAAGCACTCGCGATGTTATTATTATTATTATTATTATTATTATTATTATTATTATTATTATTATTATTATTATTATTATTATTGAGTGTCTTCTTTCAATGCATTTATTCAAATTAATAACCGTTTCCCTATAACTGAGTTTTGTCGACATAGGTCTCATAGTGTCTTTTGCTTATGTACACATCGCAACTTGAAACACGAAATGTAAAGTGAAAAGACCACGGGAAACTATTTCGTTGAAGCTATGCTACTGTGTATCATTACCCAACAGAAAGCCTGCGCTTACCGCCACTGTGGCTCAGGTGGCAGCGCGCCGGCCTCTCACCAATGGGTTCCGTGGTTCAAATTCCGGTCACTCCATGTGTGATTTGTGCTGGACCAAGCGGAGACGGGACAGGTTTTTCTACGGGTACTCCAGTTATCCGTGTCATATTTCATTCCATAATTTCATCTGTCATTCATTAATCATTGCCCCGGAGGATTGCGACAGGCTTCTGCAGCCGGCACAATTCCTATCCCGTATCCAGTAATCGGGAGATAGTGGGTTCGAGCCCCACTGTCGGCAGCCCTGAAGACGGTTTTCCGTGGCTTCCCATTTTCACACCAGGCAAATGCCGGGGATGTACCTTAATTAAGGCCACGGCCGCTTCCTTCCACTTCCTAGGCCTTTCCTATCCCATCGTCGCCAAAGACCTGTCCGCGTCGGTGCGACGTAAAAACAAGCCGCTAGATGGGGCTAAATTCATTGCATTCCTGTCCTGGTCGAATGACTGGAAACAGGCTGTGGATTTTGAGAAAGCCTGCACTTGAAATAACATTTAAAATGCCTTTTTTTTTTTTTTTTTTTTTTTTTTTTTTTTTTTTTTTTTTTTTTTTTTGCAAGTTGCTTCACGTCGCACCGACACATATAGGTCTTATGGCGACGATAGGACAGGAAAGGACTATAAGTGGTTAGGAAGTGGCCGTGGCCTTAAGGTACAGCCTGGTGTGAAAATGGGAAACCACGGACAACCATCTTCAGGGCTGCCAACAGTGGGGTTCGAACGCACTATCTCCCGAATACTGGACACTGACCGCAGTTAAGCGACTGCAACTATCGAGCTCGGTATTAAAAAAATGTGTAACCGGCCAACATGTAACACAGTAGGAATATCAGTACCACCTCTAAGCTATCACAAAATGATATCTTGCTCCTGCGCAGGAGTGCGGGCTTAAGGGGGATCATAACTGAAGTGTTGTGACTTTTTTCTGTTACCAAAAAGTCGAATTTCCAATTTTAACCATGGAAAGTACCCCACAAATCTTCCTCTTTCAAATTCTGTTATCAGCCTTCCCTAACACCATTTTAAAGCTCTAAATGCCATATATAAGGGTAGCTGTTCAGCATTTATAGAACAAGCCCTCACCCATTCTCTCACGCTGTCTTACAAAAGCTTCAAAATTCTTCGGACTACCATTTCAACAATGCCGCTGGAATACATTGTAGCCGGCCCACGCTAGTGCCTAAGAGATGAAAGACATTTGAGGGAGTAATTTACAGTCCAGAGCAGTTGTAAAGCAAGTATGTTTCTTAAAACTTTCAATCACTTTTATCTACCTTAAAACTTTTTCAGCTCTCTGCCATGCATAAAATACTCTTTGCAAGAGAGTACTTATCGGATTCATCTGAAGTTTTGAGAGAATATTTGAATATGTAAAGGAATTAAAGGTAGCTCTGCATTTTATTATCAGAAATTTAATTTTTTACTCCTGAAATAGTACGAAACTAGATTTTGCCTATTGAAAGAATAATGAAAAAATATATCCCCAATAGTTTATACCTGATTTCAAAATTCGGAGTTGTTTTTGAATATATGAGTATTTTTGACAAGTCTGCCAAATTACAGTCCAAAAAAATTAAAACTGTGCAGCCAGGAGAATTTTTCATGCAACATATTAAAATGAAAGTTAATTATCAAATAATTTTGCAACCAATTAACAAATCAACTCCAATTTTTTCGTGAGGCTATATCTTACTGGTATGCGCTTGTGTTTCAAATTTCGTTTTGATAATTAGTAAATTGTATAAGTTCGAAGTTATAGTCAGCAGTTGTGCTTTCGTATGGAGCTTAACATCTGGTAGCGAATCAAAAACACTCTTATCTCCCACTTGGTTTCTGCGGTGGAATATAATATTTCTGGTACAGCTTACTGTAATGGAAAATGATACATCATCATGTTATTATGATAATAATTCGCATCTCTACTTTCTATAGACCTGTACCTTAATTAAGGCCATGACCGCTTCCTTCAAACTCCTACGCCTTTCGTGACCCATCGTCGCCATAAGACCTATCTGTGTCGGTGCGACGTAAAGCAAGTAGCGAAGAAAAAGAAGAAAAATAAGAGTTTTGCCGGGATGAGTTGCTCAGACCGTAGAAGCGCTGGCGTTCTGAGCCCAAGTGGGCATTTTCGATCCGGTTGATATTCGGAGGTGCTAAAATACGTCAGCCTCCTGTGGATAGATTTACCGGAATTTTGCAGGCAACTCCTGCGGGATAAAATTCATGCACCTTTCCGAAAACCGTAAAAGTATTTAGTGGGACGTAAAGCCAGTAATATTATCATTATTGTAATGAAAACTATTAACAATTTAAAAGCAAATGTTGCTGTTGATGGCACCATTATCGAGCAGGTCAGTGCTGTTCACTACATGACATATCTGTTTCCCTAGTCTTAACACACCCCTATGCTTCTGCACATAACGCAACACACTACCAACTGACATCGTCGTATTCCGGAAGTCTTAACAGACGTGCCGTGGCTGCATGTTACGACAATGGTACATTGGCAGGTAGTATACTGTATCTCGTATTGTTTCCCGCCCTGTGCTGCAGTGTTCAGTCAGCCGGGTCGCTTGCTCCAGGTTGATATTGAGCACGGTTTCTACCAGGTCAATTCAGCGGTTGGCGCCCGGCCATGTCGTCGCTTCCGCCAGCTTGTTCATATGAAGGGGCTCCGAGCGACATACCGGAAGAACGTAAATATACTCTTATAGATCAAAGTACACAATCTGTGTTGGGGCCGAACTTCCGCACGGAAGTTAGTTCTGTGTGCCGTCCACGAAATGTGAGGCATACATCGCCGGCATCCATATCCCAAATGCCTCGACGTGGTGGTGAAATGAAATGTCGTATGGCTTTTAGTGCCCGGATATCCCAGGACGGGTTCGGCTCGCCAGATGCAAGTCTTTCTATTTGACTCCCGTAGGCGACCTGCGCATCGTGATGAGGATGAATGATGATGAAGACAACACATAGACCCAGCCCCCGTGCCATTGGAATTAACCAATCAAGGTTAAAATCCCCGACCCGGCCGGGAATCGAACCCGGGACCCTCTAAACCGAAGGCCAGTTCGCTGATCGTTCAGCCAACGAGTCAGACGACATGGTGGTGATCAGCAGCACATTAAGTCCATGTCTATCTGACGCATAGGACATAACAAGGAACGCCAGGGTGTTAACAACATTGATTTTTTTAAATCGACATTTTGCAGTGTTAAGCCTAATTTTGGTTTGCTGCATCATGGGCAACATGTAATAGCCGAAAATATACCTCTGCCTATAGTTAGCACCAAGAAATCATTTTGTCAAATCCACATCTGCTAGACAGATTACACCCGTGAACACTCTCACTACAAGAAAAGTGTCAGAGAAAGAAGAAGAAACCATCACCATTAGTGTTGAGATAACTTCTGCCCAGGTCTGAGAGGTGAATATGCTTTTTTATCGCATACTAGTGCCATTTATTACAGTATAAACTAATTTCATACTTTGCAAGGCTTTTTTTTTCATTACCGAACGAAAGTAGCTGTTCTTGATCAGCTGCTGTCATCTAACTATTTCTTGACGAACGTGGTTGGAGAAAAAAAAAATCAGAGATAGGTAGGTGGTAGCCAGCGAACCAGTCAAATAGGAAACGAAAGTTAAAAGTTTATTTCTGCAAAGTGACAGTCCAAGAATGTATAGATGCATCTTATTATATTATATATTATTCTGCAAGTTTCAGGCGACAATTTTTCAAGCCCATCAAAATCATGCAAGGGACATGTAAATAAGTTTGGCTTATGATTTCATACTTCATGCATAGGTTGAATATAAACGTCTATAAAAATATTCCAATGTTTAAGAAACTCAGAAACAGGTTTTAAAAATAAAAAAACAATAATACTTAATTCAAAAGAACCCGTAACGACGACTGCATAAACCTAGGAATGTGTAGTGTTTATCTACAGCAGACTTATCCGTTTGGTTAAGTTGTAAGTGACTTCTGACCTTGAGCCATATTGTTTACGGAGGTAATACAAGTAATTCATTATGAACTCTGAAGAACACCTTGGTAAGTTAAAGGAAATGATGGTTAATTCAAAATTAATACACGACCTCATTTCTCAAATTATATATTATGCTGATTTAGGAATTGTATGTTATAATGTATGTTGAGTCTTCATCTTGAAGGTTGGTTGAATGACCAGCAGCTCTACCATCAACCGTCATAGCTACCTACAGTAGGTGTCACTGAAGAAGTTTTATATGGGATTGAGAAATGAAGTCGTTTCCTATTGCTTTTTTGATTTAGAATCAGATGTGCTATCGTATGTGTGTTCTCACACCGCTGAAATGCCCACACCTATCTACCCTATGAAGAATACTTTCACTCCATGCAAAACAGGGGCTAAACAATTGTGTCGCTAGCATCAGTCACACCTCGATCACTTTCATATTTTCAAAGCCAAGGATGGGACTGAGACAGAAGTTCTAGAATACATAGTGTACTATAAATACAGTGCTATGGCTTAACGGAAACGGATCTGCGCCTCTACGTTATGAAAGCCTGTGTTCCAGACTGTACCGTCCTCCTTGTGGCGACGCCTGTGCTGTAATTTCCGGACCGCCCAAGGTGTAATTGCAGGAGGGACCAGGCAAAGTGCCCACTTACGTCGCATTATGTCACCCAGCCCCACTGTGGTAATCTCCAACGTCTTCAAACGGTACTGTAACGGTAACGGCTTATACACTCTCCGGGTCCATGATGGTCACATTTAAAAGGATTCATGGTGCTAATGGATAATTTTACGTCCACTTCGTCTCAGAATACAAGTAGCACGTGAAATACATTATTGTTCTCGTGGAGCATTCGAACTGGTCTCGAAATCCTGATAAGTAAGAAGTGACAGGCAATATTGTTTGAGTAAAAAGTTTCAGTTTTGTGTTTATTTCCAGAATAGTTTCAGTAAGCGTCCTCAGTTAAAATCTTCGAAAGGTTTTTGACGTTATTATCGGGTTATGCTACTTTTAACATGTTCTTATTATTGGTCTTTTCCCCAACTTACTGATGAGGAGTGAGGTAGTTGGCCATTACTTTCCTCACTGTGCCAGAAAGTTTTATTGCAGCACGACTGACTCTACGAGCGCCACCTTTTATAACATTATAACATTCGAATGTCATTGATCAGCACCAACCGTACTACAGGAGCTTCTATACTGCCACAGCCATGGATAAGACTGGGACTTCTGTGGAAGCTACATTTTACTCTGACCAGGAGACAGAATCAAAAGTACTGCATCCATCAAGAAATGGCAAGAATACATTCATTGCCATTAACTAAATAATGTTCAGACTTTTAATATACTTAGTTGTTACCTGTAAAATTGTTATCAGTTTCGCTTTCTAACTTTATACAGGTAACTTGTGACTGCACAACAAATATGTAATTCATTTAATATTTACTTCTGCTGAATGATTTAAAGACTTACATAAATATCATTCCGGTACTCCAGAATTTCTAATAATATATTCTTTCAGAATTTCAGTCTTAAACTTACAACGACTTTTTATCTCAAATTTTGCACCATAAAATATTTTTGAAAGTTAATTTATTTTTGCAATGGAAATGTCTTCAAAAGCTTTTGAATTATGATGAAATTCGTGAATAAAAATGAAACTTACGGGAAATGAGTAAGAAACGCATGCCATTCCTAGTGGGACGTAGCAAGTGATCTTCTTCTGTAGTGGAGAGAATACTTTTTCACTACATTAAATATAAAAGTGTATTTTATAAAGAAAAAGGAAAATAAGAATTGTTTAACTGACGGTGTACCTCTCCCTCTAAAATGATCACCCATCGACTTCTTCTCTTTCATACCGTTTGTACGTTGCACTGCTGTATACAGGGACAGAGAAGGTCGTAGCCATGGTGTTAATGAAGGATTTTCCCCAATAATTGTCTGGTGAGTAAACAGATAATCACTGAAATCAATTTAAGGGAAACCGAAGTTGGAGTGCGTTCTAGAAATGTGTACAAGTACATGTGGCTTCGTGCAAGCTCACGTACAAATACAACGATGCGCATTGCATTACATACAATCGTGTACGTATAGTAAATGAGGCAGGTAAGGGTTATTCTGCCCGAAGGCAGGTCCGAACCTCCGCAGAGGTGTTCCTGAGCCGGAGTTTACGTGCGGTAGGGTGGCCAGTTCCTTTCCGCTCCTCCATTCCCTTACCCCCACCAACAGCGCGTGGCAACCCATCCAACTCCTGACCACGCCCAATGTTGCTTAACTTCGGAGATCTCACGGGATCCGGTGTTTCAACACGGCTACGGCCGTTGGCTTATAGTAAATGACGAGTAGTAATAATAGTAATTTCGTGTGGCTATTTTTAGCCGAGTGCAGCCCTTGTAAGGCAGACCCTCCGATGAGGGTGGGCGCGTGTTATTGTGGCAGAGGATAGTGTTATGTGTGGTGTGTGAGTTGCAGGGATGTTGGGGACAGTACAGACACCCAGTCCCCAGGCCATTGGAATTAACCAATGAAGGTTAAAATCCCCAACCCAGCCGGGAATCGAACCCGGTACCCTCTGGACCGAAGACCAGTACGCTGACCATTCAGCCAACGAGTCGGACACATGACGAGTAGTAATTGACACCGTATTATCCCATGCTTATTTTTCGGCATTAAGGGGAGTCACGACAGAAATTTTGAACCTCTACAAAATTAACCACTTAGCAAAACGAAATTTAAAATGCAAGCACATATTAGTAAGAAACAGTCCTGCGTGATATTTGGAGTTAATTAGTTATTTTTTTATTTTTATATTTATATTTATTTTTATTTTTGTATGGAAAATACTCGTTGAATCACAGTTTTCTTTTTTTGGGCTATGATTTCGCATACTTGTCGGTACTCATATACTTAAGGACAACTCCGGTTTCACAGTCATATAAACTATTGTAGATATACATTTTTCAATTTTTAACTATCCATTCATCATCATCATCATCATCATCTGTTTACCCTCCAGGGTCGGCTTTTCCCTCGGACACAGCGAGGGATCCCACCTCTACCGCCTCAAGGGCAGTGTCCTGGAGCTTCAGACTCTTGGTCGGGGATACAACTGGGGAGAATGACCAGTACCTCGCCCAGGCGGCCTCACCTGCTATGCTGAACAGGGGCCTTGTAGAGGAATGGGAAGATTGGAAGGGATAGGCAAGGAAGAGGGAAGGAAGCGGCCGTGGCCTTATGTTAAGTACCATCCCGGCATTCGCCTGGAGGAGAAGTGGGATACCATGGAAAACCACTTCCAGGATGGCTGAGGTGGGAATCGAACCCACCTCTACTAAGTTGACCTCCCGAGGCTGAGTGGACCCCGTTCCAGCCCTCATACCACTTTTCAAATTTCGTGGCAGAGCCGGGAATCGAACCCGGGCCTCCGGGGGTGGCAGCTAATCACGCTAACAACTACACCACAGAGGCGGACAACTATCCATTCAATAGGCAAAATCTATTTCGGGAGTAAAAAATTGCTAGGTAATATTCATCTGATAATAAAATGCAGAACTGTACATGTTCCTGTACATGCTCTAATATTCTCTGAAATTCGTGAATTCGATAAGAACTCTGTCGCTAGGAGGATTTTGTACGTGGCTAAGAGCTGAAAATGTTTTAACGTAGATAAAAGCAATTGAACGTTTTAAGGAACATATTTGGTTTAAAACTGCACCGGACTATAAATTACTCCTTCAGATGTTTTACCATCTTACGCACAGCGTAGGTAGACTACAACGTACATGCGTTCCAACTGTATTATTGAAATGGTAGTGGAAAGAACTTTGAAGCTAATTTTGTCTGACTGCGTTAGAGAAAGGGGCGTGGGTTTGCTCTATGCAACCCTTTAAGTCCGGCATTTAGAGCTTTAAAAGTGGGTTTAGGGAAAATCTGACGGCGGATTTTGAAGAATTGTGGGGTTTTAAATTTAAAATTTAATTTGTTTATTCAAACTTCGCAATATTTCAGTCACAACTCCCCTAGAAAATGAAATGGCGTATGGCTTCTAGTGCCGGGAGTGTCCGAGGATACAGTACCGGTCAGAAGTTTAGGACCACGTAAAGAAATCACGAAATGTCATCTAGAACCTAAAATTGTGCCACGAGAGATCTGTAATTTTCTTTCTGAGCTCTCACATCTAATAGGATATATGCCGCCTGATTTCATTGAGTTAGTCCAAATAATGTAGAAGTTATGAATTTTTAACTCTTGGACGGTCACAACAAAAGATCAAAAATTTTGGTTATATAATGTACTGTACACTCTAATTGGCTGCAAGTATCACCGCCAAGATTTATTTGTCGACTTAGAGATAGGTGGGGACAATTTTAGTATAAATATAAAACTTCCGAAAGTATGCGGCACATTTTTTTTTTGCCTGTTTAATTTTTTTCGAACCAGGGCTAAAATGGTTGATTTTTCTTTGCCTTTGTCGTGTACGGCCCAAGGTCTCAGGACGAGCTATCGGCATGAAACTTATCTGCCCTGATAGTTTCATTTTCACTTTGTGGATGGTAACCAAGAACACATTTCTGATGACGATAGCTCACACTGACACCTATGACAAGAACAAGGAAAAACTGACCATTTTAGAGCTGATTTGAAACCCCAAAAAAAGCACAAAAGTTGGTGCCGCATTTTTTCGGAATTTTTCTATTTATACTAAAATGGCCCTCAACTATTGCTAATTCTATAAAAGAATCTTGTTGGTGATACTTGAAGCCGATTAGAGTATATAGTACATAATATTTCCTAAAATTTTGACTTTCTGACGTGACCTTCCAACAGTTAAAAATGTATAACTTATACACTACTTGGCGTAAATCACTGAAATCAGGCGACGTATATCATATTAGATGCGAGATCTCAGGAAAAAAATACAGATGTCTAGTAGCAAAATTTTAGGTTGTAGATGGAACTTCATGATTTGTTAATGTGGTCCTAAACTTTTGACCGGTACTGTATGTTCGGTTCGCCAAATGCATATCTTTTGATTTGACCCCCGTAGGCGACCTGCGCGTCGTGATGAGGGTGAAATGATGATGATGAAGATAACACATACACCCAGCCTCCGTGCCAGTGAAATTAACCAATTATGTTTAAAATTCCAGACCCTGCCGGGAATCGAACCCACGACCCCTGTGACCAAAGGCCAGCACGCTAAGCATTTAGCCATGGAGCCGGACACGACTCCCCTTAACAGAGGTCATTGTCAACGAGGTTACGATCTAATTGTTTGTCAACTACCCTACAAGCCGTAAATATGCGTATATTTAAAGGAAATATCTGTCCGGCTTTCCTAATGACCACAAGGGTCCAAAATAAACTGGCAAAATAAAAATACGCAGGATATCGTCGCTGCGCGTGCAATACATCGTATTCCACAATGCTCTTCCTGTCATACATCCTCCTTAAGACTGGTCACGCCTCCCAGCCATATACGAAGATACAGTACAATCCATTAGAACAATGTTCGTTGTGTTATTTTCCTGTGCTAATGTGTAAAGGAAAATAAACCTTAAATGCATTATACTGTAGAAATGCGTAAATACTTAATGAAAATATACATTCCTACAGTACATTAATGATACAATATAATAAAAGGTGCGTCTGACTCGCTGGCTGAACGGTCAGCAGACTGGCCTTCGGTTCAGAGGGTCCCGGGTTCGATTCCCGGCCGGATCGGGGATTTTAACCTTAATTGGTTAATTCCAATGGCACGGGGGCTGGGTGTATGTGGTGTCTTCTTCATCATTTCATCCTCATCACGACGCGCAGGTCGCCTACGGGTGTCAAATAGAAAGACCTGCACCTGGCGAGCCGAACCCGTCCTGGGATATCCCGGCACCAAAAGCCATAGGACATTTCACATTTCATCAAAGGTGCCATACACATATTATATATATAATTCGCTGGGGCCATCAAGGACCACGTTTCTTCTTGCATTTGACACTGAACTCGGACTTCTTTACAGCCCAAATTTCCCTCATTCTCATTACGCTCCTCTGTTCAAGGGGCATCGTGTCTTCTCTTCGGTTGCTCGTCTCTGTTTAGCCCGTTCGTCAATAATTACTTGTGGAAGCGATCTCTGTTAAGGGCATCTCCAGCTGAGATATGTAGCATTTGCAGGTCTTCTTTGGTATTTCTAAACCAGGGAATTGTGGGTTTGGGGTTTGAATAAAAAACTGAAAGATCTCTTTAGTTAACTTTGTTCCGTCTTTTCAGATGACCGTAAAATCGTGCCCATCTTTTTCGGATTGTGTCAGTAATTTTCTCTATTTTGCTGTAGACTTCCTCGTTGGATCTCTTTTGATGGATTCCATTTCTGTACTTTGATCCCAAGATTCCTCTCACAATCTTGCGCTCTTTTTTCTCCAGTTCTTCAAGGAGTCCTTTGTTGGCATTTAGAGACAGGGTTTCGGCTACATATAGAATTACTGGCTTCAGAACTGCTTCATAGTGACGTTATCTTGTTGTTTTGGGAAATGCATATTTTGTTTAGATTGTACGGGATGTTTGGTAGGCCATTTCCAGTTTGCGTACTCGCTCCCGAAGTGCTTCTTTGTCCAGTCCCTTTTTCATGATGATCTCACCCAGGTATTTGAATTTGTCTACTCGGGTGATGTCCCCGTATATTATTATTATTACCTTAATGTGGTACCACATTGACTAACCAGTCAAAAATTTCTTGTAGGCACATTAGGCTGAACTAATTCTGAAGTTGATTGATGGCCCAATTATGAGACCATGTCTGAAGGGATCGTTGTTCTGGAATAGGAAGTAAGATGCAGCTCTTTTAAGGCTTACCCACAATGGATGTAGTTGCATAAATCCTTTTAACTGCATACCAGCTCTCCCAGGAATCTCAAATTTCTGACAGTACCAGGGGTTCCGAGGATGGCAGCTAATGTTAACTGTTACATAGGGTGAGGAATAAAGTCTGTGTGAGGTGGAAGGATGCCTTGGAAGTTTCGTTCCGTGATTTATTTAGTGTATGGCTTTTATTTTTGGGAGTGTCAAAGGATATATTCGATTCACCTGGTGCAGGACGCCCATCGGAGACCTGCGCGTCTGTGAGATGATGATGGTGATTATGATGATAATGAGGTACGGAGAGGGTGAAATCTGGTGTGTATATATCGCCTACACCTGTGGAATAACAGCAAGATGTCTGCCCAAGTCCTAACGTCCTTATCGACAGCATGACAACTGTGAAGAGGTTGAACTGAATCCAGGATTTACCACACAATCCAGTGATAGGCAATTGTATCCCACCACCTCTCCTACCTTGACAGCCTACATTCTGATGGTTATTTTGTTCCTCACCAGCAGGAGTAGAACCAGCTAACTGCGGTATCGTCGACTCGAAATACCAGTGACGATGTTGAGGGGAGAAATACTGAGCCGCAGCACATGTATCACTTACAAGGGAAGGTCGCCATGTGATTTTCTAGAAAAGTGTTTAAATTTTGAAGATTTGGCCTTCATTAAAGAATATTTTAGCCCTGTTCGAGCGTGCCAATGGGCCATATTTTACTCAAAATGTAACGTTTAAAAAAAATCTATCCTCAAACATTTTGTACCTTATTCCCGCAGATGTTTCTGACTTGTCTCCGTGGCGAACTCGTTAGCGTATTAACGTTGGGAACTGAAGTCTCGGAGTTCGCATCCTACCTTGATATTTTATTTCCTTTCTTTTTTTCTTTTTCATTTTCTGTTCTTGGTATAATATTTGATTGTTAGATTACATCGAATACTTTGTAATTGGTTGTTTATCTGTTTACAATATTAATAAATATTTTCATTATTGTTTGCATTATTTACAATATTTCTCATATTATCAGTGTTCGTCTTACAGTGAATATCTTGAACATGACTCATTATGACACTCATTTTGGTGGTATTTGTCATGGAAGCACTGGAAACAAAGTATTTGGCGATAACAAGCACATTTAATAAATACAGGTGCAGAGTAAGAATAACACTTTGACATCATTACTTCACGCGAAAAACATATGATGTTCACAAATTTAAAAAAACATCAAGGTCATATTCAAACTCGAACTCGAAAACTTCAGTTCCCAATGGCAATGCGCTAGCGACTACGCCACGGAAACAAGTTGGAAATATCTGTGGGAAGAAGACTACAAACATTTGAGGATATGTTTTAAACGTTAAATATTGAACAAAGTAAGATCCATAGGCAAAAACGCTCGAACCGGGCTAAAATATTTTTAATATAGGGCAAATCCTAAAAATAGGGACACTTTTCTGGAAAACCACATGGCGACCTCCCCTTGTTAGAATGAAAATTCATTGATAGTTCATGCAATACTGAACCTTAGATGCCAGAACCTTTCTGGTCAGAGTTCTAAGCGGAAATATTATCACAAAGCGGTTTTTCTAGGAGCAACGACGATATACTTGACGCTATAACAAACATGACAACCAGGCGTGGTCGTCCATTGTTTACCAGTTTAGGCCTTAGGTAGTTAACATCTGTTCAAACTGATCTAATATAAATAAAAGTTGATCTCACGTATGATATGACCTCCATCTATATAATCTATTGTAGGTAGAACTGGTTTTACTAGTGTTAGAATGAGATGCAACAAAGTGTTTTCACCTTCTTCTTAATCTGCTTACCCTCCAGGGTTGGTTTTCCCTCGGACTGAGCGAGGGATCCCACCTCTACCGCCTCAAGGGCAGTGTCCTGGAGCGTGAGACATTGGGTCGGGGATACAACTGGGCAGGATGACCAGTACCTCGCCCAAGTGGCCTCACCAGCTTTGCTGAACAGGGGCCTTGGTGGGGGATGGGACGATTGGAAGGGATGGACAAGGAAGAGGGAAGGAAACGGCCGTGGCCTTAGGTACAATCCCGACATTTGCCTGGAGGAGAAGTGGGAAACCACGGAAAACCACTTCCAGGATGGCTGAGGTGGGAATCGAACCCACCTCTACTCAGTTGACCTCCCGAGGCAGAGTGGACCCCGTTCCAGCTCTCGTACCAATTTTCAAATTTCGTGGCAGAGCCGGGAATCGAACCCGGACTTCCGGGGGTGGCAGCTGATCACACTAACCACTACACCACAGAGGCAGACAACGTGTTTTCTTATTTCATGAAATTGAGCATCGCTGGGCAGATTGGCTGAGACGGTTGAGGCGCTGACCTTCTGACCCCACTTGGCAGGTTCAATTCTGGTTCATTTCGGTGGTATTTGAAGGTGCTCGAATACGTCACCCTCGTGTCGGTAGATATACCAAACCAAACCACATGGCGCAACAGCTCAGAAGGGTCATGGGCTACCAAGTCACCGCTGCTCAGCCCGAACGGTTGTAAATTACGAGGTGTCGTGTGGTCACCACGACGGAACCTCTCGGCTGTTATTCTTGGCTTTCAAGACCGGAGTCTCCATCTCAATAGCTCCTTAATTGTAATCACGAAGGCTGAGTGGACCTCGAACCAACCCTCAGGTGCAGGTAACAACACCTGACCTGGCCGGAATCGAAACCCCCGTCTCCGGGTAGGAGGCAGGCACTCTACCCCTACACCGCGGGGCCGGCTGTCGGTAAATTTTCTGGCACGTAAAAGAAATCCCGCGGAACTAAATCCGGCACCTCGGCATCTCCAAAACCGTAAAAGTAGTTAGTGGGACGAAAAGTAACATTATTATTAAAATAAGCATCAACGAAATATGTTCGCTCTTCGTAGTTGATATTGTAATGGTTTGGAATATACAATTAGCTAAAAGAAATTATAATCACACAGGAATGTATTAGTTGCGATATGCTTCGAAAAATATCATGTGAAAAGAAACAAAGTCCTCCTCTGTGATGGAGTGGTTAGCGTTATTAGCTGCCTCCTCCGGAGGCACGGGTTCGATTTCCGGGTCTGCCACGAAATTTGAAAAGTGGTACAAGGGCTGGAACGGGGTCTACTCAGTCTTGGGAGGTCAGCTGAATTGAGGTGGTTTGATTCCCACCTCAGCCATCCTCAAAGTGGTTTTCCTTGGTTTACCAATTCTCCTCCAGGAAAATGACGGGATGGTACCTAACTTACGGCTACGACCGCTTCATTCCCTCTTCCATGCCTGTCTCTTGCAAACTTTCCATCCTTCCACAAGGCCTCTGTTCAGCATAGCAGGTGAGGCCGCCTGGGCGAGGTACTGGTCCTCCTACCCAGTTGTATCCCCAACCCAATGTCTCACGCTCCAGCACACTGCCCTTGAGGCGGTAGAGGTGGGATCCTACGCTGAGTCCGAGGGGAAAACCGACCCTGGAGGGTAAACGGATTAAGAAAGGAAGATAAAAAGTAATAAACAAATCATTAGGATACTGATTGGAATTATCAGATGTGATCTGACATCTCAAGAGTCAGTGTTAACACCGTCTATGCTACTCATGGTAAGGTGACATGGGTTATCTTCTTTTGAATGGGGCGCGATATTGGAAGCCGAATGGATGGAACATCATTGTCGAAGTTGTGTGGACATTTAACAAACCTTGGTCGATGATGACACATATGTATCGGGAATACCTCATGGAAGGCATTACCCACAGTGAACAACGCAATGACCGACTACAGATGCTTAATGATCGCGATTAGCGGCATCTGGCCAGAAAAACAGAGAAGCCAAACCACCTAAAATCACATCCACATTAAACGCAGGAGGTATTAGACTCATATCCAGCCGGTCAGTGCAGCGCTCTTTAACGTCGCTGAGATATGGGAGCGGGCACAGCGCGTGACGTTGCTAATTGGACCCTAGAGGACTGGCGAAATGCAGCTTGGTCCAATGAATCACTGGTCCAGTTGATTCGAATATAGCGGAGGACCATGAATCTATGGACCCCAGTTATCAACAAGGTACTATAGAGGCTGATGGTAGCTCCATATTGGTGTGGACTGAATTCACGTGGCATTTTCTAGATTCGCCGATCTACCCGACAGGTCGTTGACCAGTGACTGCTATGTTGAAATACTTGGCGACCACCTACAGCCCTTCATGGACTAAACGTATCTACAACGATGAGATATTCCAGCAGGAAAATGCACCGTGTCATCGGTCCCAAGTTGTCCGGCATTGGTTCGAGAAGAGTTCTGGAGTGTCACAAAGACTGCTGTAGGCACCTTATTTGCCTGATATGAAAGCTATTGAGCACTTATGCAACGTGGTGGTGAGGTCCGTTCACACGCAAGACGCTTCACCTACTTTTTCAGGAAGCTGTGTGTAGTTATCCCAACGACATGGGTCATAATCTCTCCACAATTGCATCTTCCATTTGGTGAATCGATGCCACGACGAGTGGTTGTACTTGGCTGAGCTAGATGAGGTCGTACACGATACTAGACATGTCACTGTATTGCGTTCTACATGCATCAGCTTTGAAGGTTTAATAAAGAAAATGGCAATGCCTAAAATTATCTTCTCTTTAATGAGGATAGTAAAGTCGTTATGAAATATTATGAATATGAAACGTATTATAATGGTAAAAAGTGTACGTAATAATTGCATCAACAAACTAAATACTTCTAAGTTTCGTGGAAGAATTATAATCATTGGTTCTAACAATGCCGGTCCCGTATTCTAGGGATAGCGTACCTGCCACTTACCGAGTGGCCCCGGGTTCAATTCCCGGCCAGGTCAGGGATTTTTACCTGGATATGAGAGCTGGTTCGAGGTACACTCAGCCTACGTGATTACAATTGAGGAGCTATCTGACCGTGAGATGGCGGCCCCGGTCTAGAATGCCAAGAATAACGGCCGTGAGGATTCGTCGTGCTGACAACACCTCGTACTCTGCAGGCCTGTGGGCTGAGCAGCGATCGCTTGGTAGGCCAACGCCTTTCGGGGCTATTGCTCCATGGGATTTGGTTAGGTTCTTTGGTTCTTATAATAGTAATAAATAATAATTATCTCTGCTACGGTCTGTAGATATTTCAGTTTGACACCGACCAGGCTGCTTGCGCGCAAATGTCCACGTTCCGTATTACTCTACCAGATGACAGAATAAACCTGGTCTTTCTTGGGCGTGTATGGCTGAGTAAACAACAAATGTGTCACCAGATAAGTTTATCTTGTACATGCCGATACTGGCGATAAAGAGCATTGAATTGAATACTTGAAATTTCATATTTTGAAAAATCAGATTTGGACGCCTGTTCCCAGGTCAACGTCTTATAAGAGAAGGCATGTCCAAAAGTGCTCATGTGCATTTCGTCCCACTGGTCAAATAACGCGCTTGGTTTATAATGCCTATATGGGCAGTTCAGTTGCTAGCACTAAATACTCATTAGATTTTCAACGACGAAGGGTACAATAGGGGTTGGACTGGAACTAGGAGTGACAGTGGCTTTAATTTCCTTAATGTAAGTTTACAGCTAGCACGTCTCATACCGCAAAGCTAACTCGTTCCGTGAGCAATGAAGAGAAAATGTGGATGTTGTTGTGACATAGTCACTTAACATACGTCCGGGGCGAGAAATACACCAATAACTTAGAGTATAGTTGGTATTTTAAACAGAACTAAACATGTGGGGAACGTTTATTTCGACAGTTTTAACATCATTTGCCAATAAAAACAGAAGATTAAATATGTTTTCTCTTTTCGAACAGGCTTCATGTTAGTGAAAATGTTATGTTACCAGTTATCGCTATCACATGTTCATTCATCAAGTCATAACAATATTTGTTTTACGTCCCACCAACAACATTTATGATTTTCGGAGACGCCGAGGTGCCGGAATTTTGTCCCGCAGTAGTTCCTTTATGTATCAGTAAATCTACCAACAAGAGGCTGACGTATCTGAGCACCTTCAAATACCACCGGACTGAGCCAGAATCGAACCTGCCAAGTTGGGGTCAGAAGGCCAATGCCTCAACCGTCTGAGCCAGTCAACCCGGCTTAAGTAATAGAAACAAGATCTAAATGTCAGAATAAAATATATATTTTAATCTTTTCGTAGGAATATGTTTCCCTTTTATCTAGCAGTAGGCGCGTTTTAATAGGAAAAATATTTGTCCGTTTTGTTTCTTGTTATGGCACAAGAAACACTGTGAAGTAAGCACATACACAAAATCTTCTTCTTCTTCATCATCTGTTTACCCTCCAGGGTCGGTTTCTCCCTCGACCGCCTCAAGGGCAGTGTCCTGGAGCTTCAGACTCTGGGTAGGGGGATACAATTGGGGAGGATGACCATTACCTCGCCCAGGCGGCTTCACCTGCTATGCTGAACAGGTGCCTTGTGGGGAGATGGGAAGATTGGAAGGGATAGATAAGGAAGAGGAAAGGAAGCGGCCGTGGCATTAATTTAGGTACCGTCCCGGCATTTGCCTGGAGAAGAAGTGGGAAACCACGGAAAACCACTTCCAGGATGGCTGAGGTGGGAATCGAACCCACCTCTACCCTGTTGACTTCCCGAGGCTGAGTGCAGCCCGTTCCACCCCTCGCTCCACTTTTCAAATTTCGTGACAGAGCCGGGAATCGAACCCGTGAGATAGAGAGGGGGAGAGAGAGAGAGAGAGAGAGAGAGAGAGAAATTGAGAGTGTGAAACATGAACTGCCTGCCACCCCGCCTCTACCTGCTTCCTGCTGCTCACTCCTGTCTATGCGGTGCTTAAATGAGCAAACTATGACACCCCCAAACAGGTGCTAAATATACGACTGGGTATCTAATTTTCATGCTGAATAAAGCATTCCTACTGAAGTCGCGCCAAATCGCAATCATATCGGAAACTTGCAGATGGAAGGGTTTCCCTGTTAGTCCTCTACTGTATATGGGCTATCCCGGAACGCCTAGTTTTTTTTTTTTTTTTTTTTTTTTGCTTTACGTCGCACCGACACAGATAGGTCTTATTGCGACGATGTGACAGGAAAGGGCTAGGACTGGGAAGAAAGCAGATGTGGCCTTAATTAAGGTACAGACCCAAAATTTGCCTGGTGTGAAAATGGGAAGCCACGGAAAACCATCTTCAGGGCTGCCGACAGTGGGGCTCGAACCCACTATCTCTCGAATACTGGATACTCGCCGCACTTAGGCGACTGCAGCTATCGAGCTCGGTCGTCTAATTCCTATGCGTATGCGCATTTAAGTATTCAACTCATTAGAAGACACCCACTATTGAACAGTTTTCGATTTGCTCCATGCTGATTATGTTTACTGCGTAATCAAGAATACAGTTTGATGGTTGCATCACTGACTACACAGTGTACGTGATTAACGTCTTTTATTGTGTTCCCTGTGACATATTCCCTTTGTAATGACCCCCACACCGAACAAATTACCATTATATTTGAACAGTACCTAATGACAAAAAGAAATGTCAGCTATCAATATTTGTGTCAATAACAAAATTAACTATCCCTTCTAAAATTAGTGAATTCAGTAGTAATAATAATAATAATAATAATAATAATTTGCTTAACGTCCCTTGAATTGCTTTTAGTTTTAAGGGGTTCTATTATATAATATCAGAGAATACTTTCACTATTATTATTATTATTATTATTATTATTATTATTATTATTATTATTATTATTATTATTATTATCCCTATATTTCTATGTGATGAAACGTTCCGTATCTTGATATGCTTTATTCTATCCATTGTGGCAACCCGTAATTGCGAGAAGTCGTTGATCCGTTCAATAAATATACATATTATCATAAAATATTTCATATATTTCTGACACTTTTCAGCTTTGTTCTTGTTGATTTTGTTTTTGTCAGAGATATCTGAGGCTACTCTTTGGACAGAACATGGTCATTGACGCTAACTAAGGTATCGCTACGACATAGGCCTGCTTCTAAGGATGACTTAATAAACCATAACAAGATCTTTCTAATATATCCGAAAGGGCAATTTTATCATGTTCCCTTTTTATTTGTGTCAACGTCATATTTATGAAGCCTTTGCTGGCGAGCCGTAGTATTTTCAGTGGTCTTTTGGTATGGGCTAAAAGAATTTTTTTACCTTCATCAACCTATCTCACTCCTAATTGACTTTGACATTATCAAAGTAACTGAGGCATGAGGAATACTAGTATTGCCATTGCTCATGCAGCCAGTCGCTGCTATGAATGGCGTGAAAATGTTGCGTACATTTCAGTGGACTTGGCAGACTTACATGTTATGGCACCTTCTTGCCCAGCGAGGAAAGGAACGGGATATTATTGTAATCCTCATTTCTCTAGAACAAACCATCAGTTCCACCTAGGCTACTTATGACAGCTGATGGAGGATTTGTTGATGTTCCAACCGGCCTTTGGGCTGAGTACTCAACGGAAGTCACATTTACGTTAACCCATCAAAGCAAGTAAAATTCAAATGAATTTTGCATTATATTTAATCACTTATAGAAAGAAATCACTCTACAAATCACTAAAATGTCTGGCTGAGTGGTTCAGATAGTAAGGCGTTGGATTTCAGTGCTCAGGTTAGAGTATTTGAGGGTGTCAAGCCTTGTGTCAGTAAAATTATCTGCAAGTAAAAGAATTCTTGCAGGACAAAAATACAGTGTCTCCGCACAAGTTAATTTCAAAGACGTCCTCAGTCGATAAAAGCACCAAGATTAGTTTTTAATATTTCAGACAGAGATGCATTATAAATAACTCAGTTCTGACGTACGCCTACGTAAATATTTAAAATTGGTCAGTCAGTTGCTTTACAGTGCGTAAGCATTTATATCGATACCTTCTCCCATCCCATAGTTCTCAAACTTCTTGAACCCAGTGAGTTGTGCGTGAGGTTAGGAGCGTGCAGCTGTGAGCTTGCGTTCGGGAGATAGTGAATTCCAATCCCACTGTCGGCAGCCGTGAAGACGATTTTCCGTGGTATCCCATTTTCACACCAAGAAAATGCTTGGGCTGTACCTTAATTAAGGCCGCGGTCGCTTCCTGACCACTCCTAGCCCTTTCCGATCTCACTGTCGCCTTAAGACCTCTATGTGTCAGTGCGACGTAAAACAACTTGTTGGAAAAAATTCCATCATTTTCTACCGATTCAGGATAAGATATGCGCAACTTTCAATTATAAACTTTATTTCTAGGCAACGTGCTGTACTTATTGACATAGTACCGTTCTATGTTCTTGAATGTCGCATCAGTTATTTACAATGTTGTCACATCTGTCTCGGTTTCAACAGAACAACCCTTACAATTGATTTCCAAGAACTGAAGAATTAGAACTACTATTTGGTCTTCAGGATATACAGAGTGGTCATGTAGCCCCTTGTAATTTAATTGTATGAAACTCGTCGTTTTCAGATAATCTAAAAATATCGATATCTGTTCCTATACAGTTTTGGAACAAAGATATTTATGGGTTTAAGCTTGGCAGTAGAGACGGAATCATTTGTGCCAATGATAATTCAATTATAGAAATTGTAGTAAATGCATGAAACAATCACAGCTGCGAACAACAGGTCATCACAAGAAGCAGTATAATTATCCGATCGCATCGTCACCATAAAATCTATCTTTTGTCAGTGCGACGTAAAGCCAATTGTAAATAATGAAAGAAAACTTTCGTCTGCCTTCCGAAACGACACCACGTTTAAACCACTGGGTGAATTTTCATGATTTTCTTTTTTTGCATAAGTATTCTCAAAGAAACTATTACACTGCTAACCATGTGATGATTCTTCAGAAAATGAACCTGTTTGAATTTCATGGCCAGACTGTTGGTTGCCATGTGTTCATGGTAAATGGTAAGTAAATATTATGGCTCACCAGGGGGTCCACTTTCAGTCTCCTCGTGTGTGGTACACTCCTCTTGCTCCGGGCGTGTGGTAGCGCGCGGTGAAGAAAATGGAACTCAGCTGGGGAACCAAGGACCTGTAACAGAATTACAAGACAGGGTTAATATATACAACGTTTGAGACATCAGTGTTGCATGAGAATTCAGATGTGTTCCTACATAGTGACTGTTCCACACTGTTTTGGGGGGAAAATCAGCAATTGAAAAATCCACAGCCTGTTTCCCGTCATTCGATCGGGTGGGGAATGGAATGAATAAAGCCCCCATCTAGCGGCTAGGATAGGAAATGTGCCTGCTGCCAAAACCTGTCGCACTCTTCTGTGGCAATGATTAATGACTGACAGATGAAATGAAATGATAATGAAGGGTGTTTGGAATGAAAGATAACAGAGGAAACCGCAGTAGCCTACCCGGAGGAAAACCTGCCCCGCCTCCGCTTTGTCCAGCTCAAATCTCATATGAAGTGACCGAGATTTGAACCACAGAATCCAGCGGCGAGAGGCTGGCGCGCTTCCGTCTGCCTCACGGAGGCTTGATAAAACAACCAATATTCATTTCAATATAACACACCCTTGAACCACTGTAATAGTTCCTGATGATACAATTCTCATTTGATTCTCTTTGAGCTCTCATATATTATTTGGAAAACTATTGATGTCGGAATAAACCAAAACTATTTCTTTATATAAAAATTAATTGTTCACACATGGTTCATTTTGAGTTTATAACTCCCTTTCACGTGACACTGCGCCCGGTATTTAAAGAGCTCTCTCTCCGACTGCCTAATTGGACCAGGCCCTTAATGTAGGCCGACGAGGGTCTGAACGACGCAGTTTACCCATTTACGCTTCGGAAATTCCTACTTCCAACATGGTGACATCGGCTGTTAAAGCAACAGTTCTCATAGTACTTTCTTTATATACTCTATTTCCTTGCCGGGCTGAGTAGTTCAGGCGGTGGATATTTGGCCTTCTGAGACAAACTTGCCAGATTCTATCTTACCTGTCCGGTGATGTTTGAAAGTGCTGAAATACGTAATATGTAAAACATATATCTTTATACCCACCTTAGTACATACCATCGGCTAGGTAATGAAGGCAACAAGCCACTACTTCCCTCTATGTCTAAATTTACAATCCATTAAATCTACTCTGTAGCATCCCACACATGCGCGGATATCCAGCACCACATGTAAGATGCTACCTTAACAACAATCTACACTAACATCCTAACTAGATTATTCTACTGCCTAAAACTAAATTAAAAGAACTGGATGGTTGTGGTATCTTCCCTGATAAGGAAAACTTCCCGTCCAACCCGTCGACACCACTACCAGCCCCGTCTCATGTGGTCAGATGTCGCACCCACAGGTAACTAGCTGACAATGTGTTTCCTCCCATTATTTGCATAGCAGATCACACGAGGCGGAAGCCAGTCCATCATGTCACCCGTCACATTCTTATCTTCTGTCCAGCCTGTTGTATACCAGTCACCTTTATTTCACATTGCCAGCACCCATCCTTGCTTCTCCTTGCTGAAATATGTCATAGTCTTGTCGATAGAATTACTGATACGTAAAAGAACTCCTGCAGGAGAAAATTCCAGCACCTCGGAGTTTCCCAAAGCATAAAACATGTACTTAGATGGACGTAAAACTATTATTATTATTATTATTATTATTATTATTATTATTATTATTATTATTATTATTATTATTATTATTATTATTATCAGATTACTCCTGTGGTTTATTGAACAATACCTCATACTACGTAAATATTTCTTCTGTCAATGAACTGAGTCGTGCAGATCCGTCTGTATTATGGACACACCTTATCTTATCATTCTCTCTGTACAGGGTGGTCGGATTCAAAGTGACCCGGGTATATGAGCGTTAGAGGGTTGGCCACATTGATACATAATTTGAAAGAAACAATTAGATATCTCGCGCCGTTGTCATTTTATCAACTGCTGAAGTTAGCCAACCAGATCGCCCGATCGCTTTCCGGGTGAATTCAAGTAGGCTTTGCGAGGTGCTGTTGTTAAATCTGCACGTGGCCTAAGATCGGCTTGAAGAGCATCAATGTAAGAATGCTTGTGTTGCAATATCCCTCTTTCTTAGCATTAATCCCGACTTGCAGGGTCTGCTGCTTTGCTACATCTCCTCCATTTTTGTCTGTCGTTGACATCTTCTGGTGTTAAGCCAACACTGTGCATGTCTGCCCTGATGTTGTCAGTCCATCTCTTTGCCGGTCTTCCTCGTGGTCTTGTTCCCTCTGGGTTGATGTGGAGCGCTGTTTTGGCAACGCAGTCGTCCTGTTTTCTCATGACGTGGCCGTACCAGCGGAGACGGACTTCCCTCACCTTGTCTATGATGGGCGCGACACCAAACCTTTGTCGGACGTCCGTGTTCCTTGTGTGGTCACATCGGGTCAGCCCCATGGACCATCGAAGCATCTTCATCTCCATGGTTGTCAGCATTTGCTCCTGTTGTTTCGTCATGGGGCGACATTCAGTCCCATAGATCGCTGCTGGCCGTACCACACTCTTATAAACTTTTGCCTTTAGATATTGAGGCATCTTTTTATCACAGAGGACTCCAGTGACCTGTCTCCACTTGAGCCAAGCTGCATTTACCCTCATCCGAGTATCAGGAGTGGTGTCACAGTTTGAGGTGACGACGGATCCCAAGTACTTAAATTGCATGGTCTTCTGCAGGTCTTCTTCACTGATACTTATGGTACCTCTGGTTTGGTGGCCACATTCCAGGTATTCTGTCTTCTGGATATTGAGGTGCAGTCCATTTTCAGCCAGTCTGTCCTTCCACGTTTGAACCTGATGCTGGAGTTCAGGACGGGTTTCTTGTGCAAGTACCACATCATCGGCATAAAGAAGGGTCCAGGGATGTGAAGTCTGTATGTCAGCTGTTGCCGTATCCATGCAGAGGATGAATAGCAATATAGCAGCCAAAATTGTCATCGGTGCCGAAAGTTCGGTACTAGTGGGGAATTTTAGCCTCGGCCAAATTTGGGCCTTGCACATTTGTTGGTAGTTTATGGTAACCTATGTTCCTGATCAGCGGATTTTTTCTTTCAGATAGCATTAAATTTCGCAGCTGTCTTGTGTATCCTGCTATGAATGGTGGGAAGCTGGAACCGTTCATAAAGGACGTCGTTCCTTTCGTACCACCGGGCACCTGTTAATCGGTGCAGTGCACTTTAAAAGGTGTGTCTTTGCTGCGGTACCCCATATAGCGCTGGTATACTCGAGTATCGGTCTGATCATCAATTTGTAGAGCAGGAGACGGTTTTCTATCATTATCCCATTGTCGGCTCCTAATCATCGTAAATAATTCAAATAGACGCACACTTCCCTGCGTAGTGATACAAGAATATGATCTCCGAACGTAATCATCTGTTTAGGGTGACACCTAAATATTTTATTTCCTTAGTCCACCTGGTGGGTTGACCGAAAATCATCAGGGGCTGTGGGTTGTGGGAGTTGCAATGTTAGTCCAATTCCACTGTACGCATGCCACATGGCAGATTAACGAACATATACGTAAATGACCGATCGCCTATCATCTACCAATACGGAGAAATCAGCATCAAACATACCGTGGGCTGCAGCCAGTGACACCGTAGCGTACTTGGCTAAGATGCGATTCTGTCAGCTTGGAGATCCGTGTTCAAATTCCTCCATTGGCGAAGATGTTTTCCTTCGATTGATGCGCTCAAGCCTTTCAGAACGACGTCAGGTCTAAACGCCAGGGTGGAACGCCATGAAACTTTGCACGAATATTCCCTGAGAGAAATGTTATATGGCTCGATATGTTTTATGTCAAAGTTCTGCTGGAACATTGTCCTTATACTTGAGGAATCGTGAATCTATGACAGGCAATGGAAAGGGATAGCGACTATCTACTGCTCCTCTGATAGAGGTCTGTTAAAGGATTTCTTCTTTTTTTACGTCGCACTGACACAGTGTTATTATTATTATTATTATTATTATTATTATTATTATTATTATTATTATTACTTATCGGGCTCCATGGCTAAATTGTTAGCGTGCTGACCTTTGGTCACAGGGTCCCGGGTTCGATTCCCAGCAGAGTCTGGATTTTAAACCATCATTGGTTAATTCCTTTGGCACGGGGACTGGGTGTATGTTTCGTCTTCATCATTTCATTCTCATCACGACACGCAGGTCGCCTACAGGATGCAAATAAAAAGACCTGCACGAGGCCTCTCCGAAAGCACCACACGCCATTTCATTACATGTAAAATGGGTTTTCCTGACAACATCGCCGAGCCTAAGTCTGACTTCGGTTGAACTGAAATACACATTGGATAGTCAGTTCTCTACAATTTTTTTTTACTAGTGATTAATGATAGCCACAGTAAAAGCTGAATGGGAACATATGTACCAAGCCCTTGTCACATAAATAAATAAATAAATAAATAAATAAATGCATGCATACATACATACATATTTCATTTTTTTACGTCGCACCGACACAGTATTATTAATAATAATAAGAAGAAGAAGAAGAAGAAGAAGACTTATCCGGCACCATGGCTAAATTGTTAGCGTGCTGGTACCCAGATGGATGGCTGTTGAGAGGGAAATGATTCATAAAATGGAGAAATTCATATATCTGAGGGAGTGGATAGACAAGAACCTGTGAGAAAGAGAGGCACTGTTATAGAGAATCTACAAGATGAGCTTGGCATATGAACTAACTCTGAACATTTACAACAAGAAGAAGATATCTATCATTGCAAATCTCGGACACAACTATGCAGAGATCCACGCAGAGGCTTTAAATACATCTGAACGTTTGAACCTGATAAAAAAAAAGGATTGGTCAAGAAGTTGGAACAGGAGAAAGGTTCTGATGGAAATAATGAGACCAAAAAGAACAGAGGACCTCAAGATGGAAAGGATCTCAGATACCACCTGGAAGAATGAACTTGGGTAGACTGACCAATCAGATAATAAGGTTTTTGAGATCAGGAAAACTACAGTGCCTTGGCATCAGGATGTGAAGAAGGACTTGGAATAAATGGTAATACTAGTAACAGAAATGAGTAATAGGGGTGCTAACAAGTCGAATATCAAGACCACCAAGAATTTTCAAAAAAAACTTACATCCCATACCCAAGCACCTTGGAGAGAAAGAGAGGAGGAGATTGCAGAAGGAAAGGATGAAGAAGTACTGGACGAGGATCAAAGCCCAGAAACAGATGAAACTAAAGTCGGATTAACGTGGTCCATGTTTACGTATGTTACTGATATAATTTATTGTGAGCTAACTTACCTGGCTGGTCGCCTGACAACACGGATGGCTAATTAATGTATAACATAGTTATGTTTCACTACGTTTGGTAATTTTCAGAACATTGTACGTCACTAAATACTTGCCCTAACTGTTCCAAATGTACAGCGCTGGTTCTGTTATGTCGGACATAAGATTCTCTTCTCATTAATATACGCACCATGGTCGGAGTTCACATTCAAAATTCGATATGAAGAAAATTAAGAAATTCTGACATATTCGACCCGACATATCTTTGTCCATAAAGGTTTTAGTGTAATAATTCGCCCCTTAAAACAGCAACCATCAATATCAAGAAAATAAACACCTCCATCGTCAAATTTGGTCTCTTTTAGTTGCAGCTACTCCAAGCAAACGTGAACGTTGCACTCTAGGATTAAGTTAGGTTCTATGGCCGATTGAGCATTGTCTTAGCCTTCGAGTATCGGGTTCGAATTCCAGCTACGTTCTACGTTCTGGAAAATTAATCGTAAACGGTTAATTCCCTTAACTCGGGTGTTCGTTGTTTGTACTATTCTCAATATTCCTGCAACTCATACAACACTATCCTCCACTTAATAATACGTGGTTTCCCACGAGCAACAGATGTCGTTTATCGTATTTGAAGGGTCAGTCTTACAAGGGCCGCTTCTAGCTGTTGTCATTATTATCATTTATTATCATTATTATTATTATTCATTAGGACCACTAAAAACCTCGAGATCTCAACTGCTTGTCTTCTTACGGGCCCACCAGGTTTTCATCCTTTTGGAGTATACCTTCTTCCATGCATCAGAATGGACATGCTTCAGTTGAGTTGAGACTTCTTGATGAAAATCCACAGCCTGTTTCCTGTCATCCGACTGGGTCAGGAAGGGAATGAATGAAGCTCCATCTAGCGGCGAGGATAGGAATTGTGCCGGCTGTCAAAGCCTGTCGCACTCCTCTGGGGCAATGATTAATTAATGACAGATGAAATGATATTGGAGAGTGTTGCTGGAATGAAATATGACAGGGGAAAACCGAAGTACCCGGAGAAAAGCCTGTCCCGCATCCGCTTTGTCCAGCACAAATCTCACATGGAGTGACCGGGATTTGAACCACAGAACCCAGCGGTGAGAGGCTGGCGCACTGCTGCCTGAGCCACGGAGGCTCGAATTCTTGATGAAACTGTCTGAGTTTGTGTTTGAGTGGTTGTCGGAGTTGAATGTCTGTTTTTATGATTCCATACTTTAAAATATGCTTGTGGATCTCCACCAACCAAGTAAGAATCGTTTTCAGACTTCTGAAGTAGGATAAGGAACGTTTAGAGATTCCTTCGGCTGGTATTCTTCTTCTTCTTAATCTTCTTTATATTATCATTATTATTATTATTATTATTATTATTATTATTATTATTATTATTATTATTATTGCCAAAAATAAGCTTCTTTTCAATAAATATTTGATAATCTCCAATACCGTGAAGTCGTTTTCCTGAAAACGGACTTACAATCTTGTGTGTACTCGTTCCCCTTCCGGCAAGTAGGCTAACTTAGTTCTTGCTACACGGCCCTAAAGCTGCGTAACATTTCGCACTGACACCCAGTCCATAAAGTGAAGTAAGAGTTTGATCCTACTGTTTTAGACAAGGGAGGTACCTGTAGGTGATCCCATCTCGTCTTGGAAATAAATCGTGTGACGTAGAAACTTACTGTGAATGTAAATTACGTCACGCCGCGCACATCTGCTTCAGATGTCTCTAGCAGCCAGTGACAGGTTATTGTCTCACAAGTGAAGCAGGAGACGTCTCCAATTATTTTCGGAGCTATCATCACGTCGTACACAGATCTTGTTTGCTACACCAATTGTACCCTGTGCTGTCACATCGTCAGATCTTTATCTGTGTTCTGTGCTCTACCCACTACGCTTCTTATATATTTAAATATGAGCTCTATTAATACTTTAAGTAACATATTTCGAAGTTCACCTTTCAACATGAGGAAGAAGTTGCCTCTTTCACATACTAGCCACTATTGCTTTCCTATCTTCCAGACGTAACTAACCGTTTCATGTTAACTTCATACTTGCAATCACGATTCTAATAGCGTTTATTTATTTTTCTTACACTTTTAGTTCAGTTAATTATACTTATGTTCGGTTGAGTGACTCAGACTGTAGATCGCTGGCCTTCTGAACCCAAGTTAGTGGGTTCGAACTTGGCTGAGTCCGGTGCTATTTGAATTTGCTCAAATAAGACAACCTCGTGTCGGTAGGTTTACAGGCTCGTAAAATAACTCCTTCGGGACAAAATTCCGGTTCCTCAGGGTCTCCAAGAACCATATAAAGTAGTTAGTGGGACGGATAATGTTAATGGGTTTTACATTCCACTAATTTGACGGTTTTCGGGGACGACGAGGTGCTAGAATTTAGTCCCACAGGAGTTCTTATACGTGCCAGTTTAGAGCAGAATAGAATAGAGTTCACCCATCCCCTAGTTCGGGATCGCTGGAACTAGGGAGAGAGCACCCTTTGATTGCAATAAGTTTGATACATGGATTACATTTTCGTCTTATAATTATTTGACTATTACTACACTAAATATAACGGATTTATTGTCTAGGAAAACACGCATCTTCCCTTTCCTTAGCCTATTGAATGCTTAATTTTTGTGTCGCAAGTTTTTTGGAGCATCCTACCATTAGCAACATGCCTTACTTAACGGCTGAATTATGATTAGAAGATAATGACGTGACAATACAACAATTTATTTATTACTGCATTTGGTGTTACATTTAACCTACTAGTAATTATATTCATTATTCCAGGACACGCAGGCCTCTTATCCACCTTATCCCTCATTATTCTCATTTGTATTGTTTTGATATTTTGAAATTTCATTTTTCCACATAGTCTACTTTAAAAATGGTATTCTTCGCACTGCAATTCACTCTTTATTTAATAGCTTAGCAATTGTATATAATTGTCTCCCTTTCTATTTTTATTTTATACCGAGCTCGATAGCTGCAGTCGCTTAAGTGCGGCCAGTATCCAGTATTCGGGAGATAGTAGGTTCGAACCCCACTGTCGGCAGCCCTGAAGATGGTTTTCCGTGGTTTCCCATTTTCACACCAGGCAAGTGCTGGGGCTGTACCTTAATTAAGGACACGGCCGCTTCCTTCCACTTCCTAGCCCTTCCCTGTCCCATCGTCGCCATAAGACCTATCTGAGTCGGTGCGACGTAAAGCCAGCAGCAAAAAAAAATTATTTTATCTGTACTTCCATGCTTCAGTTGCCCTACAAACTCTTAATAGATGCGCCTCTTCAATTTCTTCTCCACGTAGTAGACACTGATTTTCGTTATTTCTCTCTCCCCTCTCTCTCTCTCTCTCTCTCTCTCTCTCTCTCTCTCATTTCTATTGGCCACCACAGCATTATTCTAACTATACTGCTAATAATAAGAGTTGGTGTCTGACATTTCTTAGAGGGAGGTCCGTTTACTGCCTGCCGAGGCGGGATAAAGGGAGTGGCTGTGTGGTTGCCATGGAAACGAGGGTGGGGCGACTGCGGTTGCCATGGAGATAACACTTCAGGGCAGCTCGTCTTGCTGGGAGTTGCCAAACCTGTCACTGTCACTGATAAGAACCTGATTGTTTGTATAAGAGTGATCGCAAATGGGACGACACCGCCTGGCCAGGTAGTCTACAACAGATCACAGCGGCCAGAATGAAGGAGGGAACAAGTGAGCCGGAAGCGAGGGGTAAGAGTATGTAGAAAGGAATGCTGGAATGTGGCAACATTGTGAAATGGCACGTGCAGTGCTCCTCCCTCCAACCTTACCTGTCAGACACCAACTCTTATTATTAGCAGTATAGTACTAAAATGTTTTCATTCCTCCCCTGAAGGGGGAGGCGGGCCTCTTTAGACGGTGACGCCGTCTCTCAGGCCGGGAGATTTATTACGCTGTAGGAGATGCACGGAGAAGGTGAGGGGTTTGGCAGCCGTGGCCTATGCTAGGTACTGTCGCGACATTCGTATTAGTGCAGGAGAACAGAAAATCACGAAAAACCAATTTCAGGATAACTGACGGTTTGGGCCAGTCGTGAAGTCCAGTCCTGTACCGTCTACCGAATTTGTCCTAGCGGAGTGCAGAGCTGTTGGACCACGGACCAACCGTGGCCACTTGTGGGACGAGATCCACTCTGCATCCACCGACCTTCCTCTCACTTCTCTATTAGGAAGCTTTTCTCTCTTTATTGCCATATTGTGAGGAACGGTTAGTATATTTCAAAGGTCTGTTAGGGGTGTTAAATACATGGAAAATGAACGAAACCCAGAATGGTATGCTTAGAGATGTGGGGTACACTCTGCCTGCATTCGATGACCCAATAACAACAGGTGAAGTAGCAGACACTTTGAAAAGAACGTAAGCGGGGTTAATCAAGTGCTACAGGTGGAATCACTTATGAATTTTGGAAAAAGATAGGTAAAAACAGACAGATGCTTGATATAATAACTAGAATATTCAACAACATATTTGATGGTAGAAAAGTTCCAAGTTCTTGGCAAAAAGGAATTATATGTTCAGTAAACGAAAGGAAAGGGGAGCGGTGTAATACCAACAGCTGTAGGGATATTACCTTTCCGGATACACTTAGTAAGATTTATACCGGGATTGTGGCAAAAATAATTATGAAATGGGCAGCAGATTGCTCTATACTCTCAGCGTACCAGTCGGGACTTAGGAAAGAAATTAGAACCACAGATAATATATTTATAATTAAAACAATAATAGACAAATATTTAAAAAGAAAAGGAATGAGATTATGTATTACAGCGACAGATCTCCAATAATCTTTTCATTCAGTGAGCAGACAGGCTGTCATTGCGAAGCTGGCTAGAATATGGTTGTCAAATAAAATGTTCAGGGCCATAGAAGAACTATACACAGAGGTGATATGCACGATTAATGTAAAGAAAAACTTGGTAGCAGGAGAGATACACTCAAATATTGGACTTGAGCAGGGATGTAAATTATCACCAATATTGTTCATACTTTTCATTAATGATGTATTAGATAATCAAGGGAAGGAGGATAGAACAAGTCCGTGTATGAATAGTAAAGAAATTCTTGGCCTAGTTTCCGCGGACGGCATCCTTCTGCTCTCTCTAACACCAGGCGGTATGCAAAACAGCCTTAATAAAACTGCTGAATAATGCAGAATATGGAATCTGAAAATAAATATTAAGAAAACAAGAGTAATGATATGTAAAAAACTAAATTAAAGAAAAATAAAGAGGCTATAGATTATTAAGAACGGAACTAGGAGTTGTCAATAAAATATCTAGGAATTATATTTACATCGAATGGGAAGTGGAATGAGCAAATAAGACGTGCTAAAATGAAAGGGTTGGCCGCTTTATCCACCACAAGGTGTTTATAGCTGAAGATGCCTAAATACAGAATACAAGTTACATAAAAATATTTTAAATGCGCTAGTGACTTCAAGAGCATTGTATGGGGCAGAAATATGGGGCACTGAAGTAGAGAGGAAAAAGTAGATGTAATAAATTCTGAAAAATAATGATGGGGCTTCCAGATTGCACAGCCAATTATGGAGTTAGAAGACAATGTGAGGATATAAGCATTCAAGCAGGTATAGCTAGAAAAGTAATAACATATTGGTTAAGATTAAGAAGGGGAGGAGGGAGGGAAATACTGAATTTACCATACAAACAACATATGGAACACTTAAAGGATGATTACTGGCTAACGAAAGTGAAAAGGATGCTCGACACAATAGGAATGGGAAGCTACTGGGGTAAAGAAATTCAGTAAAAAAGTAATGGCTAGAGTGAAGGATGATGATAAACAGACGATTATGGCAGAATGTGGAACTAGAAGGGTATGGAATGACATTAGTTTTTTTTTTTTTTTTTTTTTTTTTTTGCTAGTTGCTTTACGTCGCACCGACACAGATAGGTCTTATGGCGACGATGGGACAGGAAAGGGCTAGGAGTGGGAAGGAAGCGGCCGTGGCCTTAATTAAAGTACAGCCCCAGCATTTGCCTGGCGTGAAAATGGGAAACCACGGAAAACCATTTTAGGGCTGCCTAGAGTGGGGTTCGAACCTACTATCTCCCGAGTACTGGATACTGGCCGCACTTAAGCGACTGCAGCTATCGGGCTCGGTAGTGACATTAGTAGACGAATAAGTTTGAGTGGTGTTTTTGAAAGTAGGAAAGATCACAATATGAAGATAAAGTTAGGTATAAAGAGAACAAACTGGGGCAAATATTCATTTAAAGGTAGGGGAGCTAGGGATTGGAATAATTTATCAAGGGATATGTTCAATAAATTTCCATATTCTTTGTAATAACTCAAGAAAAGGCTAGGAAAACAACAGATATGGAACCTGCCACCTGGGTGGCTGCGCAAAATGCAGATCAACGTCGATCGACTTTTTTAAATTGTAAGCCTAGTAAGCTTTTAATGGCATGAGCTTCTGCTACAATAATATATATTCGTATTGAGCAGATTGTTCCAATCAAAAGCCTATATTTGTGATCGGCTGCAATATCATAAACCTCCACTGATGAATGTATGAATGAGATTATATGAATTTACCCATACGATTATTCAAACTGAATTAAAGTAATTAGTTTGTACGCAGAATGCTGGAGAGTATTAAGTTACTGCTTTGTTTGCTTGTGCTATTGTGTTCTTGGTTAATTAAATTTGATGTCACATATTCCCCACACAGTAACACTGTCTGCTCTAGGATGCAATTACGGTTCGCTCTATATTCCGCTGGAGATTCGTTTCCCTTTTTATTCTCGTGATCCTCTGATAGATTTCGTCAAAACACAGTATCTCTCTCCGTACAGGCCCCTTGGAGGGGTGGAAGGTAACCTCGGCACGTGATGGAGTAGAGTAGTTAGCTCTACGCCCGTCCGCCTTTGCCCCAGGAATTAACCTGGTACTCATTTTTGGTGAAGGCTGAGTGAACCTCAGGGCCATGCGCACCTCCGGAAGTGGAAATCTCGTTTCTTAAATGTTACGACTTCCTGACGGTGATTCGAACCCACGTCTTTCCGGGCGAACCGAGCACGCCTTTACCGCCTCGGCCAGTCAGCAAAACATAGTATACGAATCTTAAATTGCAAACATAAAGTACATCGACACATTTAAAAGCCGCTGTCTAATAACCTAAGCACCACAGCTCGATTAAATAATATATTAGGAAAGATTTTGTCGTTATGTGTCCAAATCTAATTTCATCAACACTTTAACTGATTAATTATCTCTTTTTTTCATGTTGCTTTACGTCAAACCGACACAATTAGGTCTTATGGAGACAATGGGACAGGAAATGACTAGGACTGGGAAGGAAGCGTCCGTGTCCTTAATTAAGGTTCAGCTCCAGGATTTGCCAAATGTGAATATGGGAAACCACGGAAAACCATTTTAGGGCTGCCGACAATAGGGTTCGAACCCGCTATCTCCCGAATACTGGATACTAGCCGCACTTAAGCGACTACAGCTATCGAGATCGGTACTGGTTAATTCAAATAAAAGTTAGAAATAATACTATAGAGTAGGATCTGATATTCAAAATGCCTCGTTTTCAAAGACACCATTTTACAGCATCATCAGACCTCACACAGCAGTCATCGCTTAGTTACCGTGTTTCGTGTTCGTATACTGATGAAACCGTCAGTACAGTCATGTACAGGATGTCTGTCCGTTTCCAGAAGTCTAATTTCGTGGACTGGAATAATGATTGGACGGCATACTCTTCTCATTTCCAACAGTCGCACTCGGACTACCCTCCGAGTCGTTCAAGAGGTCCTGGAGGTCGTTGTTAGTCCCTGCACACTTGATGCTCAGGATCACGTCCTACTAGAAGAATACCATCCGATACTTCTAGTAGATGGCCACGGAAGGCCCCATTGTCATTATCTTCGTGGATGCGACATCAGCCGAATGAACTAGCCAGTACAACTGACATGAACGCAATCGAGCATTGCGCAACATGCTGAAAGTGGTAATTTTGCGGTGCGATATCTCACGTGCTACTACCTGAACCTAAAATCATGATAGAAATAGGCCAAGGTACTGCACTAAAGGTGTTCGCTGGCGCTGCTGTATAGAAATTTAATGGCCCTCTTCAGAGTATGCTTGATGGGATACAAAAATTCAGGTATGCACGAGAAACAGCGTACTCCTTAATGCATGGTAATTACTGTTGTGTCCACCTCTGTAGTGTAGGGGTTAGTGTGATTAGCTGCCACCCCCAGAGGCCCGGGTTCGATTTCCGGCTCTGTCACGAAATTTTATAAGTGGTACGAGGGCTGGAACAGAGTCCACTCAACCTCGGGAGGTCAACTGAGTAGAGGGGGAATTGATTCCCACTGCAGCCATCCTCGAAGTGGTTTTCCATGGTTTCCTGCAGGCAAATGCCGGGATGGTACTTAACCTAAGGAGACGGTCGCTTTGTTCCCTCTTCCTTGTCTATCCGTTCCAAACTTCCAATGCACCCCTCCCCCACAAGGCCCCTGTTCAGCCAAGCAGTTGAGGCCGTCTGGGCATGGTACTGGTCCTCCTTCATAGTTGTATCCCCCGACCTAATGTCTTACTCTCCAGGACACTGCCCTTGAGGCGGTAGAGGAGGGATCCCTCGCTGAGTCTGAGGGTAAGACCAACCCTGAAGGTAAACGGTTAGAGAAGGGAAGAAAGAATTACTATTATTATTAATAACTCATAAATTAACCCATAAATTAAGATATAGGTGCCGTAGAAAACTTATTTTTCATTTGGGAGACGTTAGTTAATAATATCAGTTAATTTGAAATTTGATTATGTTTCTTGAATAATACTCTACAAACATGAACGAGTAGCATCTAGTTTGCTAGTTTCTTTACGTCGCACCGACACAGATAGGTCTTATGGCGACGATGGGAGAGGGAGGGGCTAGGAGTGGGAAGGAAGCGGCCGTGGCCTTAATTAAGGTACAGCCCCAGCATTTGCCTTGTGTGAAAATGGAAAACCACGGAAAACCATCTTCAGGGCTGCTGACAGTGGGGTTCGAACCTACTATCTCCCGAATACTGGGTACTGGCCGCACTTAAGCGACTGCAGCTATTGAGCTCGGTCGAGTAGAATCTAGAACACCATTAAAATCGGGCTTGAACTTACAGTACTCTATACTTTCGTACATATGTACGTTCCCTCAACATAAAGAACGAGCACATGATTTTGTAGAAGTTCCTGGAAGGTACACTTCTCTCGGAAACAACTGAAATTTTAGATTGTTGGTAATCACAGGGCTTGTATCCATAGGCCTATAAGAGCTGAACTGCCTTGTGATAATAATTAAAATAGTTCCATTTTTTAGCGTCCATTCCTTTCTTTTTCATTATGTCATTGGACTGTGAGGAAGAGGATTGGAATCGCATGAATTTCGTCTGTGTTACATGTTGCGAACATACGTATGTACACCAAACTGTTACAAGGTTTGTAGCTTTTATGGACTTGTCATTTCCATTTCTTGTCTTGTGAGAGTAGAGACCTATTCCCTAAAATCCGTAAGGATGATGCAACACTTGAAGTGTTTCCTAGAACGGAAGACTCGTTTCATGTGCTGTGGTGAATGATATCAAAATTAGCGAAGACTTTTATCATTTTCAGCACTAGCCTGTTCAATGGAAAGTGTTTTAGAAAACACCAGAACATGTTTCAGGCCAGGGATGTGGGGAATTAAAATGTTAACATATTAAGCGCAATTTTCAGTGAAAAATTCTTGCACGTCGGTGTTCCTGAAAAACAATAGGGGTTGAAAAGGCGTTAAATGCAGAGCATTAATTGTATACGTTGACAGATGTTTGTCTGGCATCGTAATGTCTACTAAACGAGAACTCAGCAACAATAATTTTAACGTTTTTAATATGCTATTCACACAGTGAGTTGGCCATGTGATTAGAGTCGCGTAGCGGTGAGCTTGCATTCGGGAGATGGTGGGTTCGAATCCCATTGTCGGCAGCCCCGAAGATGGTTTTCCGTGGTTTCCTAATTTCACACCAGAAAAATGTTGTGGCTGTACCTTAATTAAGGCCACGTTCCCAATCCTAGATTTTCCTAACCTTCCGTCGCCAAAAACCTGTGATGTGTGTTAGGGCGACGTTAAACCATTAAAAAAAAAAAAAAAAAAAAAAAAAAAAACCGAGCTCGATAGCTGCAGTCGCTTAAGTGCGGCCAGTATCCAGTATTCGGGAGATAGTAGGTTCGAACCCCACTGTCGGCAGCTCTGAAAATGGTTTTCCGTGGTTTCCCATTTTCACACCAGGCAAATGCTGGGGCTGTACCTTAATGAAGGCCACGGCCGCTTCCTTCCCGCTCCTAGCCCTTCCCTGTCCCATCGTCGCCATAAGACCTATCTGTGTCGGTGCGACGTAAAGCAAGTAGCAAAAAAAAAAACCATTAAAACCTAACCTAACCCCATGGCACTACAGCCCTGAAGGGCCTTAGCCTACCAAGCGACCGCTCCTCAGCCCGAAGGCCTGCAGATTACGAGCTGTCGTGTGGTCAGCACGACGAATCCTCTCGGACTTTCTAGACTGGGGCCGCTATCTCACTGTCATGTAGCTCCTAAATTCTAATCACGTAGGCCGAGTGGACCTCGAACCAGCCCACAGATCCAGATAAAAATCCCTGAGCTGGCCCGGAATCGAACCTGGGGCGTTAGGGTAAGAGACAGGCACACTACCCCTACACCACGGGGCCGGCTTTAAACCATTAGCAACAAAAAATATGCTATTCAGATTTTGGTGTAAACACTTCTAAGTCTTTTAGTCTTTATGCGGTTATTTATTAAATTATTGGGCTTTGAGGTGAGGAGTTGGAAAACCTACGAGTACAACCTCGTGGCTTGTACTCGTGATCGCCAAAATAAAAGAACACGGAAGTGCACGGAAATGGTGTGGGCGGTTTTGTAGAATCAGTCGCAATAGTGCTTTTTTCATTTTTACGTGGAGCAATTGCCACTTTATTTCATCTAGCAGCAGTTTATTGTGTTTGAGTGTAACACAGCACAGCTGTAAAAAGTGCTTTTCTTTGCCGTCTCCCGCAACACCGCCACACTTTCTTCAGACCTGTACCAAATTATTGAAAATTAATTACAGCATTGAAATTTATAAAAAAAATGTATCATATTTTAGTTAGGAAATGGTACTTTCTTGATGTGTAGTGCAGCTGAAATAGTATTGTGCAGAAATTTTGCAGAACATTTAACTTTTTTCACAAGTTTATTCGACAGCACTGTATAATGCAAATAAGTAGTTGGAGCAACAATCAGTCAACTCAGTTCGGACGAGCTCTCGCTGCGCGAAAATGATAATAGGTTTATCAGTTGTAAGGTTTGAAGTTTTTCAAACTTTGTTCGAACAGTTTAAATTAATTTTGTTGGTATACTTTTCTGTGTTGTAATCGAATAAATTATTGTAAGTTACAGCGCATAGTTCTGCAATTACTGAATATAGAAACCAATTAAAGTTAAGTGCGAACTTCTAAGTGGTTCATGGTCGTCAGTTAAGCATCTTGGGAGTTAAATCACGGAGGCGTTCAAATAAAACCTGTTAAACATTATGTTAAATAATCTTATAATAATGAATAATCCCTTTGTTCATATACATCGAGAATATAAAATATATAGTATTACTTCTGCCTGTTGTAATTAAATTTGTATTAAGTTATTCCTAGGTTTTACGTTATATCTGGGGGACCCGAATTTTTATTTGGCAGGCGGGCCCGTACCACATTCTTTAAGCCCCTTAATTTCTTCATTATTACATTCTCTACTTTTACCGTGGTAACCGTGAATGATATTTCCTCTAACTGCTAGTTGAAGTAATTATTCAAGCCTAGGAGTATGACCGGTGTCCCTGAATTTGAAATAGTATTACTTTCAGAGTGAATAAGTGTGCGTATGTGTGATTTTGCATGTCATGGACGGGAGTGCAATTTTACATGATAATAAACTACATTCAGCATTGAGTTTCAAACATTTCTTCCTAATCCTACCAAGGTACGTCATTTTATCTATTCAGGTGGATAATGGGCCCCTGAAATATAATTAACAATAAATAGGATTTATTGTAGAAATAGGTAGTGATTTGTCACAGATTACCACTGGGGAAATTTTGGATTAATAGTGATAGGCTTCTTCAACCGGGAATACTCCTGTAAACGACATTAGTTTCTCGTACTCCTGCGTGTAACATGTGAAAGGTTCACATGAAGTTGAAGATAAAAGAGACATTCCTCAATTCGATCAATCCAAGCGACTTATAGTTATAAATAGTCACAACTGTTATTGGGAATTGGACTGATGGTATCATTGAGATTCTCGGTGTTCGAACTACTCCCAGAGCGGCAGTCAGATAGATTTTGACTTGAATTATTTCCATTCCCATGTTGATGACCTTAGATCATATCAAACACTTCTGGCGACATGCTGTATATATATAGACATTTCTTTGGGTAATGCCAACGGCCGTAGCCGTGTTGAAACACCGGGTCTCGTGAGATCTCTGAAGTTAAGCAACACTGGGCGTGGTCAGGAGTTGGATGGGTTGCCACGCGCTGTTGGTGGGGGGTAAGGGAATGGAGGAGCGGAAAGGAACCGGCCACCCTACCGCACGTAAACTCCGGCTCAGGAACACCTCTGCGGAGGTTCGGACCTGCCTTCGGGCAAAATAACCCTTAGCTTACCTTTGGGTAATGAATGGCTTTGTTGCTATACACCACTGCGTCTGCTCAGTAAAAATTCTTCAGTCTGGTTATTATATTTGAACATCAGGACTGAGTAGCTCTGATAGCAGTGCGCTGGTTTTCTCAGCCCACGTTGGTGGGTTCGATCCCGGTCCAGACCGATCAAATACATCTGTAGACACTTAAAAGAACTGATTGGGGTCAAACTTCAGGCATCTCAGTACGTGCAGAAACGGAAACCACATTGTTTGAAATATTTCCGGTCAGTTCTAGAATAATGCCGACTAACACATAAAAATAATAATGTATAATACTTCTTTCATCTATATGTAATACGCCGACTCCGAGGTGGCATGTGCCTCGCAAATTTTAACCATTGGGATGCTATGAATCGCCTGAAGAGGAGAAAATGAGATTAAGAGGGCACTTGTCTTCTGAAGATAACAATACTATAATCTTAGTTTCCAGTGGTTAATTTGTTTCAATGGCCCATATGTCCGACTCGTTGGCTGAATGGTCAGCGTACTGGCCTTCGGTTCAGAGGGTCCCGGGTTCGATTCCCGGCCGGGTCGGGGATTTTAACCTTCATTGGTTAATTCCAGTTGCCCGGGGCTGGGTGTTTGTGCTGTCCCCAACATCCCTGCAACTCACACACCACACAACACTATCCTCCACCACAATTACACGCAGTTACCTGCACATGGCAGATGCCGCCCACCCTCGTCGGAGGGTCTGCCTTGCAAGGGCTGCACTCGGCTAGAAATAGCCATACGAAATTATATTATAATGGCCCATATGAAGAAAGCAAAACGCAAAGTTATCTCCGTACAGGCCATGAAGGCCCTTGGAGGGGTGGAAGGTAAAGGCTTCCACTATCCGTAACATCGGCACTTGGTGGGGTAGAGTGTTCAGCCTTTGCCCGCAGGAATTAAGCTGGTACTCAGTTTTGGTGTAGGGTGAGTCAACCTCAGGGCCATGTGCACCTCCGGAAGTGGAAATCTCGTTTCTTAAATTTTACGACTTCCTGACGGGGATTCGAACCCACGTCCATCCGGGAGAACCGAGCACGCGGTCCATATTTGTAAAGAAGCTTCACTTCGTCAGAGCTCAATATTCTCACCTCTGTTGATGACATTTGATGATGCATTCTCCGAGAATAAAATCTTGGATCCACCAATGGGTATTCTCCGAGAGTAAAATCGTGGATCCACCAATGGGTATTGTCCGAGAATAAAATCGTGGATCCACCAGTGGGTATTCTCCGAGAGTAAAAATCGTGGATCCACCAATGGGTATTCTCCGAGAATAAAATCGTGGATCCACCAATGGGTATTCTCCGAGAGTAAAATCGTGGATCCACCAATGAGTATTCTCCGAGAATAAAATCGTGGATCCACCAATGGGTATGTTCGAATTCCACTCATCACGCGTGGTTTTGTCTGATTTGAACTATGATTTGAACTATATTGTAGCCTTAATCCAAATAATTAACAAACATTTTGTACAATCAAAAATTAAGTTCCCCGAAGGGATCCATAGTTTAATTTCACCGATTGCAACTAAAAGTATTCACGCTCTTTAGGCTTATTCAGTTATCAGTGGTTTGCCTCATTGTGGCATGTACAGTATTTATTTAAGTGAAGGTACATACTTCTACATTTCCTAGCGCACCGTCGCTGCATTATCCTACAAAGGCGGCTTGCAGTGGTGTGTCAACGGCACACTAGCAGTCAGAGTCTCAGAAATGTGTGGCAAATTAACTGACAAGCCCGCTACCACACTGGGGAGAAAAGTTCGTAATTTCAAGATTGAAGGGACCTAAAGAGTTAGAATTTTTTATGACTATTCTGTTAATGAAATATTGTATAGGCGTGCACCATCATTAGATACTTTCAGAAGTACAGTAGTTTAAATATCGTAATGTCAGTTCTTACGTCTTCTAAAAGATGATGTTACAGCAAGACCACCAGATCGGATTTTGACAGATAACAAACTAACAACCAATTCAGAAAAAAATATTCCTGTGTTTAACTTGTGCTAGATTTGCCTCTATCGATCAATGGAAGATACTAAGACAGCGGGTTCAAACCCGACAGAGGTAGTCGGATTTTTTGATGGGTGGATGAAGTCGACGCGGCCCTCTAAGTTGTACGATGTCGTCATCTATAAGATATCTGATGATACATTTGGTGTTTACCCCACAAAATTACTTAAAACTCAGCCATAGATGCCCAAGAAATATTCGGTTTACTTACGCTATCTAGTAGGAGTAGGCCTTGAGTAAAACGGAACGTCGTAACTGACGAGCAGACAGCCAGATGGCGTCAAATTTAAATATTTGCACACAGTAGCTGAGACCATACAATTATTATTTTTGTCTATTTTGCTAGATATTAAGGCAATCAAACACTATCTCTGATTGTAGTTCAGATGAGCGACCTTTTGTAATAGCCCATATTGATCATTCACTCTTCCGTATTCACTCTTCTTCTTCTTCTTCTTCTGAATGGTCAATTTGCTGGATTTTGAGTAAGCTAGTGCCGAGTTCGATTTTCGGCCGGGCCGGGAATTTCAACAGCGTCTAGGTAATTCCACTAGGTAAAGGGCTGAGTGTATGTGTTTATTTAAATACATATTTCCAGGTACAACACATCACACAACCAATTACCAAAGAAAACGTAGTAGTGATTACGTCCTTCCACATAGGATTGAAGTCGGGAAGGCGTCCGGCGTAAAACTGGGCCATGTCCACATGTATATACGACCAAAATTAATTGGGAAAGGGGAAGAAAGATGACGAAGAAGATTGTATCATAATATTTAATCGAACATAAATTAATTCACGTGCGGAAGGAAACGATCTAGCCGTCGTAAATTGAAACGCCAACGCAATCACTACCCAATTACACGCAACTTAAACATCAGATGAAATGAAGTTATATCTGCTCTCACCTCCCGGAGTTAAACTTACGCCGATCCAATTGAAACAGATATGCCTTAAGAGGTAATATTACATCAGAATCTGTGTACATTAAGTTCATTAACGAACATAATTCTCATTTATTAATTAATAAGAAGTTACCAGATGTTTACTTCCGTAAATCCAATAGGTCACCTGCTCGAATGAGATGACAGTTAAACTTCCTTCGCCTTTTGATAGGCGTTCAAGACGTCCTATCGATGAAGTATAGAGGAAGAGTAAAGATCAATGAATGATAAATTAAGGAATGATCTTACGGTTGAATTTTAAGAGGAAATTGATTTTAGTTTCTCGCAAGAAAGGGTAGTAACACCAATCGCACGTGAATTAGGATGTAAAATATCTAAAACAAGTCATCCGTTACAATAACGAGAATTAATCAGGAGATAACTTACTTTTTTTCAATTTATTTTATTGAGCGAAAGAGGTAGGGTAACCAACCGAGCGGATATGTCCTTTCTTAATGCTTCTCCTCCGTTCGGCAGGCATTTATTACTTGCTATTAATGTCCGGCTCTTTGTATATTGTGTTCTTAGTTATTCAGTTTCCTATCTTATTCTCTGTCGCAAAGCTATTTTTTTGTTGAACTTCCTGTCTCAGTCCATATTCTGGATACTCCTGTCATTTACACACTTATTTTTCGATGCGCATGCGCTCTGATTTCGTCCGTGATGAAATCTTGCAATGCAATCGCAAGTTGCATCAATCCATTCATGTTCTCCCTCTCTACCCTGGCTTTTAGATGAACTAACAAGGGGGCATTCCCTACTCGTCATCACCGATTTCGCTCAAATTTATAGAACATGCAGGGCTTGGCTAGAAATGAAAGTACTCGAAGTGGGAACTCCAGATGGCCAAGCGTATAGAAAATAAAAATAAGAAATAAAAATGTTGACGCGGCTCTCGCACCGTATAAGCCACTTACGTTAGCGCGCACCGCGAGCAGTTGGCGTAGCGGTAAGAGCTCGGACTGGAAATTCGATGGTCGTGGGTTCGACTCCCCGTGTGGAGACTGTTTTTTTCTGTCAAATTCTATATTATTCAAATATGACAGCCCCGTGTCGGTAGATTTACTGGCACGTAAAATAACTCCTGAGGGACTAAATTCCGGCACCTCGGCGTCTCCGAAGACCTTAAAAAGTAGTTAGTGGGACGTAAAGCAAATAACATTATTATTAGTTCACAACTCCAAATTTTCTACAATTGTGCACTCATTAAAAAAATTACACCTTATATATCTTTTGCATATAAATAAATAAAATAAATTAAAATAAATGAATAATATGAAAATTGAGAAAAATATTCTCCACACGGGGAGCCGAACCCACGACCATCGAATTACTAGTCCAAGCTCTTACCGCTATGCCAACTGCTCGCGGTGCGCGCTAACGTACAGTAAGTGGCTTATACGGTGCGAGAGCCGCGTCAACATTTTTATTTTTATTTTTATTTTCTATAAGCCAATGGGTCCGCCTCTGTGGTGTAGTGGTTAGCGTGATTAGCTGCCACCCCCGGAAGCCCGGGTTCGATTCCCGGCTCTGCCACGAAGTTTGAAAAGTGGTACGAGGGCTGGAACGGGGTCCACTCAGCCTCGGGAGGTCAACTGAGTAGAGGTGGGTTCGATTCCCACCTCAGCCATCCTGGAAGTGGTTTTCCGTGGTTTCCCACTTCTCCTCCAGGCGAATGCCGGGATGGTACCTAACTTAAGGCCACGGCCGCTTCCTTCCCTCTTCCTTGCCTATCCCTTCCAATCTTCCCATCCCTCCACAAGGCCCCTGTTCAGCATAGCAGGTGAGGCCGCCTGGGCGAGGTACTGGTCATACTCCCCAGTTGTATCCCCCGACCAAGAGTCTGAAGCTCCAGGACACTGCCCTTGAGGCGGTAGAGGTGGGATCCCTCGCTAAGTCCGAGGGAAAAACCGAACCTGGAGGGTACACAGATCATGATGATGATGATGATAAGCCAATGGCCGTAGCCGTGTTGAAACACCGGATCCCGCGAGATCTCCGAAGTTAAGCAACATTGGGCGTAGTCAGGGGTTGGATGGGTTGCCACGCGCTGTTGGTTGGTGGTAAGGGAATGGAGGAGCGGAAAGGAACTGGCCACCCTACCGCACGTAAACTCCGGCTCAGGAACACCTCTGCAGAGGTTCGGTCCTGCCTTCGAGCAGAATAACCCTTACCTTTATTGTCTATACGCTTGGCCATCTGGAGTTTCCACTTCGGGTACTTTCATTTCTAGCCAAGCCCTGCACGTTCTATAAATTTGAGCGAAATCGGTGGTGACGAGTAGGGAATGCTCCCTTGTAAGACGCGTATTTACCAAAGTAAGCTTTTATGATAGGATGGAAAATAAATGTATGCCTCTTAAAGTAGAACAGTTTCTGAAATCCCTCAATGAAAATGTCTACGAAAGATAATACACTGCATTTGTAGAACATGTTGTTGGTTTTTATGAAATGTGCATTCACTACAGAATCTATTGAAGTGGAGTAACCCTATGATGGAAGGATTTGAGTGTTTTCAATCCATGAAGCTTCATAGTATGACAGACGTTAAGACTGAAGATGTTCTTTGTTGTCTCGAGAAATTGCAATCTAAAGGTGTGGTGATAAACTATTCTAAACTTTTTTTGACCGATTTTCAATGTTTAGAATTACACTAGGTGTTCCGAAATTGATAAACATTAGATAATCAGTGCGTTATTTTTTCATATGTAGCCCTGACAAAGAAAAATGTTGTGAGCTACTTAAAATGTGATAGTTTCATTTCCCTATTCCAGGTTGCAATGCAACCGTTGAAAGATTGTTTTCGCTGATTAATACACAGTGTTCAGAAGAAAGGAACCGTTTGCTGATTGAATCGATTAAGTGTATTTTAATAGTGAAGTACAATTTTAAAAGAAAGCCTTGTGGAGATTTTACAATTATTTACTACAAGAAAATAATTCATTTTTCCTGTCGAAAGTGGCTGCAGTCAGTATCAGTAAAATATTAGTTGCCTACAATTTCAGTATCTTCACCAACATAACAAAAATAAGGTACCGTACGTAATAATAAACATTGTATTTAAAAATGAAAATTATATTCATTCTCCATTTTTATGAAAAGTCACCCTATTATTAAGAGTCTGTCCTCAATTTGAAAATTAAAGTCGGTCACCCTAGAAAGAGGTACGCAACTATAATATTATCATTTTTCTATGCAATTTCCGTCAAAATATTTTCTATTTGCGTTAGTACTCAGACCACTGATAATATTTTAAACTCATTGAGCAGAGATTCAACTGGATAAAATCCCTATGTTGTCACCGCAGCTACTTGTACACTACCTTCATCTTTATTTTCATCCGAATGGAATATCTTTATTCCCAGTGCCTCCTTGAGTGGCACAAACACGTAATAATCATTAGGGGCGAGGTCTAGTGAATATTGTGTATGTGGAAATCGTTCAAACTGCAGATCTTGTATGATCGTAACTGTTGCACCGGCCGAAGAATTTTCATTTTGCTGCTGTGACAAAAATAAATCACTATACTGAATCGTAATTCGTCGATAAATTTCAATGGGTTTAACATCTTCGCAATCGAGTAACAGACTTCTGTTCTTCCTTCCTGTATGTCTCAAGTGGGACGGCATTGTTACACAGGTACATTCATGGTGTTTGTCTGTATATAGCATGCTACCGCCTATTCGATATTCGTCAAAGCCTTGTAACAGACCTGCCAATTGACAGACCCGAGGCAAGATATTTCCATTTTTTATTACAGTTTTAAGGTTTTCGAATTAATGACAATCATGCATTCAACAAATATTTCCAGCAATTCCAAATCTACTCAAAAACAGACCTCATAAAACCGTATCAATATGAGATGGTTTGGTACGTGTTGGACAGAACCTTTCAATGTTTGGAGAATTGTATCCCCAAATTCAACAGCAAAATGTATCGACGAATGTTAGAAATCTTCGTAAACACATAAGGTAGAGGTTATTTTGTTCGAAAAACAATCCTATCATCCATCATCTGCAAACTGGAATACCATTAACTTAGTATGGCAAACATGATGAGCAAGTCGCTCCCTTTCTTTCATAAACTTGAAGATTTTGGCAGGAACCAAACCAAACCCCATGGCACTACAGCCCTTGAAGGGCCTTGGCCTACCAAGCGACCGCTACTCAGCCCGAAGGCCTGCATATTACGAGGTGTCGTGTGGTCAGCACGACGAATCCTCTCGGCCGTTATTCTTGGCTTCCTAACCGGGCCCGCTGTCTCACCGTCAGATAGCTCCTCAATTCTAATCACGTAGGCTGAGTGAACCTCGAACCAGCCCTCAGGTCCAGGTAAAAATCCCTGACCTGGCCGGGAATCGAACCCGGGGCCTCCGGGTGAGAGGCAGGCACGCTACCCCTACACCACGGGGCCGGCACTTTTGGCAGGAATCTATTATAATAATCCGTTTAAGAATCCAGGGTTGGCTTTTCCCTCGGACTCGGGGAGGGATGCCACCACATCAAGGGCAGTGTCTTGGAGCGTGAGACTTTGGGTTGAAGGATACAATTGATGATCAAGACCAGTACATAGCCTACGCCGCCTCACCTGCTATGCTGAACAGGGGCCTTGTGAAGGGGATGGGAATATTGGAAGGGATAGAAAAGAAATAAGGAGGGAAATGGCCGTGGCCTTAAGTTAGGTACGACCTCGCATTGGAGGAAAAGTGGGAAACAACGGGAAACCACTTCGAGGATGGCTGAGGTGGGAATCGACCCCCCCCCCCCCACTCTACTCAGTTGACCTCCCGAGGATGAGTCGACCCCGCTCCAACCCTTTCAAATATCGTGACAGAACCTGGAATCAAACCGGGGCGTCCTAGATGGCAGCTAATCACACTAACGACTACACCACAGAGGTGGTTCAATAATAATAATAATAATAATAATAATAATAATACTGGGTGAGTTGGCCGTCGGTTAGGGACGCGCAGTTGTGAGCTTGCATCAGGGAGATGGTGGGTTCGAACCCAACTGCCGGCAGTCCTGAAGATGGTTTTCAGTGGTTTCCCATTTTCACACCAGGCAAATGCTGGGGCTGTACCTTAATTGAGGCCACGGCCGCTTCCTTTCCATGCAAAAGTAAGACTTTACTCCCTTCCAAATGTTTTTTATTCAGTACACGCAAGCATAGGATAATACAGGGTGAAGGACTGATGTCAAGGGCTCGGGTGAGATCATTTTTCAATTAATGACAAGGTTTTTATAATAATTAAATGACTGAAATAATTACTACAGTGGAAATTACCCTGGTTCCCTGTCCTAGACAGGCTTCTACCTGGAATTTGTATAACGGTCATAAAACTATTCAACTTGTGGGAGCATCGAGAGTGCTGAACATACACGTCCACGAATACAGCTGAATCGCATCCTCGTGTCGGTGATTTATTTGGTGACCATAATGTGGTAACACGTAAACTGGAAATGTCATATCTGAGTTATTACATTCGATATGACCACAAATGGTAGTGACCACTATGGCTCTTCGTTTGTCTGTGTGGTCTCTGCGGTGTGCTAGTGAAGAGCATGCAGCTGGAGATTGTTATTGTGCATATTACATCAAGCCGAACACATTTGTGGCAGTGTCATCTAGATTAATAGGTCAGATAGCGAACGATTCCTAGAAGGTAACTTCAATATTTAAATTACATTGAGTTATTACCGTTTATACTTCAAAATAAATGCAGAATATTATGCAGATAGAAATATTGTCAATGGACTGTTTCACACACATTCACTATGGTAATCCACAAATCTGAGCCGTGCTGAATGGTTCAGAAGGCAGAGTGCTCAGTTTCTGAGCTCATGTACTGTAGGTAGCATCAATCCCGGATCCTCAGAGCAGTGCTGTTTGACTATTATCTTTCTTATTCTTCTTCTTATTATTATTTATTCCATTTATTTACACAATTGTTCCCCTTAAGGAGAGCGATTGAACTTTAGTACATAATGTCATCTTCGAGCGTTTTTCCTCCTTTCTTCCCAAAATCTCGTCGTCCTCTCTAAATTTTTCCTCTTCCGTTCCTCTCTCCACTTTTCCCCATGTTGTCGTGATATTCTTGACTCAAATCTTACACTTGTGATTTTATCTCGGCACTAGGTGCGCTCCTCGAGATTCGCTATCTTAATCTGTTGTAGGCCCCTCTGAACCTGTTTTAACCATTCTGTACCGTATTTACTCTTTGTTACGATCTTGTAATAATACTCAACATGGCTTAGCTGTGTTAATACTGCTACACGGCTGAAAGCAACGGGAAACTACAGCCGTAACTACCTCCCGACGACATGCAGCTCTCTCTGTATGAATGATGTACTGATGATGGCTTCCTCCCGGTTAAAATATTCCGGAGGTAAACTAGTCCCCCATTCGGATCTCCGGGTGGGGACTACACGACAGGGGGCGATCATCAGGAAGATGGATACTGACATTCTGCGAGTCGGAGAGTGGAATGTTAGAAGTTTGAATCGTTGTGGTAGATTAGAGAATCTGAAAAGGGAGATGGACAGACTAAAATTAGATGTAGTTGGTATAAGTGAAGTACGTTGGCAGGACGAACAGGGTTTTCTTTTTTGGTCAGGCGACTACAGAATTATCAACACAAAATCAAACAGAGGAAATGCAGCAGTTGGTTTAATAATGAATAAGAAAATAGGGCAGCGGGTAAGCTACTACGACCAGCATAGTGAAAGAATTATTGTCCTCAAGATAGACACCAAACCAATGCCCACCACAATAGTGCAGGTCAATATGCCTACTAGCTCAGCGGATGAAGAGGAAATCGAAAGAACATATGAAGAGATAGAAGATTTAATACAATATGTAAAAGGTGACGAGAATCTAATTGTGATGGGAAACGGGAATGCAGTGGTAGGGCAATGAAGAGAAGGTAATACAGTAGGAGAATTCGGATGGGGACAAAGGAATGAAAGAGGAAGTCGGCTGGTTGAATTCTGCACTGATCATTATTTAGTCCTTGCCAATACTTGGTTCAAACACCACAAACGACGGCTTTATACGTGAACGAGACCTGGAGACACTGGAAGGTATCAAATAGACTTCATTATGATTAGGCAAAGATTCAGAAACCAGGTGTTGGATTGCAAAACCTTCCCAGGAGCAGACGTGGACTCTGACCACAACTTGTTGGTAATGAAATGCCATCTGAAGTTGAAGAAATTGAAGAAAGGAAAGAATGCAAAAAGATGGGATCTAGACAAGTTGAAAGAAAAGAGTGTGAGACATTGTTTCAAGAAACATGTTGCAGAAGGACTAAATGAAAAGGCTGAAGGGAACACAATAGAGGAAGAGTGGATAGTCACGAAAAATGAAGTCAGTAGGGCTGCTGAAGAAATGTTAGGAAAGAAGAAAAGATCAACTAAGAATCAGTGGATAACTCAGGACATACTAGACCTGATTGATGAACGACGAAAATATAAGAATGCTAGAAGTGAAGAGGGCAGAAAAGATGGCAGGAACATATCCAACAGTTGTATCAAGGTGAAGATGTAGATAATTTGGTTCTGGAATAAGAAGAGGCTGTTGATGCTGATGAAATGGGAGACCCAATTTTGAGGTCAGAGTTTGACAGAGCTGTGAGCTATCTAAATAGGAACAAGGCACCTGTAATTGATGACATTCCCTCTGAATTACTGACTGCCTTAGGAGAAACCAGCATGGCAAGGTTATTCCATTTAGTGTGTAAGATGTATGAGGCAGGAGAAGTTCCATCCGATTTTCGGCAGAATGTTGTTATACCTATTCCCAAGAAAGCCGGTGCTGACAGGTGTGAAAACTAGCGCACCATTAATTTCGTATCTCATGCCTGCAAAATTTTAACACGTATTATTTACAGAAGAATGGAAAAGCAAGTTAAAGCTGAGTTGGGAGAAGATCAGTTTGGCTTCAGAAGAAATGTAGGAACACGTGAAGCAATCCTGACTTTACGTCCGATCTTAGAGGATCGAATCAAAAGAACAAGCCCACGTACATGGCATTCGTAGATCTAGAAAAGGCATTCGATAATGTTGATTGGGCCAAGCTATTTAAGATTCTGAAGGTGATTGGGATCTGATTCCGAGAACGAAGAATTATCTACAATCTGTATAAAAATCAGTCTGCAGTGATAAGAATCGAGGGCTCTGAAAAAGAAGCAGCAATCCAGAAAGGAGTGAGGCAAGGCTGCAGTTTGTCCCCTCTCCTTTTCAATGTTTACATAGAAGAGGCAATAAAGGAAATCAAAGAGGAATTTGGAAAGGGAATCACAATCCAAGGAGAGGAAATCAAAACCTTGAGATTTGCCGATGACATTGTTATTTTATCTGAAACTGCAGAAGATCTTGAGATGCTGGTGAATGGTATGGACGAAGTCTTGGGTAAGGAGTACAAGATGAAAATAAATAAGTCCAAAACAAAAGTAATGGTGTGCAGTCGAACGAAGGCAGGTGATGCGGGAAATATTAAATTAGGAAATGAAGTCTTAAAGGAAGTACAGTAGATGAATATTGTTACTTGGGTAGTAAAATAACTAACGATGGCAGAAGTAAGGACATAAAATGCAGATTAGCACAAGCGAGGAAGAGCTTTTTTAAGAAAAGATATTTGATCACTTCAAACATTGATACAGGAAGTAGAAGAATGTTTTTGAAGACTTTCGTGTGGAGCGTGGCATTGTATGGAAGTGAAACATGGACGATAACTAGCTCAGAAAGAAAGAGAATAGAAGCTTTTGAAAAGTGTACAGAAGAATGCTGAAGGTGAGATGGACAGATCGAATCACAAATGAAGAGATACTGAATTGAATTGGCGAGAGGAAATCGATTTGGCTAAATTTGACGAAGAGAAGAGATAGAATGATAGGATACATCTTAAGACACCCAGGACTTGTTCAGTTGGTTTTTGAAGGAAGTGTATGTTGTAAGAACGGTAAGGGTAGACCAAGGTATGAATATGACAAGCAGATTAGAGCAGATACTGGATGCAGTAGTTACGTAGAAATGAAAAGGTTAGCACAGGATAGGGTGGCATGGAGAGCTGCATCAAACCAGTCTATGGACTGATGACTTAACATACACACACGATGTTGGTAGTTTTTTGCCGTTATGGAGTTGTCCATTCTGTAAATGTGTGTGTAAAACTTTGCTCGGTATTATCTGATTTAATCCGCATTGGTGTTTATCTTTTCATATAGGTCGTTCTGCACTCTCTTCATATGCCATTTGTCTTGACTCTCTTATTATTATTATTATTATTATTATTATTATTATTATCCGTCCTTAATTCTAAACTAAGTATAAATTTAAGTCAATTTAACGAGGCCATACATCCCTATCAAGAAGACTTGATGCTCTCATATAATCCTTGTGGATATTGAAATATTACGATGTTAGCTTAAGAAATTTCTACACCATATTTCTTGGATTCCTTTATTCTGTTCACCGCCTCTCACTGTAAAACGCTCTTCATTTCGCATCATGAACCTAAATAAACTCGTACTATTCCTCAGACCTGGATTAAAAGCCTTCGACGAATCAGTAATCGAACTTTGGGTCTTTCTGTAGGAGTCGGGGAAGTTATATTTACAGGACATACTTCTAGTCTGACTACAAACATAATCTTAAAGTTTATGGATTTCAGACTCATTAAATGTAGTCAACAATGATGTCTAGAACACCTGAAATTACACATCTGTTGCATAAATTATTGAGCTGAGTTAAAATTAAATATATATATCCCAAGCTGCATACAGATTATGCACGCAATTGAAGCATGGGATTTCTTTGTCAGGAACTTCAGCTTTGAGGACGATCCGTAGTGTCAAGTTTTCGTTTTTTATCTCCACTGAAGCCAAAGACCTCATTCTGTGACAGGTCATGTGTATGACATGAATCACGCAAAGCGCATTCTCTTCTCATGTCGTGCATAGCGGTACCAGGGAGGATTAGTCACATACGTCAAAAGCATACCTTCTCGTCATGTGGTATTTGTATATGGAGCATGACCAGCACAGCTACTAAAAATGTTGAAGTAGTTCGTTTCTAGGTTTAAATTTGTATTTAATATAATATGATACTTTTTAAAAGCCAACGGCCGTAGCCGTGTTGAAACACCGGATCTCGTGAGATCTCCGAAGTTAAGCAACATTGGGCGTGGTCAGGAGTTGGATGGGTTGCCACGCGCTGTTGGTGGGGGGGGGTAAGGGAATGGAGGAGCGGAAAGGAACTGGCTACCCTAAACTCCGGCTCAGGAACACGTCTGCGGAGGTTCGGACCTGCCTTCGAGCAGAATAACCCTTACCTTACCTACTTTTTAAAACCGAGTAAGCATTCCAGTTAACGTAGCCATGAGCTTGCATTCGTAAGATCGTGGGTTCGAACTTCACTGTCCGCAACCCTGCCCGCGATTAGCCATTTTCACCCCAGACAAATTCTGGGGCTGTTCCTTAATGAAGGGCGCGGTCGCTTCCATCCCAATCCTATCCCTTTCCTATCTCATCGTCGCCATAAGACCTATCTGTGTCAGTGGACGTAAAGTAACTTGTAGAAGAAAGAAGACTAAGAAAACGATCATACTTACTCGCGAGTGATTGATTGTTAATGATGATGATGATGATTTTATTTCGTGTGGCTATTTCTAGCCGAGTGCAGCCCTTATAAGGCAGGCCCTCCGATGAGGGTGGGTGGCATCTGCCATGTGTAGGTGTTATAACGTAATGTGTGGTGCGTGAGTTGCCGGGATGTTGGGGCAGCACAAACACCCAGCCTTCGGGCCATTGGAATTAACCAATGAAGGTTAAAATCCCCGACCCGGCCGGGGATCGAACCTGGGACCTCTGAATCGAAGGCCAGTACGCTGACCATTCAGCCAACGAATCGGATATGATGATGATGATGATGATGATGATGATGATGATGATGATGATGATGATCTATTCTGCGTCAAAATATGCAGCCGTCGACACGACAGGACCCTGTTCGATTTTTTCTTTGTTTTGGTTTCACGTTTTAAATCCATCTGGCTACTTCTCTCGAGTTACTTGATTTCCACAAGTACATTATGCTGGCTACCTTGTGACGACCCCATAGCTCTGTACAAAGTGGCAAACCGAGCATTATTGCACTAGTAGCATCTCTCTAGTACTGTCGTTTCCATGGATGATGACACCATGCGTGACCACACACAACACTGGCAGTAGGCCAAATATTTATTACTATTGGATTAAACTAATTGCTACGGGCCCATGGGTAGTTGTTTCAAAATATAAATTTATTAAGACTGGCCTGCTGAGCTCAGTCAGCGTAAGAATATCGTCAATAACAGCAAACGCGAAAAAACTATGGTCTGTATTCTACTTGACCTAATGCATACCACTCGTAATGCACCAAATTGTCACCAAATTCTGGATGATTTTTATTTTTACTTGGAAGCCCATTGTCAGGAAACTGATCGGTCAGACCTACTGATGGAGCCTGGCCACTCGTACACTTTCATCGTTCTTGCTACAAATACGGCATGCAGTGACTTGGCTGTTCAAAGCACTGACGACTTCCGTACAGTACAGTCACACAGTTGACCACACGTTAAATGACTGAGCCTGGTTTCAAAAGCAGGACGACAAGAAAAACAAGACCAGCAATATGAATAATTCCATCAGCTGCAGACTTTCTCGTGCACCAGTCTGTTAGTATGATGTTTATTACCGTCTGTTGAACAACGTTTGTTGTCTTTGGGGACGAGGAAAGAGTTCCTCCACGTGACTTATTTCCATGAATTGGAGATAGATTACCTACCCGCGCTCAAAATGTTACTAACTCAATGACAAGTTATTTTAGTTCTCCAGACTGGATTTGCGAATATGAACTCTTGCCGTGATATTGATTTCCCTCAAGACCATCTTCACTACCGGTGACCTTTCACAGCAGTAGCGTCCTAAATAGGATGAAATCTCTATGTTCCCATTATTCAATTCTCTGTTCAAATTAATGTTCTACTTTCAAAATTGCAAATAAAACCTACGATAATATGTTGAGTATTTGTAACGCAATTACTTAAGAAAGAAAGAATGAGAGAATTGAATGAATGAGTGAGTGAGTGAGCGAAACTTAGGGCCATGTGCCTCTCCAGAATTGCAAGTCTCGTTCCTAACAATCGATTTTGAGACGTTGAATCGCATCCAAGTCATTACGGATAAACCAAACACGCCTTTATATTTTCGGCGAGGTAATAATAATAATTTCGTGTGGCTATTTCTAGCCGGGTGCAGCCTTTGTAACCCTCCGATGAGGACTGGCGGCATCTGCCATGTGTAGCTAACTGCATGTTTTTGTGGTGGAGGATAGTGTTATGTGTGGTGTGTGAGTTGCAGGGATGTTGGGGATAGCACAAACACCCAGCCCCCGGGCCACTGGAAATAACCAATGAAGGTTAAAATCCCCCACCCGGCCGGGAATCGAAAGTGCTATCCTCTGAACCGAAGTCCAGTACGCTGACCATTCAGCCAATGAGTCGGCAAGGTGATCCAGTGGTATTTCCATAATATACTATTAATCATATCTCATAATCATAATGTTTATTAAAATACGGAGCGAATTGGCCGTGCGCTTAGGGTCGTGAAGCTATGAGGTTGCATTTGGGGAATGGTGGGTTCAAATCCCAACGTCGGCAGCTCTGAAGATGCTTTCCCGCGGTTTCCCATTTTCACACTAGGCGAATTCTGGGGCTGTGCCGTAATTAAAACCACGGCCGCCAACTTTCCAATCTTAGCCCTTTCCCATCCTTCCGTCGCCGTGACGTTAAAACAGTAGAAAAAAAAATTAGGTGTCACTAATACCGACTGTGGCTGGCATCTCACTATGGTTGTCAGAGTACAGGTCCTGAAATCGTGAATCAGCACCGCAATTCAGTTATGGAAAAGATATAACCAAGCAGTTGTGTGAGGGGGTTTACGAAAATACCAACCTCAACGATTTCTCCCTGCAATTTATCTGAATTTTATAATGTTGAAAGAAATAATTAATTTGAGTTACTTAAATATGTTAACAATTTCGGGGTGTAATTTTGTACCAGTGATCTCGAACTGGTGTAGCGAACATATTATCGTTCCTAACGGAATGTGGTTCGACAGACTAGACTATAACTATTCAATATGACTACTATGTTAACGTAAGTAAAGCATGATCAAATGGATGTTAGATGTATTATTCTTGAGAACATTATTCTAGTATTTTGTAATGTCTTTAACTATTTTGGATAATATTAAACGAACTAAGGAGGAGTCATCATAAATAAATGAAAGGAATGTTAGGTAGTGTGTCGTTGTATGGTCATCAGTCAGTAACAACTGCCACTCATAATAAGGAAGCTAGATTAGAATTTAAGTCGGTGAAATGTAGTACTTGAACAAATTCCAATAACTGACACGGTGATCTATTTCAGGACTAAGAGGTAGTTCATGACTCAGCGTGTTATGTTATTACACTATATCAGCTCTTTCCAGACTGCACCTCGTGGAAAACTGTGATGAATCGTATTTCTTTATGTGTACAGTAAGTTATTCGCCTCTTCAATCCATAGCCCCTTGTTAGGACCTGCGACGCAAACCTACATTTCTTACGGTGTTTTGCTGAGTTACTGCATTTCAGAAACTTTTCTTGGTCTCACTACAAATCTGAGACGACGAGCGATGAATAAATTATTCCATTATCAGCAGCCACAACCCCAAATGGGATTAATCTCCTAAAGTAATATTGTTCTGGTGTAGGGTGAGTGAACGATCGGGCCGTGTGCATCTATGGAAATTAAATTGTCTCAAAAGTCTCTACTTTTGGCCGCAAAAACAAACCTGCGTCCGTATGGGTGAATAATAATAATAATAAAGAATAATAATAATAATAATAATAATGTTATTTGATTTACGTCCCACTAACTACTTTTACAGTTTTAGGAGACGCCGAGGTGCCGGAATTCAGTTCCGCAAGAGATTTTTTTACGTGCCAGTGAATTTACCAACACAGGGCTGACGTATTTTATTACTGTTACGGAGTTATCCGTGGTAGTTAGAGGTGAAAGAAGGTGCTGGGATGAATAGGTCTCAACTTACGAAATTAAAGTTAATTTAAAACTTTAACAAAGGTTATATTTTCTTTTCAAGATCAAGAAATAACAAGAATAACAGGTACTCAGTAGCATATCAACAAGTTAAGAAAGTACAATTACAGTTTATTAATGTATTTTGGGCTTCGAGCCCCAGATTCACAATCCCTGAGCAATGAGCTCAACTTTACTTATGAACAAGGTTCAACAAAGGGGCAGAAAACCCCAATCATGCCAAGGAGCACTAGCTCCCCATTACCAGTTAAGCCTGCTCGAGGCACACCACAACCAAATTTAAGAAAGAGCTGCCCGCTCTCAAAGTTCAAGCCTATTCAAAGGCCACACCAAACTCCACCTTTAAGCTGCCCTCCAGGCACATAAGAACAGGGGTAATAATACCCAATCTACTGAGGCCTATTAAGTAAAGAAACAGGTCAATTACATGGCCCCAAAATACCAACTTGAGTGGAGGCGTAACTTGCACTCCTAATACACCTTTTTAAAACCTGTTTGGCACTAGGCCGCTTATGCAAGGGCTAATCCCATACTACGGAGGTGACACGATAGGAAAACTTTATTACATTATGAAGCGAAGAAGAAAAAAAAGGTTATGAAAACGTAGTCACCTCAAAAACAATATGAGAGGGAGCTCGAGAGGGTTAGGCACACTCTATCCCGATTTGTAGTTAACGAGACGGAATTTATACCAAGTGTCTTTTACATTTTAAAGGAAGGTTACATGATAAAAGTTTCGAACCTGCCCCGAGGGTTAAAGTGCTGAGCTAGCAAGCAAAGAAGTTATTAAAAGGCCATTACCTGATGGATGAACTGCCGCCTGAAGAAAGAGGCGCTTCCCGCCCCCTGCTATATAATCACACAAGGAAAGATGTTACTGAAGTGGCCCGGAGACAAGAAAATCAGCAGTTTATATATCCTCGCGGAAAATTCGAGACGTTTCAAGACTGAGACCCCCCCCCCAATTTTATTGGCTAGGATCAAGCAACATATCCATATCGGAGAAGACATACGTAATTGGTCAAAAATTAATTAGAGAAATTCGGGATTGGCTAAATTCAAAACAAGCGGAAGGAGAAGGGTTATACTGCCAACCCAAAAAATGACTGAAAGAAATTTAATAAAGAACAAACTTATGAACACAAAATTTCTCAAAAAAAACAGTTCCTTCACTTCGCACCAGGGTGCACAATTGTAATTCTTCAGTAGTGCCATCTAGAAGAGAATGTTCACACTTCTCACTACAGAGAAAACAAATATAAATCGAAAAAGACACAGTTCAGAACTCCACAAAATTTACAATAGCGACATCTTCTGAGAAACTTTAGAGTTAACATGGTTGTTAAAGTTCAGGCTTCCTCCAGTAGAGGGGTTTCAACTGGCGCAATGTTTGAATTAGCGGCGTGGAGGTGTACCGCCCGGTACAATCACCTTTAAATACCACCGGGTCCACCTCTGTGATGTTGTAGTTAGTGTGATTAGCTGCCACCCCTTGAGGCCTGGATTCGTTTCCCGGCTCTGCTACGAAATTTGAAAAGTGGTACGAGGGCTGGAACGGGGTCCACTCAGCCTCAGGAGGTCAACTGAATAGAGGTGGGTTCGATTCCCACCTCAGTCATCCCGGAAGTGTTTTCCCGTGGTTTCCCACTTCTCCTCCAGGTAAATGCCGGGATGGTACCTAACTTAAGGCCACAGCCACTTCCTTCCCTCTTCCTTGTCTATCCCTTCCAATCTTCCCATCCCCCCGCAAGGCCCCTGCTCAGCGTAGCTGACGAGGCTGCCTGGGTGAGGTACTAGTCTTCCTTCCCAGTTGTATCCCCGACCCAGAGTCTGAAACTCCAGGACATTGCCCTTGGGGCGGTAGAGGTCGGATCCCTCGCTGAGTCCGGGGAAAAACCGACCCTGAAGTATTAACAAATAAAGAAAAGAAGCAATATCACCGGACTGAGCCAGGATCGAACCTGCCAATTTGGGGTCAGAAGGCCAGCGTCTGTACCGTCTGGGCCATTCAGTCCGGTTGGGTGAACTAGACAGACGTATTAGCCTAATTCCTAGGCTATGCAGACCCTCCAGAACCGCAATGTAAATTTGTGAAACAGTAATAATTATTAGGTGCTGTTCGTTTATTAACATGCCTAAAACTACAGGTGACCACAACGATGCAAGTTTAGAACATTAAAGCCTACAGCTCTGATGAACAAAGCAAATAAAATATAAATACAAATAAAGAACATAAATACAAACAATTCGAACAGGGCTGTGTCGGGGTCATGGCCGCAAGCTTTGGTATAGAATATGTACCACGTTGTGGGTACTTTCGAAATAAAGTCGGTATGGCTTTCATATTTAATTGTTGACATTCACTCATGTTCATTAAAACCAGAACACCTTGAAATACTAGAAATAGGAAGTTAATATTCACAGGACACGTGCAATAGTATGTTCTGAAGAAATGATTAGCATTTGAACCATGCCGGGCCTCAGTAGAAGGCTCTCATCGATATCTTGGCGTACTACTACCGACAGGTAAAATGTGCCTGCGGCTCTCTTGTCGCTATAAACTGAAGGTAATGGACCAGTGCGACTTGAGCAGACGTTCAGGTTGCCTCGCAGACGTATCTGAGAACCGTACCGGCAAATGAGTGAGTTTGAAGGAGGGCGCATTATTGGCATGAGAGAACGTGATGCATCCATCCGGGAAATTGCTGCTCGTGTGGGACGAAGTGTGTCGGCAGTGCAACAGGTGTGTACAAAATGGTTCACAAAAGACTATAGAACACGAAGAGATGGGTCTGGTCACACCATCCACTCATCCAGACCACCCCCGAGGAGATCGAGACCTCACCCGAATGGCATTGCAGACAGATCTGTGTCCTCCTCGGCTCTGGCGCAGCAGTGGAACAGTGTATCAAATTGTACACTATCAGGAGTGACAGTCCGTCGCCGTTTATTACGGTCTGGGTTACCGGCGCGTCGTCCACTTCTCCGCCTACCTTTGACGAATGTGCTTAAACATGCTAGACTGCAATGGTGTATGGAACGACGTCACCGGGGACAGAAATGGCGGCAGATAGTTTTTTCGGAAGAATCCAGGTGTTGTTTGTTTGGAAATGATGGCTGCATTTTGGTTCGCCGCAGACAGGGGGAGAGACGTCACATTGACTGCATTCGCACAAGACATACAGCGCCAACTCAAGGCCTTATGGTAGGGGGTACTATTGGGTACTACCACAAATAACAGTCGGACCGTGTCCAGGGCATTGTGATCAGTTTGACCTACATGAATGACATCCTGCGACCCGTAGCCATACCCTTTCTGCACGACACCCCAGACGCCATATTTCAGCAGGACAATGCGCAACCACATATTGCTGCCCGAACATGTGCCTTCTTGTTATCACAGGATGTCAAGCTGTTGCCCTGGCCCAATCATCGGACTTGTCGACGATCCATAGTTATATGGTTAAACGACGGGTGCGGCACTGTGACCCCATGCCAACCACCAACGATGAACTGTGGAACCAGGTGAATGCAGCATGGATGGCTATACCCCAGGACGCCATTCGCGCCTTATACGCGTCGGTGCCATCTTAGTCGTTGGAGGACGCAGTGCCTACTAGGCAAAATGACACATGATGAACCTAGGTGACTTAAATGCTAATCGCCTAAGAACATACTAATGAACATATCCTATGAATGTCCGACTCGTTGGCTGAACGGTCAACGTACTGGCCTTCGGTTCAGAGGGTCCCGAGTTCGATTCCTGGCCGGGTCGAGGATTTTAACCTTAATTGGTTAATTCCAGTGGCACGGGGGCTGGGTGTATGTGTTGTTTTCATCATTTCACCCTCATCACGACGCGCAGGTCGCCTACGGGAGTCAAATAGAAAGACCTGCACCTGGCGAGCCGAACCCGTCCTGGGATATCCCGGCACTAAAAGCCATACGACATTTCATTTCATCCTGTGAATATCAACTTCCTATCTCTAGTCTTTCAAGGTGTTCTGTTTTTTAATAACATGAGTGTATTATTTCTTAGTTCTGAACAAATTTTCACATCTTTAAAACAAATTCCATGACACTAGGGTGATCAGTATACACAACCACGAGTTTCAAATCATTTTCCACCATTAGGGTATCAGATGTTCTCTGCTGGGCTCCAGTACCGCGGAATACGCCCCGCGACGATCAGTCACCTTTACTTGGAAACTCTCTTGATAAGCCTTTTGAATCACGTCATTGGTGATTATTCGACTCCCGATTTTTTTAAATTCTGAGAAGCAATTGTATACTGTCGATCGCGTTTCTCATTTTGAAACCATTTATTGTCCATGTGTCGCAACATTTCGCGAAAGAACTATAATTTTCGCGTTTCCTCGTATTTCTGATGTCCTCTGTTTATTTCATTTTTGCCCTATACTTCTAGAACTCACTGCGACGAATGAAAAAACACCTCACGCAGCGTGTTATCACGCCGGAATCCGAGGTAATACTAAAATAGCTGCTTGTGTTCTTAAATTATCAATACGGACAATGAAGCTGATAGATTATAGTATTCTAGTACCTGACGATAGCGGCCCTATTGCATCACTCCATGACGTCATAATGAGGTCAGATTCTTGTTGCTAAGAACATTTGTCTTTCCTAATTAGCATGAGATATTGAAAAGTGTCGACACACATCGCATGATGCCTTGAAATTATTTCGATTTGAAATATTTCATAATTTTGTAAGTCCGACTCGTTGGCTGAATGGTCAGCGTATTGTCCTTCGGTTCAGAGGGTTCCGGGTTCGATTCCCGGCCGGGTCGGGGATTTTAACCTTCATTGGTTAATTCCATTGGCTCGGGGGCTGGGTGTCTGTTGTCCCCAACATCCCTGCAATTTACACACCACACATAACACTATCCTCCACCACAATAACACGCAGTTACCTACACATGGCAGATGCCGCCCACCCTCATCGGAGGGTCTGCCTTACAAGGGCTGCACTCGGCTAGAAATAGCCACACGAAATTATTATAATTTTGTAAAGCACAGTACAGTGCTCGGTAGCTCCAGTCGCTTAAGTGCGGTCAGTATCCAGTATTCGGGAGATAGTGGGTTCGAACCCCACTGTCGGCAGCGCTGAAGATGGTTTTCCGTGGTTTCCCATTTTTACACCAGGCCTTAATTACGGCCACGGCCTCTTCCTTCCCTCTTCTAGCCCTTTCCTGTCTTATCGTTCCCACAAGTCATTTCTGTGTAGGTGCGACGTAAACCAACTTCGAGAAAAAGGTCAGTTCCACAATTGGATAATTATCAGTAGAAATGTGCAAAAAGCATTTTTTTTAAAACTTTGAGCTATTCCAGAGAGAGATGCAAAGTTTCGAGGAGCATTGAATATTTTGCATTGTGCAGGGCTTGCGCTCCAGAGAAGTTCACCAGAAGTTGGCAGTGGTGCTAAGGTCTCACGTATAAATGGGTCCAATGTGCCATTGATTCCTTTTAATTAGTGTTCCTTTTTCTGCCTTCAAATGGGTTATCTCTAGAACCCTGTGCGGATATACATAATATTATCCGCATCCGCGAATGGTTATCCGCGGATATTGTTAATATTTAAGTATATAATATCCAAGGTATTGAAACGGACAGATCTGTTAACATAGTGCAATAGGCCTGATACCTGGCACCAGACCCCCTCGCCCCCCCTCCCACAGTCATAGGTTTATGAGGGATTTTCTCTTAAGACAACTACTAACGTATTGACCTTTGTTCCCCCCTTCATTAATTGCGGTCAGGAGCCAGTTGGGCTTAGGTCAGATTTACGGCTTTATGGTCTCAAGGCTCTTTATACTGTCCCATACCAATGTCAAGGCTCACCTAAGCACAAGAAAAATAAGACAATATAAAGAAACCAAACCCATGGCGGAACAGCCCCGAAGGACCATGGCCTACCAAGCAACCATTGCTCAGCCCGGAGGCCTGCTGATAACGAGGTGTCGCGTGGTTAGCATGACGAATCCTTACGACCGTTATTCTTGGCTTTCAAAGATAAGACTACCTGAGTGAAAATTCATAAATTTCACTATTTATAAATTATCAGTATAATTATCCGCACTGGCGTAGAGTTTGCATCCGCCAAGACATTAACAGCGCGGATATCCGTTCAGGGCTCTAGATATAACGACTCCGAAGGGACCGTTAATTAACGGTGGTTATAGGAGATATTCGCACAAACCGGGTTATTTTTTGTTGCAAAAAATATCATATCTGTAAGTTCTGCACACACAGATGGTTAAGGCGACACTCCGGAGATTTAAAAAAAATCAATATTTTGGTAACTGCGGTGAAATTTTTTTTAATGACTGAAATTGAAATGAGTGAGTTTCTTTCTTCTTGTCACAAAGTTATTCCGCTGAATTCAAACAATTTATCACTGTAATAATGCTTTGTTTGCCAATTGTAATTTTACACTTAAATCCCATTTTCTCCCAAAATATTCTCCGATATGTAACAAAATGTGTATGGTATATGTGTCACAGTTATATATTGTCCGGCTCCATGGCTAAATGGTTAGCGTGCTGGCCTTCGGTCACACGGGTTCCGGGTTCGATTCCCGGCAAGGTCGGAAACTTAACAATACATGGTTAATTTCGCTGGCACGGGGGCTGGGTGTATGTGTCGTCTTCATCATCATTTCATCCTCACCACAACGCGCAGGTCGCCTACGGGAGTCAAGTCAAAAGACCTGCATCTGGCGAGCCGAACATGTCCTCGGACACTCCTGGCACTAAAAGCCACCCACCATTTCATTACAGTTATATTAAGAAACCTGCGTATGGAATTTTTGATTGCAGAATGTTTCAAGTAGTTGGGATTTTTAAGTCCAAAATTTTAGAACGTGAAAGTTACACAAAGTTTAGTACAATATATCTCCTTGTATAAATTATGTACAGAAAAATCGATACGTAGTGTTTTTAAAGAAGTATTATATACCTAATTACGAATTTACATTAACATGTTAATTAAATTTCATGAAAAACAGAATTTAAAACGTCAAAAGAAAAAATTATTTTGGAAAAACTATTAATTTTATATGAAAGAAATGTTAGTGATATCTGCACTTTTATGTAGGTGACGTTCCGGCCGGGCTGAGAGGCTCAGATGGTTGAGGCGCTGGCCTTCTGACCCCAACTTGGCAGGTTCGAACCTGGCTCAGTCCGGTGGTATTTGAAGGTGCTCAAATACGTCAGCCTCGTGTCGGTAGATTTACTGGAACGTAAAAGAACTCCTGCGGGACAAAATCCGGCACCTCGGCGTCTCCGAAAACCGTAAAAGTAGTTAGTGGGACGCAAAGCAAATAGCATTATTACTCTTCTTCTTTCTTCGTTTTGGCCTGCTGTAGACCACGTTATTTCAACCCTTTGCTTCCTTGAGCTTTAATTCTTCCCCAGTACTCACGCATTCTCGTTCTGTGAGCCTCCTTTCTTTCATCAGTCCACTTCTTGCCTGTTTTCAACTTTGGCCTTTCTTGGAATCTCTTGTATCCTTGGAGCTTTTTCTGGAGAGGAGCACGTTTCTGGATGTCTTCGAGTGTGATTCCTATTTCTTGAAGGTTTTTTTCAACTTCGATAAACCAGGGTCCCTTAGTTTTCTTGTTAAGAAAGTAGGAAAAGATCCTATTGGTCTGTCTCTGTATGCTCATGCGTGCTATATGGCCATAAAAATTAATTCTTTTCCGAATCGTGTCCGTTATCGTCTCCATATGCTGGTACAGATCGCTGTTGTGTCGTCTCCTGTACTCACCATTTTCTTTGATTGGCCCAAGAATCTTTCTCAGGATTTTTCTTTCTTTAGCTTCTAGCTTCTCCATCAGACCTTTTCTGTTCATTGCAAGGCATTGTGCTGCGTACAGTGCTTCCGGGCGTACAACCGGACAATAATGCCTAAGTTTGGCGTTGATGGACACTGATCTTTTGTTGTAGACATTCTTAGTCAGCTGATATGCCACCTACATCTTGTTATTATTATTATTTATTATTATTATTATTATTATTATTATTATTATTATTATTATTATTATTATTATTATTATTATTATTATTATTATTATTATTATTATTATTATTATGTGGCATTCCCACAATGTTTCGTAAAAATCCATGCATTAGGTAAAAATATATTTTTATCTTCGGAGTGTCGCCTTAATTATAACAGAATGAAGTTAAAACGTAAAAAATAAGTGAAATTACTACTGCGTTTGCAATACAGTATTTGTGGAGTGGGGCGGAGAGGAATTTTTCTTTTAATGTTTAGACAGTACGTACAGCAATAATATATCAGCAAAATATAAAATAATACGTGAGGAAAGAAGTAGCAACAAAGTAAATTGATCAATAATGTCGCACACGGTCTTGGCTAATAACTCAGATGTTCTCCCTCTTTGTCCATCCAAAAAATCAGTGAGTGTAAAACACCCCAAATCCTTTGCGATGCTGACGTTTGTAATTGCCACATTATTTGTGACTTTTCTACACTAATTAAATACTTAGTCTACCTTCTCTGTTGCGGCATCTTCACAACGATGCTTGCCCTGACTACTTAGCAGAGAGACTGATTTGATCTACTGAAAACAAGAGTTTGAAAGTAAGCTGTACATTATTGTCAGCAATCCCCGAACTTGTAACAGACAAAAGTCAACATTGGACGTTATTGCTGATACATTTCTCTGAAAATGTGATAAAATATACCGTTTCATCCGATATGTTGTAATAAGCGATGTCGTACTAAGCGATTTTTCAAATACAGAGTTCATATACGATTTAGACGGGAATGTCAGATTTCGCTTGTCGTGACACAGGGTTTGCCACGACGAGAAATGATGAATAATCAGATTGTTTTCCCCGAGCAGTAGGGAGAATTACTTCAATGGGCCTGGGTGATTTGCTACGTGTGAAGAGACGAAGTCCTCTGCTTCCCAAAACCTTCTTTAATTGTAGACTGAAGAATATATATAATTATACACAGTATTTACAAACTTCTTCTCAACCTCGAATATCAGTAACATAGAAGGCTTGGCGTGGTCGAAGTACTGAAGTAATTATTATTATTATTATTATTATTATTATTATTATTATTATTATTATTATCGGAGACCTGACTGACAAGGCTTCCGCCCGCACTCCTAGTAGACTTGTTCCAAAAAAGCCTCGACCAGGGTGTGTGCCCCTGTTTTATACCTTCACTAACTTTCGCCTCCTTTCCAGAAGGCCATCGAAGTTCTCATCCTATGGAGACTATCCACAGACTCACAAAAACGGAATTGCCTCCTTCCGTTCACTTTCCACTCACCTATTCTAAAGACATCTACGCACCTTCAGCAGGGTGCAGCATGTGATTCACCCTACTTCGACCAAGCATTACTTCCAATTACACAACCTGTTGCTTACAGCTTTTGTGTGCCTTCAATCTCTTAAATCTTATACGATTCTTAATTTACTTTTATTCTTCTCCCAGCATTATAATTATGATACCTTCGCCTTACTGCCATTACATAGTCATTAATATTAGCTCTTAATTTCCCCCTAATATTATTGTATGTCTCAGCGACACCATTCCTCCTACGTTCCCGGTCAAGGGTTCGATCCTCCGAAGAATGAGTCCTGAGCTCCAACTGGGGCGGACACGACACGCTGTTATATCCAGGAAGTCGTTAAAAGCAATGTCGCAATAAACGGTTTCGATTGTATTTCTATATGAAACATATCTTTCTTCTTCTTTATATGTTTACCCTCCAGGGGCGGTTTTTCCCTCGAACTCAGCCAGGGATCCCGCCTCTACCGCCTCAAGGGCAGTGTCCTGGAGCTTCAGACTCTGGGTTGGGGATACAACTGGAGAGGATGACTAGTACCTCGCCCCAGGTGACCTCACCTGCTATGCTGAACAGGGGCCTTGAGGGGGGATGGGAAGATTGGAAGGGACAGACAAGGAAGAGGGAAGGAAGCGGCCGTGGCCTTAGGTACCATCCAGGCATTTGCCTGGAGAAGAAGTGGGAAACCACAGAAAACGACTTCCAGGATGGCTGAGGTCGGAATCAAACCCACCTCTACTCAGTTGACATCCCGATGCTGAGTGAACCCCGTTCCAGCCCTCGTACCACTTTTCAAATTTCGTGGCAGAGCCGGGAATCCGGGTGTGGCAGCTAACTTACCACTACACCACTGAGGCGGACAACTTCATTACATTATTAATAATAGTGCAGATAGGCCTATATCCCTTGGATTTATTTTGAGACAATTGTTAGAATTCAGTGGTGCGTTTTTTAACATGATCATTAACTTGTTAACATGATCATTTTAAGTATGAAATCATTCGTTCGTAATACACAAAGTTTTGTTGAAATAGAATTAGCCATGCGGGTGTTTTTAGGATGCAAACATAGAATGTAATTATTATCCTGTAAGGGTGCTATCTAAAATTTTCAACTTATTTCAAAATATAATGAGAGTAGGTCATCTCATCCCGTGTTCCTGGAATAAGTGGAGCAGATTCCAAGACTAGCTGAGCTGGGCTCCCGTGCATAATCCGCTAGGCTGCGCTCGGGGCGAGCTGTTGCGTAATATCAGATGAAACGGTCCTCTTCTGCACGCTTCGATAGGAGAATAAATTACTTAAGAGTAAGAGAACGAACGGTACGATGCAGTAGGATGGAATCTGACTCACGCCACGCCGCACTTTAACAGATAGCGCTGGTATATCAAAGTAGCTCCCTGGATACATATATACGGTAGATTAAACTTTTAGATTATGAAATAGAGAATTCGTCTAGTCACATGTTGTATTAACCACACGTTGGTTAGCAAGTAGAGATATACTTGATATGATATTACTTTCGTTTAAAATACTTACCCATAAGCAAAACAAAAGTAAAATAGGCTTAATGACTGCCCACTACACTCCGTCAATGCAAGAGACGCCTGTGTTGATCATGCCACAAGTTAAAACTGCAACTTCCTTTAGACTCAGGTGAATTTTAGAGGCTTTCTAATTTTAATTTTCCTGCTTTCTGATACGCTCATCTGGGGAAAATAATGGAATATTATTTCTCATTTCAATTCTGGGCCATATTCGAGAATAATACGACACAGCCAGGATAAGTCGACAGAGAGGAAAAGTATAGAACAATCCGTGCATTCCTTGCTATGTTAAAAATATATCCAACAACCCTGAAATCGTCTGCATTACTGGTCGGAGCTGGAGACACGATTACATCTTCTACAAGAGACTCAGAATCACCGAGCTGAGTGGCTCAGACGGTTGAGGTACTGGCCTCCTGACCCCAAAATGGCCGGTTCCATCCTGGCTCAGTCCAGTGGTATTGGAAGGTGCTCATATACGTGAGCCTCATGTCGGCAGATTTACTGGCACGTAAATAACTCCTGCGAGACAAAATTCCGGCAGCTCGGCGTCTCCGAAAATCGTCGAAAGTAGTTAGTGGGATGCAAAATATTATTATTATTATTATTATTATTATTATTATTATTATTATTATTATTATTATTATTATTATTATTATTATTATTATTATTATTATTACTCGGTATTAGCACTGAAGGTATGCATCAGGATACTGAGACATCATTTACATTTACATCCATCCTCATATTGAAGCACTCAATGCGTCGCAAATCGTACTTCTTTTTCCGCGCAGAATAAGACTATAATTGAATACTTACCAGTAGAAAGGTGCAAAAGTCCATATTTATGAACTGTAAGTTATTGATAACGAATTGTCTCTGACTAGTCATTTACGGGATTCATTTTTGAGAATTAAATTAAAGGAACAAATCAGAACTACTGATCGATCTTTGACAAGAGACTGATGATAAAAGACTACACTGAAAATAAACAAAAATCACAATTTATGTAAAGTCCTAAGTCATGCAAACATTTAATATGTGCTTTTGTTACATTTATTAATCACAGATCTGCAAGTAATACACGCTATTCCTTGGCCAAATGGAATGATGGCATTCAAGTTGTTAATTTTTTCGAGTGACATAGATCATAAAAAGAAGCTAACTTCTAACAATGCTGACTGTACGTCTTTTATATATTTTCTGATTTTAGAACTTTTCTACCTCACGCCAACATCAATATCATTGTATCTTTCTTTCGGGAGGACACATGCTAATATTCTGATGAGTCATAGCTGAAGCTGACCGCGTGGGAAATATTCGATGTTTAATGTTCTTAATTTAATTTTTATACAAGGGCAAAATCAGAATCACAAGGAAGGAAACTGTACCCACTTACAAGAAACCATTCACCCCTGACGTTTAAGGCCAATGGTTTTAGTCACTGGCTAGGACTTTGTGGAAACCATTAAAGAAAGAGTGCTTCAGTAGCTGTGAATTATAATTATGGCACCTTCAAAATGGTCATTTTTGTTTCTCTGGACTTCGGTACGATTCAAACAAGTGCTGACATTGGTCAGCGGTGCAATTCAGTTTGTAAAGGACTGGCTCTGAACGTCGGTGCAGTTGAGTATCTGTATTACTTGCAGATCTGTGATCAATAAATGTAACAAAAGCACATATTAAATGTTTGCATGACTTGTGAGTATCTGAATACATGTACTCAGGACCTGAGAGGATACAGAGTTCCAATATAACAACAGTCTTATATAGCAGATTGGTCAACTTCGTTATACGTCGACAGCGGTTATTCTCTTAGAGAAAGTGGGAAAGAGAGAGAGAGAGAGAGAGAGAGTGTGTGTGTGTGTGTGTGTGTGTGTGTGTGTGTGTGTGTGTGCTCTATTAAATAAACGTTGTTATTGAAACACGTCTATTTTTAATTTTGACGTGGTTTAATCTGTTGGCTAATTTTGTTTTCTCGCCGAATTAATTTAATATTGCTATTTTCGAACAATGTAACTTCCCAAATAATTTTAGAAATTCATCACCAGACCACATTTCCATGTTCTCTGTTTTCAAGGTTTATTAAAACAGCCTCTAGGCGTGTACGCTTAGACGTTCCATTTAAATAGTAGAGGAAATTAATGTATTATCAATTGTGATGATAAGAAAGGAAAGAGAATTCATTCCACTCTGAAGTGCACGTGTGCAAGTTTTTAATCTCATGTAAACTGAAGTGCTGAATGACATAATCCGAAGTGATCGGGCACGCTTTGCCACTCCAAGTTAATTGCAGAGCTGCATAATTAGCTCAGAGATGTCAGTCGTAATTCCCTTAGAGCACCGTTCGGGTCGTCCCTGCTTGAAGAGTAGACATAAAAACATGCAGGACCATCTGGAGCTTGCTGGAATATTTGCGTCAAGTATCTATTAACATAGCGAACGGCTCCATCAATGGATACACTTTACGAGATACAGTAGCCTATAAAGTGAGGGAAGAATACAATTTACTTAAAAGGACCAGTAAAGCGCTTCCAGTATCCATAAATTCGTAAGTCATACCAAGACTTTGATGCTCCCTTAGCTTTCAGCTGATGATTCTGCTCTTTAAAGACTAATCTTTAAAGGAATACAGTTAGACTCACTTTTACGCGACAGATTCCCAGTCTATTCTGCCGAAAGCCTATAACTTATTTAAAATGACGAGCAAATTATATAAAATATACAGTTATTGTCCGTGAAGAGACTCAGCGATATCATCGCGAACTGCCTCGATTCTATTAAATCTTGTTCGTTTATCGTGACACTATTTTTTTTCTAGTTGCTTTACGTCGTGCCGACACAGATAGGTCTTATGGCGATGATGGGACAGGGAAGGGATAGGAGTGGGAAGGAAGCGGCCGTCGCCTTAATTACAGTACAGCCCCAGCATTTGCCTGGTGTGAAAATGGGAAACCACGGAAAACCATCCTCAGGGCTGCCGACAGTGGGGTTCGAACCTACTATCTCCCGAATACTGGATACTGACCGCACTTAAGCGACTGCAGCTATCGAGCTTCGGTCACTAACTATTTAAGACCGAGTTCCTGTAAGCTTATATTCTGGTGATGGTATGTTCGAACCCCGTCATCAACAGCCCCGAAGATTAATGTTGAAAAGGTCTCTTAGCAGACAAAATAGGGGCCCCATACTACGAAAAACGTAAAATTTAGCAATTTCTTCAATTCTGCCTAACGTTGAAGGGCTAAAGGGCCCGGAAAGGTTTCGAGTCTTAGATAGCTCTATCAAACTAAAAGACACAAATTTCGAAGATCATTCCGACCTAAACGAAGTTCGGAAAAAACAGCCTAAAATCTCTTGTTTCCTTTCTCATTATATTTTTACTTAAATTCTAGTCAAATTAACTTCTTTCTAATCTGTTTACCCTTCAGGGTTGACTTTTCCCTCGGATTCAGCGACAAGGAAGAGGGAAACAAGAGGCCGTGGCCTTAAGTACCATCCCGGCATTTGCCTGGAGGAGAATTGGGAAACCACGGAAAACCACTTCGAGGATAGCTGAGGAGGGAATCGAACCCCTCTTTACTCAGTTGATCTCACGAGGCTGAGTGGACCACGTTCCAGCCCTCGTACCACTTTTAAAATATCGTGGCAGAGCTGGGAATCGAACCCGGGCCTCTGGGGGTGGCAGCTAATCACACTAACTACTAAACCACAGAGGCGGACATCAAATTATTTACATAGTTCTGTCTGCAATGTGTTCTTTGGCTCAATACCCTCAGGCGTTTTTAGATTTTTGAAGAATGTCCACACCGAATGTAGTTATAAGGGCTCACATTAGCGCTCGTAGTGGTCCATAAATGAAACAATAGATTGACTCACATTAGCGCTCGTAGAGGTGGAAAAAAGAAAAACTGCTAACCTGATCGATCGGATAACGATGATTAAGAAAAGGATAGTAAATTTTTTGAATAAATAAATAATATATTCTCATACTTCATTGTATTTTGTTTACCTAAAATTCGTAGCTCATATCCCTAGGATGTTTTCAACACTGAGTTGCTTGCCTGTGGATTTTCATACCAGGCAAATGATTTATTTATTTATCGTATGATGGTAAGGTAAGGGTGCATTCTGCCCGAAGGCAGGTCCGAACCTCTGCAGAGGCGAGCCTGAGCCGGAGTTTGCGTACGGTAGAGTGGCCAGTTCCTTTCCGCTCCTCCATTCCCTTACCCCCACCAACAGCGCGTAGCAACCCATCCAAATATTGACGATACCCAATGTTGCTTAACTTTGGAGCTCTCACGGTGTAACTGTTCCACCTCGTCAAAACACTTGGGGAGATGAAAGTTATTATCTTGGGACACATGAATATTAAATAAACTATTTGTGGCTTGCCCGCAAATTGCCACGCAAATAGAAACAATTAACATTCCATGGTTCCTCATTTCTCTATGTAATGTTTGGGCGCCATGGTTACAGTCTTAAATAAAACTGTAAACCAAAATTTATATTTACTAGCATAGAGACTTATACTTAAATCACAGGGGTAGGATTTTAAATAATTAACCATTACGTATCGCTGAAGAAAGATAATTAACGCAATATAAAATACAAATGAATTTATTATACAAAAAAATGAGATGAATCGGAAAAAGTTTCCTTAAAGCGTGGAGGGATTTAGAATTTACTGAATTTACTATTGCTTGCTTTATCTAATTGAAGCTCACCAATTACAGCTTTCGTTGACGTAATCTGGTTTCCGTGGTTACTCGTTCTCTTCTTCTCGATGTTGAATTTGCTCCATGGACATATGGTACGGGCTATCTGGACTAACACTCCTACTTGCCTAGTCTTTAAATTAGACATTGGCCCTATACTTGTAATAACTGATCAGCGTTGATCGTAAGAGGAGAAAATTCAGAGATATGAATTTTTGCATATTAGTAGAAATCTCAAACCAACTGAGCTATACTATTTTTACGGTACAGACTTGTACCAAAATTCCGTAGACTTGAACTAAACATAGTTCTTCGTCCACAATACTTACTGAATATCACACAAGCCGTAAGCTTGTTTCGTTTCACGCAGATCCGATAACATTACCGCAACTAAGTACTGTATCGAAGCGATAACACATTGTACAAAAATACTTATGTCGCAGAGCGACCACATACTGTTTCAAAAATCAAATCACGTCGTACAAAGTAGATGTTCACAGTAGAAGTACTAGTGATGGAGTTCCGTAGTTAGGTTGTAAGGTAAGCTTCCGTTCTCGTGTTGAGAATCAGTATATCCGGGCTCATCCCCACTCTTGGTAACAGTTCAATCTCAAAACTCATATACAACGAAGTATCTGATTCGATAGATCGAAGCATCAACTCCCTTTCCCTCCTTCCTCGACAAGTCCAGAAGGCGTGGCGAAGATATAGCTGACCCTCTTGCAAGCCTCGCGCACGGGTCGCTGTTCATGGGCGCCCGCAGGATCTTTTCCAGGGGGGGGCCACATTAACAATTTTCTTGCATATAAAAACCAATATAACGTCAGCAACATTAAATTGTTTACAGAAACTTCCAGTTATAACATATGCTAGCTGACTGTCAGTAATTTCAGTTTATGAAATAATCTAGTATGATATTAAACAATTGAACATCAACATCTTTAGAATTCCATGGGGGGCAAGTGCCCCCCCCTTCCCCCCCCCCCTTGCGGGCGCCCATGTCGCTGTTTACTAGCCTTGGTCATAAAATAAACCCATGACTAACGCAAAATCCCAAGCTTTAAGAATAACCCTCCGTGTACACAAACATGAGATGAAATGAAAACAACTATGTCTCAATATATTGACCGTATTTACAACACAATGAATTCTTATCCTACATAATATAATAATTTAAATACTAAAACGATGTTATTATATATACAATATGATTCCAAAATGCCTTGATTACAACTGATTGACGTTGAATAAATATGTTATTACAAATAATTGCCGATGGCGGATAAACTTGATATCAAATGATATCGCGTAAAATGATATTATATTACATTAGTAGGGCTGGAGAAGTCTGGACGGTTACAACGGGATCCGGTTATCGTATGATGAATGTAAATGTGCATAGTCACAAGTCCGTACAATACTACAACTCTAGGTCTAGTGTTTTGACCCGATCAACTGCTTTATTAACAGTAGTGTAATAATAAGGTAAAGTTGAAACATAATCACCTAACAACAAAACGATAACAACAACAACAAGTGTACAACAAGCAATTCCATGGAAAGAAAATATTACAAGAAATACTAATTTTTTAAATTTGCTTTACGTCGCACAGACACAGATAGGTCTTATGGCGATGATGTGATAGGAAAACCCTAAGAGTGGGAAGGAAGCGGCCGTGGCCTTAATTAAGGTATAGCCCCAGCAATGTTTCTGGTGTGAAAATTAGAAATCACGGAAAAACCATCTTCAGCGCTGCTGACATTGTGGTTCGAACCCACTATCTTCCGGATACAAGCTCACAGCTGCGTGCGTCTAACCGCACGGCCAACTCTCCAGGTAGAAATACTACTAGTTTAACGTTCTAAATCCAGCATTATCATATACAAATTCACACACAACTGAAGTATTTCCAGTGCTTAACACTACGGCTTCGGCTTACAATACTATAGGTTGAGCTTACCCTGGATTGACATTACAACACCGCCACATATACAAATTCACGCGTACCTTCAGTACTTCAAAGCGTTAAACTACCGCTTGCAGTAGATTGAGACGTCCAATTACTATACTAGACTTAACTAAAGTTGGCGTCTGACAGGTAAGGTTGGAGGGAGGAGCATTGCACGTGCCATTTCACGATGTTGCCACATTCCAGCATTCTTTTCTACATACTCTTATACCTCGCTTCCGGCTCACTTGTTCTCTCCTTCATTCTGGCCGCTGTGATCTGTTGTAGACTACCTGGCCAGGTGGTGTCGTCCCATTTGCGATCACTCTTATACAAACAATCAGGTTCTTATCAGTGACAGTGACAGGTTTGGCAACTCCCAGCAAGACGAGCTGCCCTGAAGTTTTATCTCCATGGCAACCGCAGTCGCCTCACCCTCGTTTCCATGGCAACCACACAGCCCTTTATCCCGCCTCGGCAGGCAGTAAACGGGCCTCCCTCTAAGAAATGTCACGCACCAACTCTTATTATTAGCAGTATAGTATCTTAGCATTATAAGTACAGCCGTTCATATAAGAATACACACATACTTTAAATAATGGAGATTACAATTTGCAGTGGCTTGAGCGTTCATTAAAATATGGCACCATCACATAGAAACTTACACACAATTTACAGACTTCTGGAATCTATTCTAGAAGCATCTTAGATTTTGGGGAAAAGGCCCCAAGACAGCTGCAGGTAATGAAAGCAACATCACATCACTTCCGTGTGATTTCGAGGTCCCGTAGCTTTGATCACGACAGCCATAGTAATGGACAGAGCACCTGAGGTTTTGGTGCAGTAGAATACTTCTACGGTATCCCGTGTCTCTCGTAAGAAGCGACTAAATGGGGACCCTAGGGGCCTTCAAGTGGTAAGCATGGGTTGGCGACCACGAAGACGTAATTGACTCTGGTATTGTTTCCACTTACTTAAGTCAGGGTCCTCACTTTCATTTTTCCTATGCGATCTCCTTAGATCAACACTCTATTGCTTCCCGACCACAGGTATTAGGTTTGTTAGGTCTTGGGAGTCTTTCACTTTCACTCCCATTGTGCTTCTTCCTTTTCTCTTATCGATGTCTTCATTCTTCGGCGGGTCGTACCTCTTCCTTTTTCTATTCTGATTAGTTTCATGTCCGCCTCTGTGGTGTAGTGGTTAGTGTGATTAGCTGCCACCCCCGGAGGCCCGCGTTCGATTCCCGGCTCTGCCACGAAATTTGAAAAGTGGTACGAGGGCTGGAACGGGGTCCACTCAACTTCGGGAGGTCAACTGAGTAGAGGGGGGTTGGATTTCCTCCTCAGCCATCTTGGAAGTGGTTTTCCGTGGTTTCCCAATTCTCCTCCAGGCAAATACCGGGATGGTACCTAACTTAAGGTCACGACCGCTTCCTTCCCCTCTTCCTTGCCTGCCCTTCCAATCTTCTGATCCCCCGCAAGGCCCCTGTTTAGCATAGCAGGTGAGCCATCTGGGCAAGGTACTGGTCATCCTCCCCACTTGTATCCCCAGGCCCAGAGTCTGAAGCTCCAGGACACTGTCCTTGAGGCGGTAGAGGTGAGTCCGAGGAAAAAACCGACCCTGGAGGGTAAACAGATATAGAAGAAGAAGAAGAAGAAGAAGAAGAAGAAGAAGAAGAAGAAGATTAGTTTCATAGAGGATGGTCCTCTTACAATAGTATAAAAACGTAAACTGGTGTCTTCATCCCGAGGTGGAGCAGCTCTTTTCAGGCACACCCCAAATGGAGGTGAGCTGCACGTACAATTTCTACAACATACCAGACCACCTGCCATTCTTAAACTTCTGGCAGTACCTGGAATCGAACGCAGCCGCCCCCCCCCCCTCGAGGACGGCAGCTAATAACACTATCCGTTACGCTACAGAGGCGGTCCTTAAAATAATAATTCACTACTACAACTAGCAAACTAAAAGTACTTTTTAAATTGTGGTTTATAATGAAACGATGAATCGAACTTCCATGAAACAGCAGTGACATATTTTTCTACTCTTTAATCCACAAGAGCAAACTGTTATTGGTACTGTTTAAATATATGTATCATTCGATGATAGAAAGAATCACGAATTACTTAAGTTTTCAAATTTTCATGTAAATGTTTTATTCTTATATGTGAATCTGCAATTATTGTACTGAGCTCGATAGCTGAAGTCGCTTAAGTGCGGCCAGTATCCAGTAATCGGGAGATAGTGGGTTCGCACCCCACTGTCGGCAGCCCTGAGGATGGTTTTCCGTGGTTTACCATTTTCACACCAGGCAAATTTTGGGGCTGTACCTTCATTCCCGTTCCTAGGCCTTTTCTATCCCATCGTCGCCATAAGCCATATCTTTGTTAGTGCGACGTGAAGCAAATAGCAATTATTGTATCGTGCATGATATTACATTTAGCTGCATCTTTACTTTATCGAAGTCAACTACTTCGGCGAACTGTTCTACAATGTCAATCACATACCAGCCCACCTGCCATTCTTAAACTTCCGGCAATACCGCGAATCGAACGCACCCCCCCCCCCCCGAGGATGGCAGCTAATAAGACTAACCGTTACGCTACAGAGGCGGTCCTTAAAATAATAATTCACTACTACAACTAGCAAACTAAACTAAAGAAACTAAACTAAACTAAAGAATAGCCTTATGACTAATTTTACACCATTTGCAGTATGGTGATCGGTTTCGCTCAATGGTATCAATTGCTTTCACTAGGCCCATATGGCTTACTATTAACATTTACAACGACTAAATGAATAATGAAACACCACTAAAAATGTAAAAAAAAAAAATAATGCTGAATTATCTTAACAAATATTTACCAGCGCCCTGACGCTCGATTTTATTTTCGCGGAAGACACAACAGCAGGAATAATATTCGGCCCTAAAGCTGGGCCAAGTCTACACCGGCATCGGTCTTCTGAGCTTATATTAGCGGCTTCTATCACGGCTTAGTCCGGTGATATTTAAAGTTACCAGCCTCGTGTCGGTAGATAAAGGACAACTCTGACCTAAAGGAGCTCTTGCAGGACAAAACTCAGCCACTTTTCCGTCTTCTTCAAAACTATGAAAGTAGTTGTTGGGACGTGAAACTAATAATAATATTTTTAAACGTGTGGCTATTTCTTTTTTCTTTTTGCTAGTATCTTTACGCCGCACCGACACAGATAGGTCTTATGGCAACGATGGGACAGGGAAGGGCTAGGAGTGGGAAGGAAGCGGCCGTGGCCTTAATTAAGGTACAGCCCCAGCATTTACCTGGTGTGAAAATGGGGAAACCACGGAAAACCATTTTCAGGGCTGCCGATAGTGGGGTTCGAACCTACTATCTCCCGAATACTGGATACTGGCCGCACTTAAGCGACTGCAGCTATCGAGCTCGGTGTGGCTATTTCTAGCCAAGTGCAGCCCTTGTAAGGCAGACCCTCCGATGAGGGTGGGTGGCATTTGCCATGTGTAGGTAAGTGCGTGTTATTGTGGTGGAGGGTAGTGTTATGTGTGGTGTGTGAGTTGCAGGGATGTTGGGGCAGCACAAACATCCAGACCCTGGGCCTTTGGAATTAACTAATGAAGGTTAAATTCCCCGACCCGGCCGGGAATCGAACTCGGGACCTTCTGAACCGAAGGTCAGTACTCTGACCAGTACTTTTTGACGGTTTTCGGACACGCCAATGTGCCTGGCGTTTGTCCCGCAGGAGTTCTTTTACGCGCCAGTAAATCTATCTACACGAGCCTGACGCATATGAACACCTTCAATTACTACCAGACTGAGCCAGGGTCGATTAATATTATTAGTCTTTATGTGTGAAACCTATTGCATCCGCAATCCCGCCAGGGTGTCATAAAGGCGGTAGAAGAACGTACAAATAGATAAATAATTAAGCGGATTCTTAATGTGGCTGATATTTTCCTTAAAGTGAGCTAGACTTAAAGCTCAGGCAAATGAACCGGTAAAATAGTGTTTGTCAATTGATGAACTAGACGACTTCGTCGACGATATTAAATTCATTCAGTTCACAGAATTACCCCGCACTTTCGTTATGGGAATGTAAATCAGGTATTCCAGCTCGACGCCGCTTAACACTCGACTGACTCGATTGACGGCCACTTGAGTCAAGGAGCATATGGCCAATATTACCGGGCTGGGAACTAGCGTATGCTGCGTTCTTGTCAAAGTGGGTGCTGGTGAATGTTTGTACGTTGTTATTTACAAAAGGACTGATTCATACATAGCTTCTGTTCTATTTAAGGGAATAATAATAATAATTGTTACGGAGATCTCCGTGGTAGTTAGAGGTGAAAGAAGGTGCGGGCTGGAATAGGTCTCAACTACAAAATTAAAGTTAATTTAAATTTAATTTAAATTTAATTTTCTTTTCAAAATCAACAAATAACAGAGTATAACAGGTACCAAGTAGCAGATCAACAATTAACAATTTACAGCTCATTACAAAATTTGGGCTTCGAGCCCCAAGTTTACTTTCTGAGCTCTCAGCTCACGATCACAATTGCTAAAGGGCAGAAAACCCCTAAGTACAAGGAGCACTTGCTCCTAATTACAATGTTAAGGAAAAGAGCAGACCCGCTCTCAATTTGACAAGCCTCTCAAAGGCCACAACAACTTTCACTTCAGACTGCCCTCAAGGCACACCAGAAAACAGGGGTATTAGATACCCAACCTACAGGGCCTTTACATGAGGAAAACAAACATCAGGTTAAGTTACTGGCCCATAATGCAAAAGAGAATGGAGGCGATAACTTGCACTCCTACACAACGTTTTTGTCTAAAAACCTATGTGGCGCTAGGCCGATAATACAGGGGCTAATCCCAATCTATGGAGGTGACTAGTCGGCAAAATAAGTTTAAGACTTTAAGAAGGAAGAGAAAAACATTTACGAAAACATAGTCACCTCAAATTCACAATGAAGGGGAGTTCGAGAGGGTGAAGCACTCTCTATCCCCGCTTTACAGATATGTAATGTATAGATAGACAGAAAAGAATTTACATTTTAAAAAGGTAGGTTACACACTAAAGGTTTCGAACCCTCCCCGAGAGTTAAATTGCTGAGCTAGCAAGAAATGAAGATGTTAAGAGGCCATTACCTTGTAGATGAACTGCTGCTTGAAGAAAGAGGCGCTTCCCGCCCCCTGCTACATATTCACACACTAAGAAAGATGTTACTGAAGTGGCACCGAGACAATAAAATCAGCAGTTTATATACCCTCGTGGAACATTCGAGACCTTTCATGAATGATAACAACCCGCCCACAAACTTTTATTGGCCAAAAGCAAAAACTAATACACAAGACGAGGAAGAAACACCTTATTGGTGGTAAATTACGTAAATTCATGATTGGTTACATTCAAAACGAGCGGAAAGAAAGGATTTATATTGCCAACCCACAAACCACAGAACAAAATTTAGTAAAAATAAAACTTAGGAATACAATATTTCTTCAAGAAAGTTCATTCCATTGCACCAGAGTGTGTTACCATAGTTTTGGGTAGCGACATCTGTTAGAGAATGTTCAAAGTTCTTGATACGGAGCGAACAAACACAAATCAAAATAGATACAGTTCAGAACACTTCAAAATTACCAAATTTACAGTAGTGACATCTTCCGAGAAACCGTTGAATTAATACAGTTTGTTAAAGTTCAGGCTTTCTCCTGTAGAGGAGTTTTTCAACTGACGCAATATTTAAATTTGCGGGGTCGGGGTGTACCAACCGGTACAATAATAATAATAATAATAATAATAATAATAATAATAATAATAATAATAATAATAATAATAATAATAATAATAAATATTTTGTTAATTTCGTGTGGCTATTTCTATCCGAGTGCAGCCCTTATAAGGCAGACCCTCGGATGAGGGTGGGCGGCATCTGCCAAATGTAGGTAACTGCGTGTTATTGTGGTGGAGGATAGTGTTATGTGTGGTGTGTGTGAGTTGCAGGGATGTTGGGGACAGCACAAACACCCAGCCCCCGGGCCATTGGAATGAACCAATGAAGGTTAAAATCCCCGACCCGGCCGAGAATCAAACCCAGGACCCTCTGAACCGAAGGCCAGTACGGTGACCATTCAGCCAACGAGTCGGACATAATAATAATAATCATAATAATAATAATAATAATAATAATAATAATAATAATAATAATTTTAAAGCTGTGTCCTGCCAGAACTAAGGTCCAGATTGACACATCATGAACAATGACGTTATTTGTTTCGCACTTCCTGTTCCAAATTTCATTTGTATTCTATAGGGTGTCTGTGGAAATTGATCAAGGAGATAGAGCACGCCAAGGCAAATAGGAATATTTGTCAGCGAAACAGAGGCGGATCTAGAATTCCCTAAAGGGAGGGGCTAACTAAAAAAATTCCATGCCATACCACAAAGCAAAAACGAGTAATCGGGACATTTTACTTCCGTAGGGATGCTATATCCCGAGTATATTTTAAAGAAATTATTTCTGTATGGTGAACGCTAGTAAAGGAAATTTATTGATATTTATTTCACCACAAAATTCCGTTAAATAATGTTAAAGTACATCGACTTTACTATGTGCAGTTACGTATTAGCAGTTCACATCAATCAACATTTGACCAGTAAGAAATATCCAGCCTTCGTGGTTTTGACTTAAGAGATATGATATGCTCATATGGTTGTTTGCTAATGCAAGGCCATAAAGCCGATTTTCTCCCGTTCTACTTGTAGGTTTTTAGCTACGTATGGCCGATAAACATCTCTTTATAGAGGCTGTCGTGACTGGCAGGATGGCAAATATTTGTAGCAATAGTCTAATACTGGAAAAGAAGTCTTCATTACATAGAGCTAATAGTGCGTTATTTCGGCCTTCTATTTCCTTCTGCACGGAACGCTGTCCAATTAACTTTCCGTAATGATATTTCTCTCTTATTTCAGCACGTGTTGCTGCTGTGCAATCTCCTTCATACATCTCTGCTGTTTTAATAATTTCCTCTCCTGAAAACTTATAAAAGTTACTGGGAATAACTCCTAAAGGGGTCAGTTTGTTAACATTATCACAGTCTGATTAAGGGGAATAATATCATTTAAAATCAGTGCTTAGGCTCCAATAAATGTACCATATATATTTGATCCGGCAACAAACGTCCAGAAATCTTGGAAGTTTTATCAAACTTTTAAATGTAAGTGGCGAGGATCCGCCTCTGAGCTTACATCAGTTCCTAGGAACTGTCCCGGCATTCGCCTTAGTGCAGGAAAATGGAAAACCACGAAAAACCATTCTCAGGACAGCCGTCGATTAGGGCCAGTCGTGAGGTCCAGCCTTGTCCCGTCTCCCGAATGCAGAAGCATAGAGCCACTTTAGTGCCGTGGCCAACACCCCCCCCCCCCGCAATGTCATCTTAACGGATGCAAACTGTGTGGCAGTGTAAATAATTTTGCTGATAATTTCTAAACAATGAAATTTGCTGATTTCACTCAGGTAGGCCCCTATACTCCTATTTTTGCTTGTGGTTAGGCGGCACTTGACATTGGTATAGGACAATGATGCCCATAGCCTTGAGGCGATAAAGCCGAAAATCTAGCCTAACTGGTTCCTGCCCTCAATTATTGGAAGGAGGGAACAAAGGTTAATGCGTCGGTAGTTGTCGCAAGAGAAAATCCCTCATATACCTGTGACTGTGAGGGGTCTGCCAAGTATCAGGCCTATTGCATTATGTTTGAATATTTTGGGTGTAATATACTGTAGTTCAATATTTACAGTATGCGCGGATAAGCTTTCGCAGATGCGGGTAATGTTTTGTATACCCGCGCGGGGCTCTAGTCATAAGCAGTTCCAGTGACAGAGGAAGTTCGTAGACAAGACATTACCTCACAAGCTGGCCGCGTGAGGTTAAGGTCGCGTAGCTGTGAGCCTGCATTCGGGAGATAGTGGGTTCGAATTCCACCGTCAGTAGCTCTGAAGATTGTTTTCTGTGGTTTTCCATTTTCACACCAGGCCTTGCACCTTAATTAATGCCATGGTCATTTCCGTCCCGCTCGTAACCTTTTCCTATCTCATCGTCTCCGTAAGACCTATCTGCGTCGGTGCTGTACCTTAAGGCTACGCCTGCTAATTTCCCGATCCCTTTCGCATCCTTGCGTCGCTGGAAACCTTCGATGTGTTAGTGACAAAACTTTCTTCTGGTTTCAGAATGTCTCATTCACGATCTGCTTCATATCTTCTTCTTCTACTTCGTGCAGTCGCTTGAGTGCGGCCAGTATGCAGTATTGGGGGATAGTGGGTTCGGACCCCAATGTCGGCAGCCCTCAAGATGGTTTTCCGTGGTTTTCCATCTTCACACCAGGCAAATGCTGGGGATGGACATGGAGGCTTCCTTTACACTCCTAGCCCTCTACTATCCCATCGTCCCCATAAGGCCTATCTGTGTTGGCATGACGTAAGGTAACTTGTAAAAAAAACCTTCTTTTTCTTCTCCTTCTTATTCCTCTCGGAAGATTGGTGACCATGATGGAGTAGTGTTTCGCGTATTAGAGTTGCCGTATGTTGAACAATTGTCGAAGGTCCCGTGTTCAGGATAATCATCTCTGCCCACGTCCTTGTTTCCCTTCTCTCTTGTCTTCTATGAACCGGGTTTGTCATTTCGGAGGATGTGACCGAAATAGGCTGTTTTTCCTAGGTTTTGCGAGGGTTAGGAATTTCCATGATTCCCAACTCGACAGAATACCGACTCGTTGTGGTGACGTAATCTTATCATGAGATCTCGACACATCCACGTTTCAAAGGCCTGAAGTTTATTATTTGGCGATGTCTTTAGTGTCCATCCTTCGACATCGTAAAGCAGGACTGGTAACACACCAACGAGTTTCGAATCGAAGATCACGGTTGCACAAAATATGTTTTAATTAAAGATTCTCTATCCGATCGAATCAGGATCATATTGTGTTCAGTTTGATGGTCGATATCGTAACCAGTTCCTAATGTCGAACATGAAACAAACAGTCGTACTTCATAATAGTGTCACGAAACGCACAGAAGCTGGAGAGAGGATGACACTTGAGGGTAAGTGGTATGGCGTTCGAGTTAACAGACACACAGTAGGAGCTGCCGCTGTCTTGGAAGTTGGAAGACGTGATCTGCACAATTACAGCATGAAATGGAACGCCAGATATCGCTCCCTCCAATTCGCCTTATCGAGTGAGGTTAAATTCAGGAATAGCCTTCTCAAATCAAACATATTTTCATCAGTAAGTTAAGAGTACTCTAGTAGTAATATAAGAATATTGCCAGGCTCATTGTCTCAGACGGTTAATGTGCTGGCCTTCTGACTTCAACTTGGCAGGTTCGATCCTGGCTCAAACCGGTAGTATTGGAAGGTGCTCAAAATACGTCAGCCTCGTATTGGTAGATTTACCGGCACGTAAAGGAACTCCTGAGCGACAAAATTCCGGCACCTCGGCGTCTCCGAAAACCGTCAAAAATAGTTAGTGGTACGTAAAAATAATAATGGTATTACTAGAAGAAAGTTCTCCGGGAAAGAGTCTCTTGATATTACTTAATTAATTAGTTTATTTAACAAAGCTTAATAATATACAAGAAAGGAAAGTTTAATTATCTTTTGAGGCCACAACGTTTGTTGCGGTAATCAGTACCTAAACAAAAATGGGTATTCAGATTATTTTAGTGATTTCTAGAGTCGCCGAAGCCAACTTACACTTATTCTATTTAGGCTAAGGACTTATTCCTTGGTAGCCTTCATAAAACTACGTGTCTTTTAAGGTGAATATTCCATCTTTAGTTTCTAGGGTTCGAATTTATTCCGCCTAGGTGGAGCACCTGAAGATTTTGTTTGTCTTTGTTTAAAGTCCTTCGGTTACTATAGTTTTTATGAGATCCTAGAGTTTCAGTTCATTCACCAGCCGAGAGACAACAGCACGGAGTTGACACATTTAAAAAGTTTAAAATACCATCGACCTCCATCGACCTCATTCGGGATCAAACTCCCACCTTGCTCACAGAAGAACATCGACTACTAGATGCACCAGATCAATGAAGTTTACATTGCTGCGCTGCTGCAGCATTATCACCCTTTGTGTTGTTTCTAGCACATTCTTTCGGCTCCATCTTGGGGATCGGGGCGGGAATCAATTTCTCTATTCTTCAGATTCCCATTTCTTCTTCTATTCGAAACCTAAAGGACGGAAAATGTATGGAAAGGACGACCGAGGGTCGAAAAATTTATTAATTAATTAATCAAGTATAATACCAAAGATCGATCGAGACGCGTACTGGGAAAGCTCAAATACGAGGGATATAAACAAAAAAATGGAGCACATGAGAGAAGTATAGCGTAGTGGTAGATATAAAAGGAAACAAATGGTATCGTGGTTTCAAAACACTTGTACTAAGTGGGCTATAACTGAGGTACAAGATGAAATCCTTTAATCATCATGTATCTCGAGGTGTTGGCGACAGGTGGATAGCTTCATTTGCTGGGTGCAGGAATACCATGATCTTGATCCGTTTGCATGTTATAAAATTAGCAAAAACTCAATGAACTCACCCACTTTCCGAAAACTCAAGATACTTTATTGCTTTATTGCTTTATTGCTTTATTAATTTTTTCGAGATCTACAGTAACAAATACCCATTTGAGCTGTTAAATGAGAAAAATAACAGTTACAGCCTATACTCAAAAAACAGAAATTGACAAAACAAACTAATAATAATAATAATAATGATAATAATAATAATAATAAAACTTACTCCTTGGACATGCCATGAAGGCCGTCGGATACTCCGGAAACGTGACCCCCAAAGTGAGGGTCATCACAGCAGCCATCCTCGGTCCCTTCATGCCACGTCCAACGTCTCCCCTGAATATTTCTATTGTCTTTCCAGAACATGCTATTTAAATAAAGTATAGTTAAGACATATAAACAAATGGCCCACGGTCAACTCACTTCCGGAGAGCCGTTAGCCGTTGCAAAAGGCAAACACATAATTAAAAATCAAATTAGAATACCACATATGCAAGCTATTAAAACAACTACACCTTCCACCTGACTGGCCTCGCCGACGCGGCACATTCCATCACAGCTATTGTCATTACTCCTGACCTAATTACTCTGCTGATCCAGCCCCCACGTTCCAACACTTAAACTACTTCCTCGTCAAAACAATGTCGTCATTCTTTGCTAACCAAACCATTCAATTTGCTTAACAAACACACAGATAACCTAAAATCGCCATGAAACTTTCCAGTCTCATGTCAGCAACTCCAACTTTTATACTTCGTACATCACTCATCAAATATACTTATTCTCCACATTAAATTTGCCATCACGTCCACCAAACCAAAATTTGCCAACCCTGCCTATTTAATAAACACAATCACTCATCATATACCACCATACGTCAGCTTGCCAAACTCATACCGCCACTAACCGACACCTACCTCCAACTCCACCTCAATACACACCTCACATATATCCCTCCACATATCATTTCACCACATACATTTAGCACTCAAACAAACACCACTTTTCAATTCACAACCCTCTCAACACTTAAATTCTGCCATTACATATACCACCACTTCTCCATCTCCACACTTCTGCAATAAATAAACACACTTCATTATCTACCGAAAACTCCATTCAACTCCCAGCAATAAATGAACACACTTACCAAGAACTCTATTCAACTCCACAATCTTTCACTTACACTTAACACTCCGGATCAATTCCAAATTACCTTACTACATACCAATTTCAACGTACTCCAACCCTGCCTTTTGTAACAATTTTCTTACTTCTTGCTAACTTTATTAACGTTTGTATTTCTTTTAGCAATACCCTCATAATTTCCTCCTATTCCTCACATGTCTCTTAAGCTTCTACTCCTTAAACTTCTGCTCCACCCTTCGTTCCAGCGCTGCTCTACTCTCTTCCAGGTTACCTCCGAACATTCCATTCCCCTCTGAGCCGCCATTTCTTTACGGTTTCCACTCTGCTGACTTCCTTTGACTCTAGCTGTGACTGCGACTGTATCCCTAGGCCTGCCTGTTCTCGCCCCATTATCCCCTGCTCCTTCTTTATCGGTGTTTATGATCGCACTTTCACTTGGCACCTCTCCCTGTCTCTCTTCGCACAGCACATTGTTACTTTTGGTATTAACATTACTACCTTCCTACTCTTCTCCCATGTCACTGTCTTTCACTTGCCTATCTTCCCCACTAATCGCTACACTTCTCTCTACTTCTTCGTCTTGTTTTATCTTCATTTCTATGTCCATCAATCTATTCACAGACCAGATTCTACTCCAGCTGCTGCTTGACACCACTAGCTCTTGTCCTCTGATAATTGCTCTCAGCCCTTGATGTCTAGCTCGTATCATATGTTCTCTAAGATTTTTTTCGTTCCTGATCGCTTCTATTCCCACGTCCTTCTTGATCCATACTTCTTCCCTCTGCATGTTACTCGCATTTCCAACCACAATATCAGCGATCAACGTAGAAAACAGTTGTACTTTGATAGGCCTGTTGCCTCTAATTCTTCCTACTCTCTGCACATCGTCTATGTCCACTTCACTGAAATTAATTTTCATTTTCCCCTGAATTAGGTTCACTACTTTATAAATTGTAGGGGCTGCCTGGCCGAGGCGGTAAAGGCGTGCTCGGTTCGCCCGGAAGGACGTGGGTTCGAATCCCTGTCAGGAAGTCGTAAAATTTAAGAAACGAGATTTCCACTTCCGGAGGTGCATATGGCACTGAGGTTCACTCAGCCTCCACCAAAAATGAGTACCAGGTTAATTCCTGGGGGCAAAGGCGGCCGGCCGTAGAGCTAACCACTCTACCCCATCACGTGCCGAGGTTAAAAAGGGTGGAAGCCTTTACCTTCCACTCCTCCAAGGGCCTTCATGGCCTGTACGGAGGTGACTTTGCTTTTTACTTTATAAACTGTAAGCACTTTGCACTCTCTCTTCTCCTCAGGAACACCATAATATAAATAGGCATTTCTTCCTGCGATTTAAAGTGTTGGCTTCCACAGCTGCTTTCAGTTTCAGCGTCTCCTCTTCCAATCGTCCTATTTTCTCCCTTAATGCTGCAACTTCTTTGGCATTTTTCCTGACTTGCGATGCTGTGTCGTCTGCCCTTTCTTGGAACCTTCCCTTCATTTCTTCAAACTTCCTCGTTTGTTCTTGAATCATATTTTTGAGTTGCTCAAAGGGGCAGACTTCTACAACCACATCTTTTACAACTCTTCTAATTGCTTCCATATCTTCCCAGCTCATATTTCAACTGGAGGTCGAACCTGGGTTCAGCTTGACTCCCCCCATTCCCCCCAATCCATAGCAATATTATAATCACCGACGCTGATAGCATTAATTCTCTTTTAATTTCCATTCCCATTTTACACCCTCCTGGTTTCACTTCTTCTTTCTTCCCTGCCATCCTCCTATAATCGCCCTGTATTGCTCCACACCAATCATTGTCAGTAAACTCCTCAGTACCTTCCTATACTCCCTTCTCATACTCCAGGTACCCTCCACTCAACACGTCTGCACTCGTCAGTGGCGTAGGCTGTACTGAAAAACTCAAGATACCTCATGAAGAGATGGCATATTAAAGAAATTTCAACTTATCGCAAGAACCTTCTGAGCGAACTCTCTCTTAGCACTTGTGTTACAGACTAGAGAAGATTTTGTTCGATAGTTCCATGACGTTAACATTAGTATTCCTTATTGATAGGTGTATTTGGTTGGTTTTATCCACTTTCTGATCGAAGAAATTTCTTACTCACTTCTTTTTGACAATAAGTGACAAGTTTAATAGGTAGAAGTTTTAATTTTACTAAAAATAATTAATACATTATAATTGTCATTAATTAATGCACAGTACTGTATTTTCAAAGCAAGGCCATACGAGAATGGACATATAAGATGGAAGGCAATAAAAGTCACTGACTTAGTTCTCTCTCTCTCTCTCTCTCTCTCTCTCTCTCTCTCTCTCTCTCTCTCTCTCTCTCTCTCTCTCTCTCTCTCTCTCTCTTGTGTAATATGTGAGGTCATCTCTTTTGAGTTTCGACTGAGTTAATTTATAACTGTTCGGTTCCTCAATCTGCTGAAACTAACTTTGAGTAATACACTTATGAACTACCTGAAAAGGAAACCATATGGTGACAGTATTACATTTTTAAAAAACATCGTAATTAAAATATAATGCCTTGTTTCATCCTTGAAACATCGTCAGGGTCTCTGAAATCAAACTCTTAATATTTAGAAGTGTATAAACATTTATTTTTATTTCTGTCAGAGTGGAGAGAAAATAGGACTTCATTAAGATAAGTTCCAGATTTCAAGTTCCTAATTATTTAAACAGAAATTAAGAATTTAATTAAGATGTTCCTTTTTTAAGTATAATACTGTTACCATATGTTTAATTTGTCAGGTAGTTTATAAACGTATTTAGCAAAATGAGTTTCGGCATGCTGAAGAACCTAAAAATTAGTTCTCTCTAACATTAAACATTAAATTCAGATGATATTGGTTTTACATTCTACTAAGTACTTTTACTGTTTTGGGAGATACTAACGTGCGGAAATTTTGTCCCACAGGAGTTCTTTAAAGTGTCAGCAAATCTACCGAATCGAAAGTGACGTATTTGTGCACCTTCAAATACTACTGGACTGAGCCAGGATTGAACCTGTCAATTTGAGCTCAGAACGCCAGCGCTCTACCGCCTGAGCTACTCAATCCACCCAAAATAAATACATTTAAATTACGAACTATACAGAAACTTTTATATTTTGAAATCATCATACTTAAAAATAAGACAAATAGCAAATTTGTGTGATTCTAGGTCTTCTTGGATACAAATATTTAAAAAAAACTTTTTTGATTGCCATTTACTTTTCACATTAACTATGATAATGACGATGTTTGTAGGAACATCAATTTATATAGCCGGCCCCGCGATGTAGGGTTAGTATGCCTGCCTCTTACCTGGAGATCCCGGGTACGATTCCCGGCCAGGTCAGGAATTTTTACCTGTATCTGAGGGCTAGTTCGAGGTCCACTCAGCCTAAATGGTTACAATTGAGGAGCTATCTGACGGTGAGATGGCGGCCCCGGTCTAGAGTGCCAAAAATAACAGCCGCGAGGATTCGTTGTGCTGATCACACGATGCCTCGTAATCTGCAGGCCTTTGGGCTGAGCAGCAGTCGCTTGGTAGACCAAGGCCCTTCGGGGCTGTTGTGCCATGGGGTTTGGTTTTTTTAAATTTATCTACCGTACGTATTAGGGAAGACAGAAAAGTAGATGGAAGGAACGCATCGACTTTTGGAGGGGAATTTTTTACAATTTGCTTTACATAGCACCGACACAGAGAGGTCTTATAGCGACGGTGGGAAAGCAAAGACCTAGGAGTGGGAAGGAACCGACTGTGGCCTTAATTAAGGTACAGCCTCAACATTTGCCTGATGTGGAAATGGAAAACCACGGAAAACCATCTTCAGGCCTGCCGACAGTGGGGTTCGGAACCCACTATCTCCCGGTTGCAAGCTCACAGCGGCGCGGCCATAACCGCATGGCCAACTCATCCGGTAGAGGGGAATTGGAAAGGACTCAGAATGAGAGAAAACGATGATCTGCGTCCTACTATACTGGGAATGCAGTTATACCCAGCCACTTTGCACACTTGCACAGTGCATTTCACGAGGGGAAACATCCTCTGTAGCTCTGGTTTAGACAAACAGAGATTGGACTGGATATCTAAAAATAATGTTATTTGCTTTACGTCCAACTAAGGCATTTTTAAGTTTTTCGGAGACGCCGAGGTGCCGGAATTTAGTCCCGCAGGAGTTCTTTTAGGTGCCAGTAAATCTACCGACACGCCGAGGCTGACGTATTTGAACCCCTCCAAATACCACGAGACTGAGTTAGGATCGAACCTGGCAAGTTCGGGTCAGAAGGCCAGCCCCTCAACCGTCTGAGCCACTCAGCACGACGGACTGAATATGGTACCGCTGAGATGATTAACTTCGTCGTCCGTTCAATATTTATTTGCAATATCTGGCTCTCTGGCTGAATGCTCAACATACTGGCCTTCGGTTGATAGGGCCCCGGACTCGATTCCCGGCCGCTTCAGTGATTTCGCCGCATTTGGTTAATTCCTCCAGAAGACATTTATAAAACGACCATCATTATCATTATCATTTCCCCTTGTCCAGCTACTGCCAAGTTGGGGTGTTGATGGTACTTGGGACAGTCTAGTGCAAAAATGAATTGAACAGGGATTAATAATAACCATGGTAATGTACAAGGAATGCTGTAGTTACGTGCAAACACATGTTGGCATGACAAGTTGGTTCAAAATCACTAGTGGTCTGTGACAGGGAGGTTTTATATTGCCAATCCTGTTTAAAATAGTAGTGGACGGCATCATGAGAACAGCAAAAGCAGCATATGGAGGAAGAGAAATGAACATGTTGTTATTTGCAGATGGTGTTGTGATTTGGGGAGAAGAGGAAATGAATATCCAAGAACAGTTGGATGTGGTGAATGTGGATTGAAAATAAGTGTAGACTAATGTAAAACTCTTGTTATGACCAGAGGGGAGAAAGAATGGAAAGGTCAGATTAGACTTGCAGACAAGCCCCTGGAAGTAGTGGAAACGTTCAAATACCTGGGAAGTGAATTCATGGAGAATGTTAGACTGGATGCTGAAATTAGTAAGAGGATTCAAGCTGGAAGCTGTTTCTATCATAGTGTAAGAAACATGTTATGGGACAAAAATGTGCCAATGGAAGCAAAGGAAACTATGTAAAATATGTATTACATAATATGTAATATTATACGTATATACGTATTATGTAATATGGAGCATATTACGTTACTAACTACCGCATAAACACGCAATATTTAATATTGTCCTCTACACATCAGAAAGGGCATGTGGCCGTAAAACTGAGCTCAATTCACATTAGTACCGACTCTAGATAATTCGAAAAAGACCAGGAAAGATAAAACTAGATATTTGCAGTATTAAAATTTTATGTTATTTATACTTCCGTGTAACGATACCGTATTTGAGTTGCATGATAGATCTCAGGGAAAGATCTGCCTTATAAATTAAAACTGCTGGTTGGTATTTGTCTATGATGCAGTTTCTTCAACGAATGATTTTTAATTTTTATATATGAACTTCCATGTGTTATACTTCATACGAAAAATATTCGAATGCTTCATTTATAACTATATACGATTAATTTTATCGTGTATATTTTTCATACTCAGTATCTCTTTATTGTATATATTGGTACCTCTGATACGAATGAAATAAAATTCTAGGAATGTTAAGTATTAATGCTACTGTTAAGTAGACTTAACATACAATTTAACAAAATGGCCGTCTCATCGAGAATTGTTAACACTAACAAACTGTTAATACTTGTGTTAAATTAACGTGACACCAGCACTGTGTTAAACCTCTTAAGAGACTCGTAAGTTTAAAGCTGTATTGCCGTATGAAGAATATAAACTGAATAACGCAACGAACGACCCATACTAAGAAAAACTACTTTTTACAGTTTTGAGAAGAAAGTTTTCTACAAAGGTGCCTAATTACCAAAGTCATAGTGAATAATGTACTAGAAGAAATTGAAAATAGATTAGAGTTTCCCACAGATAGAAACTTCTCAGTGCCTCCATAGCAGCAATTGATTACAATTCTTCGATATTGTGCTTCAGACTCTTTTCATGTAATTTTAGAAGACTACGTTCATGATTGCAAGACAAGAGTGTGTCGAATTGTGCAAAGAGTTTTTGTTGCCTTTGCGGCATTCACAACGCATTACATAATTTTATCCGCAGTAAAAGAATGGTCGAATATCATTCAATCATCACATTTTCCCGGTGTTGTAGGAGTCTTACATTTCACTCATATAAGAATATATTGAATGTTGCGATATAACCACCTGTCCTTTCATTTGTCAAGCACACTCGCATACATTCAAATTAAATTTATAATAAAGTTTGTCGCGTATTAATAATTATAACGCCTTTCTTTCCTCTTACTGTACATTTTACAATTTAACGATATCCGCTAACCATAACCTATAATAATGTCAACCATATGTGACAAATTACAATTTAATTACACCGCTCGGAGCGCTGTACCTAAAGAAATAGAAGACGCTCACTGCCAAATGCATTCAGAAATCTCACGGATAAGTGTTTTTAACAGTTTTTTCGTAACGAATGACGGAAATGTGTTCGTGAAACAGTGAACTTCTCACAGAAGTGTTAAATTAAAAACACTTGTTATTTAACATTTGTTAAGTAAACTTTAACAGAGAGTTTGAGGAACCGGTCATACAGTATGTGTAAATTTCGTCTTGTTAAAGAGAGAGCTAACAGTCGCTTGGTAAAACAAGTGTTCTTTCGTACATTTTTCTGTCTGAATGAACGTAGTAGCATTTCAGGTTTATTCTTTAACCTGTCTCCTGTAACCAAGCGCTCGTTTAACTCGTTCGTATGTCAGCCGTTAAACTGTACAGCAGAGATTATACACGAATTCGAAAATAAAAGCCACCTTTAACCTTTTATAGGTCATAACATTCTGGACGTACTTTGTCCTCAGTCGAGAGTGGCTTAGGCCATTACACGCACAAAATGGTCCTGATGGAGGCTGAATGTAAATGTTAGGGCCACAGCGCCTGTCCGGGAAGATAATACCCTGCTTTTAGTGCACGTCGGAAGTATGTATCGCCTTTACTGCTAACTCAGAATAATTTTGTAGCGTACAAATTGTTGTCGTGCTCGACAAAAACTAAAAACGTGAACTGAATTCAGTAGACTATTTGTTGTATTTATTTGTCCAGCCTATTCTATTTCCATCCGAATATCGATACACAATATTCCCTTTAGTTGGACACCAAGTAATTAACCTGTATGAGGACCCCGATTTACAAACATTTTGCACGAAAACATCATGCACAGGCTACGATCTTTCATAACAATGAAATGACAAAAACATGTAAGTTAAATATTATATATATAATATTTCACTATCCTTACTTATTCATTTTTAGAGGAACTTTCTCATCCTACCTATCAACTACCAAGAGATAAGCATTCATTACCATGCTTATAATTATTACGACTATTACCATTTTGATGATGATGATGATGATGCGTTTTGTTTAAAGGGGCCCTAACATCTAAGGTCATCAACCCCTATTACAATTTAAGTCTAATGTATTATTATTATTATTATTATTATTATTATTATTATTATTATTATTATTATTTACCCTCAATCATCATTCCTCGATTCCAAAATCCCATGCCATTTAGGACTATTTCAAACCATTCTGGACACGATTTTTGTGAATGTATTCAAAAAGCATTTACATAAAAATCTGCGTAATAAGCGTAAGCGGAAATTTCAATCACTTTTCTATGGTATCCTCGGACAGCGTAGGCGTCACTGAAGAGGCGTTCAAGGTAAATGAGGAATGAGGTAGTTTCCAGTTGCTTCCCTCGCTGAGCCAGATGTTGCTCTTACATATCAGTATGCCAAGCCCACTAAAATGCACGCAACAACCTACCCTGTCAGTGACATATTCACACCATTCATAACAGGGACTGGCTGCATAAGGAATGGCATTATTAGCATCGCTCATAGCTCACTTTCATATCGTCAAAGCCAAGGATGGAGCTGAGACAGATCAGTAAAAAATATTTAGCCCATACCAGAAGACAAGGTGCACTGTAAACACCAGGTCTCACCAGAAAAAAGCACAATAATAATAATAATAATAATAATAATAATAATAATAATAATAATAATAATGTCATTTCAACTTGTAATGGACAGGTTTGACTTGGACAGCCCAACTACGACGAAGTCTTATGTAACTCGGTTTGTATTTGTACAGCTTACAGTTATGTTACTGCCCTATTATAAACTGTGCACAGTTTGAGTTTTACCTTTCATTTGTTAATCGCGACACAGTACACTAGCTGAGCGATATGGGTTTTGAATATCGAACAAAGAGCAAGTTTTTTCAGCTCGAGCAATGTATCACGGCGTTCAAGTGCCCCGCAGGACTTCACATAATGCAAAATTCATGTCACCGTTCTCCATAAATATGTTTGGATGGTACTTCTTTTCGATGACCGTTCGACTAGGGGATATTGATGTAGTCCTCGCTGTACGCTTGAGGTAAAATTCGCCTCCACATCTCCATCCCTCTTCAGCTACAAGTGAAAAGCTATTCTAAATACACTTCGACTAGAAGCTCTTACATCTATGGTAATACATAACCAATAATAGAACATTCATCTCGAGAACCGAATTAGGATTCTTTTACAAATAATACACTACTAAGGAAAAAATGCTAAGTGGTCAGATTTAACAGCAAGTGCATTTCCTTACGGACTGTTTCAGTGAAACCGTGAAAAAGTTAACAGGGAATAGGGAATGAACAACGGAATATTTTGTGATAGGAAGCCTAGGGTCTGGGGCCTCACGGTTTACAAAACACTGTCCCTAATATACGCGCTATATTGTCACAGTTTATCAGTTCAGCTCCTTAGCTGAATAATCAGACACTAAACCAGCACTGGTTTTCAGGCAAAACTACATACTTATTAATTACGTACTTGGCGTAATAACCAGGATGCTTCAAGCCCCTTACAAAGAGAAGGATAACAGTAATAATCTCCAATCACACGTTAGTAGACTGAAGAAATAGCTAAACATTCTGATCACATATTCTCTTTCTGCTGCTTTTCCCACAACCTGATGGGGTTGCGCGTGAAAACTGTCTCTCACATGTGCACTTGGCCCTGTTCTACGGACTGATGAAATGAAATGTCGTATGGCTTTTAGTGCCGGGATATCCCAGGACGGGTTCGGCTCGCCAGGTGCAGGTCTTTCTATTTCACGCCCGTAGGCAACCTGCGCGTCGTGATGACTATAAAATGATGATGGAGACAACACATACATCCAGCCTCCGTGCCATTGGAATTTACCAATTAAGTTTAAAATCCCCGACCCAGCCGGGAATCGAACCCGGGACCCTCTGAACCGAAGGCCAGTACGCTGACCATTCAGCCAACGAGTCTACGGACCGATGCTCTTCCTGAAGTCAATCCAGTGTGGCTGCCATGTCATTAAATTTACCAGCACATAGAAAAGCTGCTGCGGGGCAAGATACCGACACATTGGCGTTTTCGAAAATCGTGAGAATCGTTAGCCTGATATAAAACTATTATTATTATTATTATTATTATTATTATTATTATTATTATTATTATTAATTATTATTATTATTGCCAGTTAGATGTTACTGTTGCTATAAACCTGTTTAACAAAAAATAAGTTAATATTAAATGCGTATTCTTTCGTACGTTGAGCCCTCATCCCGAAAGTTTATTGGATCACCAACAGATACACTATCAGCTGTCATAGGTAGTCACTGAAGAGTGAAGATGTGTTCCGGGGAAGTGTTGTAATTTCCCGCTGCCTTACTCACCGAGCCAGTATAATGCTATTTATCACTCAGCCATACACCAGCCGACTCTATGAACGACAATTTCTCACCGGGACTGGCTGTATAAGGAATTGTGTTACCAGCAATGCTCATACCTCGGCGACATTCTTCTTGTCACAGCCAAGAATGAGACTGAGACAGAGAGACAGACCGACAGCTCGAAAAATAGGTGATAGGCTGCGTCGTCTACACGGCCGTAGGTGTGTGGCATATGACAGTGTCTGCCCTCGACGCGAAGGAAGAAATGAAACTCGATTTACAACTACTACTTGTACGGTTTTTGAAGACGCCGAGGTGCTGGAATTTAGTCCCGCAGGAGTTCTTTTACGTGCCAGCAAATCTACCGACACAAGGCTGACGTATTTGAGCACCTTCAAATACCACCGAACTGAGCCAGAATCGAACCTGCCACGTTGGGGTCAGATGGCCAGTGCCTCAACCGTCTGAGGCACTCAGCCCGGCTACAATTTTCTTTATGTCGCACCGACACAGGTAGGTCTTACGGAGATGACTAAGGGGTAGGCAATGGCTAGAAGTAGAAAGGAAGCGACCGTTCCTGCTGTGAAAATGAGAAACAACGCAAAAACAGCTTCAAGGCTGCCGACAGTGGGGGTTCGAAGCCACTGTCTCCTGAATGCAAGCTTATAGCTACGTAACGCAAACCACACAGCCACTTGCTCAGTGCATTCCTTGTACAATTACATTTTGGCACGATTGTAATTTTTAAATATCGCTGTCTTGACATTCGCCATATTGAGCTGTGCTAATCGAATACCATCTGCTTACGTGGAATTTAATTTTAATCCTGACCCTGAACTCCCATTTAAATTTAGAGGAATGCTTACTGTTCAACCGCTGAGCAGTTACTCCTGTCCACGAAGAACAGCTGGCCAGAAAGATGTCAGACTGCGCATGTCTGCTTACCCCTTCCACCTCCTCCATCATCCCACACGCCTTAACGCTCTCACAGTTCCCGTGGCCTTGAAGTACTGGCGAGCGGTTTGGCCAAACAGAATGCTATTTTTTATTTAATAATTAAAAAATATATGGCAAGAATGTAGTTAAAGGCAAATCTACAGGTCAAGAGATTTCGTACCGGGCGAGTTGGCCATGCGGTTAGGAGCGCGCAGCTGTGAGCTTGCATCTGCGAGGTAGCGGGTTCGAACCCCACTGTCAGCAGCCCTGAAGATGGTTTTTCATGGTTCCCCATTTTCGCACCAGGCAAATACTGGGGCTGTACCTTAATTAAGGCCACGATCGCCTCCTTCCCATTCCTAGGCCCTTCCTATCCCCTCGTCGCCATAAGACCTATCTGTGTCGGTGCGACGTAAAACAAATAGCAAATAAAAGAGCTTTCGTCAGAGTGCTTTACGATGTCAATCGGTTCAGCCGTTCTCTCAAGCTCGCGATCACAAATCACCCCCAGTGGAGGTGAGCTTTGTCTACCTTAGTAACCACATACCAGACCTTCTAACATTCTTAAATTTCTGCCAGTACCGGTATTCGAACCCGGCCCCCAATGATGTGGTACGAGGACTGGAACAGGGTCCACTCAGGATCGGGAGGTCAACTTCGATTCCCACTTCAGCCATCCTCGAAGTGGTTTTCCGTGGTTTCCCACTTCTCCTCTAGGCAAATGCCGGGATGGCATCTAGCTTAAGATCACGGCCGCTTCCTTCCCTCTTCCTTTTCTATCCCTTCCGGTCTTTCTATCCCCCACAAAGCCCCCGTTCAGCATAGCAGGTGAGGCCTCCTGGGTGAGGTACTGGTCCCCCTGCTCAGTTGTATCCCACGACCCAGAACACTACCCTTGAGGTGGTAGAGGTGGAATCCCTCGCTGAGTCTGAGGGGAAAAAACAACCCTGGAGGGCAAACGGATTAAGGAAGAAAGAAAGAAAGCAAAAATGAAGGAATTCAACACAATATGAAATGAAATATTGTACGCTACAAAGGCGTTAAGTATTTCACGTACTCGTTTCAAAACATCCCAGTTAGCAAAAGATCTTTCTTTCGGTCCTCATAACATAATCCCCCTGCGGGTGAGGGCGGTAGAATAACACCCACGGTATCCCCTGCCTGTCGTAAGAGACGAATAAAAGGGGCCCCGGAGGCTCTGAACTTTGGAGCGTGGGTTGGCGACCACGGGGCCCTCAGCTAAGTCCTGGCATTGCTTCCACTTACTTGTGCCAGGCTCCTCACTTTCATCTATCCTATCCGACCTCCCTTGGTCAACGCTTGTTCTTTTCAGACCCCGACGGTATTACGTACGGAGGCCTAGGGAGTCCTTCATTTTCATGCCCTTCGTGGACCTTCTCTTCTTTTGTCCGATACCTTTATTTTTCGAAGTGTCGGCCCCCTTCCATTTTTTCTCTCTGATTAGTGTTATATAAAGGATGGTTGCCTAGTTGTACTTCCTCTTAAAACAATAATCACCACCACCACCACCTTATAACATAAATAACTAATGCAGTAAGTAATTGACACATGGTGGCGAAATGGACAAAATAATATAAAATAATATAAATAATATGCAAATTGGTTGGCTCTACTATTTCTGAAGAGAGTCAACATGTTCATATTAACAATAGTAATGTTATTGCCTTTACGTCCCAATGACTACTTTTACGGTTTTCTGAAAAGCCAAAGTGCCGAAATTTAGTCCCGCAGGAGTTCATTTACGTGCCAGTAAATTTGCCGACATGAGGCTAACGTATTTGAGAACCTTCAAATACCACAGGACTGAGCCAGGATCGAACCTGCCAAGTTGGGGTCAGAAGGCCAGCGCCTCAACCGTCTGAGCCACTCAGCCGGGCTGTTCGTATTAAAAGTAAGATATATTTTATAGGAATTGATATTTTTTGACAAATACAAAATTCCTCAGTTATGTCTCATCATTATAACGCGGTAACATGTGGGTTTGCTCTGTTACTCCCTTTGTGCTAACGAGAGTGAACTGGCCGTACCTCTGAATACGCTGTTCATTTTCATCAACAGCTTCGTTTACAGAGTTCTCTTTCCTTTAATAATAGGCTATGTAGATGCCCTTTGTACCAAGCAGGGGGTATTACTTCCAAATAACATCCTTTCGTCAATTTGCTGGTGACGACTTGGATCACCGTAGCTGGCTGTGACTATCACGTGCAGAATTATGTAATATTAATTGGTACGAATCCGTGTAATTGCACTCTTATTTGTACTAGTCACGTTTGCTACAGCGTCGATGAAATTATCTGAGACACAGTCTATTGGTGTTTCAGGCTGCGTAGCTTACAGTAAAACACCGGCTGACATATTGGCGGGTTTGGGACACATCGAAGAACTCCGGTGGGACAACATTTCTGCACTTCGCGTCTCCAAATAGTACAAATTGGACGTTAGGACGTAAATCTCATAACATATATAGAAATGCACTAACAAGGGGAGGTCACCATGTAGTTTTCTAGAAGAAAGTTCAAATTTTGAGAATTTGCCCTGCATTAAAATATATTTTAGGCCTGTTCGATCGTTTTTGTCAGTGGGCTTTATTTTGTTCAAAGTTTAACATTCAAAATCTATCCTCAAACTTTTATAGTCTTATTCCCGCAGGGATTTCCGATTTGTCTCCGTGCCGTAGTTGCCAGCGCATTGGCAGTGGGAATTGAAGTTTCCGACTTCGTGGCGGTCGGTTTCCATTGTCTTCTGTATTTAGCATGTTCAAGGCAGGTGACTGTAATACGCAGTTCATTATCAGTTTCTTGTCCGGCTTCTTGGCTGAATGGTCAGTATCAGAGAGCCCCAGGTTCGATATCCATCCGGGTCAGAGATTTTAACCCTAAAAATAGATCATTCCCCTGGCTCGAAGACTGGGTATTTGTACTGTCCCCAACATTTTTCCAACTCATACACACACACATCACTATCCTCCACTACAATAACACGCAGGCTCCTATAAACTGAGGATGTTATGTTGACTATGTGCAACTCCACTATCTGCAGGCCATCTGACTGGGCGGGCAGTGGCAAGCGAAGACGCGTAATGGGCTGAGTATGTACTACAGGCTTTTTCTTCGGGGTAAAGTATGTAGAATATAATCAGCACGAAATATTCAATACCGTTTAGGTGAGCGTAGGTGAATTGTGAGATGGCGACGAATGGGCCCCAAGATGAGTATGGTATTGTTCTCACTTCCTTGCGATAGCCTACTCACTAGGTCAACTGTTGTTCTCATCCAACTACCGAGCTCGATAGCTACAGTCGCTTAAGTGTGGCCAGTGTCCAGTATTAGGGAGAAAGTGGGTTCGAACCCCGCTGTCGGCAGCCCTGAAGATGGTTTCCCGTGGTTTCCCATTTTCACACCAGGTAAATGCTGGGGCTGTACCTTAATTAAGACCACAACCGCTTCCTTCTCACTGCTATCCCTTTCCTGTCCCATCGTCGCCATAAGATCTATCTGTGTCCGAGCAACGTAAAGCAACTTGCGGTCCGATGACCTTCGATGTTAGGCCCCTTAAAACAACAAGCATCATCAAGCACAACAACAAGCAACTTTCCAAAAAATAAGTTCTCATCCAACCCCCGTGGTATTAGTTTTCCCAAGCCTATGTAGTCTTCAAATTCCACGCCCTTCGTGGAATTTCCCTTTCCTTCGCCGACATTTTCGTTCTTCGAAAGATCGAAACTCTTCCATTTTTCTGTGATAAATATTGAAACGGATGGATTCCCGGTTATACTTCCTCTTAAAACAATAATCACCGCCACATCCATGAAATATTTAAGACAGTTTTAATAGGATGTCTGCCTATTGCCTGGAGAGCCTTTTTTTTTTTTTTTTTTTGCTATTGGTTTTACGTCGCACCGACACAGATAGGTCTTATGGCGACGATGGGACAGGAATGGGCTAGGACTGGGAAGGAAGCGGCCGTGGCCTTAATTAAGGTACAGCCCCAGCATTTGCCTGGTGTGAAAATGGGAAACCACGGAAAACCATCTTCAGGGCTGCCGACAGTGGGGTTCGAACCCACTATCTCCCGAATACTGGATACTGGCCGCACTTAAGCGACTGCAGCTATCGAGCTCGGTTGGAGAGCCTTTGATCGATTCTCGGCTCCACCAAGGAATTTAATCTTATAATAATGTTATTTGCTTTACGTCCCACTAACTACTTTTCTAAGGTTTCCGTAGATGCCGAAGTGCTGGAATTCAGTCCCGCCGGAATACTTTTACGTGCCAGTAAATCTACCGACACGAGGCTGACGTATTTGAGCACCTTCAAATACCACCGGACTGAGCCAGGATTGAACCTGCCAAGCTGGGGTCAGAAGGCCAGCGTCTCAGCCGTCTAAAGCACTCAACCCGGCGATTCTAAGCTTAGGCAGGGGGCTGGAATGGGACTTTGTGTGGTCAACTAAGGGGCTATGCGATATGAGACACTGTTCAAGATAGCAATTTGACCGAGGATGTTAGCACGCTGAGCAGGTGAAACAGAATATCTGCAAGTCACCTAAACATGTTTTCATCCGATCCTGAAGGATACGGCAGGCCTCCTACACGTCAACGCCATCTCCTCAGGACAGGAAGATTTAATACGGTGACGGAGATTTTCGGAGAGGGTGAGGGGTTTTGCGGCCGTTGCCAATACTCGGAACTGTCCCGGCACTCGCGTTAATGCAGGGGAATGAAAAAAAAAAACGGAAAATCATTCTCAGGACAGTTGGCGGTGGAGACCAGCCCGTCTCCGTCACCCGAATGCAGAGGTGTAGAGAGAGCCACGACAGAGGCGTGGTCACCCGTGCTCTGCTCGGTTGGTCATTCGGACTGCTGAGCTGTAGGACCACGGACCAGTCGTGGTAACTTGTAGGCCGAAACCTGCTCTGTAACCGTATCTGCCTGAGATGAATCGTCTTAAATTCCAAGGCTTTCAATGTGCTGTATGTGCTAAAGGTTAATAGCTATTTTCTATGACCACGTCACTTAACCCCTCCCGCCACGTGGCGCAACAGCCCCGAAGGCTTACATATTACGAGGCGTCGTGTGGTCAGCACAACAGATCTTCTCGGCCGTTATTCTTGGCTTTCTAGATCGGGGCCCTATCTCGCCCTCAGAGAGCTCCTCACTTGTAATCACGTAGGCTGAATGAACCTCGAATCAGCCCTCAGATGCAGATGAAAATCACTGACCTGGTCGGGAATCGAACCCGGCGCCTCCGGGTAAGAAGCAGGCACGCTATCCTTACACCGCGGAGCTAGCACGTCACATGTCTGTTCTGTCTGTTAGGTCATCAGCCCAGAGGCTGGTTGGATACTCAAATGGCACCACCAAAGGCTATGCAGTTATAGAGAAACTGCAAAAACCAATGGCAGAGCCCAAATGAGGCGTACTAGGCAAGATGGGGAGTGAGGTAGTTTGCCATTGCTTTCCTCACTGGACCAGAAGGTGCTACTGCAGCACGACTGATCCTATGAGCAACACCTTTCATAACACTCAGGCACTATTTGTGCTCCAAATGTCATTACTCAGCACCACCCATACCCCAGCAGCTTCCATATTGTCACAGCCATGGATTAGACTGGGACTTCGGTGGAAGCTACATTTTGCTCTGGCCTGTGCCAAGAGACGGATACAAAAATACTGCATCCATCAAGAAATGGCAACAGGCCAAGCACGTCATATACGGTGTATTAAAATAACTCTCTTCTCAATAAAACAATTTAAATTATCTTATTGTACTGAGCTGATTTATTTGTTTGATAGAACTATAATTATGTAAATTACCTTTTAAACTTTTCGTAATATTTAGTTACGAAAGCGACGTCGTGTAATGATGAACTTCAGTCGTTCTAATACCTTGCTGCTTTGAAAAGTTAAATTTCTCTCTAAGAGGGAACATGCCTCTCTGTTGAGAACCTCGTTACTGCTCGCGACTCAAATTGGAAATGCGAGTAGATGGTATTAAGTTGCGGATCTGACGATTCACATCCACATTCATTATGTCGTGGTGTCCTGTTTCAAAAAAATACGTATTTAAGTAATACTGACGTAAGAGTATTCTCATATGCTCTGGAATACAACTTCAGTGAATGTCTTCCAACCAGAAACGCTACTCATGTTGAGATTACAATATTTTTATAGGAATAGGAGATAGGGCTAAGAATAATTTAGCACGGGGATAATTGATAGATTTTCGATTTCTTTGAATTCATTCAATAAAATACCAATTAAACAACTGACAAAAAATCTGTCACTTGGACGACTGTCCTTAATGCAGATCAGTGGTGACCAGATGATTTGATAAAATAATAAAGACGAACAAAGAGGAACAACGATGAGAAAATACTCCATCCCGAATAAAATAAGTTGCCTGCTCTGAGTAAGTACTGATGCCAGCGAAGGTGCCAGTAAAGAGTGTATCAATAATAATAATAATAATAATAATAATAATAATAATAATAATAATAAACGTACGGTTTTAGCTACTATGTACTATACTGCTAATAATAAGAGTTGGCGTCTGACAGGTAAGGTTGGAGGAAGGAGCACTGCACGTGCCATTTCACGATGTTGCCACATTCCAGCATTCCTTTCTACATGCTCTTACCCCTCGCTTCCGGCTCACTTGTTCCCTCCTTCATTCTGACCGCTGTGATTTGCTGTAGACTACCTGGCCAGGCGGTGTCGTCCCATTTGCGATTACTCTTATACAAACAATCAGGTTCTTATCAGTGACAGTGACAGGTTTGGCAACTCCCAGCAAGACGAGCTGCCCTGAAGTGTTATCTCCATGGCAACCGCAGTCGCCCCACCCTCGTTTCCATGGCAACCACACAGCCACTCCCTTTATCCCGCCTCGGCAGGCAGTAAACGGACCTCCCTCTAAGAAATGTCACACACCAACTCTTATTATTAGCAGTATAGCATTCCGAATTGATACTAATTTGGCTGCCTGCATGGCAATTTTGGCGTTCCGTTTTACTCTACTAGACACCATAGAAACTCAAATTCTCAACGAAACTGTGTGCCAACTGTGAACACACCACACGCCACATAAAAAATGACCCCCCTTCCCACCCCACTCCCCGAGATCGTCATATCTTAGCCATTAACCCGTTAGATTTTTCTTGAAGTGGTAAGTGAAAGATCATGTTTCTGTGTCTCCAATGCCAGTGACGCAGTGCAAATTGAGGCAAGACATCATAAATGCAGATTGTAGAAAATTTCTACAACTCGTGTAGCCAAAGATCGAGAATTAATTTAGATTTCGCTAGGTCATTTGAGATGAACATATTCTCTAGAACTTCGATTTTTACCCTGCCATTTTTAGTTATTATTAACAAAAGATTGAAACTGGCCACCTAATTTTCAATAACTCTGCTCTACTATGCACGTTAGCAAAGTCATCGGCCAGAAGAACTACATTCCATGAAAGGAAATTATTTGTTTCAATCTTCGCCTAGTATTTGGAAGATCCACCTTTGCTGGCATTTTTCTTTTTTTTACTTTCATTAACTTGTATTAGTCTTGTTGTTGGCTTTGAAAATATGGAAGGGACTGAGGTATGAGCGATGGTAGTGATGCAGTTCTTTACGCAGTCAGTCCCTGTTACGAATTATATTAAAATGTCATCATAGGGTCGGTTAGTGCATACATTTCAACGGGCTTGGCAGAATGATATGTAACGGCAACTTATGGGTCATTGAGGAAAACAACGGGAAACTAACCTCACTCCTCATTTCAGCTGTGCAGTAGGCGTCGTCGTTTCTTCAGGAAAGTCGGAATACCCAGTACCAAATCTGAACAATTGTTGAGATGTAGCCTAGTAGTAGTAGTAGTAGTAGTAGTATTAGTACCTCGATCTAGAATTTGCTTTACGTCGCAGCGACACAGATAGGTCTTATGACGACGATGGGATAGTTAAAGCCTAGGAGTGGGAAGGAAGCGGCCGTAGCCTTCATTAAGGTACAGCCCCAGCATTTGCCTGGTGTGAAAATGGGGAAACAACGGAAATCCATATTCAGGGCTGCTGACAGTGGGATTCGAGCCCGCTATCTCCCGGATGCAAGTAGTAGTAGTAGTAGTAGTAGTAGTAGTAGTAGTAGTAGTAGTAGTAGTAGTAGTATAATCTCATTACCCAATTACACGTCTGTTTCCCTCAATACGTAAACTAATCTCAGACACATGAGATTTCAATTAAATCACCTTATTTATTTATTTATTTATTTATTTATTTATTTAATTTATTATTTTATTCGTTGTTCAACAGGCATTTCTGCCCACTTAGAGAACAGTTTCGTTATTTATATCCAGTGCTGTAAATATTATACCTTTTAACATTCAAATTACTATATTCTAAAAAAGTTCTTTCTATTGGCTTTACGTCGCATCGACACAGATATGTCTTATGGCGACGATGGGACAGGAAAGGGTTAGGACTGGCAAGGAAGCGGCCGTGGCCTTAATTAAGATACAGTCCCAGTATTTTCCTGGTGTGAAAATGGGGAAACAACGGAAAATCATTTTCAGGACTGCCGACAGTGGGGCTCGAACCCACTATCTCCCGAATACTGGATAGTGGCCGCACTTAAGCGACTGCAGCTATCGAGCTCGGTCTAAAAAGTAAACTAAACTAATGAACTATATGCAGTGGTGAGAGTGTATTTAACTTTGGACTGTTATTTATCATAAAATATGATTTTTAAACAAAATAATGTTATAATTAATTACCACCATTGTACACATTAATGGTATAAGAATAAGAAGTACTTAATTCAGTTTTGCTCTTTGCTTCTGATCGACCATAAGAAGATAATATCCTCTCTAAATACTTCCTCATTTTAGATGTTATTAATAAATAAGCTTACAGATCCTATGTTCAGACAGTGAACTGTGCTTGACTATTAATTAAAGGAACTATTTTTTTTTACTTCCAGAGGGTACATGCAGGTTTTATTTGCCGAAATAATTCTCTGTTATCTGTGCGCACTATAAGTTTCTTAATAATATAATATGCGTTTCTTCTTTTTGTTAATATGAAAGCCACGCTTGTCAGTGTCGACTTAATACAGGCTTGACCTGTAAGTTTTCCAGCCTGTCGAACAGAAAATACACATTTTTGAAAACACCGGTATATACCTGAAAGAGAAAATAGTTTAATAGTACTTATAATGATCTGTTACATAACAATTAAATCAAATCATCTATATAATGGTATATTTAAATGCTTCGTATTTTGCATTAGGAATATAGATATCCCTGTTGTACACGATCAAATTTTTGTTAAATTCAAGACTTCACAAGACTTCATAAGAATTTTTTAATACTTGACCAGTCTTGAGAAGTCTTCAAAATTCTTGAAAGGGAATTAGAACATGTTCTAACTGATCAAAGAATTGCCAAATCTTTGACAGAATTGACCAGTGGAATTCGAGTACTAACGGTGCGCACTATGCGGCTAGGCATGCTGGAATTGCCGGGACGGGAATCAAAAGAACAAGAATGGCTGTGTTTATGAGTGAGGGATGTTATGTGTGTATTAATTGCTAAGTATGAGGCACGTCCCTGCCTACATTCAGTGGACTCTGCCGAGTACCACAATAAAATTAATAAAAGGACAGCTTACGAGGAGACTGCAAGAGAAATATCTCAAGGAAGTGGACAGCTTTTATATTCATTACTGTACGGTAACCTATAAATAAGCACTATCAGCAAAGATCGATTTATGATGATCTTCGTATATTACACTTAAGAAAATGGAAATTGCAACAACATGAAGGCATTGGTCGTTTGTGTTGATTTTCAAGATATGGAGCGATGCCATGTAGGTATGTAAACGATCAAAGTTTCAGAGCCATTGGATTGTTGCTACAGGTCTCCCCACGTGATTGGTGGCGGAGGAATCAACTCCAGTATACGGACTCTGGTGTAGCGTAGTTGACTTGCAGTCTCTGCAGTGAAGTGTTCCCCGTCAAACATTCCTCGACGACAGAGAAGCGCACGCTGTCAACAACTGTCGCCGTTTGAGAGGGCTCGGATAATTGGGCTGTGTGAGGCTGGATTATCGCTAAGGATTGTCGCTGCACGTGTTGGCCGACAGGCATCTACGGTACAACGTGTATGGCAGCAGTGGTCAAATGAAGGTACCCACACTCGTAGACCTGGCACAGGCCCAGCGCGACGGACAACTGTGAGAGAGGATCGCTGCATCATTCGGATGGCTCGGATGGAACCCCATGCAACAGCAGCGCAAATTCTAGCAGCTGTGGCACCCCACGGTACACAACAAACAGTCTTAATCGCCTGCGTGCAGCTGGCTTACAAGACCGTGTCCCTGCAGAAGGTGTTTCATTGATCCCACAACAGCGACGTGTAAGGCTGGCCTGGTGTCGAGAAAGATTGACGTGGGTCAACGAATGGCATAGGGTGGTCTTTAGTGATGAATCGAGCTTCTGTCTTGCCCGCAATGATCGCCGGAATCGTGTGCGCCGACGTACCGGAAGAGGGGCCGCCCAGATCTTATTGTCGAGAGGCACACAGCGCCAACACCAAGCATTATGGTCTGGGGAGCAATTGGCTTTAATGTGACATCACAATTAGTGCTTGTTAAGGGCACTATGACTGCTCGACAGTACGTTGATAGGGTACTCAATCCAGTGGTTGTCCCTATGATGGTGAACATTGCTAATGGGATGTTTCACCAGGACAATGTCCGGGTTCACACTGCACGCATCTCCAGAGAAACTCTCCACGACATCACAAGCTTAAAATGGCCCGTCAGATCACCGGATCTCAGTCCTATTGAGCATGTGTGGGACATGATGGGTCGACAACTGGCCAACTGTCCTCAGCCATCCACAACTCTGGAACAACTGACACGTGCAGTGCAGCAAGCATGGGCCACGATTCCTCAGGAAGCGATCCAGGGCCTTATTGACTCCATGCCTCGACGAATTCATCAATGTATTGCAGCTCGTGGTGGGCACATCCTGTATTGATTGTTGTCCAAACTTGCGGTCAGATGGTCCTGAAAGTGTAATCATCGAAACACAATCGAACACTCGTCCTGCATGTTCAATTGCAGCAATGTAGCACCACTCCTTCTGGGTGCTGCAATTTCCATTTTCTTCAGTGTATTATTATTATTATTATTATTATTATTATTATTATTATTATTATTATTATTATTATTATAGAATTCGTAATATGTACGTATTAATGTTATAAGAGATGGATTATTGTTTCATTTTAATCATTTAATTTGAGCGAATGATATATAACATAACCTCTGCAAATGACGTTAAGGCAGTAAATACATCGTAAAAATTATGTTGAAGATAACAACATTAATATTTTCCCCATGTAAATGATGGTTTATTGCGCGTTTCTTGTCTCTTTAAGAATGTATTCCACTGCTCGTCCAAGAACCACAACTGCTGTTTGCCTTTCCTCCATGTAAAAACAAAATGTAATCAAACCTTGCCAAATTTTTTCAAACCTTGCAAAAAATTTTGAAACCTTGTAAAACCTTCAGCAATGTTGAAAAATCTTTCACGAGATTTGACAACTTTTCTTGTGAAGTACTGAATTGCAAGAAACATATCATGGTGTACAACAGGCATTTAAAATTTAGCTTGAACATATTCAATTTCTTTCAAGTCTTCTAGAGTCTCATTTCATGTTCATTTCTCTTTCATTTTAGTTGTACCCATTTGCTGAACGTTTTTGTAGGTAATTAACTACTGTCTGTAAATTTGCGTACTCTTCCCTAGAGGTGTTAGAAACACATCATTGAAGAGTTGAAAAATAAATATAAGTATATTGTATTGGTTTAGTTTAACAAAACAATTGTAATGATAACACACTGCGCGTGGCAAATGGGATCTTAGTTCCCATAATCAAGTAAAGTTAACTAGTTTTCCAACAGCACGCTGAAGAGGGAGCCGATAATTACACTTGCTTAAGTAGGCTGGAGAAGACAAATGTTAGTTAAACAGTAAATGGGAAGTCAAATTGCTGACCATGGTGGGAGATAAACCCTACACCTTGGTAGGCAAGTGTGAGACAAGTGGTGAACTCTTCTCGAAACTGAACGTTGCCCTTTGTTGGGTAAAGTAGCTCATTATGAAGGCCATATTCTCTTTAAGCCTCTCGACCGCCCTTATTACGTCAGACCCACCGTTAGGCCCAATACTTTGGAGGACTATTGTACGTTCAACGTAAATTTGACGCCGAGCAGGTCAGTGCTAGCAGCTTGACAACTACGCGCGAACAGGTGGAGCGAGATCAGTGAGAAAAATAGGTACCCTCCTCTTCAACAGGGTAGAGAAAAGAACTAAATGATATCCTACAATATGAAGCAATACCGAATTTCATTTCTGTAAAAATGTTGTCCTGAGATACAGCTTGATTAACAATAATTTTCTCTGTGGTCTTTTGTTCGATTCTCGGCCAGATCGGAGATTTTAATCCGGTCGGATTAATTATTCTGACTCGGGGACTGGGTGTTCGTGTTTGACCCAGCACTTTCCTCTTCAAATTTAGACAACGCACTACACTACTTCTTTTTTTGCTAGTGGCTTTACGTCGCACCGACACAGATAGGTCTTATGGCTACGATGGGATAGGAAAGTTGGAAGGAAGTGGCCGTGGCCTTAATTAAGGTACAACCCCAGAATTTGCCTGGTGTGAAAATGGGGAAACCACGGAAAACCATCTTCAAGGCATCCGACAGTGGGATTCGAACCCACTATCTCCCGAATGCAAGCTCACAGCTGCGCGGCCCTAACAGCACGGCTAACTCGCCCGGTCACTACACTACCAACCACCACAGGATCACGCAATAGTGATTAAATCCCTCCGTATAGGGTTGGCGCAGGAAGGGCATCCGGCTGTAAAACAGGACCCAATCCATCTATGTAACACAATTCGCACCCGCGACCCCACAGGTATGGAAAAAGCGGTAGAATATTAATAATAATAATAATAATAATAATAATATTAATGAGTAATAATTTCGTGTCTCTCTTGCTAGCCTGATGTAACCTTGAAAGGCAGACCCTCCGACAAGAGTGAACGACATCGATTTGTTAATGCGGTGTAGGATAGTGTTGTGAGTAGTATGTGATTTTCAGTAATATTGAGGACGGGACAAACAATCAGTCCCTGAGCCAAAGGAATGAATGGTTTTAATATTAAGTTACAATTCTTCGGCCCGGCCGGGAATCGAATCCGGGTGCCCGAGGACCGAAGGCCAAGACGCGACCACTCAGCCGTGAATATGGGCAGTTTGATTAATTGTATATATCCTTTATATTGGGTGTCCCAGGAGGAATGGTCAATATACAGAGATATGACAGGAACGATCATTTGAAGCAAAAAATCTTAATTTTGCCTCACTAAGCTTATACCATCGGGTTCGAAAGAGAACACGAGTTAGCCAAGAGAGATCAGTCAGGAAAGAAGAAAGTTAGGATCTTGGCACAATTAAGTAGAAACAATGCCAGATTCGGCTAGTGGACCCGTGGTTGCCAACCCACGCTCCCAAGTTTAGAGCCCCTAGGACCTCTTTTAGTCACCCCTGACAGGGGATTCCGTGTATATATTCTATCACCCACACAGTCAGGGGATTTAAACATGGGAAGATGACGTTGAAGTAAATATATTTCTCTTGGTGGTTGTAACGTTCCAGACGTCACAGTGTAATTATGTTAATTTTATTATATGTAATTAATTCAGGAATTTAACGTCATGATATTTATCTTGGTATGTAATTTTATTATAATTCATGTTTAATCATTTGCTCACTATCATTTCATTACTTTGTAACTACGACTTGTAAACGAGGGCTGAATATCCTAATATTCACTTAGATTCTTGCGACATTCGTTTAAATTTAACTTGCAGTAGATTTCCTCTATCGGGGAAGAAGGAAGGACAAATTTAGACATCAAATTCTGGGAAAAGCGAGCACGTGTTCAAGCGTTATAACGACAGCTACCGTATTTCGACCAGAATAATTCAAACTGATCACCGCCTATATTTTCAAAGGAGCGTCATGTTGCCATGGATACTGAGTGAACGGGCTAATAGAAGAACAGTTGATATCATGGTTAAGACCCATCAACTCTAATATCTGGAGTGGGGAGAGACGTGTCAACTGATTGGACCACGTGTAGCGACCTGTAATTAGAGCCAGAGAAGGTTATAAAAGGGCGTGTTGGAGCTCTTGGCTTCATTCTTCTTGATTCTGCATTCATTATTATTATTCTTCTGGATTCTTGATTCTTCGATCTTGTATATCACTGTAGGTCTGTGAACTTGTCTTATGGTTGTTGTACCATAGTGGACTAGTGTGATAGTTTATCACTTCTACATTAATTATTTCGTTACCACGACGTGGTACTTAGGAATTTCTGAATGAGGGGTGTATAGCCACTCTCATCAGGAAGTACGTACAGCTCGGCTACTAGACCGGTTTGTACCAGTCTAAGACAATAGGTAGTATTAAACTAGATAGAAATGAAACTTCAGGGCACATTTTCAGTAAAGTTGGAAGGATTATTAATTGTGTATCCTCTCCACATAACCCAAGGAGGTTTTTCTAACTATGACTTAGGGCTCATCTCCAATATATGGGATAGAGCATAATAGGGAGTGTTAGTGTTGAAGCCATCTTCCAATTAATGGTAGGTGCACTTAGCAAGGCAGGAATGGTACTTAGCTGCAGAGGAAGAGATCTCAAAGACGACCGGTGATGTTCCAGCTACAAGGATGGAAGCTTTCCAAGGACCAGCAGAACAAGAATACATGGTGAGCAAGCGAGTTAAAAATATTGCAAGTTTTCGCGAAGTAGAGTCATTCAACTTTTTGTTAAATTCATTTCCTATTTTAAATTCAGTTCTCGTTAAACCGTCGTCATTTATATTCAATATAATAAATAGTATTTTTCTAGTTCACTTTAATCAATCTGCCTTAATTAGCCTTTTGATTTCTAATTCTCCGGCTTAATGATTAGTGCACTATCACCCCACCCCTGTGATAAGAGTCCGTCCAAGCTTGATTATAAATTTTTATCTTTAAGTCATCAACTTAAAGATTGGCGCCCTTAGCTTGCATGGTTGCATTTCTCGTTCAATGATTGTTCTCCGAGAGGGGAAGTCACATGGTTAACCACGTTAAAAATAGCGGAGAACGTTGAAAAATAAATAATTTTAAAAACAGTTCATCACTGCGCTATAGGTTTTAACACAAGAATTTCCTACTTGGACTGCTACTCCACGTAAGTAGAGTAGTGAAATAATCTCGACCATTCTGGAAATGTTATTTTTGTTTTTCGTTTATTAATCACTTCATTTCAAGACGAATTCTGAGATCGCAAAATTTGCCACTTCTTCTCTAGAAGAATGTCGTGATAAAAGTAAATCCTTGCCCTCATCTCGAGGTGGTACAGCTCTTTTGAGGGACACCCCCAATGGAGATAACCTTCATGCACAATTTTTACCCCATACCAGCCCTCCTAACATTCATAAATTTCTGGCAATAACGGAAATCGACCCCGAAACCCCGAGGACGGCCTCTAACGGTGCTAACAGTTATGCTACGGAGGCAATGTCGTGATGCACCTCAGTAACTGTACAAGACACTTTCTGTCGAATCTTAGACCCAGATAATTATTAATATGCTGTTAGTAAGTTTCACGAAGAGAAGACCTTTCAATTTTAATTACTGTGTTGAAGGGGTTCCGCCTCTGTGGTGTAGTGGTTAGTGTGAATACGTGTCACCCCCGGAGGCCCGGGTTCGATTCCCGGCTCTGCCACGAAATTTGGAAAGTGGTACTAGGGCTGGAACGGGGTCGACTCAGCCTCGGGAGGTCAACTGAGCAGATGTGGGTTCGATTCCCACATCATCCATCCTGGAAGTGGTTTTTTGTGGTTTCCCACTTCTCCAGGCAAATGCCGGGATGGCACCTAACTTAAGGCCACGGCCGCTTCCTTCCCTCTTCCTTGTCTATCTCTTCCAATATCCCCCCCCCCACAAGGTCCCTGTTCAACGTAGCAGGTGAGCCCGCCTTGGCGAGGTACTGGCCATCCTCCCTAGTTGTATCCCCCGAACCAGTGTCTGAAGCTCCAGGACACTGCCCTTTAGCGGTAGAGGTGGGATCCCCTCGCTGATTCCGAGGGAAAAACTGGCCCTCGAGGGTAAAACAGATAAAGAAGAAGAAGAAGTGTTGATGGAGGTGTAAGCACCTTATGCGGAGCACTAAGTAACTAGGTGTTATACAAGGCACGATCTTCATTGGCATTATCACATTAACGAAGTTCTAAATAAAAATTAGAGATCTCTTCACCTGGTTATAAGGGTATTTGGAGATTACGGTAAGAATGTATAGCGGAGGCCGTACAAGTCACTGGTAAGATCGGAATTACAGTAAACTTTCAGTGTGTGAGACCCTCGCCAGAATTGCTTGGTTAGAGAATTCGAAAGGGTCCAAAGGCAAGAAGCACGATTTGTTCTTGGTTATTTCCGACAAAAGAATAGTGTTACGAACAGTTCGACTATGTGGTATGTTCCGAGCTGCCAGTGAGTGGTGAGATGGCGTTTAGTGATATTAGTATGAGAATAAGGTAAATGGAGATTTTAAAAGTAAGAAAGATAACCCCATGATGATGAAGTTAGAATCCAAGCGGGAAAATTGGAGGAATAAGAGTTAAGGACTGGAATAATTTACCGAGGGAGATGTTCGATATCATTCTAAGTTCTAGTCTTTTCTTGAAAATACAACTGATAAGGAATCTACAGTCCTACATGCAGATCAGTCGTGCCTCACTGACGGATTCATTTATGTATGTATTTATTTATATTGGTTATTTATTTATTTACCCTCCTGGATTGGTTTTTCCCTCGGACTAAGCGAGGGATCCCATCACTACCGCCTCAGGGGCAGTGTCCTGGAGCGTCAGACTTTGGGTCGGAGGATTACTACTGGGAAGGGGGACCAGTTCCTCGCTTAGGTGGTCTCACCTGCTATGCTGAACAAGGGCCTTGTGGGGGGGATCGGCAGATTGGAAGGGTTAGACAAGGAAGAGGGCAGGAAGCCACCGTGGCTTTAAGTTAAATACCCTCCCGGCATTTGGTTTAAGGAGAAATGAGGAACCACAGAAAACCACTTCGAGAATGACTGAGGTTGGAATCGAACCCCACTCTACTCAGTTGACCCCCCGAGGCTGAGTGAACTCCGTTCTAGCCTTCGTACCACTTTTCAAATTTCATGACAGACCCGATAACCGAACCCGGGCCTGCGGGGGTGGCAGCTAATCACACTAACCGCTACACCAATGAGGCGGACCTGATTGATTGATTGATTGATTGATTGATTGATTGATTGATTGATTGATTGATTGATTGATTGATTGATTGATTGATTGATTGATTGATTGATTGATTGATTGATTGATTGATTGATTGATATCTTTCAAAACTCCTAATATAATGCAAAATCATCATCAAAAAATATGCTGACGCACAGTCAGATTGAGATAAGATATATATGATATATGATATATGTGATATAGTGGCAGGAATAGAAAGTCCGACTCGTTGGTTGAATGGTCAGCGTACTTCCCTTCCGTTCAGAGGATCCCGAGTTTGATTCTCAGCCGGACCGGGTAAAGGATTTTAATCTCTTCTGATTAATTCTTCTCCCTAGCTGGCTGGGTATTTGTGCATGCCCCAGCACTCTCCTCTTCATATTCAGACAACACACCACACTACCAACCACCACAGAAACACGCAATAGTAATTACATCCCTCTACATATATTTGGTGTTAGGAAGGGCATCCGGCCGTAAAACGGGGCAAAATCTACATGTGCGATGCAGTTCGCACCCGCGATTCCACAGGTGTGGGAAAATCGGTAGCGGAAGAAGAATAAAAAGTGGTAGCAATAGGAGCAATGATGGCATTATCGCTATCACACCCCTGGTACAGATTATTATTATGATTTTTCTTTTTGCTATTTGCTATTTGCTTTACGTCACACCGACACAGATAGGTCTCACGGCAACGGCAGGATAGGAAAGGCCTAGGAATGGGAAGGAAGTGGCCGTGGCCTTAATTAAGGTACAGCCCCAGCATTTGCTTGGTGTGATAATGGGGAAACACGGAAAACCATCATCAGGGCTGCCGACAGTGGGATTCGAGCCCACTATCTCCCGGATGCAAGCTCACAGCTGCGTGCCCCTAACCTCACGGCCAATTCTCCCGGTATGATTATTATTATTATTATTATTATTATTATTATTATTATTATTATTATTATTATTATTATTATTATCGACTGCTTCCTGACGTAAGCACCCTACTGCAATATCTCTAGCATACTCCCCATATTTTTACTATTCGTATTATGCTTCTGTGCTCAGTATAAATGATGAGAGCCGACAATAAGCTACATTCCGCTTTTAAGACTTTCGAATTGGGGAGCACTCCACAACTGTGATCCCAGAGCTAACTGGTTCTCTCCGTACATACATCGCAGCGCTTTAAACTACAGTAGTTGGCTAATGGAAGCCAGTTCTTAGAGCAGACTGTAATTGAGTTTCTGCAAGTACGCGCATTCTCACTATGTCCTCCACATCACCGCTACGAAATCCCCCCAAGCCATATTGTATTAAATGTACAAGTGCATCCACGTTGTATCGTCGTATGCCAGACTTGACTCCCATTTTGCTGCTCGGCGAACCTCTCCGATACTGCGGTAAATAGAAACTGGGTGATTCATGAAATGTCTGTAATTCTAACGACCAGGTGCATTCCCCAAGTTGTACTCACTGATGATATTATGTACTATGTATTTTTCTGAAGCAGATTATTTGATATAATCTAGTGTTTCTTTTATAACTGTTAGGTTATTTGTAACAAGTAGCTTTAGGTTGTTTCGACACAGATAGGGCTTATGGCAACGATGGCACAGAAAAGACCTAGGAATGGGAAGGAAGCGACCATGACCTTAATTAAGGTACAGCCCCAGCATTTGCCTGGTGTGAAAATGGGAAACAATGGAAAACCATCTTCAGGGCTGCCGACAGTGTGGTTCGGACCCACTAACTCACGAATACAAGCTCACAGCTGCGCGACCCTAACCGCACAGCCAGCTAGCTCTTGTACTATTAGGTTCTTCAGTCTGACGAAGTCTGAAGATCCTAACAATTATAAATTAACTGAATCGAAAATATGGTGTGACACCGTGGTTATCGGTTCAAGTCCCGGCGATGGAAGATATGTTCACCGTCAGAATGTTGACCGGCAGGGTAGGAGAGGAGGTGGTGGTACACAATTTTTAATCACTAGATTGCGTTCCAAAAGCCTGGGTTCAATTCTAGATCTCCCTACAGTGTCCATATTAAGTTTGGGACTATGTTGATGGTGATTCGACCGTCGAATGGGGACATTAACTCCACGGACGATATTTTGAAATTCGTGTGCGTGGATACTGACGCAAGTGGCAAATGATCCAGCGTTTGTATCTCAGATTTTATTTTCGGACGAAGCACGATTCCATAATAATAACTCTGTGAATCGTCATAATACGACCTACTGGAGTGTTGAATTACCCACTGGGTAAGGCAGGCAGCATTGCAGGCACGATGGGGAGTAAATATATGGTGTGGTATACTGGGTGATCACCTAATTGGACCATATTTCTCTGAGGATCATTTGACAGGAGCACGGCACCTATAGTTTCTTCAAGACCAACTACCATTGCTGCTAGAAGATGTGCCTGTGGGTGAGCGTAATATAACGTGGTATCAACACGGCGGATCTCCCCCTCACATGTCAGCAGATGTTTGCAACTACCTGAATGTTACACATCCCGGTCGATGGATAGGAAGGGGAGGACCTTTCATCTGGCCTCCTAAATTGCCTGATTTGACGCCACTGGACTTCTTCCTACGGGACGATTTGAAGGATGTAGTGTACGCTCAGCAGCCGGAAAATCCTGAAAGCCTTAGAAATCTTATTACGGAAGCCTGTGAATCCGTAACACCTACAATGCTACAAAAAGCCCGAGTGGCAGTTCAACGGCGTGCTGAAACGTGCATTACTGCAGAAGGCCATCTATTCGAACTCTTACTGCGCTAACAGTCTGTTGTTCAGTCAAGAAGATTCAAACCCACAATCATTCTATGCTCGTCCAGCTCTGCTTACAAACCATCCACCTAAGCAGCCATAACGGCCAAGAACAGTGCCAAAATAAATAAATAAATAAATAAATAAATAAATAAATAAATAAATAAATAAATAAATAAATAAATAAATACGTCCGCCTCTGTGGTATAGTGGTTAGTGTAATTAGCTGCCATCCCCGGAGGCCCGGGTTCGATTCCTGGCTCTGCCACGAAATTTGAAAAGTGGTATGAGGACTGGAACGGGGTCCATTCAGCCTCGGGAGGTCAACTGAGTAGAGGTGGGTTCGATTCCCACCTCAGCCATCCTAGAAGTGGTTTTGCGTGGTTTCCCGCTCCTCCTCCAGGTAAATGCCGGGATGGTACCGAACTTAAGGCCACGGCCGCTTCCTCCCCTCTTCCTTGCCTATCCCTTCCTATATTGCCATCCCCCCGCAAGGCCCCTGTTCAGCATAGCAGGTGAGGTCGCCTGGGCGAGGTACTGGTCATCCTCCCCAGTTGTATCCCGACCCAGAGTCTGACGCTCCATGACACTACCCTTGAGGCGGTAGAGGTGGGATCCCTCGCTGAGTCCGAGGGGAAAACCAACCCTGGGCGGTAAACAGATTAAGAAGAAGAATAAATAAATAAATAAATAAATAAATTATATAACCCAGGACGTGAGGGCATTCGAATATATTGGCTCTGTGGATGATTCTCGAAGTACAAAATGAGAATAAAATTTACAGGCTCAAGTGGGATTCGAACCCACCTACCAAACTCAGTTGTATTAACAGCACCGCAATTAACCTATGACACCACGGCGACTCCAGCGCGTAGGTTTTCAGAAAGTGTACTAGATCGACTACTTCTTCCGCTTCACAAATGCACACACGTTTCCTATCAGTATACCATCGCTTTTAGCGTCCGACTCGCTGGCTGAATGGTCAGCGTACTGGTCTTCGGTTCAGTGGGTCCCGGGTTCGATTCCGGGTCGTGGATTTTAACTTTAATTGGTTAGTTCCAATGACTCGGGGGCTGGGTGTGTGTGGCGTATTCAACATTAGAAAGCATCCTAGGTAGGGCCCTCATCTTCACAGGCATGCAGGTCGCCTAATAGGCCATCTACTAGAAAAAGACGTGCACCGGGCTTCTCCGGAGGCCATACGCTATTATTATCGCTTTTAGCGTTCATTTCATACCCTACTAAAAGATAATTGGCACGTACTTTTTACATAACCGTATGACAGTTTGATCCATTGTGTAACTGCTTGTCGTATACGGTACATTTCTTTCTTTTTTTTTTTTTTTTTTTTTTTTTTGCTAGGGGCTTTACGTCGCACCGACACAGATAGGTCTTATGGCGACGATGGGATAGGAAAGGCCTAGGAGTTGAAATGAAGCGGCCGTGGCCTTAATTAAGGTACAGCCCCAGCATTTGCCTGGTGTGAAAATGGGAAACCACGGAAAACCATCTTCAGGGCTGCCGATAGTGGGATTCGAACCTACTATCTCCCGGATGCAAGCTCACAGCCGCGCGCCTCTACGCGCACGGCCACCTCGCCCGGTGGTACATGTTTTTGCAGAGATAATGGTGCAGTGAGTGATTAAAGGCGATTGTTGCTTGATGGACTGCAAAGGAGAATAGACCATAACGACACCAGTGATGTTCGGTGGGATGCCTTACAGCACAAAACGTCAGGCGCGGCTGACTCAACCGGTATTTATAATTTTTTTCTAAACTACGAAGCCTACTAGGCCTGACCTAGTTTAGACACTTCTTTTCTCGTCTATCTCGTCTAATACCATCTGAACATTGCACATTGTGATACACACTCATTTCCATATACATCGTTCATTCGGCGGTAAGTATTGCATTTGTTAACACTATCTGCCATCACAAACTGAATAACCGACGCTGGGCAATTCTGGACAAATTCAAGGCACAAAAAAAAAAATACCTAGACATGTTGATTCCTCACGTACAAACAGTACAATAACACTGTACGACGATACCAGATACCAGCCATACATGGACGCATGCGCAAAGTTCTCTTTCTTCGAGTAACGAAACTTGTACTGACTCTCAATTTCATTTGGGGAACACGTATTCCGGGTTTTTCACCCGCCCCTTGTGATGTAGTTTTATGAAAACAGTCTCATTTACTACAGTTATGAAATACATCAGTCCCTCTCCCTAAACCGGGGTAATATAACGAGATGAATGGATATGGTCTAGAATATAGCAGGAATCGTGATCGCAGCTATTAATTCATTACAGGTACCCCCAATTAAACCTGTAAAACGAGCACAGATACGAAGGATACGTACCTTACATCAGGAGGTGCATAAACAGACCAGGAAAGGATTTTATATAGGCTTGGAAATGGCCGCTGCATATCAAGCCTCGCAATAGCTCACTGGGGGTGGTCGCAAATGAAGTAGTGTACAACGGATAGCGCTTGTGATACAGGCGCTGTGCCGGATATGCATTCAATCTAGCTTCTCCATAGATAAGTAACATATCCCCGTACTCGTCACCGGAATACATAATCACGAGGCAGTGAATAAGCTTCGTGTTGTGCTGTATTGTATTGTTGTGTGTTGCTTCGAAGTAGGGGAGTACTTAAAACTACATACCTACATACTCCAGCATTTTGTTATCATTCTAATGGAGCACACTTCATCCTCCTGTGTCCAGCGAAGCTTGGAACACCTATGACGTAGCTAACTGCTTGCCTGTGCCCCAGCCACAGATCATCACCTGCTCATTTTCATTCAACCCAGCTCCTATTCAGAGCCAAATAAACAAACCAGTCTGTGGAAACTTTTAAGTATGAAGCCTTGCCACATCCCAGGCAATTGGCGGTATAAAAGAAAAATTATCGTGTGTGGTTTGAACCTCCGTACCATCGAGTACTGTCCACTATCGCAGATCAGACCGCACTCCTGCCATGTGAGCTATTGTGAGGCTTGCATTATAGGGCAGTTCCCAACCTATACAATACTTGTTCCTGCCCTGTGTGTGAACCTCTTGTTGTAACCGCATTGAAGTGAATCATAGTGACATCTCCAGAGACTGGACGAAGTTCATATCCAGCTACCAACGCATGTTTTGATCGTTCAAATGGGACACAATTTACTGCACCTCTGTGCTACGAAGCTAGGAACACGTACGACGTAGGTTACTGGTTTTCTGCGTCCTAGTCATAGACCATCACCTCCTCGTCCTCCTCCAACCCAGCTCCATACACTGTGCCACGATACCAACGGCCCTTTTTAGAGCCAATTAAACAAATCAATCTGTGGAAACTATTAAGCATGCAACCTTGCCACATCCCAGGCAATTGGCTGGTAAAAAATATTTCGTGATTCGAACGTCGGTTAGCTCGAGCACTGTACACTGTTACTTCTCCAACTGCGCCCCAGCCAAGTGAGCTATTGCGAGGCTGACAGACAACAGGTCTGTGTGTGCACCTTGCGTTGTGAGGTTCGTGTTGTTCGTATGTGTGCTTGTTTTATGGGTTCATTCTGGGCATTCATAATGAATTAATAGCGGCGTTCACGATCTCTGCCGTCTTCTAGCCCGTACCACACCCCTGTTTAGGAAGAGGGACCGATGTATTTCAGAACTGTAGTAACTGCGGCGGGTTGCATATAACTAGACCACAACGGGCAGGTGGATCGGCCGGTATTTTACATAAAGTTAAATTTGCAATTTGTTGGTTATTTTAAGTAAATCATACGTTTAGATAATTTCATAAATATATTCAAATGGCATTAAGAAACATCAACAAACTCTATGAATAAGAACATTAAATATCGACAGATTTTACCTGGAAGAACTCAGAAACTCTTAGCCAAGTTATCGAAGATAAGCTGACACAAGTAGCAGCAGGCGAGAGACTGAAATTCCCGTGCTAAGAGCAAATCTGGAGTTTTAAAGTGTGACAACTTGTCAAAACTGTAATCTCTCAGAGATGGCCTCAAGATATAACTCAACAACTCTAACCACTTTCACGGATGGTCATTGGGGAATGCACGTTCTCCGAGAATTCGATTATAAAATCTCAAGACTATTTTGCCCACACATACTTTCCTTGACTAAACTCTGTGGAGACATCCTTGCCAATAATGTACCGTACATAACAGCACAAGCGTCTGAGAAGTTTGCCGATATTGTAACTATTCGGATCAGCTGGCCCCTGTCAAACGAATAACCTTTCAGCCTAATGCTTGAAACTTGACTTATGTGAATAGATTGTGCTTTTATTTCTATGTTATTTTTATTCTTGTAACAAGAACGTACTCATCAACGAAGTAATTGTGCTGTTGTTTCAGGACACGCGTGGTCACTTACAACTTGTAAGCTACCTCTCTTGGAGAATAAATAAAATAAGTCTGAATTGCCCAACATTCTGCGACATTATTAGCAATTTACGCCCAAACCGGGATACGAGTTGCGGTACGCAAGCTCGAAGGGTGCACGTCTAATTGCTTGTACCGAGCAGAACAAGGCGCATTACCGCGTAACCTTGGAAATGCGCTCTCACTTGGAGCGAGAAAGAAGAAAGAGGGGACGCTACGCGTAGAGGAGTATTTGGTCAGAAAGTGGGATGGATCAACAAGGCGTGTTAACCTCAAAAAATAAAAAATCCTTACCGATTTACCCGCACATTCATTTGTGCCAACCCACCGTATTTAACTAATAATAATGTTTTTATATAGCATATGAATATTTACGAGTAAGGACTAATTTGACCCGGCGTATTTTATTCAAATTGATGGTGTATGAAAACGCAATACTTTAAGAATGGATCGGTAATGACGCACGTCATACAGCAATGCGTAGATTGAGGCTAAATAGGTTAATCGGAAGCTGGAAAGTTCGAACCCCAGCCTCGCGTTGACAACTCCGAACACGATTTTCCGTTATCTCCGATTTAACATAAGAGAATTACGAATTACGAGCTTGGTCACCACCTTCACATTTCTAACCCTTTCCTGCCCATTGTCACCGAGAAAAGGTGTAGAAATTAATGTGAAGTTAAATTATTATCTAAAAGAAGGATATTTTGAAAGCTCATTTCACTGTTGCTCGTTTCACATACATCGTACAGTAGTTTGTGAAAAGCAGACGCCTTACGTCTTACAGGGCCTGAGTTTTTTATTGCCGGCCAGATTAGGGTGTTTTGCCTTACCTGAGGGCTGGTGCGAGTCCACTCGGCCTACATGAGAACGAGTGAGGAGCTATTTGACGGTGGGGTGGCGGCTCCGGTCTAGAAAGCCAAGATTAAGTTTTTTTGTATTTGCTTTACGTCGCACCGACACAGATAGCTCTTATAGCGACGATGGAACAGGAACGGCCTAGGAATGGGAAGGAAGTGGCCGTGACCTTAATTGAGGTACAGCCCCGGCATTTGCCTGGTGTGAAAATGGGAAACCACGGAAAACCATCTTCCGGGCTGCCGACAGTGGGATTCGAACCCACTATCGCCCGGGTGCGATCTCACAGCTGCGTGCCCCTAACCGCACGGCCAACTCGCCCGGTAGAAAGCCAGGAATAACGTCCGAGAGTATCCGTAGCACTGATCATGTGTCACCTCGTAATACGCAGGCCTTCGGGCTGAGCAGCGATCACTTTATAGACCAAAGCCCGTCAGAGCTCTAGCGTCATGGGGTTTGTATCAAGTTGGGCATTGCAGTACAGGGTAACCCAGAAGTTCGTTAACATTTGACGAGGCAATACTTCACGGAATATTGGTGGTAGAGATGTAATAATTAACACACATGATTGGCATGACATGGGGTTTAATTTAATTGACACCAAAAGAAAGTACACAGTATGACCAACAGATGGCGCTTCATACGATACACAAGCAATAATTAGCATAGCATCGAGGTTTAGCGGAGACGACGTTCTTTATAACATAATCGTAGGTATGCTGAGAAATTATCGTCGGATGTTGTCTTTTAGCATCCCCAATGAGGTCGGACGATTGCGGTAGACTTTAGACGCCAGGTAACTCCACAACCAAAACTCACACGGATTGACGTCGGGGGACCCGAGAGGCCAAGCATGTGACATGCCGCGGTTGCAGGCGCATCTGACGTCCTCTCTCACGACAGCTCCGTTTATACCGTACATGCGGCATCACCCACGTGTTGCTGCCCAGCGCCATCTGTCGTTGGTGTGAATAAAACCCCATGTTATATCAAGCATGTGTGGCGATTTGTACCTGACGTGTTGATGTCCAGGGATATCTGTTGGTCATTTTGTGTACTTTATTTTGGTGTCGATAAAATCCCATGTCATGCCAATCATGTGTGTCAATATTATTACCTCTCTACCTCCAATATTCCGTGAAATATTGCCTCGTCAAATGTTAACGAACTAACATCACATGTTAGGGGAATCCCCGTTTGAGACTGTTAGAGCAATATGTTAATAACATTGAAGTCCATGTGTCGGTGTGACATAAAGCAACTTGTCATTGAGGAATTAAAGGTTCCTAATCATCATAGTGTGCATTCCAAAATATGAACAGCTTATTCATGATTATAACGGCAAATTATTATTGAAGCGAATTTGTTAATCATTACAAAGCTAGACAAATCACTGCGACGTCGTACCTTCTCTGACATTTTGGGCTTCTTCGATTCCCTTTAATTAATTATTTTTACTTGTTTTCTTTTGCGATATGCGTGGCCACTATTTAAACATTGGAACATTTCAAAAAGTTTCGCAGAATTTTCAATTTCACAAATTTTCACACACGTACTCAAGTTTCCTCACAAATGTTATTAACAATGTCAATAGTGTTGGCGTAGACAAAACGAACGAAACGTCGCAGTCCAGAGTTGTAATAATTTTGCCACAAAATGGCGGATGCGCGTACACCCTCGCACTGTGGAAAGTACTTCTGTAAACTCTTTGGACCTTCCTTGTTTCAGTTGAGTTTTATATTTTTGCTTGATTTTATAGTTTATAAATTGCATACACCTTTTAAGGACACGTGGACGTTTACCGAGGGACCCAGTACTGAAACGAAACGATAGACGTTCTCCACGTAAAAATCTTGTTATAACTGTATTGTTTGTAGACGTTTACAGTGTAAACTAAAACTGTCGAAATATCCATCCTTAGCTCTTCAGTCAATAAAGTTACCAACATATTTTATACAAAATTACGCAATATGTTAATTGTTTTAAGTAAATCACATGTTGGAAAATAACAACACGTTCTTCATTGGAATACGGTTGCTAGAATTGTTCTTTCCTTTTTCTAATTTAGCGAATAGTTTATTGGAGGAACGAACTTGTAGTAGAGTGGGATGTTTGTGAGATAGGTCGTAGCTTAATTTGCCCCTAAGTTTATACAACCCGTCGTGTCACGCTTCTGGCAATATGCATGCGTAATGGTGTAAGAACATTCTAAGTTCATCCTTGCACTTCAGATTTAGGTAATATGCATGCGTAAGTAGTATGAAAACACTCTGTGTACAAGAAGCGAACGTTTACACTCTGGGAAATATTATAATGTCTGTCGGTAAAGTCCTAAGTGGGCCGATGACCTTTGATGTTCGGCCCCTTAAAACAACAAGCAGCAAAGTCCTAAGTCGTTCATCATTTAATACTACCTAAGTTACAAAGATCGCTTTATCATGAGAATATTTACTGTTTCTTCAATAACAGACCGAATGTACAGATTGCTTGTTTTGGTAATGTCTTTTCAATTATACTTACAAAGAAGAAGCCGCATTTATAGATGCTATAGGTCACATGTTTACATCTTTAAGTAAAGACATTTTATAGCAAGCTCAGTTTTCATTAAATAGTGACATTTCCTTGCTTTTACACTGAATTAAGTTAAGTGCTCGGCAGGCAAATATAATAAACGATAGGAAATTAGGTTTATTAAAAATGTTTAATTCACTGATTTACTCAACTGGTATACACATTCTGTTTTTAAATATGGTTGTTAGAATGGTTTAGCCATATGATAGCACTGCCTTTCCAATCCTACTTGCGAAGATGGAGCTCATATGTACAAGACATTATAATATACTTCATATTAAGGGCACGGTCGCTATCTTCCATCCGCAGGCATATCCTAGCAAGAAAATAAAGGAAAGAAAAGAAAAGAAAAGAAAACAAAAGAAAAGAAAAGAAAAGAAAAGAAAAGAAAAGAAAAGAAAAGAAAAAAGAGAAAGAAATGGACAAACCCCTTGGAGTATTAATTGTCACAGTTAAGTCGTTGCTCTCCTCCTTATTATTCTCCTTGTTCTTCATGGTCTTTTTCCCGTTTTATTGAAGTTGACCCATGATGTGGATTTGACCCAGGTTTACGGCCGGATGCCCTTCCTGTTGTCAAGCCAATGTGGAGGGTGCATCCACTATTGCGTATTTCTGTGGTGGCTTGTAGTGTAGTGTGTTGTGCGTAAAAGAAGAGAAGTGTAATAAGATAAACACAAACACACCGACCCCGAGTCAAAGGAATTACTCATACGCAGTTGTAATCCCCTGCTTAGCCAAAGGACAGTGCTCTGACCATTCAGCTAAATAAGAGGACAATTACAATTTCATTAATTTGGTTCAAATTCAATCTCTCACTTCTTTGATGCATATTCGAAAGTCGGACTATTCTGAACCTGACGCTATCATCCAGATACTGAAATGTAACATGAGTCAAATAAAATAAACGGTAGAAAATTACTTTCTAGAAACGTTTCCTTTACCAATTTATTTACTCGGTGCACGTTCTTCTTTGGAATAATATATCCTGGACTGAGTGGCTCAGACGGTTGAGGCACTGGCCTTCTGACCCCAACTTGGCAGGTTCGATCCTGGCTCAGTCCGGTGGTATTTGAAGATGCTCAAATATATCAGCCTCGTATTGGTAAATTTACTGGCACGTAAAAGAACTCCTGTTGGGCAACATTTCGACACCTCGGTGTCTCCTAAAACCTTCAAAAGCAGTCAGTGGGATGTAAAGCAATGACATTATTATCTCTGGAATATGGATGTTAGAATTGTTTAACAAATAGATAGCACTGTCTTTCCAATTCTGCTTAAAGTTAGAGCTCGTTATCTTCGAGACATCGTTAAAAATGTCTTCTGCCGCATTAATAGATGCTGTAGGGCACATGGTTACGTCTTTAAGTAAATAAGATTTTATAGCGAGCTTAGTTTTCATTAAATGGTGACATTTCCTTGCTTTCACTCTAAATTAAGTTAACTGTACGCCACTTAACGCTATTAAATGCTTTTGTTCGGGAGGAAACAACTTTCTCTGTTTGGTAGTAATTTGATAATGAGGCAGAGGGAAGAGAATGAGTAGTGGAATATGGCAATAATAAACCACGTATCACATGGAGAAAACAGCAAAATCAAGAGAGACGATTATCATGACTAACAGGCAGAGGCATCAAAATATTGCAGTAACACGATTGATAACAAAAAAAAAAAAAAAAAGGAACTCTGCGCCTTTTTGTCTACTTCTTCTTAATCTGTTTACCCCCCAGGTTCGGTTTTCCCTCGCACTCAGCGAGGGATTCCACCTCTACCACCTCAAGGGCAGTGTCATGGAGTTTCAGACTCTGGGTCGGGGGATAAAACTGGGGAGAATGACCAGTACCTCGCCCGGGTTGCCTCGCCTGCTATGCGGAACAGGAGCCTTGGTAGGGGATGGGAAGAGTGGAAGGGATAGACGAGGAAGAGGGAAGGAAGCGGCCGTGGCTTTAAGTTAGGTATCATCCCGGCATTTGTCTGGAGAAGAAGTGGCAAACCACGGAAGAGCACTTCGAGAATGGCTGAGGTGGGAATCGAACCCACCTCTACTCAGTTGACCTCCCGAGGCTGAGTGGACCCCGTTCCAGCCCTCGTACCACTTTTCAAATTTCGTGGCAGAGCCGGAAATCGAACCCGGGCCTCCGGGAGTGGCAGCTGATCACACTCACCACTACACCAGAGAGGCACACGCCTTTTTATCACTTTTCTTTAGATTTCGTCATAATTGCATGCCTTTAAAACCAGTTCCATTATTGGAAATTAATAATATAAACAATCGGCTCAATGGCTACATGAGTACCGTCCGAGAGATCCGGGGTTCGATTCCCGGGCGCGTCAGGTATTTTAACCTTCGTTGATTAATTCCGACTGCTCGGGAGCTGGGTGTTTGTGTGCTGTCTTCAGCATTAGAAATCATCATTGGTAGAGCTCTATCCTCACATACCCGCAGGTAGCCTGCCTAATTATATGTTGTCAACTCGAATGACATGCACCAGATCTCTTCGGAAGCCACACGCCATTATTATTAATGCTATAAATTATATATTCAGCAAAACACGAGCAATTCCGAAGAATGCATAATATTTTAACGCAGGATTAGTACTTCAGTAGCTTCCGAATAGTAGCTAACCCGGTGAAAGGTGGTGTAGTGCTTAGTGTGATTAGCTGCCATCCTGAAGGCCCGAGTTCGATTCCCGGCTCTGCCACGAAATTTGGAAAGTGGAACGAGGACTGGAATGGGGTCAACTGAGAAGATGTTGGTGTTCGATTTCCCCCTACCCCTCCCCTCATCAGCCATCATCAGGCAAATACCGGGATGGTACCAAGCTTAAGATCACGGTTGCTTCTTTCCCTCTTCCTAGTCTATCCGTTCCAATCTTCCCATCCCTCCACAAGGCCCCTGTTCATCATGACAGGTGAAGCCGCCTGAGCGAGTTACTGGTACTTCTTTCCAGTTTTATCCTCGACCCAAAGTCTCACGCTCCAGGACACTGCCCTTGAGGTGGTAGAAGTGGGATCCCTCCCTGAGTCCGAGGGAAAAGCCAATCCTGGAGGGTGAATTGATTAAGACGGAAAGACAGAAATAAAGAAAGAAAGAAAGAAAGAAAGAAAGAAAGAAAGAGAAAACGTAAATAAAACAGGATTTTTAAAATCAAAATAACTTCTGGACAACACGTCAGATGACGCCTTCCAATGCCTTATTGTAAAGAGAAAGATGCAATGTACCCTGGAAGAAGAGTCCGATAGCGATATGACGTATACGAGTGATGCAATATGACCGTCACCTTGAGTTAGTGAATCGCCAAACTACCTGGCTAACAGTTAGTGTAGTTCTGTACTCCGGCGTCATAGCATGTCATGTAAAATGTCAGACGATTCATATAAGTGAGTTTCATATATATGCGGTGATACGGAAGTCCAGTAACGAAGAGTTGAAAAAAATATGGTGCTAAGAAGTGCGAAAAATTATCTCGCAAATCTGTGGACAATAAATGGCGAAAACGCATTCAAGAGGATAGAGCTGCTTGTCAGAATTCCAACATGTTCGAGATCACGTCTGAGGCGAGTTCCGTGCTACTGGAGCTCCAGCCGAGCACATCTACTGCCCCAGTGGTTCAAAGATTTCAAACCCGTGCTTACTACGCGTACGAAGATACTAGGAGAACAGCTAGTAAATGCTATTTCTTCAATAAATAATGTTATAAAATACAATTTTTGTTATAAATATAAAAATTAATTTCACATTTTAATTGTATTTTTACAGTAGTTCGCCTCTGTGGTGCAGTGGTTAGTGTGATCCGCTGCCAGCCCCAGAGGCCTGAATTCGATTCCTCGCTCTTTCACGATATTTGAAAAGTTGTACGAGGGCTGGAACGGTGTCCACTCAGCCTCCGGAGGTCAACTGAGTAGAGGCGGGTTCTATTCCCTCCTTAGCCATCCTGGAAGTGGTTTCCCGTGGCTTCCCCCCTTGTCCTCCAGGCAAATATGGGGATGGCACCTAACTTCAGGCGACGGTCGTTTCCTTCCCTCTTCCTTGTCTATCCCCTCCAATCTTCCCATCCCTCCACAAGGCTCCTGTTGATCATGACAGGTGAAGCTGCCTGAGCGAGGTACTGGTCCATCTCCCCAGTTTTATCCTCGACCCATAGTCTCACGCTCCAGGACACTGCCCTAGAGGAGGTAGAGGTGGGATCCCTCGCTGAGTCCGAGGGACAAACCAACCCTAGAGAGTAAACGGATTAAGAAAGTAAAGAAAGAAATATATTTTTGCTATAAATAGAAAAACCCAAGAATGTTCTTAACCCTGACTCCCTTACTCCTGCCGAAGAAGAAATCAAACAGAACGTCTCTGAACTGAAATCCATCAAAGACGGCATCATTGCAGAAATTGTGGAAACGTGCAGATAAAGAGTCGATTGACAGTATCCATAGGACCATAACTGACGTTTGGACGACGGAAACACTACCAAGGGATTGGACTTCAGCTATCATCTACCCGCTGTACAAGAAAGGAGACAATTTAGACCCTAAAACTATAGAGGAATCTCTCTACTATCAGTGACTTACTATCAGGCACAATTATACTTCTGCATAGAAGAGTACCAAGCTGGATTTAGTAAGTCAAGGTCATGCTCACAGCAGATTCTGAATCTCAAAACTATCTGTACCTACAAAAACCTCAGCGTCTCAGCCTATGTAGCAATTTTCTTTGACTTCCAGAAACCCTACGACTCGGTAGACAGGCAGTCCCTCTTTGAGACGATAACTGAAGAACCGAGCTCGATAGCTGCAGTCGCTTAAGTGCGGCCAGTATCCAGTAATCGGGAGATAGTGGGTTCGAGTCCCACTGTCGGCAGCCTTGAAAATGGTTTTCCGTGGTTTCCCATTTTCACACCAGGCAAATGCCGGGGCTGTACCATAATTAAGGCCACGGCCGCTTCCTTCCAACTCCTAGGCGTTTCTTATCCTATCGTCGCCATAAGACCTATCTGTGTCAGTGCGACGTAAAGCAAATAGAAAAAAAAGATAACTGAAGAGGAACTAAATAAGAAGACTTTGAACCTTGTGAAGGCTACTCTAACGAACACCATGCCCAATGCCAAATTCAGAGGGATACTATCAAAAAGCTTCCAGATCAAAACTGGTGTTCGACGAGGAGATGGCTCGTCCCCCATCCTGTTTAACTGTCTGCTGGAGAAGGTCATTCGGGAATGGACGAATACACTAGCTGACAACTCTGGATAAAAAATCAGCTGCAAAAAAGACAAGTTAACAGTCACTTGCTTAGCCTTCGCAGATGACCTCACATTCTTAGCTTCAAATATGTAAGAAGCAACATACCTGCTGTCCTCCCTCGAACACATAGCAGCTAAAGTAGGGCTGAAGATCGCTGTCAATAAAACTGAGTTTCTGGCCAACATCAGAAAAGCACCCAAATTCATTTATTTGGGGGACAAAATAATACGAAAGGCCAATTCATGCAAATATCTTGGAGAATGGATAACCCCAAATATCAATGAGGACCTTGTAATGAAGAGTAGAGGCACCAAGTTAGAAAGAACTTATCTTATTTGTAACAAATGCAAGTCTAAATCCCTCTCCTTGAATCTTAAACTTAGACACTACAATACCGCAGTAAGACCATCTATAGTCTATACTGTACGCCTCAGAATGCCTAAATATGACCCGGAAAAGACAACTCAGAAATCTGGAAATGAAAGAGCGAATGGTCCTCAGAAGGATTATGGGTCCCATTAAAGAAGGATATGGGTACAGAATCAGGCACAACAAGGAACTGTACAGAAAAATAGCATTACAACAGCTATGAGGAAGAGAAGACTAATGTTCTGTGGTCACAGCCAAAGACTCATTTCAAGGATCTTCAACACTGTATCTAGAGGGAAAGCAACAAATGCCAAATGGAAGAATTTAGTTCGGAAAGACTTAGAATACATAAACATTTATCACACTGACAGTTACAACCGAGATAAGTTCTGAAAGTTAAACGGGACATCTGATCCTCTCCAGTCACTAACAGCTAAATCGCTGGGTCCAGAAGTAGGAGTGAAATGGTCTCAAGAAAGGAAAGACATCCATAGCGCTAGAATGAAGGAATTCTGGGCTAAGAAGAAGAAAAAGGCTCACCACGGTTAAGAACCACGTGGTCCATTGTATGTAGGCCTAGACGAAGGAGAATAAGAAGAGAAAGAAGAAATAAATGCTATATTTTCACATTTTAATTTGAAATGCTTCCTTGAATTTAAGACTGCCTCCCGACAAAGCTTACTATATCCGACACAAAAGTAATAGCATGCAAAAAACAATATGTCACGTAGAATAAAATCAATAATGGATATAAATGAAAAAGTGAAGGATGAAACAGTAAAAAAGAATTATAATAGATACATGGCATTTGCAATATTATACGGAAGAGATAAATTATGAAGTTTAGAAATGATTTCATAATACATATGTATGCAGCCTTTTAAGTGCTTTTAGAGAAATATCCTTTATAATGTTTATCCGAAGGCCTGTTTTTCCACAGATATTGATGAAAACTTTTGCAGTGGTCTCCCTCGCTCCAGTTCTAGCTTTTGAGGTACGCGGCGGTGAGTGACTCGCTGTAAAGGTGGGTGCGAAGGCTGGTGCATTTCTTGTGCTTGAGACATGTTAGCAAGTATTTTCTCCTAATTATCAGACTTCTGTATTGTATTCCTGCACATCTTGGAAACACAAGACTTCCAGGTGTAAATACTTCCCTTACCCTTTCTTAGTTACCATTTGCTTGGCCGTGAAAGATATTTAGCAAAATTTGACCATATATAAGAAAAATGTATAATATTTTATCTTGTCACTTGTGGACTTTTATCAACAAAACAATAAAGAATACATGCATAATTAAAAAAGTGTAAATGATTTAAACCTTCTTCTAAATGCTATGTATTGACTTAATTTCTTCTTGAAAGTTGAAATAATGACTGATCATTCCGAATCAGTAAACAATGCAAAAGACTGCAAAATAAAAACGTGCTATTATCGTTTGTTATATCGCAGAACGCATTTATACACAATTGAGTGACGTTCTAATACTAAGGATAAAAAATGACATTTCAACAACATGCTCCCCTTTTATATCTTTGTCATATTGCAGTGTCTAGCGACCATGGAACGTCAACATCCGTCAAAATCTACATGTCGAACTTTGGCACAAGTATAGAAGGCCCTACTTCCTTCTGCAACGCCGTCATATGAAAGCACAAAATCGAATAACGACCGCGGGGATTCTCACCTGATAAAATATGATTGCGAAACTACAGTACTTTACCTTTCCTTTGTTGACTGTAGATAAAAGTTAGTGTTAGTATTAGTTCCTGTCGTCAATTTACTGTATGTTCTGGACGGTGTTTTTTCTACACCCTGTATATTTAAAATGTGAAATTAGACGAAATTTGATCAACCCTTTAAAGAAGTTGCAGAGTAAGGAGGTAATCATCCGATTACATTTATTTTCTTTACAGCTTGTTTTACGTCGCACCGACACAGATGTGTTACGGCGACGATGGGACAGGAAAGGTCTAGGAGTACAATAATAATAATAATAATAATAATAATAATAATAATAATAATGGCGCTTTATGTCCCACTAACTACTTTTACGGTTTTCAGAGACGCCAAGGTGCCGGAATTTAGTCCCGCACGAATTCTTTGACGTGCCACTAAATCTACCGACACGAGGTTGATGTATTTGAACACCTTCAAATACCACCGGACTGAACCAGGATCGAACCTGCCAAGTTCGGGTCAGAAGGCCAGCGCCTCAACCGTCTGAGTCACTCAGCCCGGCGCTAAGAGTAGGAAGAAAGCGACCGTGGTCTTAGTTGAGCTACAGTCCCAACATTTGCTTGGTGTGAAAATGGGAAACTACGGAAAACCATCTTCAGGGTCACCAACGGTGGGGTTTGAACCCACTGTCTCTCGAATCTGATTCGTATAGTTTATTGAAAAATGAATTGCATCATCGTCATCAGAAAATAGCACCGAGCGGGTTGGCTGCACGGTTCAGATTATGTAACAGTGAGTGTGAATCTGAGAGACGGTGGGCTCGAAACTTAACATCGGGTCGGCAGACCTGACGATTATTTTGTATTTTCATAGTAGAGCATTTTCACTCCAGGGAAATACTGGGGCAGTATGTTAATTAAGGCCTCGGCTACAAACTTCCAAATCCTAGCCATTTCCGATCCTTCCGTCGCCGAGAATATTTCATGTGTTAGTGCGACGTTACCCACTAGCAAAACAAAATGGTTAAAGACGACAGTCAGTCCCTACACAATCCCATCCTATCGTCACTGTACTGTATTAGTGCAACGTTAGAGGGTACAATCCTTGAAGAAAACAAAAGGAAAATGTACAGCTATTCCCTTATAGATTGAACGTCACATTTCATACTGAATTCCAGCAATGAAATTGAATATAGTACTAGATACTTGCATCTAACCGTGAAGAGGAGGTTGGCTAATGTGATGTGAAGTTTGCAATTTCATTAGAGCTCACATTAAGGATCGTGTTACAGACATCGCTATTTATTTGTCACTCGTTCATTATAGGAAACAAAAACAGAACATGAAGTAACTGTGACTTAATGCAGACTTGTACTGCGTCTATTATCTTCTTGACTTTAATGATTTATAAAATTTATGGGGCAAGTTTCGCATGACAAAACTATACCTAATATTACAATTCACAGTGAGTATGGCCTCTCGTTGTTTCAGTAATAATAATAATAATAATAATAATAATAATAATAATAATAATAATAATAATAATAATAATAATAATAATAATAATTGTTTTACGTCCCACTAACTACTCTTTTACGGTTTTCGGAGACGCCGAGGTGCCGGAATTTTGTCCCGCAGGAGTTCTTTTACGTGCCAGTAAATCTACCGACACGAGGCTGACGTATTTGAGCGCCTTCAAATACCACCGGACTGAGCCAGGATCGAACCTGCCAAGTTGGGGTCAGAAGGCCAGCGCCTCAACCGTCTGAGCCACTCAGCCCGGCTCTCGTTGTTTCAAGACAGACTCCAGTTCTTATTTATATTTCATCAACAAGTTATTGAATAACCTGTTGTGGAATGTCTTTCAATATGTTGCTACAATTCGCCTAGATTCATTAGGTTTATCATGAGAGACTCGAAAAAATAATTCAGTCACACACGTGATTTCGTTAAGCAATATATAATCTGTATTCTTTCTTTTTCATGATTTCCTTCTTGCCGATCTGAGTGACTCAGCTGTTTGAGGTGCTGGCCTTCTGACCCCAACTTGGCAGGTTCCATCCTGGCTCAGTCCGGTGGTATTTGAAGGTGCTCAAATACACCAGCCTCATATCGGTATGCCGGGGTTGTACCTTAATTAAGGCCACGGCTACCTTCCAATTACTGGGCCTTTCCTATCTCATCGTCGGCGTAAGACATATCTGTGTCGGTCGACGTAAAGCAAATAGTAAAAAAAAAAATCATGTCGGTATATTTAATGGCACGTAAAAGAACTACTACGGGACTAAATTCCGGCACCTCTGCGTGTCCGAAAACTGTAAAAGTAGTTAGTGGAACGTAAAGCAAATAACATTAATTATTAATTCATTAATAACATTAAGGGAAATTCGATTAATTTCCAAGTTCTTTGAAAACGTTTAAACAACTGATAGGGAATCTGCCACCTGAGCTATAGCCCTAAATGCAGATTATTGATGGTGGATGATCCTGGATTAGCGTGGAAGTTTGACGTTGAAGAAAATCTTACTGTGATAGCACATCGGACCACTTAAACCAGGCTGAGTATCTCAGACTGTAGAGCGCTGGCCTTATGAGGTCAAGGTGGTGGGTTTCTTTGTTAGTTGTTTTACGTCGCACCGATACAGATAGGTCTTATGGCGACGATGGGACAGGGAAGGGCTAGGAGTGGGAAGGAAGCGGCCGTGGCCTTAATTAAGGTACAGCTCCAGCATTTGCCTGGTGTGAAAATGGGAAACCACGGAAAACCATTTTCAGGGCTGCCGACAGTGGGGTTCGAACCCACTATCTTCCGAATACTGGACACTGGCCGCACTTAAACTCGATAACTGCAGTCACTTAACTGCACAAGGCCGTTTCCTTCCACTTCCTAGACCTTTCCTATCCCATCTTCGCCATACGACATATTGTGTCGGTGCGACATTAAGCAAAATAGCAAAAAAATAAAATGTTTCGGTAGTGGTGAAGATATAAACAGCGGTACCCTTTACCATCCAGTCAGGTTCCTTGGATGAATAGTCAGCGACCTGGATTTCGGTTCAGAGGATCCGAGGTTCGATTGACGTCAGGGCGGAGGACTTTAGCCACGTTTGTGTTCATCCTAATACACGTATTCATTTCAGCACATCACATCATATTACGTCCGGCTCCATGGCTAAATAGTTAGCATGCTGGCCTTTGGTCACAGGGGTCCTGGGTTGGATTTCCGGCAGGGTCGGGAAATTTAACCACAGTTGGTTAATTTCGCTGGCACGTTGGATGGGTGTATGTGACGTCTTCATCATCATTTTATCCTCATCACGACGCGCAGGTCGCCTACGGGAATCAAATGAAAAGACCTGCATTGGGCGAGCCGAACTTGTCCTCGGACACTCCCGACACAAATCCCGTACGCCATTTCATTTACATCATATTACCAACTACAATATAGAAGCGCCGGACTGAGTGACTATGACAACATACCTGACCGCTTAAACCAGGCTGAGTAGCTCAGACTTTAGAGTAATGGCCTTCTGAGCTCAACTTGGCAAGTTCTATCCAGGCTGAGTCCTGTGGTATTTGAAAGTGTTCAGAATCGTCAGCCTCGTGTCGGTGGATTTACGGGGTCGTAAAGGAACTCCTGAGGGACTAAATTTCGGCCTCTCAGTGTCTGGAAAGCAGTGATTGCCAATAACATTATTATTACAACATAGTCACGCCAATACATCCCCCCACATAGGTTTGGAGACAGAAGAGGCATCCGGCCGTACAACTCAGCTCAGTCCACACAACGCTGACCCCAGATAATTGGAATAAGGCCAGGAAGAAGGTAATAATAATAATAATAATAATAATAATAATAATACTATTTGTTTTACGTCCCACTAACTACTTTTTCGGTCTTCGGAGACACCGAGGTGCCGGAATTTAGTCCCGCAGGAGTTGTTTTACGTGCCAGTAAATCTACCGACACGAGGCTGACGTATTTGAGCATCTTCAAATACCACCGGATTGAGCCAGGATCGAACCTGCCAAGTTGGAGTCAGAAGGCCAGCACTTCAACCGTCTGAGCCACTCAGCCCGGCCCAGGAAGAAGGAGACAGTCTTTAAGTTCTACTCCTCCTATGGCTTTCATGGCTTTTAACAGAGATGCTTCGCCTTTCTCGGAAAGCAGATATTCTAACTGACAAAATAATTTGATCATACCGTGGTGAGTTGAATAGCATCTAAAAAGTCATGCAAACAGTAAGCGTAATGAAGCATTCTAGAAATCGCATACCATTATGCCAATAGGGAAGTAAAATATTGCGTCAAATACAAATAATAAAAATACAGTTTATCATCTTTCTTCCTCCCATGTGCTATTTTTTTTTCAGTGAGAGACTATTTTTATCATTGAAAACTACAGACTGGTATTCCTCTCTCCACTGAATCTGTTTACAAGTACTTGATAATTGTGTCAATGCCACACGTGCAGACAATCCAGCACACGCTTATGTACAGTCCTTGTGGACAGTTGGGATGTAGCGTTGGCTATGATGTGTGATATAGAAGCTGCTCTCTCCCCATAAATCCGCGTTAGATACATAACGAGATAGCCACCCCTATCTGGCGTCCGGCTCCATGGCTAAATGGTTGGCGTGCTGGCCTTTGGTCACAGGGGTCCCGGGTTCGATTCCCGGCAGGGTCGGGAATTTTAACTATGATTGGTTAATTTCTCCGGCACGGGGGCTGGGTGTATATGTCGTCTTCATCGTCGCCTACGGGCGTCAAATGAAAAGACCTGCATCTGGCGAGCCGAACTTGTCCTCGGGCACTCCCGACACTAAAAGCCATACGCAATTTTATTTCACCCCTGTTTGGTGATTTCTTGCAGTTGTGATACAGTATGTAGTAACAGTGATAACTTTTTGTATAACAGTCTTCCGGTACTCTATGCCCGCCTGGTGGCGATGGCATGGTGGTTGAGGCGTCAAGTCTATATGGTCTGTCATCTTGGTTGGCCGGTTCGAGTTCCATTGTTCGAAAAAAATATTCACCATCACACTGTTGGTCGGCAGGGTAGGAGAGGTGGAGGTGCCCAAAGCCTGTATTCAATTCCAACCCTCTCAGCATTATCCATATGGAGTGAGAGCATATGACGCTGTTGATGTTTCGTCCGTCGAATGGAGACGTTAAGCCTTGAACAGATCCCTGTAGTGCCATTGGACAGGAGTAGGCTATGTGCCGACACCGAGTTTTACCTTTTCCTTTCCACTATTATTAAATCACGCCGTTCATTTCATCTCTTGGACTGATCAGGTTGACGTCATGAAGGGCATCCGGTTGTAAAAACTCGCTATGAACATTCATCTCGATTCATACCCGATCCCGTAGAGAAACGGGACAGGGATTGGACACACACACACACACACACACACACACACACACACACACACACACACACACACTTCCAGTACTCTGGACTAATAAAAACGTACGCACACGAAGGCACAGTATTCCAACTTTTCTTCAGGTATCTTATGTGTACCATAGCTTTTATCGGGAGTGGGTGTATTTCAGCTTCTTTCCGTTCTCAGCTTGGGGTCGGCACCTCATGTTGCTGGATACCAAATCTGACACCAAGGTGTTGGAATTCAGTCCCGTTGGAGATTTTACTTGCCTCTAAATCTACCGACACGAGGTTGACGTAATTAAGCGCCTTCAATATCACCGGACTGGAGGTATGTATAATCTCTTTCTGGTATTTCACTTCAAAAGTCCCTTCATGCATTGGCCGGAATGCGATCCACGGCCGCCTTGACTAGAAGTCGGTGACCATGCCGTTCAGCTATCACTCAAGTATGGCGCAAAAGGTTTTTTATATTGAGACGGTATCCGCCAGTTTGTTATAAGATCTTGGAGAGGAGCGAGAAGGGTCGGCTACTCCCTGGGAACCACTGACGTTACTACCCAGATGTGATTACCGCACAGCCAAGCAATCAGGAACGAGCCAGGCGCGAAAGACTACCCCCTCTCTGATATCCCTCTGTCATCTCATTGAAGGTGCGAGAATGATCTGGAAAGTGGACCCAGATCATTCCGAATCGAGAGGAATCTAGGGATTTCTCCTTTCATGTAGTATCTCGAGGGACCGGGCTCCCTATTTAAGACAGACCGAACGAGCTCAAAATTGTTCCGTGTTCTGAGTCAGAGTAGGGGGTCACTTGAGTTGTGCGCGCAATGCGTGTTCTGGCCGTCACTGAGGAGTTGAGTCTCGTGTCAAGGTGTTGTGAAGTGAATGCTCGCGCAGCGTGGGAGAGTTCAACAAAGGATCGGCATGGAGCACTAAGCGAAGATTCTTGTGAGTGTACGGAGAGTGTACGACGTATAGAATTGTGAGATTGGATTGTGCGCAAGCTGTGAATTAAGTGGCTGTAATAGTGTACAGCTAGTATAACTGTGGAACTGTCTTAGAGTAAAGGTGACAGTAACAAAACATTATGTAATTTGTACTGTGTCATTGTGTTAGTTGGTAAGTGGTGAAGTGAACAACCAGTGTGACTGAGGCAGCTAGAGTAGAGAGAGCGCCGGCTGGTGTACTGCGTATCTGTGTAGTGCGTACGAATTAAAGTAACTAGTCGTGGAATTTTTACGCTACCAGTTCGCCCCCTGCACGTTACAATATGTTCTGCGGCACACATATAAATCATATAGATATTCGGTTTCGTTAAAATAAGGAATGGAATGGTTTGGCAAGGAAAGGTAGCATCTGCGGTCTTATTAAGCTACACTCGCCTAATGTGGTGAAAATAGGTAACCATGGAAAACGAAATACAGGGGTACCAATATTAGGGTTCAAGCCTATCATGTACTGAATGTATGATTTGAGTTGTACAACACGTATAGCATAGTAATCCCGCTTGGAGTCCGGCTCCTTGGCTAAATGGTTAGCCTACTAGCCTTTGGTCCAAGGGGTCCTGGGTTCGATTCCCCGCCAGGTGGGAAATATTAATCTTCATTGGTTTATTCCGATGACTCGTGGCTGCGTGTGTCTGCCGTCTTCAGCTTTACGATTCTTCATGGGTACGATCCCAACCTCATAGACGCGCAGGTCGCCTATATGGCGTCACTTCAAGAGATCTGTACCAGGCTTCTCCGGAGGTCACACACCATTATTATTATTATTATCATCTCGCTTGGTGGCACAAAATGTGATCGTATGGCAAATAAAATTTATTCTAACCAATTACTCTACGACACTTTAGGTTTGACTCTCTGCTCGTCTAGGCGGGCAGGTGAGGTCAATTGAGAATCTGTCTGATTTCAGCGACTCGGATCGGTCACAAAATCAAGCAGTAGAGCTCAGAAAAACCATCACAACGACCAGTTCTGCGAGACATATGGTTGGACAGTAGCCGACTTGAAGGTTCCTCAATATGAAGCTTGAACCATGGTTTTAGGATGAGTTTCCTCATAGTATTGGAAAAATATGGGAACACGGAAAATAGTCTAATAGGTATTTACATCTCACCATTTTTATTTAATACGTCAAAACGTTCTTGTGCAAATACTGAGGACAAGGCCACGTGTTATTCTGTCTGTAACAAAGAAAGTACATCAACCGTAAGACTTGACAACTTCGATATGGATTTTACAAAATAGCTTAAGATATTCAGACGAATTCCCCCCTTCCACTTATTTGCAATTCAAGTAGGTTGTAGGAAAACAAAGTCCATTCCTGCATACCAAATATGAACGTCAGCCACATCGATTGACGAACTGCCAGTGCATCACTCGACGTAGGAAATTGTTTACTGTTATATTGGATTTACATATATTATATTGTAACTGTGTTCCCTTATAGTAAATATCCTCAGTTATAAATTCTAACGTGTTGAATTAATGGTGGCCGCTTCCTGTCCCACTTGAGGCAGTCTCAAGAATGTGATTTTGATGTAGACATCAAAAGTAGAAACAGAATCAGCATTGCAAGAAGACTGTTCCTGAATTTAAAACATATTTTGTATACCGTGACTTTGATACGAAACTCGTTGGCGAGTCATAAAGTGTTACTTGTTACTGGTGCCGCTTTACGGTGTCAAAGGATGGACACTGAAAACTTCATCGATGAACCGACTGCAGCTCTTTGAAGTGTGTATAAATTTCAGAATTTAAATATCTCACGAATACATGAACAGGGAGGTACACCATTGTGCCAGCAAGTCTTAACCCTCGCACAACACAGTCAAGCAGCCTATTTTGGTCACATCTTCATAAATTACAAAAGTAGTGTGTTCTTCTTCTTCTTCATTACCTGTTTACGCTCCAGGGTACTTTACCCTCGGACACTGCGAGGGATCCCACCTCCACCACTCAAGGGCAGTGTCCTGGAGCTTCAGACTCTGGGTCGGGGATACAATTGGGGAGGATGACCAGTACCTCGCCCAGGCGGCCTCACCCGCTTTGCTGAACAGGGGCCTTGCGGGGGGATGGGAATATTGGAAGGGACAGACAAGGAAGAAGGAAGGAAGCGGCCGTGGCCTTAAGTTAGGTACCATCCCGGCATTTGTCTGGAGTAGAAGTGGTAAACCAAGGAAAACCACACCAGGATGGTTGAGGTGGAAATCGAACCCTCGGTTGAGTGGACCCCGTTCCAGGCCTCGTACCACTTTTCAAATTTCGTGGCAGAGTGGGGAATCGAACCCGGGCCTCCGGGGGTGGCAGCTAATCACACTAACCAAAAGGAGTGTGTTACGACTCATAATAGAACGTAATGACTCCTCTACACACGTAGGGTGTTCAGACATCCTTTTTTCCGGACATGTTCTCCTTTTAAGACCGTCGTCCGGGGTCCAGGTTGATTATTTTAAAAAACGAAGTTTCCTCCTTTTTATTTAGCGAATCTGTTCATTTTGTGGAATCTGTTTTACTACTTCGTTTTTACAAGTATTCTTCATTACGCGATGGCATCATCAATATCGTATCGATATATAGAAATGGGATTAATGGATATACGAAGCAAAAGCAAAAAGCAAAGCAAAGTCATCTCTGACAGGGCAATAAAGGCCCTTGGAGGGGTGGAAAGTAAAGGCTTTCACTATTCGTAACCTCTGCACTTGATGGGGTAGAGTAGTTAGCTCTATGCCCGGCCGCCTTTGCCCCAGGAATCAACCTGGTACTCATTTTTGGTGTAGACTGAGTGAACCTCAGGGCCATACGCATCTCCGAAAGTGGAAATCTCGTGTCTTAAATTTCACGATTTCCTGACGGGGATTCGAACCCACGTCCTTCCGGGCGAACCGAGCACGCCTCTACCGCCTCGGCCAGGCAGCCCCTCTCGATTATTCTATGCATGCCTTGTACTGTGATTATAAACGCTAATTACCACTCTTTACACTGTATGCTTCTCACTCAGCAATACCCTGAACAGAAGTCCGGCTCCATGGCTAAATGGTTAGCGTTTTGGCCTTTGTTCACAGGGGTCTCGGGTTCGATTCCCGGCAGAGTCGGGAATTTTAACCATCATTGGTTAATTCGGCTGGGACGGCGATTGGGTGTATGTGTCGTCTTTATCATCATTTCATCCTCATCACGACGCGTAGGTCGCCTACGGGGGTCAAATCAAAAGACCTTTACCTGACAAACCAAACATGTCCTCGGACACTCCCGGCACTACGCCATTTCATTATTTTTTTCCTGTCAGAACACTGCTATGTTAACGTGCGACATCTGACAACGTGACAAGCGGCGATCTGGATTTGAAGAAAGCCTGTTTTAAATGGATGGCGCGGAAAGTAATATTGATTATGGTGATATTAAAAAATATAGATTCTACATTTGGCTTTCAAATTTATGATGTGACATCTTTTGATTAGTTTTGCAATTTCAAACAATCCCTGAATAAGAGTAGTAATGACATAAATGTAACAAGTTACCTTGTAGTCAGAAATGGGCAAGATTGATTGTGGTTCAGAGTTATTAAAACTTGCAGAATACTTCTTTCCTATTCGAGGGCACACTGCAGATGTAGAAAGAGTATTTCGATTGATCTTAGTACATTGGACTGATAATAGGAACAGTTTCAAAGTGGAATTTATAAAAATAATTATAATGGTTCAATATAATCTAATGGAATATTATATTTTCAGACTCTGAGTCGGTGATACAACTGGGGAGGATGACCAGTACCCCACCCAGGCTGCCTCACCTGCTACGCTGAACAGGGGCCTTGGTAGAGGATGGGAACATTGCAAGGGATAGACAAGGAAGGGGGAATGAAGCGGCCGTGGCCTTAAGTTAGGTACAATCCCGGCATTTGCCTGGAGGAGAAGTGGAAAACCACGGAAAACCCCTTCCAGGATGGCTGAGGTGGGAATCGAACCTATCTCTACTCAGTTGAACACCCGAGGCTGAGTGGACCCCGTTCCAGTCCTCTTACCACTTTTCAAATTTCGTGGCAGAGCCGGAAATCGAACCCGAACCTCCGAGGGTGGCAGCTAATCACACTAACTACTACACCACAGAGGCGGACAAAATAGGTTTATACAGCATGAAATTATGTTTGTGTTCTCAAGATCTCATTTTCGATAACATTTTTATTTTAAAAATAGAAGTATCCGATTATTTCTACAGTACATACGAACGGCCATTCAACGTGCATATCGAGTAACTGCTCCGAGCCACTTAGCTATTTTTCAGCAATTCGGTTAAATTATTATTGCTATAAAATATGGGAAATATTAGTTGATAACAGAGCCACGTTTCAGTGAAATATGTCTAGTCCAACCTGAACAGTTTCCTCGTTAGTCGGCTTGATAGCGCTGCTAATTAGATATTTGCCTCCTGTAATTGGGCGAATTGATTGCATAGCTGTGATCGTGCATTCGGGAGATTTCGGGTTTGAACAGCGCTGTTGGCAGCTCTTTTGATGATTTTCCGTGGTTTTCCGTCTTCCTGTCAGGCAAATGCTGAAGCTGTACCTTAATTAAAGCCGTGGTCGATTCCTTTCCAGTCTTATTCCATCGTCACCGTAAGACCTAAAGCCAACCAACTTGTGGTTTCAAGATTAAATTCTGACGTAGTCGATCAATACTTCTGACAGTTTAAATGCAAGGTATAGGTCTATATCATACCAAATTTACTAATACAATTCCTTCGTGGTATTCACAATTTTAATTAGGAGGTTGAGCAGTGGTGACTTCTATACTTACGTCCATAAAGTGTGTTGAACAGAACCAGCACTTACCTGTAAAAGAGGAAGGAAAGAATTAGTAAGCTGACAATATCGTGTAAACAAAATTACTTGCTGTTGGCATATTTAATTACACTACTAATATTAATACCGAATGAATTAAGTCCAGAGCAGTCACGATTACCGAGCGACCACCTGATTTGGATCTCGTAGCTGTCTGCTTGCATTCGGGAGATAGTAGGTTCGAACCCCACTGTTGGCTGCCCTGAAGATGGTTTCCCGTGGTTTCCCATTTTCATAGGAGGCAAATTCAAGAGCTGTACCTTAATTAAGGCCACGGTCTCTTCCTTACCACTCCCAGCCCTTTCCTACCCCATCGTCGCTTTAAGACCTATCTGTGTCGATGCGACGTAAAGCAGATTGTAAAATAGAAGAAGAAGAAGAAGAAGAAGAAGAAGAAGAAGGAGAAGCAGTCGATATTCACACCATATTTATCTGAATAATAATAATCATGATGATGATCATGGTGGCTCATGACCTTAATGTTTCAAGTCCCTACATTAAACGACATCGAGAATGAAGTTTTTGGAAATTCGGATTTTTGAAATAAAAATGTGTCTATAGTTTCGAATTTCCTGCAAAACTGAATGTCCAGTAGCTATGACCACGATGTCAATCAAGTACAACCGCAGTTTCCTTCCTCGTTATAAGGTGCTGGGTTTATAAAAGAAAGGATGACAAGGGGGATACAGAATATCGATTCTTTTCTTTGACGTTCAAAACTTAATACTGTAGGGGCTGTAAGATAATAATAGTCGATTGTGGCAGGTCAAATGGGAAAGATGAATACAAAGAACGCGACACAGGTCATTAACAGCAATGCTAGACTCCGTTTCCTGTTACCACACTGAATTAGTATAGGTTTCTGATAATGATGGGGTAGGGAAGGTCAGGCCTAAGAAGATAACGGCGAACAACTCTCTTCAGAGCTGGTGACAATAGTTCTCATTACCAAGTTGTCTTATTTAGACGCTCTAAAAGTCTACCTTACTGCCACAAAATCATTTAAAATTGGAAGAAATGTTGATGAGTTAATTAGTATTGGCTGTCTCGTACCGAAAACAATACGGCTGAGGTTGTCGTTACGCTACCCCCGCAGAACCCTAGTATCTGTAGGTAATCTGGCTAGGCAGCTGTCATCTTTACAGACGAAGGCTCTAACGGGCTGTTAAAGCATGGACGGTGGGGGTTTCAATCGACCACAATATTCTATCATTCGAATGCATCAATTTCTCAATGCAAGCTTACCGTTTCACAAATCGTACCGCGTAGCCAACACGCTCGGTGCTCGATTCAGAGTGAGCCGCATGATCGCCACACCATATAAACGTGTCTCAACTTGTGGGTCCGCGGAGGATAAGCATTCCACTATCGACATCTGCGAATACAGGGCGTGGTAACAGATAAATGAAACAATAGTTCCTCCATCGTAAGTTCAGGAGCGTGATATTCCACTCCCGTGTGTTCTGTGCTTCACGTCTGTGATCTCCAGACATCTACCTCTTCTTTGCGTGCAACACCCGCATGAGAAATGTTTCTTCCCTATCCTGTAAAGTCTACGGCATTTGCCTATGGTGCAGAGTTCAAAAGCAGATGCGATATCTGAGGACGATTGCTCTCCTGCGGGCTACTTCTCGCAAGGCACAGAGAAATACTTCACGACCATAGTATTTTCATACGTAGGTCTATTTTATCCTGAAGAAAAGTATCTTAACCTTATTCTTGTATTTGGCATAGTGGATTGCACCCCCGTGTGATGCAGCTCTTTGTCCCGCCACTAAACGAAATTATATAATTGGGGCTTGTATTTTAAGACCTAAAACTCCGGAAATATCCCCATGTATGCATATATATATATATATATATATATATATATATATATATATATATATATTATTGATTTAATGTTTTTAAATCTGTGTATTAGATAGATACAAATTATCCGGAAATACGCCTGCACTTATGTCTTAAAAATTGGTACACTAGGCCTAAATGTTAATAGTAACTGAAAAAAGGCAAAAACGATTAAATAATTATGAGCAAATATATGCTTCCACATTTGTTAATAAAATCTGAATGTTAATAGTAAAATATACATTTATATGACCAATAAAAACCGGTTCATTGTGTTCACAAGAGATAAAAATTCGTTTAATTTAACTTAAGGGGGATGTACCGGAAGGTACACCTCAACGTCGCGCATTCAAAATTAGCGCCTAAATGAACTCCTCCATTCGTAAAACAGTGAAGCTGAAACTACACCAACTTGGAACTTTAATCAGAAGATGTCACCACTAAAGTATTGAGTCATTTTGTTATTGTGAAGTTTCCTAAACTAAGTGAATTTCTCCTTGTTTTGTTTGCCATTCATCAAGAAGTTTGGACATTTCTCCACAGATGACACTACCAAAAAACTATGATCATACACCCTGGTGCAAAGTGAAAGAACTTATAATTTAAAGAAGTTTTGTATTTCTAGATTGTTGTAACTGATTGATGTTCATTTATTTTTGGGTTGGCAATATTCCTTTTCCTTTCCGCCAGTTTTGAATCTGGCCAATGAAAATTTTCTGTAATTAATTTTCAACCTATCACAGGCTTCTTGTTCAATTTTGAGTGTTACTTTTGAACTAAACCAATAAAATTGAGACGGTGTGGCTAGTTTAGTCTTGAATAATCTCGAACCTTCCCTGAGGGTATATAAACTGCGGCTTTTCACGTTTCTTGGCCAATTGGTCCACCTCTATCTGAGTGTGTGTGTTAAGCAGGAGGCGGACGACCTCTTTCGTCCGCAGCTAGAACATCTACAAGGTAATGACCACATAACTTTAGTCTTCCTTGCTACCTCCGCAGTTTAATCCGAGGGAAAGGTCCGAATCGTTAACTATGTGACCTACTTTTCTACAATGTAAACCATCTTTCGGCTAATGTAAAAACTTCATAAACCCTTTAATTATAAATCGGGGATAGAGAATGAATTACCCTCTCGAGCTCCCCTTCATCTTGGTTTGAGATGACTACGTTTTATAACTGTTTTTCATTCTGTAATGTGGTATAAAGTAATTTCTATACGAGTCACCTCAGTAGTTTGGTAATAGCCCTTGTTTCATCGGCCTAGAGCCCTGTAGGTCTTAATTTTTCATTATCTTGGAGCGCTGTGTACGCCTCCGTTCCTTTAGTGCTTGGGCCAGTTATTTAACCTGTTCTGTTTTCGTGAAGGCCCCGTAGGCTGGGAATTAAATACTCCTGCATAAAGTTATTTTCAAATTGTAGGTTGTGCCTTGAGAGGCTTGTTAGCTCTTTTTCAAAGTTTCGTAATTGTAAAGAGTGCCTCTGGAAGGCCAGATATTGTATTTAGGGAGCAAGTGCTCTGTGAATTAGGGGTTTTCTTCCCTTGAATAAATTTGTGATCTTTTGTAAATTTGAGCTGGGAGCTCAAGAATTGTGAAGCGAGGGGCTTGAAGCCCAGAACCTGTAGGATTCACTAATTTTGTATTTTCCTGGACTTGTTTCAAGATTGTCATTGTACCTGATATATTATTGTGTTCACTCAGTGAAAGATTGTTAAGTTTCAAGTGATAAAAGAAAAATATTACCTTTTAAAATTTTAATTCAATTCTTGATATTGTAGATAGACCCATTCACCCCGGCACCTTCTTTAACCTCTTTCTGATCCACGGGTAACCCCCCGTAACAGGGGATATAACATATCAAGAGTCAAAAATTCAAAGTTTTGAAAAAAATATTTTGTGTATTAATGGCGTATTCTTTACATTGTGTGAAAATGTCACACGTGTAGCTCAAAGGGAAGTACTTTAAAAAATACCTTATATTAGTTGGTACATTAATAGGACCAAGCCATTAGCAACTTTACTGGGTGTTAGAATTGATCTGTGGCTAAAAATTCATTATTTTTAAAATTAAGTTTTCTGAATCAATGAAGGTTTCTTTAGAAAAAAAGTGCAAATCCACAACCTGCTTCCAGTTATTCAACCGGGTCAGTAATGGCGAGGATAGGAATTGTGCCGGCTGCCGACGCCTGTCGCACTCCTCTGTGGCAATCATTCATGAATGATAGATGAAAATAATATTGGAGATTGTTGTTGCAATGAAAGATGGCATGAAAAACCGGAGTACCCGGAGAAAAACCTATCGCGCCTCCGCTTTGTCGAGCATCAATCTGACATGCAATAACCGGGATTTGAACCACGGAACCCAGCGGCGAGAGGCCGACGATCTGCCACCTGAGTCACGGATATTTTTAAGTTTTCTTTAAATCGTGTAACAATTTCAACCTTGTATGAATATGAGTAATTTATTGAATTTTACAGGCTTGTCTCCCAAATACATCTTCGCAATACCAATTTAAAACAGTAAGAACAACTACAACCAACGACACTGAACAATTATAAATAGAATTAAAATCACACAAACTAAATCTACTAAGCGGCCTCTTACATGGGCAGTAAACCAGGCCACATGTAAGGGCCACCCCTACAACCTTGTAATATCCCTATAATCCTAAAATTAATTTGGTGGCCCCCTGTAGGGCAGAAAACCAGTCCACATGTAAGGCGCCCTCTCCCCCCTACAACTATTGTCCGGCCGTACCGTCCTTCCCTGGTGAGAAAAGGAGCCGTTCTCCCAGGGATGACAGCCCGGCCCTGCCCCCATAGGGCCCAAAATGAAGAACCCAACATACCCAGGAAGCTGACAATGCTAATTTCTCACCGTTCCTTTCGCGACAGGCCGCATGAGGGCGAAAATCCAGTTCCTCGTGTACCCCACCTCACTTTCTCCTTTCTCGACACATGTCTCGGTCAGTCTATCACAGACTCTCTACATACATTTGGGATAGGTACGTTCTATCCCGTCCTCTTTCGGTTATGTCCTGCCCTCCACCCTCCCAATTCTCCCTACAACCTCGTACCATATAAAAACCAAACCAAACCCCATGGCACTACAGCCCTTGAAGGGCCTTGGCCTACCAAGCGACCGCTGCTCAATCCGAAGACCTGAAGGTTACGAGGGGTCGTGTGGTCAGCACGACGAATCCTCTCGGCCGTTATTCTTGGCTTTCTAGACCGGGGCCGCCATCTCACCGTCAGATAGCTCCTCAATTCTAATCACGTAGGCTGAGTGAACCTCGAACCAGCCCTCAGGTTCAGGTAAAAATCCCTGACCTGGCCGGGAATCGAACCCGGTGCCTCCGGGTAAGAGGCAGGCACGCTACCCCCACACCACGGGGCCCCTCTTACCATATATCCTTACTAATTTATATATACATTCAACCTCTCACTACTACAGGAAATTCTAGCATTCCGTCACTATCTTTCGTCTAGACTTAGCCCCCAGGGTCGTGTGGATCCACACTAATATAATTGGTTACATACGACCCTCAACGAGGCCAACGTACCTGTCTACTCCAGCCTGGCTGAGTCAGCTAGCCAGCTATTACTTCCAAACTATAAGCACATTGTGCCTGACCTACTCTTACGTCAGCTGACTCAGCCATAGCTGTTCAACTGTTGCTGAGTGCGTGCCCTCATTACCTTAACTTCTCAACTTGCTGTCTCCACATACCTTAATACACTGTTCTACTTACCGAATAACCACTTCAGAGTCCATTTTTTTTTATTAGAATCACGTCTACACTGAGTCCACACCACCGAAAGTTTGCTTTTAGAACACGTTGTAAATTTCAATACTTATTTCTTTTAAATTTTTTTACATAATATTCTGACCGCACATAAATAATTATTCAAATCCCCTTTCCTTTCCCACTCAAAAATCACCCACCTTAAGATTTTTGTTCCTCCCCTCGCTCTAATCTCTCATTTACTATTACTCAAATGTTCATCTCTTAGCTGCTGTGTTTCTTTACATCTACCAATTGAGTATAGGTCGTCACTCATATTCCCACATGATATACATAGGGACTTGTCCTTCCCCTTAATCCACCCCTTAATCTTATATAAATCCATACGCCACCACAGTAAGCCTCCTCTCTTCAATCTATCTACTTTCCAAACATTCAACACTGCCATCTCTCATTAGTACTACTATTCCTCCCGGAGATCTATCCTTATTCTGCTCCTTTCTTTTTGCTTTATGCCTAACCACAAACCTCCCCCTTCCCCTATGTTATTTCCTTCCCTAGTTCAAGCCACGTCTCTAAGAGTGCCACGATATCAAAGCTTCCACTACTTCTTTAACCTTTTTATTACCTAATTTGCCTAACAGTTCCTCAATATTGACAAACCCTATTTGTACAACTTTCCCTCCCCCCTTCCACATTTCCTCCTTTGTTTTTGCTTCTCGTTACCCTAGCCCTCTCGCCCTCTAATTCCACTCCTTTTCTTGACATATATTGTCGCTCTCTTCCCTCTCTTTCCTTCGTACCTTTATTCCTTTTACCCCACAAGTCTTTTTAGACTCGAACTTCTCCTCTTCCTTTCGACTCGCCCCTCTCACCTCCACCTTTTTAGTTCACTTGTCCACTGCAATTCACTTGAAGTTTCTTGAGACTCACCCTCTACCATCATCTCCAGACTACTCGTTTCCATTCCCGCATTGCGCTGACCATCTTTCCTCGGTTGAGGTCCTCTCTTGCATCAGCTGGTTCCACCACTCGCTCTGTTTCCTTCCTTTCATCTTGCCTAGTTGCCAAGTCCTCCTCCCTCTTGTAGTTCTCGTCCATTGCTTTCTTCCATTTGACACCACTAGCTGTTGTCCCCTTACATGGGCCTTTAACCCTTGGTGTCTGGCCCTCCCTAGACGCCTCTTCAATATTTTTAGAATCTCACTCGCTTCTCTGCCCAAATCTCCCTTTACCCGAAATGTTGTCCTTGTAAATTGCTCACGTTTCTTATTACTATGTCGGCCATTACGGACGATAGTAGCTTCAATCTGATCGGTCTACGCCCTTTCACTCTACCCACCCTTCCGCATCATCTATGTCCACTTCACTAAATTATTTTTTCATCTTGTTCTGGATGACCTCGACCACTTTGTAAATTATCTCCACTTGGTTTTCTTCACCTTCTTCCTTCATCCTTCCCTGGTTGCTGACTTCTGCTTCTTTCTTCTGTTTGAGCACTGCCTCTTCTAGGTTTTGTACTTTCTCTCATAGCAACCCTATTTCTTACTCGTTGTTACCCGCTTTGGTCATAGTTTCTTCAGTTCTTTCTTGTAACCGTTTTCCTATATTCCCTATCTCCTTCGATTATTCTTTCATCGTTTCCTTTATCTGGTGCCAAGGATACGTTTCTTTTATTACCTCCCTCACTACCTCCCTAATCACTTCCAAGTCATCCCAGTTGAATTTGTCACTGGTATTCGAGCCGGGGAATAAATCCAACCCCCACCCCCACCCCAATAACCAGAGGCACAGCTATCACCGCTGCCACGGTCACTACCTCTCCCATCTTTCTCAGCTCTTTCTTCCTCTCCAATTCTTCCTTAGCCACCACTGCCACCTCCCAATCGCGGCCCGATATTGTTCTACTCCCACCATACTTCACGGCACGCACCACACAGCACGTCTTCACTCCCTACTTGCTAAAGATAGACTTAATTTTGACCTTGTACTTTTTAAAATTTCCTTGTATTTCCTTGTATTTGTTACTGCAGTAATAGGACTATTCCACTGGAAAATTTAAGCGCAGTTTTCTATGCTTTCAATTTTTCACTTCATAGACACAATTTCCTCTAAAATTACAAGTGCTAATAATTCGAAACTTTTAGTGATTGTCGAAAGAAGAGGACGGAATGGACATGTTTCTTTCATCATTTGACTTCCGTCAAGATTTTGTCTTATATCTTTTTCAATTTTGTGAACGTCAATTGAACTAAATTTGGCACTATAAGTAAATTAGTCGAGGAGTTTTGTTTAATAGCATGTTTTGTTATATGGTTATATGGCATTAGCCTTCGAATATTATACTAATTTTTTACCTTCAGTTTTGAAACTTAGAAATCAGACACTGAAAAAGTTTCAATTTTCAATTAGTATTTGTTCATTTCAAGTACTACATTACGTTTAACGCCGACAAGCACGTAGAATGCATGCAAGGTAATTAACAGAACACTGAACACACTCCAGAAGCTTAAGACCATATAGGATTATAGCTGTTGTTCTCATCGATTTGAAGCCATCGACGTAGCAATTGTGAAAACCTGGATCCCGTGAAGTCTTGCATTTAAGCAGCATTAGGCGCAGTCACCATTTTAGGGGATAGCCAAGTGCTGTTAGCTACAGGAGGAACGGAAAGTAACTGGTCACCCCACCGCGAGTAAACTCCGGATCAGGGTGCCTAATAAGTGTAGTACCGAGCTCGATAGCTGCAGTCGCTTAAGTGCGGCCAGTATCCAGTATTCGGAAGATAGTGGGTTCGAACCCCACTGTCGGCAGCCCTGAAGATGGTTTCCCGTGGTTTCCCATTTTCACACCAGGCAAATGCTGCGGCTGTACCTTAATTAAGGCCATGGCCGCTTCCTTCCCACTTCCAAACCTCTCCCATCCCATCGTCGCCATAAGACCTATCTGTGTCGGTGCGATGTAAAACAAATAGCAATAATACACTGACTGACAGAGCAAATGCAACACCAAGAAGGAGTGGTTCGAAAGGGATGAAAGTTGGGGAAAAAACAGAGACGGCACGGACGAATAATTGATGTTTATTTCAAACCGATATGCAGGTTACACAATGCGCACGGCATCGACTCAGTAGGATGTAGGACCACCGCGAGCGGCGATGCACGCAGAAACACGTCGAGGTACAGAGTCAATAAGAGTGCGGATGGTGTCCTGAGGGATGGTTCTCCATTCTCTGTGAACCATTTGCCACAGTTGGTCGTCCGTACGAGGCTGGGGCAGAGTTTGCAAACGGCGTCCAATGAGATCCCACACGTGTTCGATTGGTGAGAGATCCGGAGAGTACGCTGGCCACGGAAGCATCTGTACACCTCGTAGAGCCTGTTGGGAGATGCGAGCAGTGTGTGGGCGGGCATTATCCTGCTGAAACAGAGCATTGGGCAGCCCCTGAAGGTACGGGAGTGCCACCGGCCGCAGCACATGCTGCACGTAGCGGTGGGCATTTAACGTGCCTTGAATACGCACTAGAGGTGACGTGGAATCATACGCAATAGCGCCCCAAACCATGATGCCGCGTTGTCTAGCGGTAGGGCGCTCCACAGTTACTGCCGGATTTGACCTTTCTCCGCGCCGACGCCACACTCGTCTGCGGTGACTATCACTGACAGAACAGAAGCGTGACTCATCGGAGAACACGACGTTCCACCATTCCCTCATCCAAGTCGCTCTAGCCCGGCACCATGCCAGGCGTGCACGTCTATGCTGTGGAGTCAGTGGTAGTCTTCTGAGCGGACGCCGGGAGTGCAGGCCTCCTTCAACCAATCGACGGGAAATTGTTCTGGTCGATATTGGAACAGCCAGGGTGTCTTGCACATGCTGAAGAATGGCGGTTGACGTGGCATGCGGGGCTGCCACCGCTTGGCGGCGGATGCGCCGATCCTCGCGTGCTGACGTCACTCGGGCTGCGCCTGGACCCCTCGCACGTGCCACATGTCCCTGCGCCAACCATCTTCGCCACAGGCGCTGCACCGTGGACACATCCCTATGGGTATCGGCTGCGATTTGACGAAGCGACCAACCTGCCCTTCTCAGCCCGATCACCATACCCCTCGTAAAGTCGTCTGTCTGCTGGAAATGCCTCCGTTGACGGCGGCCTGGCATTCTTAGCTATACACGTGTCCTGTGGCACACGACAACACGTTCTACAATGACTGTCGGCTGAGAAATCACGGTACGAAGTGGGCCATTCGCCAATGCCGTGTCCCATTTATCGTTCGCTACGTGCGCAGCACAGCGGCGGATTTCACATCATGAGCATACCTCAGTGACGTCAGTCTACCCTGCAATTGGCATAAAGTTCTGACCACTCCTTCTTGGTGTTGCATTTGCACTGTCAGTCAGTGTAATAATAATAAGTGTAGAGTTTCACCCACAACGTGCCATTGGGCTCGTAAGTTAGACGGGTGAAACACTACACATAACCACACGCGCGAGGACGTGCGCGAAAGAAAAGTTATAAGTAAATACTCAGCATATTTCAATAAATAAAATTCAGAGAAAGGCATTAAATTATTCGTAATCCTTGAGGGAACAGATAGTTGTGATATATTTTAGGGGAAGTTGGATTTATGACCGAAAGGTCACATCCTTGAACGATGGAAGGTGATGAAATTGGTATAGTTCCAGGAAGATAAGTGATACAATATTATGCAGTCTTGAGCAGTTCACTTGTGAAGCAGACGGGCTTGGAACTACATGTCAGTGTGATTAAATTTAATTCAATCAAATTTCCTCCGGCGGTCGAGTCCTTTGCAAACTCCGTCGGGCGTGCGCCTGATGAATATGCTAATACTGTGGATGTTTTGCCTGTCATAACACCACTTATCCAGTGACCTCTACTGTCTTTAATTCTCGCATACAAAAGATGTAAAAAATGTCCCCGTACGACAATGTGGGTAGCATAGTCTGCCATGGATTCTGATGTACAGACAGACGAAACGTCTGCTATTTGCATACAGAGAAAATTTATGATGAGAGGTATTGGGATAGCAAAGATCAGAAAGATTATTTGAACGTTATTCAACATCTTAATATGAATTCGTTTGGAATGTGCTATTGCTGTCTAGAAAATATTTTATACATTTCACTTTAACAGATTCGTAAGAATACTGGATATTCTTTAAATCTCTAACCATCATACCATTAATATCATACAGAAACCTATTAGTAGAATTTAATGAACCGGACGAGTTGGCCGTGCGGTTAGGGCCGCACAGCTGTGAGCTTACATCCGGGTGATAGTGGGTTCTAACCCCACTGCCGGCAGCTCTGAAGATGGTTTTCCGTGGTTACCCATTTTCACACCAGGAAAATGCTGACTCTGTACCGTAATTAAGGCCACGGCGACTTCCTTCCCATTCCTTCCCTGTCCCATCGCCGCCATAAGACCTATCTGTATCGGTGCGACGTAAAGCAAATAGCAAAATATATATATTTAATGAGGCCGTCTTTAACAGAAAATTAGTGAGGTATCGCAAACAATTCCTGTACTGTATATAAAATTGTAAACAGAAAAAAGCGCCGGTTTAGGACAATTAAACTTTAACGTCTAAAGTATATTTGCTTGTAAATCAATATTTTCATCGTATGCGAAGTAATATATTATACTACAGAAATATTATTGAAAATAAGTGAAGATATTAATGGTTGAATATTACAAGGAATACAATTGATTTTTTATCCTACTTCAATGTTTTGTTGGAGTTTGTTTGTTTGTTTGTTTGTTTGTTTGTTTGTTTGTTTGTTTGTTTGTTTGTAAAATGTAAGTAAATAGCCACTAGACATTATTTAACTTCAACACATGAGATAAATAATCATTCATTTCATCTGTCAATACTGTAGTCTCATGTGTTTTTATTATTATTATTGTTATTATTATTATTATTATTATTATTATTATTATTATTATTATTATTATTATTATTCGACTACTTACCTGACTGATGAGCGTTACGGCCTTCGCTTCCGAGGATATCGGCTTGATTCTATGCCGGGTAGGGGATTTTAGACACGTATGGTTAATTCATTTCGTCTTGATAATTACGTTATTTATTTTGCGTCCTGTCAACCAATTTAACAGTTTTCGGAGATGACTTTGTGCCTGAAATTTTCCCCCTCAGGATTTCTTTCATTTGCCAGTAAATCCACCAACACAAGGCTGGCATGTTTGAACATTTTCAAATACCAACGGATTGACCCAGGATCGAACCAGCCACCATGAGTTCAGAAGGCATGCGATCTACTATCTGAGCTATCTTCTTCTCTTAATACACAACACCCCAAACCAACTAACGACCGCAAGAGTTGAATACATCCCTCCATATACGATTGGTGTCAAAAAGGGCGTCCGACTGTGAATTCATAACCCCGGCACTACGATAGTTTGTAAATATCTCCACCTCCACTGATCTAGTGGCGATGGCGTCTCTTCATTTTCACTTTCCCTTTTCTTCTATTTCATTTATGTTGTTTGTGTTTTCCTTGTATATACCGAGTAGCAAATCCGCAGATTATTAATAATAGTAATAATAGTATCTGCCTCTGTGGCGTGGTGGTTAGTGTGATTAACTGCCACCCTCGGAGGCCCGGGTTCGATTCTCGGCTCTCACAAAATTCAAAAATTTTACGAGGACTGGAACGGGATCCGCTCAGCCTCGGGAGATCAAGTGAGTAGAGGGGTTTCAGTTCCCACCTCAGCCATAGTCGAAGTGGTTTTCCGTGAGTTCTGACTTATTCTCCAGGCAAATGCCGGGTTGATACTAACTTAAGGCCACGGTCGCTTCCTTCCCTCATCCTTGCCTATCCCTTCCAGTATTTCCATTCATCACACGGCCCTTGCTCAGCATAGCAGGTGAGGCCGCAAGGGCAAAGTGCTGTTGCTTCTCCCAAGTTATAACCCCGAGCAAATGTCTCACGTTCCAGGATACTGCCCTTGAGGCAGTAGAGATGGGATCCCTCGCTCAATCCGAGGAAGAAACCAATCCTGGACGGTAAAGAAAGATAATATATAATAGTAATAATAATTTGGGTAGTCAAATAACTAACGATGGCAGAAGTAAGGAGGACATAAAATGCAGACTAGCACAAGCAAGGAAGAGCTTTCTTGAGAAAAGAAATTTGCTCACTTCAAACATTGATATCGGAATTAGAAATATGTTTTTGAAGACTTTCGTGTGGAGCGTGGCATTGTATGGAAGTGAAACATGGACGATAACTAGCTCAGAAAGAAAGAGAATAGAAGCTTTTGAAATGTGGTGTTACAGAAGAATGCTGAAGGTGAGATGGATAGATCGAATCACGAATGAAGAGATACTGAATCGAATTGGTGAGAGGAGATCGATTTGGTTAAATTTGACGAAAAGGAGAGATAGAATGATAGGACACATCTTAAGACACCCAGGACTTGTTCAGTTGGTTTTTGAAGGAAGTGTAGGTGGTACGAACGGTAGGGGCAGACCAAGGTATGAATATGACAAGCAGATTAGAGCAGATGTAGGATGCAATAGTTACGTAGAAATGAAAAGGTTAGCGCAGGATAGAGTGGCATGGAGAGCTGCATCAAACCAGTCTATGGACTGATGACTCAAACAACAACAACAGTAATAATAATCATAATAATAATAATAATAATAATAATAATAATAATAATAATAATAATCCCCGTGTGGGGATTTACCGGTTACCTCCATCGGGCGCGTCCCATTGGAATTGGGGAAGCTCGCTGGCTCTGCCGCCAGCAGAGTCAGAGGGCAGTAGGGAAATGAAATACCACCGTGAAAAAACTGGTCCCTTGCCAGGGTTATGGCGAAGACTGGTAAATGACCAGAAGCCAGAAAATATTTTGAGGCAACCTCTAGGGCTAACAACCCTAGTTGTAAAAGGATGGGTACCCGTCCAAAGCAAAGTCAAGTCAAAAAGCATGATGGCACAACATTTCAAGAAACATACCCCAGGACTTAAATCTTCGGATAAATCCCTCGTCGTGAACGCCACGGTGTACGAGTCTCGTTCGGATTCTGAGGGAGACTCGACATCATGCAAGAGACGAGTCGGAGCGTCTCGGTGTACCCCGAAGAGTCAAAAACTCAGGCCAAAATCTAAAACCTTTCTAGCAACTTTCAACATAAATTCACTTACACAAACTGGCAAGCTGAAAACCCTCACCAAAGCTCTTCACGAAAATCAGATATCCATAATGGCCCTTCAGGAAACAAGGTACCCAGATGAAGAGATTTTTGAATCCGAAGGCTACCGATTTTTCAAGAGCAAAGTGCAAAGAGGAATCCTCAATGGAGCTGTGATGCTTGGAACCGCGTTTGCTGTTAGAACCAAGATCCTTAAATCGGTTGCAAATTTCGAACCTGTGAATGACAGATTGTCTATACTCACAATTAAATGCGCGAACAAAACCTATGCCCTCGTTAATTCACATGCTCCTACAAACGATAAGAACAAGTCTGATCCAGATGAAGCTGATAATTTCTGGGACCTACTGGATGAAAAATTTAACAAAATCCCCAAACACCATGTCAAGCTTCTTTTGGGTGACTTCAATGCCCAACTAGGTCGTGAACAGAAGTACAAGAAAGTTATAGGAAATTGCCCTGCTCACAAAAGAACCAATCCCAACGGCAAAAGACTGGTGTCCATTTGCGAAAATCACAACCTGCAGGTCATGTCGACCCACTTTCGCCATCTACCCAGAAAGAAAATGACTTGGCGTTCTCCCGTCCAAGCTCTCGGAGAGTTCCAAATTGTTGCAATCTCCAGGAGAAACAGCCCTGAGATTATGAATGTCAATGTAAAGAAAGGCATCAATGCGGCCTCAGATCATTATATGTCTCTTATCAAATTCAAACCAATTCCCGCAAACACAAGGAAGACAACCAAACAGATCACACGCTTCGATAATGATAAACTTCGGCAAAGGGTCGAGGAGTTCCAGGAGTAGGCTAGACCAAATGACTGTGACATTAACAACGCCAAAAGTCTCCTTGTTGAGGCCGCCAAAGACGTTGCAGAAATCAAGAGAAGCAAAAAGCGTGCCTGGTGGAATAGTACCTGCGAATCAGTCCTCCAAGAAAGACTCAATGCGTGGAAACAGTACTACTCTACGAAATCAGAAAATGATTGGGAAACCTACAAAACCCAACGTGCCCAAGCAGCTAGGGTGTTCAGAACTGAGAAACGTAAATACGAAAAATCTATCATTGAAAACATAGAACAAAACTTTAGGAAGAATAAAAGCAGAGAGTACTACAGAGCCTTCAAACGCAAACTCACTGGCTATAAACTACCATCTCTATGCTTTGAGCGAAAGGACGGCACACTGGCGACGTCAAATGAAGAAAATTGCAGCATTATGGCAGATTACTTCAAGAATTTACTTAAGTGCTCTAAACCACAAAGCGCCATTGAGACCAAGGAACCCTTACTCAGGTACCCAGATTCCAGACCACCCTACAGAGATGAAATCAAGCGCCACTTTGCCCGTTATAAATAACAAAGCGCCGGGGGAAGACTCAGTAGTAGCAGAACTATGGAAATATGCCCAGGAGGAATCACTTGATATCTTGCAAAAGCAAATAGAAGAAATTTGGAACAAGGAGACCCTACCCGAAGATTGGAAAATAGCTTTGATCCATCCATTACACAAAAAAGGCAGCATGAAGAACATCAACAACTACAGAGGAATATCTTTGCTACCCGTGACTTGCAAAATTCTATCACTTGCCATCCTGGAGCGTTTGGAAGCACAAGTCGGACATCAAATAGGTGAATACCAAGGAGGGTTCAGAAAAGGTCGCTCAACAGCTGAGCAGATCCAAAATCTCAAAACGATCATCAGATATTGTACACTAAAGTCCAAGCAGTATGTGTCTGTCTTTGTGGACTTTAAGGAAGTGTACGACTCCATTGACCGGGAAGTCCTGCTAAACATCTTAAATGAATTTGGAGTTGATTTGAAACTGATAGCATTAATTAGAGCCACCCTGACCGATACAAAATCCAAGGTGAAGTTCTACGGATGTCTCTCGCATTCCTTTGACATCAAAACAGGAGTCCGACAAGGTGATGGGCTATCCCCGATACTCTTCAACTGTGTTCTTGAAAAGATCATCAGAACCTGGCGGGTGAGATTACAGGAAACCAACTACAGTCCATTGAGAATAGGAACCAAATCCAAGGGGATCGCAACAGACTGCTTAGCATTTGCCGATGATGTTACTGTTCTCTCAAACGACATAGAAACCGCTAGAGCTCAAGTTGAAATTTTAAAGGAAATTGCCGAACAAACTGGTTTGCAGATATCGTTTGAGAAAACAGAAGTAATGACTAACATCAAAGAGGCTCCACCAAAACTCCATACAAAATACGGGGACATCACCCGAGTAGACAAATTCAAATACCTGGGTGAGATCATCATGAAAAATGGACTGGACAAAGAAGCACTTCAGGAGCGAGTACGCAAACTGGAAATAGCCTACCAAATATCCCGCACAATCTACAACCAAAAGTTCCTTTCCCAAAACACCAAGATACGTCACTATGAAACAGTTCTGAAGATAGTAGTTCTATATGCAGCCGAAACCTTGTCTCTAAATGCCAACAAAGGACTCCTTGACGAACTGGAGAAAAGAGAACGCAAAATTGTGAGAGGAATCTTGGGATCAAAGTACAGAAATGGAATCCATCAAAAGAGATCCAACAAGGAAGTCTACAGCAAAATAGAGAAAATTACCGACACAATCAGAAAAAGACGGGCACGATTTTACGGTCATCTGAAAAGAATGGACGGAAGAAAGTTAACTAAAGTAATCTTTCACTTTTTTGATGCAAACCCCAAAACCACAATTCCCTGGTTTAGAAATACCAAAGAAGACCTGCAAATGCTACATATCTCAGCTGAAGACGCCCTTAACAGAGATCTCTTCCACAAGAAAATATTGACGAACGGACTAAACCGAGACGAGCAACCGAAGAGAAGACACGGTGCCCCTTGGACAGAGGAGCGTAAGCAGGCCCACTCACAAAGAATGAGGGAAATTTGGGCTCTAAAGAAGGCCAAGTTCAGTGTCAAATGCAACAAGACTTAACGTGGTCCTTGATGGCCCCAACGAATTATATATATATAATAATAATCTGACACACAAGATTCTCACCTACATAGAACATCTAAAAATATTCTATGGGTACTGGAAGTGAAGAAGGATCTGGAACAAGCCCATATGGACTCAACTGACACCGCGGACAGAAACCTCTACAGAAAAAAAATAATGGATAGAAAGTGCAACCAGAGAACGAAGTGAAAAAGAAGACTGGAGCAAAGTGGACAGAAGAACGAAAAGGGATCCACGGAGAAAAGATGAGAGCTGTTTGGCAACTCAGAAAACAGAATCGTTAGAGCTTTGCGTGATCCATTGGGTCCATACGCACATTAATAATAATAATAATAATAATAATAATAATAATAATAATAATAATAATAATAATAATAATAATAATAATAATGCAAAACTCAGACTCTATAATACAGTAATCAAACCTGGAGCGTCATATGCCTCAGAAACCTTAATCATTGGTGGTGGATCTTTAACCAGACATTGAGAAACAAGAAAGGAAAATTTTACGAAAAGTTTTCGGCCCAGTTTGTATAGATAGAATATGGAGGAAAAAATCATCCTAGGAGATATATTGTCATTCTGAAAAATTTCTCACACTTTTCGGAAAAGACGATTGAAATTTTATGGACACATTATAAGAATGAACACTAACAGGCTAACTAAAAGAATTCTCAACCTGGTCTTTTCATTAAAAACCAATAACAGCTGGCTTCATGAAATTGAAACAGATCTCCAGGAAATCAACATCTCAGAAGACATTGTACAGGAAAGATGTAAATTCAGATCCAAAATCGGCAATCACCACTTTGAAGACAAACCCAACACCAGAGCTACTATAACTTGGAGAGAAGAACAAAGGAAGAAGCTCAGCGAGAGGATGAAGAGATTTGGGGAGGAAAAGAAGGCCAACACATCAGCTAATCAAGTTCAACCGTGCTCCTGAGTAGGTTATAACGATGTATATAATAATAATAATAATAATAATAATAATAATAATAATAATAATAATAATAATAATAATAATAATAAGCGTGATTTCTTCTGGAGAAGAGATGACACAACTCTCAGGGCGGAAACATTGAGTTTGAAACAGCTTCCAGACTGAGACATGCCACCATCATTCTCGGCTTGTTTCCGGGTGCTGCAGAATGATGACCTTGAAGCAGCCATGTTTTGATGTCTTAAGCAGGATCAAACACATACGAGTTCCAACAATTATTTTATGAACAACAGTGGAATTAATAGAGGAGTGCGACAGGCCTCGGCAGCCGGCACAATTACCTATCCTCGCCGCTAGATGGTGGCTTCATTCATTCCATTCCTGGCCCGGTCGAATGACCGAAAATAGGCTGTGGATTTTTCAGTGGATTTAATGATTTTACTGTCAAGGTGGACATTTCTGGAAGTCACGATACGATCCATTTGGGAAAATTCCCTTTCACACTCAATGAAAACATACCTACTCTATTCAGTGTGCACCGTAACGCTCCATGGCTAAATGGTTAGCGTGCTGGCCAGTGGTCATACGAGTCCCGATTTCGGTTCCCGGCAGGTCGGGAAGTTTAGCCATCATTGTTTCATTTCGCTGGCGCGGGGGCTACGTGTATGTGTCTTTTTCATCATCATTTCTTCCTCATCACGACGTGTAGGTTGTCAACGGGCGTCAAATCAAAAGATCTGCACCTGGCGAGCCGAACATGTACTTGGACACTATCGGCACTAAAAGCCATAGGCTATTTCATTTCAGTATGCACCAAATCTCTATTTATTTGATTATTTCTTCTTTGAAGGTCCGAATGGCACCAAGACATGCAGACCAATGCAAACAGCAGCTGGAAGACTTGGTTTGAGAATCAAAACCACAAAGTCGCTGTGCGATATCTCACACAATTAAACACTTCCTACTAATTTCGCCAACTTCAGAACAAATCGAGTGAAATAAACTTTAGCGCAGGAATTTCTATTTTTTGAATCTATAAACTGCACGCGCGTCAACCGTCTGAGTAGCTCTAACCCTAACATGACAGGTTCGATCTTGGCTTTGTCCGATGGTATTTGAAGGTGCTCCTAAAGCCTACGTCAGCCTCATGTCCATAGATTTACTGGCAAGTAAAATAACTCCTGCGGGACAAAATTCCGGTACCTCGGCGTCTCCGAAAACCGAAAATTGTAGTTAGTGGGACGTAAATTCAATAACATTATTATTGAATCCATAAAAAAAATTCTTCTGTTTCCACATAGATGTTTCAGAACGTTGTCCCAGTGCGTTCTGCCATCATCATCATCATCATCATCATCATCATCATCATCATTTGGCGACAACAGATGAAGACAACTTATGATTAGTTTGTATTCGAGTACCTCAGGCTATGTTCATTTACAGTTGAATGGTTAGTAGGCAGTTTAGCCTCGTAACGAGACGTTTATCTTTTCTGTAGCACGTTCTTCCAGTAGCCTCTGGAGCTGTAATATCCGTGACAAGGAAGAGAATCGATGCACTTTAGTCTTTTTCTTCCCGTCCTCTTTCTATTTCATTAGACTACTAGTACTCCATCATTCACTAGTGTTACGTATAGGTTTCAAATTTAACCTCCCGCGAACCTCTCTTAAGGCAGTCAACTTCAGTAGCAAAGAAAAACAAAAGAAGCCTTAATTTGACATCTAAAGCGAAAATTGGACAAGCAGGGGATCTTGCTGTCTACTCGAGTGAAGTAAGTCTTCCAGGTACATGAAATTGCCGGTGGAGAAGAAGAGAGGATTCTAAAATAGAATCAGCTACTGTATGAGTGGTACGGAAGTACACAACTAAAATTTGATGATTAGTAAAGCCCGGATTTTTATGCAGTAAGTTAACAGGTTAGATTGCAAACTAATTTAGTTAGTAGGAAGTGTCGGCCATCCGCTCTTCCATAATGTAGCAAGAGTTACATACATTATAGGGGTCTGATGGGCCGTACCCCTCATGTTTATGCAAACCCCATAGCATAATCGTTGTGAAGGTAGACTATACTTGCTACTTGCTTCAGTAAGTTTGCATTCTAACCTATTAATGCATAAAAATCCGGACTCTAATGATTAGCTGACATCCCTCAGTTTTCAGATCTTACTGCAGGAAATTTCATTGTTTACATCCCGGCCTGAAGAGCTTTTATAAACCTTAAAAACTCCATTTTCAACAATTGCGACAAGAATGCAGGTGTCAGTTGCATCCTAGAAACTCCTTCTGTTGATCAGTTGGAGTCCATGTACAAAGATAATAATGTTATGTACCAGTCCTGTCGTAGCCCCTTTCGCTACTTTTTGGAAGGAACTAGTGAGTCAGCCGGCCTAGAGGGCATGGCTGGAATTTCCGTGTATTGTTCTCGTCGGTTGGCTTACGTGCGAGCTTCTTGGAGATTAAACGAGAATATTTCCCTTCCAGCCACTTCGCGAATATTCCGGTTCACATCACCCGATCTATAAAAATGGAGGCTAGTGGCGGACAGTCAGTCAGTGTTGGACTGCATGGTGGGGTCAGTGTGAGACTCAGTGTGTTGGAGTTGGGCTGGGCTGTGGGCGACAGAGTTGTTGGTTGTCGCTAGTGTCCCACCGAGGTCTGAACGAGGTGCTGTGGTTGTTGGTATTGGAGTGTCCAGAGAGTGCCTGGACTGAAGACGCGCAGAACGGAAGACTGTCTATTACCTCAGAGTACTGTGTATTTGTGCATTTCTGTGGACTGAGGATTGCCGTGAATCCACAAGGGAAGCCGCTATCGTGTGCGTGAGAGAAAATGGACCTGAGTTAATATTCGCTGTTGTGAGTATCGTCCTGCTTGCTGAATACTATCGAACTGTTGCTGTTTAGTTATTCACTGCATATGACTCTGTGAATTACTCGATTTTCACTGGAGTCGAGCCAAGAAATAGTCATCAGGTGTGTTGTGTAGCCCATAGCCCTGTGTTTAAACCCTGCGGTCAACACACAGCTGCTGTATGAGATGACCGGACTTCAGGAAGCGAAAGTGAGGATTAGCCGTCCCCAGGTCATAGCAGCAGGCCGGATCGCCTGCTGTGCCAAAATGAAGAGAGACTTGTAAATAGACAGCAATTAGTAAGTGTAGCCACTCATGGCTGATTAGAATTGTGTGTGTGTGTGTGTGCGTGTGCACATTTATTGGATTATTCTGTAATAAAACAGACGCTGTTTTAAGCGTAAAAATAGTTTAAAAACTGGCACAGGTAGACTTATTTTTGAAGAGCAGTTAAGAAGGTAATTTGATACTCCCACGTCGTACAATACCGCAAGTAATAGATCTCTCGTGACACATTTGGTATTTACGTGACACAGTTCATTAAAATTCACTGATGAATGGTCCAGTAATGTACTGAGTACTCTGTACTCTGGTTGAGTAAAACGTTAAGTCCAAACTGGCAACTAGGCAGCTTACATGGCTTATAAACCTTGTGTCTCAAATTACGGTATAATAATAATACTAATAATAATAATAATAATAATAATAATAATAATAATAATAATAATAATAATCGTATGGCCTCAACTACTGTGTGCAGACATTTTAATTTGACGCCGTCTGGCTGCCTGTTCCTCAATTTCGACGTTCCATTTTACTCTAGATCTACTAGATGACATAGTAACCCAAATCTCTATTGCTGAGTTTTGTCGGGTTAACACCAAATGTGTCACTAGGGATTTTTTACATGCCGACATCATACGACATGAAGTGTCGAATGGACTTTCTCGCCCTTCAAAAATCCGACTACCTCTGCCGGGTTTGAACCAGCTATCTTAAGATCCGGAGGCCGACAGTCTACCGCAGATCCACACAAGCAGCTATTATTTTTTTATTCTTTTTCTTCTTCTTCTTCTTCTTCTTATTATTATTATTATTATTATTATTATTATTATTATTATTATTATTATTATTATTATTATTATTATTATTATTATTTCACTCGCCGAGGCTGTTCACCGATCAGAAGACGGACTGTTGTCAAGTTCTCCCGACCTCTCCTGCTGTCATAGGAAGGTCCTTGTCATGCGGCAGGTGTTCATAATGACAGCCTTCTGCATTTTTGGAAGTGCATAGGTGATATCCAGATCCTGCAGGTGATGTTACAGCTTATTATGCACAAGTCCTGTCACGGAGATGACTGAAGGCCTGACTGTTGCCAGGTCCATTTGTTGCAGTTTTTGAACTTATCTGAGGTCAATGTCATTTTCAATCTTCTGGACACAGGGCTGGTGGACATTGTGATCTAAAGGGACTGCCACATCCACAAGATCAGTCTTTTTGAGCTGTTTGTCAATAAGGAAAATATCCAGCCTTTTTGATCTTATCGACTTATTTCTCTGCAAAGATCGATACCATTACAGCTTGTACCTTGCATTTTCAATCACATCAGACGGTTTGTACTAATGGTATGGAATTTTCTCATCTGTTGATTCCCAGTTCGTGGTGCACAATTTTTGCTTCCTCATCATCATCATAATGCCGATGAGTATATACTTTATCTTGTATGGATTTACACGCACCCACAATATGCTCCACCGTCCCAGCTGTTTCTCTTGCATCTGTCGTTCACTTCTTCCTTTAAGATATATTTGCTGTAGTTACGGAAGTTTAAGACTCTATTCTAGATGTTATTAAGAACCCTTCAGTTTCTCGTGAAGGTAGGCGTGTTTTAGCCAGAGAGTGGATTTCAATCTGTCAACACATGGTTGATTTACGTAGTGAGGATATGAATTATAGATTTTAATCGCGTCTTATTAACTCTTTTGGCTCGGGAACCGGGTGTTTGTGTTTGCCCCAACACTTCACTCTTCATATTCAGACAACACACTATGAACAACCACAGAAACACACAATAGTAATTACATTTCTCCATAGGGTTTGTGTCAGGAAGGGCATCCGGTCAGAAAACAGGACTAAATCCACGCGTGCCACACGTTTCGCACCGACAATCCCACAGTTGTGGGAAAAAGTGATAGAAGAGAGATTATTTTGATAGTTTAAATTTTAAATTCCAACCAGTTCATGAGTTATTTTATGAAAATCTAATTTTCGTTCATTGGGAGGCTAGCTTGTTATATTTGACTTTAGGAATGTTTAAAGTAACGTAAGAATAATCCTCAAAGTTGAATTTATTAGTTGCAACGAGTTAACTATTATATTTCAGATAGTTGCAGTGAGACAACGTATTCTGATAGAAAGAAGTATTCCCCGTCGTAAAGAGAGATTGAGTATATTTGTTGTGATATTGTTGGGCATTGTGAGCACTATGTTAATTGTGGTACTACCTGGGCATGGTATAAATCCTACGATCACCGAAGATGACTCCCCAGTTTAGATGTTTTTATGGTTGATTATTCCTATGTTATTGACGTTGGACTTGTCAAAAAGTGATCATAAGTTTCTACAGCACGTTGTTATTGGAACAAGGGGCATGGTGAAATGTCATTATAATATGCGTCTCTATTAATCTGTATTGTATGCTTAAGAAGTCATTGCATAAGTGTTGATATGTGACCACCATCCAGAATTTGTTTCAAGTGAAGGACTCCTGCGTTAAGGCATGGCAGTAGTTATACTTTCGTTATAGAAAATTTGTTACGTATGATACATATTGGAATATAGAAAATGTAGGATATTTTAATCAACCATCCATGTCAAGTAAAGTTTTATATGTATATTTTATGTTAGGTTTCTTCAGATTTACATTTATTTAAGGGGAGAGACCTAGCTCAACACGGGAAAAAACAGGCCAATATTCATTCGATTGTTAAATATGCTACAAACGTTGTTGAACAATTCTGCACATATCCCAGTATTGGCATGCTTCCTAGCAATCAGAAGCAACTGCAATAATGTCAAAATTCTAATTATAACATTTTAAAATAAAATTTCACGCCTTTTTAACAAAATATCACGGTTTCTTTCATAACTCTCTTACTGTTCCACGGATAATAACGATTTTTTCAGGGTTTCCTGCCATATTGTTGTACCACAATCTGTACCTCATTCAGGTCAATGGGATTTATATTAGATTTTATATAAAATATTTATTTTTAGTATTTTCAGGTGCGCGGAATAAAAACTCGACAAAAATATCTAAATCACAATCTATGTTAGTGATTGAGGTTCATTTTATAGGTGGGGGTTTGATATACACTTTAAAAAAGGAAAAGTACGAAAATTCTTATAAACTTGGAACTTATAAGGGAAACAGTGATATATTGTTAAAAAGGCGGGAAATTTAATTTTAAATGTTATAATTAGAATTTTGACATTATTGCAGTTGCTTCTGATTGCTAGGAAGCATGCCAATACTGGGATATGTGCAGAATTTTTCAACAACGTTTGTAGCATATTTAACAATCGAATGAATATTGGCCTGTTTTTTCCTGTGTTGAGCTAGGTCTCCCCCCTTAAATAGGTCTGAACTGATGCACTGTATAGTTATATTTAGGGGATTAGAAGAGAACATTCTGTGTGTGCAATTATCTATGTAATTCATTTTCTGGTGTCATGGATTGGATTCCAAGTTATATAGTTTTCTGTGTGAATTCAAATATGACTTTACATTGTTTCGTCATGGGTGCGTAGATCGGATTTCAAGTTATCCCCTTTCTTGGTAAATTAATGATGATTTAATTTTGTTTGGTCATAGTAAGCGTTATTCAGGTTCCAACTAGCATTTAGCAGTTGTACATTTTATTCATGAAACTCAGCTTGAAAATAGGAATCTTGGAACCACAGCCACTTTTTATTAATTTAGTTGCCTGACACAGTACTGGAAATTTCTGAATGTGTTATTTTCAGATCGGCGTCTATATTGCCTACATATATTGTGTCTACATTCAGCTTGTGATGTGTTCTTTTTTCACTAAAAGTTTTAATATTTTATGTTTTGTGTATTATTGTTGGTTTCATACCACCTTCAGTGTTTTTGATGTGAACCCACATGAATTAAGTTGCAATCGTGCCAAAACACTTATGAGCTGCGGCAGATATGATAGCTAGTTACCTAAAAACAGTCCGTTCACAAACTTCCTAACATTTTTTTAAATTTGATAATATTTGGTACCGTTGCTGTTGTTCTAAATTTTATACTGCCATAGATAAATAATAGAAGTCCAGTACCGTAAAGACACGGGGTACATATGATATATATGATGCCATCTTATTCCCATCCTATTACACATCGAACACTCAGATTTTACATACGCACTATATAGTTCATATTTAACTAAAAAACGAAAATATGGCACGATTTATTCATTCATTTCCAAAAAAATCTTTTAAAATTTCATGGGTAAAATCTTTTTTTCTCTAAAGGTGCACTTTTCTCAGAACGTGGCTCAGCGAGAGCAACTATTCATATACACGTAGATTCACATACCTGGTGAGATATTATATTAATTTTACTAACAACTTGGTCGTAAAAATACACTGACTGACAGTGACAATGCAACACCAAGGAGGAGTGGTTCGAAAGGGATGAAAGTTGGGGAAAAAACAGAGACGGCACGGACGAATAATTGATGTTTATTTCAAACCGATATGCAGGTTACACAATGCGCACGGCATCGACTCAGTAGGATGTAGGACCACCGCGAGCGGCGATGCACGCAGAAACACGTCGAGGTACAGAGTCAATAAGAGTGCGGATGGTGTCCTGAGGGATGGTTCTCCATTCTCTGTGAACCATTTGCCACAGTTGGTCGTCCGTACGAGGCTGGGGCAGAGTTTGCAAACGGCGTCCAATGAGATCCCACACGTGTTCGATTGGTGAGAGATCCGGAGAGTACGCTGGCCACGGAAGCATCTGTACACCTCGTAGAGCCTGTTGGGAGATGCGAGCAGTGTGTGGGCGGGCATTATCCTGCTGAAACAGAGCATTGGGCAGCCCCTGAAGGTACGGGAGTGCCACCGGCCGCAGCACATGCTGCACGTAGCGGTGGGCATTTAACGTGCCTTGAATACGCACTAGAGGTGACGTGGAATCATACGCAATAGCGCCCCAAACCATGATGCCGCGTTGTCTAGCTGTAGGGCGCTCCACAGTTACTGCCGGATTTGACCTTTCTCCACGCCGACGCCACACTCGTCTGCGGTGACTATCACTGACAGAACAGAAGCGTGACTCATCGGAGAACACGACGTTCCGCCATTCCCTCATCCATGTCGCTCTAGCCCGGCACCATGCCAGGCGTGCACGTCTATGCTGTGGAGTCAATGGTAGTCTTCTGAGCGGACGCCGGGAGTGCAGGCCACCTTCAACCAATCGACGGGAAATTGTTCTGGTCGATATTGGAACAGCCAGGGTGTCATGCACATGCTGAAGAATGGCGGTTGACGTGGCGTGCGGGACTGCCACCGCTTGGCGGCGGATGCGCCGATCCTCGCGTGCTGACGTCACTCGGGCTGCGCCTGGACCCCTCGCACGTGCCACATGTCCCTGCGCCAACCATCTTCGCCACAGGCGCTGCACCGTGGACACATCCCTATGGGTATCGGCTGCGATTTGACGAAGCGACCAACCTGCCCTTCTCAGCCCGATCACCATACCCCTCGTAAAGTCGTCTGTCTGCTGGAAATGCCTCCGTTGACGGCGGCCTGGCATTCTTAGCTATACACGTGTCCTGTGGCACACGACAACACGTTCTACAATGACTGTAGGCTGAGAAATCACGGTACGAAGTGGGCCATTCGCCAACGCCGTGTCCCATTTATCGTTCGCTACGTGCGCAGCACAGCGGCGCATTTCACATCATGAGCATACTCAGTGACGTCAGTCTACCCTGCAATTGGCATAAAGTTCTGACCACTCCTTCTTGGTGTTGCATTTGCTCTGTCAGTCAGTGTATTAAACTTGATATTTCGATACATTTTTACAATATTTAATATTTTTGTGATCAATATTTTAGTTATTTTCAAGAGATCTTCCACCTATTATATAGTTACTACCTTTGCGGATACCCTCAATAAATAAATGAATACTGGATTAAAGCCACTATATTTATTTAATGAAGCCGAGCTTTCATCCAAATTGCATTAGCCGCCATATAGTTCATATTTTGACCCAAAACAAAAAATACGGCAATGCAATTTGGCTGAAAGTTCGGCTTCATTAAATAAATATAGTGGCTTTAATCCAGTATTCATTTATTTATTTATTTACGTTAATACTACGAGCCACGAAAACCTACGTTCATTAATTACTTCAAATTGGTCCAAAGGTTTCTGAGGAAGGTGTACCTTTAGAGAAACTACATTAAAAATAATACTTTACACATGACATTTAAATTTGTTTTGGAATTGAATGCATAAACTCTTGAATTGTTGTGTTTAGTTCTATTCCCAATTCGACCGTGTGACTTTAAGTAAATTGCAAGGAGGGTTGTCACAGTGAAAGATCTCAACGAAACGAAGCCATGATTCCAGTACTCTGTAAATGTTAACCTATGCAGGAGGATGGAGTGAAAAGGATCAGGTTGCAAGCGAACCATACCATCTATATAATAACGTCAGTGTAATATATACCAATATGAGTTTGTTTCATTATCATTTTGGATTATTTAATTTCGTTACTTTTGTTATTTTGCATGTCCGTTAAATTTTCGTGTTAATAAGTGTGTTTAAAATTACAAATCGCGTCATTTTTGTTAAGTATATTTTATGAATATTTTTCCTTCTTACGTACTCATCAAGATACAACAGCTGGTAGGAACCCATCGGCCCGACTGAGCATCACGGCAAGAAGACCACACAACGGTACAATACATACACACATGCACTCCTGTGGTATATAGCCTACTTCTCATTAAGAATCATGGTCTCCTGACGACTGCTTCTCATCTGGATAGCCCACCTATACAGTAAAAGTCTCTTTTATACAATGTGATATTATCAGGCTCATTGCTTGGTTCACCGTCTCTTATATCTATGAACTCTTCCTTCGATCTCTCTCGGACAATTCGGGAATCGAATCGAGGACACGTAGGTAAAAGACAGACATCCAACCTGTACACCACTGGGCCATAATTAATACGTTATTTCCCCTTTTCATTGCGTTATTTCCGCGTTACAGCGGGGAACACACATAATTAATACTTACAAACTCAGAACATGAATTTATGAATTCGAAACACAATTTAAATGCTAGGAAAGATAACATACGAAGAAGCGGAATGAAACCAAGTATAAATTCTTTTTGGATATTTATTTATTTGGCTTATTAATTATTGTGAAATTACAGTTTTAAACCTACTGAAGTGCCTTATTAACATTCACATCTAGAAATCACAAATTAACAATTAAAATGCAGAGTAACATTATATATGATACCAATGACTATTTCTAAAAAATAAATATTGCACAAAGAAATGACACGGTAATAGAAAGCAAAACAATAATAATAATAATGTCAAAGTTGACACAAATGAGTACACTGAGAAATATGATGAGTACCAGGAAGAAAGAATTATCAAGAAAATTTAAAAATTGTAAACGCAGGCTTTCAATATCTTATTAAATTTATTATGTGATTCGGTAAATATATCGACGTCTTTGGTCACAGTATTATAAATCGTTGTAATTTTTACGAAAGGTAAATTTCACTACTGTAATATCTTTTACCCATGAACATGAATTAATTGATTCTGATGTCGTCTTATTTGAGAAACGTAGAATGAAATGTTGTTTTACCTGGTCCAAGTAATCAAACCTTCCTATCAGGCTTTTCCTTAATATTTGAAAATAAATTAAGCTCCGTCTGATGCTTGAGGAATGAAATTGAAATATATTTCTCAACAAGTGTGTCAACACATTGAAAGGCCAATACTATTAAAAATTTTGAATTAAAGATAATGTAGGAGCTTGTTTTGTACAATTTCAATACCATTCCCTTGCAGCTTTATACACGGGCTCCAAATTATTCCGGAATATCAGTGTGCTCCTTGCTGAAGTAAGATACAGTTCATTTAGTACAAAAGGCTGGGTAGAAGGTCTCGAATTTCTTATTCGCATCCTTTGCTATTTTGTTGATATGATCATTCAACGTCAGCTTACTAATAAAAATTATACTCAGATCCTTATACGTTAAATCTTATCCACTCTTTACCTGCGTACATGATAGGCTGATGTTTCAAATTCTTTCCCCCTGGTAAAAATTATTTATTTACATTTACTAACATTCAAAGTAATTTAATAATATCACGCCAAGAAATGACGTTATCAATGTTCCTTTGTAACTCATCCTGGTCTTTGTAGTCGCAATTTATTATTAAATTTTCTCATCATCTGCATATCTTAAACAGTTTGATTGGAAAAATTTATCTTGTAAATTATTTATTAAAATTAAAGACAAAAGAGGTGCAAGATTAGATCCTTGCGGTACCCCAGAAGAACTGTTAAAATTATCTGAAATTTCGTTCTTGAAAGGAACAAACTGCGGTCGATTTCGTAAATATGAGTACATTAAGTGTATTAACTGTTTCAGAAACCAAGTTTACACATATTAGTAACTGAAATTCTAAGGTCGACTTTATCGAATCCTTTTTTTTAATCCATAAAATTAACGTCAGTTCTTCCGTTGTTATTATTAAGGGTATCATTCAAAGTTTAAATCCACGGATTGCTGATAGCTGATCTGTTATGTATAAAGGCATGTTGAAATCCAGATAAAGCAATTTTGATATGGTTATGAATTATATTGTACAATATATCTTCGTATACATTAGCTAATGTGTTGATCATGCACACAGGATGATAATTAGACATACAATACTTCCTGTTTTAAATATTGGTATAATTTTAGCTATTTTCCATTTTTCAGGAAAGAATGAAGGATGAACTGCGAAGAGAAAGAATAAAATTGAAAGTTAATTTACTAGCCAATAAATTAACACAACCCCCATTTATACACGGTTTTATACCTTCAGGACAAATTGCTCATTTAGGCGTTAGTTTACCATTAATAGCCTTTTACACCTCTTCATCAGATATCTCACTAACACTTATATATCTCAACGGAGGGATATCTAGTGTTCAAAGTCATATTATTCGTAGGAAAGTGTTAACATTCGACAGAGTTTCTAAAAATTACAAAACGTGTATATTTAATTCATTAAGTGTACACTTACAGTTTTACTAATAAACTTTTATACCAGGTTTATACACCGTTTATGTACAATTTGTTACTAAAAAACAGTGTATAAGCCTCCTGTGTATACATCTGTTATAGTTGTACATCAGTCTTACTAGTAAACTTTTATACCAGGTTTATACACCGTTTATGTACAATTTGTTATTGATAAACCGTGTATACGCCTCCTGTGTATACATCTGTTATAGTTATTCATCAGTCTTACTAGTAAACTTTTATACCAGATTTATACACCGTTTATGTACAATTTGTTATTGATAAACCGTGTATACGCCTCCTGTGTATACATCTGTTATAGTTACTCATCAGTCTTACTAGTAAACTTTTATACCAGGTTTATACGCCGTTTATGTACAATTTGTTATTGATAAACTGTGTATAAGCCTCCTGTGTATACATCTGTTATATTTAGACCAGGACCCTTGTATAAGCGTTGTGTAGCAGCGAGTCACGAAAATGTTACGAGTGATCAGTTTATTTTAATGGCATTTACTCTCTGCTGTAATATAATCGTGGTGAAATATCCGACTTATTTTTGAGCACACATTAAAGAACGGTAAATAACGTTGATGATCTCCACGATATTTTTAACATACAGTAGAAGACAGAATATTTTGAGGTTAAGGAGGCTGGAAATGTTCATAAAATAAAACAATTTAAGGGGCGGAGTGACCCATTTCTCTTAGATGACGGAATATTTAAAATTAAATATCGATTTACGAAGGAGCATGCTCGAATTCATTAACACTGCCAGAAATGACTTAATGAAAGATCCTAGAGGTGGTATTATATCTTGCGAACTTCAAGTTCTCACAGAACTACAGACATGAGCTTAGAAAGAGGTTAGTAATCATTATCAGTGACAATTATTACTATGGAACGTTTCTTCTTAATTTGAGGATCCATGTGCACTCTTCTGCCTTTTTTTTTTTCTTTGAACTAAGAACCCCCACGCACAAGCACGCGCTCGCAAACTACACAGACTTCACAAACACAATCCACTTGTCCTCATGAATTGTACATTTATCACTGATTTTTATTTGATCAATATTATACTACGGATAAAAAGAAAACTGCACATCATACGATTGTTTGGAGATTTAAATGCGCACTGTTTTGCGAAATCTCTACTGGAAAATTAGCCAGCTAGCAGTGTCACGCGTGAAACCTAAGCAAATGAGACGTTCTTCCTCGCATAAATTAAGAACTAAGCGAGATAAAGACTTGAGGATTGTTTTAAAAATCCGTATCCGAAGACCATTTGCCTCCCTTTGACCCCCCATGTAAAGTTAATATTAAAGACGCTAGCCAGCGACTGACATTTTCGTGCTTGCGCATACCAATTTTTGGACATGACTGTAAGAAAAGACACATACTGACCTTTATCATTCAAATTCAAAATCACACTTATCAACGTTGAGCTAAAATGTTTCTTTACCAGCAGTGAAAAAATCACGAACATAACGAAGATGAAATGGGAGTTATGACATGATAGGTTCCATGCAAAGAAATTTTTTTGACGTAACTTTCCTATATATTAATACTTTTCACACTCGATTACTTTTTAACATTATTTTTATTAACGGAATTAAATGCGGCTTAAAATATTGTACATAACTGTATATTTACCTATTTCAACTGATAATATACAAATTTATATACAGATAGGTCTAAGCAGCAAAAGTGACCACGAACATGAAAAAATACGTCAGTGAACTGCAGGAAGAGATTCTACGGCTTCGAACGAGTGTAAGTGCAGTATAGTAATACAATGCGTATACCATGTTTATTAGTAAGAAAAATATGCAACGCTTATACAAGTGCTAAACAACTGTATAAGGATTTTTTATTAGTAAGACTGTTATAATATTTAGCACACAATAATTAACCTAAACATCTGCTTGTTTACTAATTCACAAGAAACACAACGGTCAGTTTCCTTACAAAAACTGGGCACAAATTTTTTACAAAAGTCCATGTTTTCGAAAATCATTCAGGGTTTCTTAATATTTTTTATCATTAGACAAAATCAATGGTTCAAATTATAACTTTGTTCCGAATACTGTACTTCTCCGTTAGGTTTATGCTTCACACAGTGAACTATTAGTGACAAGTAAAATACTTAGAAGAATATGGAGCTTATTTACCTAGGTAAATCTCGAAAGTGGGAATCTTAAAGATATAAACATTCACTTAAGTTATCAAATATGCAGTGAAATAACCCTAGAAGTCTACGTTCAGTACGTTCAGGAGATACCTGTTACCGGGTGCAGATGTATTAATTTGACGTCATTTAGGCAGTCTGCATGCCACTTTTGGCGTTCCGCTTTACTCTACCAGATGGCACAGAAACAAGACCTATATTTGACGATATATGGATCCGTATCCTTCAGTAATTGCATCTCTTAACATATATCGGATGTTAGTCATCGATGTTGAAAGGAATAAGAACACACGATGGACGATTATCGACTGCATGGCTAAATGGTTAGCGTGCTGGCCTTTGGTCACAGGGGTCCCGGGTTCGATTCCCGGTAGGGTCGGGAATTTTAACCTTAATTGGTTAATTTCGCTGGCACGGGGGCTGGGTGTATGTGTCGTCTTCATCATCATTTCATCCTCATCACGACGCGCGGGTCACCTATGGGTGTCAAATCAAAAGACCTGCATCTGGCGAGCCGAACATGTCCTCGGACACTCCCGGCACTAAAAGCCATACGCCATTTCATTTCCTCGACCATGAAATTGTATTCCAAATTTAGAAGTATCATTTATAACCGTGTTATGCCCAGTAAACGAACTATTTAAACTTATTGAGTAATTCACGAGCTGAGCAAGTATATTAGTGTGTGAGGAGAAAAAGGCTATGTATGAATCATGCTTTGAGGATCTCAGAAAGAAGTACGAAATTACAAAACGGGATGTCATTGGCCTTACGACTGTAGCTAGAGGGACAATTTCTAAGGAAACGCTGGACTTCTTAAGAATAAACAAAATCCCTGACACTATTATGCAGACCATAGCGGACTCATTGGTGATTGTAAGTCACCACTTGTACTCCCTAACTTGAAGAACCATGAATTGGAATTTATTTCTCAAATAAAATCTGAGAGAGACAATCTGCCTGATGATGGCAATAGTAATCTTGACTCCAGCACTTCATAATCCGAACATCATATAAAATAAATATTATTCATATGAACTGATTAGGAGGCCGATCTTCTGAGTCCCTAATTGGAGCGGCTATCAGGTGAATTATCTCTTCCCTAGTCCACAATAAATAATGTAGCAAGAGCACTCACGAGAGACATGTTCCTCATCATGTTCGAAATTTCCGCCAGGGCCGAAGCAATAGATCACGGCTTTACCATGCAGCCGTTAGATAGTGCGTATGTAATGCTGCGTCAGACCCTCATATCAGTTTGTAAATGGCAGCGAGCACGGAAACATGGCCAAATGTGAAAGTGCGCAGCATGATCCGGTTTTTGCTTCTGAAGGTTACCTCATCAGGGAAAATTCATCGGCAACTTGTTAAGGTGTAGCATGGGGATGCCACGTCATGCAAACAAGTTTAGCATTGGTGCACTGTGTTCGATAATAGCAAGAAAGGGTCTACAAGACGAGCAACGATCTCACTGGCCGAGAAAATCCATCACAGCAGACTTTCATCTAGCCTCTAACCGATGATGAAAGGAGTCAACGAAACCGGGTGAGTTGGCCGTGCAGTTAGGTGCGCGCAGCTGTGAGCTTGCATCCGGAAAATAGTGGGTTCAAACCGCACTATCGGCAGCCCTGAACATGGTTTTCCGTCGTTTACGATTTTCACAACAGGAAAATGCTGGGGCTGTACCTTAATTAAGGCCACGGCCGCTTTTTTCCCATTCCTAGTCCTTTCTATCTCATCGTCACCATAATACCTATCTGTGTCGATGCGGCGTAAAGCAAACTGTAACAAAAAAGAGAAAACCGATTCAACGAAAATACGACCGTTGCGTATGCCCTCAGTCCCCAGGAACTGGACACAGATTTCGTCCATGACTCGCCGTACCGTTGGAATAAGTGCTTGTATAGTTATCCATGTCCCTGCCCTACTACTGTGTATCCTGTAAATACAGGTTCTCCGTGCGACCTCTTATTACATTATTTTTCTTGAAGCTACTGTACCTTGTGTCAAAACAATTTTTAATATTTTTCAAAAAATTGTTCACACATTTTGTGAATAAAGCACATTCAGATGCGACTGTAATCGGCATTTGGCCTACTTTTAATTTTAGGATCTTATAAATATATTTAAAAGCAAAGTCTGAATTTAAGCTGTCTAGGAAGATCCCACAAAGTTCATTAAAGTTGACACTCTTGTTCATTTCATGAACTTGGCAGACAAGCTTCAAATATTTGTCTGTTTCATGAACTGGTCAACGAGCCTGTTCGATTCATAAACTATGCGAAAATGTGCCTAGTTTATGAAATGAGCAGGTTAGCAGTTAGCTGTGCCTAACAAATGGACGCACGTAGCATGGAAAATAAAATAATTACAAAACTGAATTTTGCAAAAAAATTTATGACTTTTCCTCAAATCGTGCAACTTCATCATACTGCAATTTAGATTAGTCTGATGAGTGTTATAGTAAGAGAATGGCACTTAACTAAAGAATATCAAACATAAGAATCCAAAGAACATTCATGGTAACCAACGTAACAAAATATGTCTGTGGACATAATACGATTTCGGTCGACAGAATATAATTTGAAATGGCAGTCTCTTTTCAAGCCCCTTTTACATTTAAAAAATATACAGTTTGACACAATTCGATTTCGCAACATGAAATAACACGTTAAAAACTCCAGGAATAACGGCATCACACTCAGTTTTTCTAATGGGTGGGCATAATACATTCTGCAACGTCACTACTGATATAAAAGAGAGGTTTCATGAATTCACCACGGCACTAGAAATTCCTGCACGGAAAGTTACAGAAAACATTTGACCCTCATAAGTGGGAAAGAAGCAGCCGTGGCCTTAATTAAGGTACAGCCCCAGCATTTGCCTGGTGTGAAAATGGGCAACCACGGAAAACCATTTTCAGGGCTGCCGATAGTGGGGTTCGAACCTACTTTCTCCCGAATACTGGATACTGGCCGCACTTAAGCGACTGCAGCTATCGAGCTCGGTATGAGCAACCAGGAATGAAACAGTCTGAAAGTTTCAAGTTGTCGGATAGGCTGAGTTCAGCAGTTTTCAGAACAGTCTTCTAAAATGGTGATATCGAAAAGAAGCAACATGAAGCATCTCAGGAGATGATCAAATCATGATATCTGGATGTCGGTGTCATATATCCCCGAGTCATTTAGTGACGAAAAGTTGATTAAGGCTCAGATCACAGTTACCTAATTCTGAGCGAAGATCGTCCAATTTTTTTCTTTACGTTTTCATTTATTCTCTGTTAACAGCCCGGCTGTGTGACTCAGAAGGTTAAGGCGCTGGCTTTCTAAGCCCAAGTTGTCAGGTTCGATCCTGACTCAATATGGTGGTATTTGAAGGTGCTCAAATACGTCAGCCGTCCGTCGGTAGATTTACCGGCACGTAAGTACACCCGCGGGACAAACTTCCAGCACATCGGCGTCTCCAAAAGTCGTAAAAGTAGTTAGTGTGACGTAAAGCCAATAATATTTTTTTCTTTAAATATTTGCAATTTTGTTCCTTTATGTAAACATTAATATTGATGTATGTATTTCATATTATGGAAACCATTCCAACCAAGAACATGAAACGTAGCTCAATAAATTTTGTATTGTCTGATCAAAATGACACAATCTATTACGAGTAAGTATATTTCATGTTTTATTCGTAACGATATATTCGCATTCAAATATATTTTTAATTTTCACATGTCACGCGTCGAAACTATATATTTTTGGAATGGTTGCACTGAGAAGGATATGGTTTGCAGCTATCCCTAGAGAAATCTATATTCTTCAGATAGATTAAACTGTCAAAGGCAAATGGCTACCAATTGGTGGTTTGCTGTTCTGTCCACTATAAACATTTCTAGCATTAATTTTGTTTTCTGAAACGGACATTTTTTCATCTCTGAAACCATTAGACGCAAGTTTTATACCAGATTTACATCAGTTCACAAAGCGCGAATGACCACAAGGCTCCCGAATTTTTACAATTGAGGCGATGATAACCGAAAATATTAAAATTATTGTAGAGAAAGGAAAAACTAAATGATTTATCACTTAGGAGTATTATAAGTCAGGCATCCTCAATCGAGAGCGAAATGCCTTCGGAGCCAGTTTGCTCCCCGCTCTCGGAGAACGAGAGCAGCTTAGCGAGCAAGTAGGGGAAGTGCATGACGTAGTATTTACTGAAGGCCAGTGGCGCAAGTACAGTACGGCCACGGTATGCAACCCGCCTGACTGCTGCTCTTGTCACGTGACAAACACCCGTCCCGAGCGGGGCAAGTAACACCGGCTCCCTAGAGCAATTAGGTGATGACGTCTGGTATAAGTGATGATTTGAGATTGTCACTCAAACTTTTAAAATGTTCACTATATTTTTTCCAAAGTCGTGTCCTGGATTACAAACTTTTTCAAGATTTCCCACGTATGCTTAGGTACGCTGCCTCTGCTTCCAAATAGCAGACCATCACTGCCCAGTTTTCTGGGCGAATGTTATGTCTCTCACTCAGATACGGGATGCATGGTTCAAAAATGCTCGTCTTTTCCTGGTCAACTTCCTTGGTCTGGGATACGTCTCTCTCGAACCGGTTAGTTGGGTCAAGACTAACTGCTGGTGGATGGCAACAGTCTATACAGTTTACTTCTTCGTAAACAGTCTACTTCAAATCTCTCAGTGAAGAGGCTAACGTTGCTTTCACTCTGTGATGACGGGTGTTCCTGAGCAATTCTCCTTTGCGCCAGTATCCTAACACATGACCAAGAGTTTCATCCTCGTCGCAGTCTGGATGACGGCTGCGGATTGTGCTATGCTATCTACCAGGAACTGCTCAAACTGCCGAGATGTTGCACGACATTTTGAGAGCATTTGGCCATTCAGAGTTTGACAGTCCTTTCCTGTTACTTATCTAGAAGTTTGCTTTAGGGTGATTGCCATAAATTTCGAAGTCTTTTCCTCTTAAAGAGTGTAGTGTCCAAGTGCGCAGCTTTGTTCTCGTAGTAGTTTACGAATTCGCCGACCAGTCAATGGATTATTAGTATCATCAATATCTAACTTGTCCAATATTGTTTTACGTTCTGTCCGTAGGTCTCTGATAGCGTGATGGTGATCTTCTCTAACATAAAGAAGACAGCTGCAGATATTGAAGTTTTGTACAGGAGCTTCCCACTTGGCTCGCATAAGAACTAAGCCTCGGAAATGGTTTGGAGCAGTCCAGTCCAGTTCATGCTAGAAAGTTTTCTGCTCGGAAGTAAGGATGCCGATACTTCAGTTCGTCTTTCGCTATCAGAGCTATGTCATCAGCTGAAGCTAAACAAGACAGTTTTTGTAATCCGTCTTCTTTTCTGAATGTTTCTTGACTTATTTAGGCCTTCATCGATTTGAATTTGGTTATCGACTAACAGATTTACGACTAAAGTCCTTAAAATTTCAGGCATTTCGCAAGAAGCTAGGGATCGTCCAATATGATCGTGGCCGACAGAAAAAAAGGCTTTAATGACATCTAGAAAAGCAATAGAGCAGTTAATTTTCATAGACTTCATCATATAAATCGACCCAACACGTAAACTTGGCAAAATCTTCAAAATATGGAAAATAAAGAGCGTTTATCTCAGTTTTTCAAAATGTAGACTCTCATATACAAAATTCTTGATTTCAATCATATTTACCAAATTTATCCTTTAAAGATTCTCTACAGATATCTTCAATTCTACTGTAATCTCAGAACACTACATCGTACGGATTAACAAATAGGGAACGTTTAATATGGGTAATTTAAAATTGTCATGAGGGCTGGCACAGTCCCCTTTGTAATATTCATAACGAAGGACTCGCTCCCTCTCTGCGTTAACCTTCATCACTGATGACGCATCAATATCTCTCAAGTGTCTTGTTTTCATGCGTAAATTCAGAACCCTTGTTGTCATTCACTGTAAATGAACCGATACCTTTGTAAACAAATACGTCTGGATCACTGGTAGATTATCAGTATCTGAATCTCAGAATCACTGGTTCAAACTTGGAAGAACTAATCATGTTTTCGATGGGAGAGAGAATTTCATTCGTCACTCTACGTCGTACGCGCCGACGTGTAAAAACACATTAGGTATTTACCTGGCAAAACTCCGAAATAAGCTACCCACTAGAGTTCGACATTTTCTGCCATCTGGTAGAGTAAGACAGAATCCCCAAACTGTACATGTATGCAGCCTAAACCTGCACACGGAAACTAATGCCATATTATTAATTATTTTATTCATGTACAGTTCCTGAAAAAAGGAATAATTAACCAGGGTTTGAGAACAAGAATACCATTTTAATGTACCCTAACTTAAAACTTGCTAAATAGAAATAGAAATGTTATTCCACTGCTAATTCCATGTGCGTGCTATTGTATAAAAAAAGTACAGTATTTCAATGAGGAATATGAACAAGGAAATTCCATAAATTATTATAAGTATGAAGAATACACGTTTTAAGTTTGAAATGCTAATTGGTTTTACTACATTTGAATCACTAGGGAAGATTATTTTCCCCGAAAATCGAATTGAAATGTGACTACGCGTCATAAAAAGATGAATATAACGACTGTCTATCGCTTTAGATAGACCTGTTTCTATGTAAGTTGCCGTGACGTAGTTAAATATATCAAAGAACGGGTAGCATTTTTTCACAATAAACACCTGCAGATCTTTAAAAATTTCTTCTTTTACAATGTAGTGAAGTGGCATACGCTTTTCATATTCCCTCAAGAACAACTTATCGTCAATGCATGGAAACATGAATATCTCATCTGTCTCCTCAGAATCAATGGCATAATTAAAACGAAGATGACTCAGTAGCTTTCTGTGTACTTCATTAGGAGAATTACTAAATATCTCATAGTGCGCAGTGTCCGTCATCAACACTTGCCTTTGCGATCTAATGATATCATTGGTATCCTTAATATCGTCGATGCTGTTGGGTTTTATGGATAAAGCCGTTAAACTTCCCCAATAAAACAACAGCATCATGAAACTAAGAAAGGAAACCGGTAAGTATACATAAGATTCAAATGTTTTCTTCGTTATTTTGTTGAAACTTAGATCTCTCCTGATAGTATCGGTGATGGAATTATTATTATTATTATTATTATTATTATTATTATTATTATTATTATTATTATTATTATTATTATTATTATTATTATTATTATTATTATTATTATTATTATTATTATTATTATTATTGTCTCGCACAAAGTGTGACAGCCAAAACAGTATAATCCAGAAAGATAATATTGTTAATAAAAGTCCTACGAGAGTGTCGAAGGAACTGAGAAGAGGTTTCCTAAGCTGAAAAACATTTCTTCTTGGCACTAAGAAGCAGAATCCATTGCTGTCTAGAACGTGGTTTATGATATTAATTTCATTTGAATATAATATATTACGTAACGAAAATTCAGTTGCTCTGAAATCGTTATCACGAAAGGCTTTGTCGTTATAACTGTACATCGTTGGCATACAGAAAGGTGATTGGAACAACACATCTTCCGAACTAATTAGTGTACTATTTGTAAGCGCAGCAACACTATAAGCAATATCAAAATTCCTACCGTATGGATGCGTCTTACTAAAAATAGAATAAATAGAATGTTCCCCGAAAATTACAGCCAACGGACCCTTCTCAAAGTTTCTAAGTTTTTTTGAGAATATCCTGTCTATTGACTGTCTATTTAAGGACATACTCAATATCGTCGTTCGGCCTCTTCGACCAGGGCTAATTACGGAATGCGGATTATACTCCAGAAGAACGCCTGTTCCGTTACCACTGAGTGGGGGACTAAACACAATAACATTGATCATCCCCAATTTAAAAAGCCTGTCAAATAACTGATGGTAATCTAGATTGTTATTAATAGGCTTACTTTGAAAGATTATGAAGAACTTAGCCTTTCTCCATAACCGACACCCGATGTTCCATTTGAACATATATGAATTAAACTCGACTTCGTTCATACAAATGAACACGTACGATAAATAATTTGGACTTACACTAATGGGTACTGGATCGTCTGTTATGATGGTGTTAATGCTGACGGTTATGTCTTGACGTCTATCGAAATGATCAATGATTTCTAGATCTAAAGACTCAGAATGACGTCGCAAGACATTCACTAAGACATGATTCGAATAAGATGTCAACCAATCGTAAATATTGTTCAGAAAGGGTAAATGGCTCTGATTGACTTCAACTTTGAGAGTAACCATACATTTCACTAGTAGGAAAGATACTGTCAATCGGGATAACCAGTACATTGTTGAGATTTAGATTTACAACAATCGACACAATATATGGAAATGAGTCTACACAGGATCTGTTACCTTAAAAGTAATAATACAATGCACCTTGGGATATGTTTTTAGTAAATATATTGCTATGAAATGCTTGCGTCCATTTCAAATAACAAGTTTTGGTATTCAAATATTTGATTGACAACGACGAATAATAATATGAAATCTTAAAGAGAATAGCAATATTTCTTAGGGGCTTTTAATCTTGTCAGAATGGTCTAACATACATTTTCTTTCATTTCCTGAATATTAAGAGCAGATCGTGACATTGGTATTTGAAATCTGAACTTATCTTGAGAAAAGATCACTGAGATGAGGCAACATTGTGAAATCACTGAATCACTGAAAGTTGAAACACTTTTCTAAATCTGATCCAGCACCACACACAATTTAAGGACAATATCAAATTGTATAATACTAAATGAATATAGTTTGTGAATGTATCTTAAGATTTGGACACTTACACTTGCACTTATTGCCTGATATTCTTGTTCATGTTGCCAGCTCAAGTACGTTCCACGGAAAAAGACAGGATAGTCATTCATTTCTATACTACTTTGTCTACCTAGGCTATTCCTCGCCTTTTTTCATATCAGAACGGGCATGGAAGCAATTCAAAGCATTTAATTTCAAGCGGTATTACACCAGCCGTCTCGAAGTATTGAATTATCCTAATGATGGTTTCGATAACTCTGCAGTCACAATTTTCCAACAAAGTGTATGATGGCAACTAATATTCTGTACCGTGTATTGTGTTCGCTTAAGCTATTATACAGGAGTCGTATGTAGATCATTAAGGCACATTAAAACACTATACCACCGAGCAATTTTGATGTTTCCAACGAAATGGTTGAATAGAAATCAAGAACGCAACCTCTGTTTAACTCATAGCTTTTACCCCCGTTGATCAATGATTGTTTTTTCATACCGATCAATTTCGACGCTCCGTTTTAACCAAGATATTTTAGTTTTGAATTACACCGTCAGAAACTGCCAAAAGATTATTTTCCGTGGTTTACTATTTGCATACTAGACAAATACTGAGCCGCTACCTTCCCAATATTAGCCATTTCTATCCTTGTGTCACCATAATCGTTCAGACCGAGCTCTATAGTTGAAGTCACTTAAGTGCGGTCAGTATCCAGTATTCCGTAGATAGTAGGTTCGAACCCCACTGTCGGCAGCCCTAAAGATGGTTTTCCGTGGTTTACTATTTTCACACCAGGCAAATGTTGGTTCTGTACCTTAATATTAAGGCCACGGACGCTTCCTTCCCACTCCTAGCCCTTCCCTGTTCCATCGTCGTCATATGATTTATCTGAGTCGGTGCGACGTAAAGCAAGTTGTAAAGAAATCGTTCAGTGTGCCAGTGCGACATTAAACCCACAACAATACGTTTTAAAAATAAATCAGTCTTTCTATTGCTCCCCTACTTACCCTTTCGATCACGTCATTTCGAGTACAAGTATCATCCATTTCATCTGATTTTCGAGAGAAAATAACAAGGAAACATATGAAGGGTGCAAAAGAAAAAAGAAGGGAAGTCGTTCGACCAGTAAAAATACTAGCCCATTCAGCCAATATATACATGAAGGGCAGAATAGTTACTGGGGTAATCGTTCAACGCAGAAACGGCAATTGTTTAGCCTCAAGATAGATAGAGAAGATAGAAAACTTTTCTACAAGCAAGAATATTTTGGTCCACCTCTGTGGTGTAGTGGTGTAGGTCCGGGTGTGATTCACGGCTCTACCACGAAATTTGGAAAGTGGTACGAGGAATGGAACGTGGTTCACTCAACCTCCGGATGTCAACTGATCAGAGGGGTTTCGATTCGTACCTCAGCCATCCTCGAAGTGGTTTTCCGTGGTTTCCCAATTCTTCTCCAGGCAAATGCCGGAAGGGTAACTAATGGCCGCTGGCGCTTCTTTCCCTCGTCCTTGGATATGCCTTCTAATCTTCCCATTCCCTACAAAGCCCCTGTTCAGCATTGCAGGTGAGACTGCCTGGGCGCTGTACTCGCACTCAGCCCCAGTTGTATCCCCGACCAAATATGTCAAAATCCAGGACTCTGCCCTTGAGGCGGTAGTTTCCGGGCTAAAAACTAACCCTGGAGGGTAAAAGGATTAAATAAATAAAATGAATATTTTTAGAATGGAAAATGTCAACTTTGTACATTTTAAAAAGTAGGACTCTCAATACGTATATGTCCGAGAACGTCCATTTTTTGACAGCAAAAATCAGGAGAAAAGCCATTCAGAATCAACCCCTTGGTTTATTGAACATATAAAGACTCTTGAGACTAAACAGAGCCTTGTGTCTATGTTAGCACAGCCATACTCGACGATTCTCGCTAATTATCCTTGCTAGACAGCCTAACGGTTAATAAAATACATGCTACGTGAGTGGAAAATCATCTTAACATTTCGGTGTCATTTGAAATCTACACAAAAATTATTCTAGAAGAGGTTTAACATCCGTCATTATCTGCGCAGGGTTGTATGAAGTACATGTTGTCAAACTCAGAATGATAAAATAAGACGCACTCACTATTGAGTGTTCACGCTTAAGTAAAATGAAGCTCATGAAAGCTGAATTGTCCTATAACTTTGGTACCGTACTGATAATACGTGTGTTTGAATGTCATAAAAGATCCGTAAGGTTTGCTTCACAGAAGTAAACTGATACAGGAACGGAAATAAAGTATTTTCAGAAGACGTTTTGGAAGTTTAGTACATATATGCTGTGTGTTTCACGTCGCACAGATACAGACACGTTTTATTGTGACGATGGCATAGGAAAATGCTGGATCAAGGACGTGAAGAATTCGGATTAACTCCGCTACCAATGTGGTGGGTAGGTTATTATATTATTATGGGAGATAAAAAGGGATCGGGGCCGATGACCTTAGATGTTAGGCCCCTTTAAACAATAAGCAACATCATCAAGCAAAAAGGGATCGTGGAAGCGACATATTCGAGTGCTGGACAGCAAGAGCTCTACCTTGAATTGTACAAATGTGGAAGATATAAATTGCAATGTACAAACAGTCAGAAAAATACAAGGACAGTAGAGGATGAATAAGAATTGACAACTTCGGATGAACAAAATAGATGTATTGAAACACAAAACACAACAAGTTAGGAATAATACAGCACCAGAATATCGAAAGATTAGAACTCTTTTCACAAAATATCACGAATGAAATATTACAAAGAAAGGTGATAGCGACAATTCGGATTTCATCAGAATAACATTTACAATTACATTCATTAAACAGAACAGATATTTTGCAACCAACTGTACAACTTGAAATAGGAAACGTTAGGGAAGACAGGAAAAACAATAGACTATGAGAATTAATTAAAGATCAGCATTTTAAATTACAAAGTCCGGGCATACCGTAACAATTATTCATCTGACTAGAAAATAGTGCGCTTCTTAAAATATCATGTTCTAGAAAACACCGGATGTAACACAGATGTATTTACCCCAACAGAATAAAAGTAAACAAGTTCAAGATAAGACTATTACGCAGTAGAAGAATGTAAGCAAATTCTGAAGTACCAGAAGTTATCGTGAATATTGACCCACAGATTGTTCATCTAAATAAATAAAGTTGTAGGGGGTCCGCTATCTGTAATTTGTTTTATTTTGCCTATTTTTAAGATATTTATCCGTTTTGGGTAAACTCAACACCGTATCAGTTATTTTTAGCATTCGTGCCTGTCTGTCGTCTGTTCTCGGTTATTTTCCTATTTTCAGTTAATGTCACCTTTCTTAACTGCATTATTTTCTTGCTTAATTTCTCCGTATGCGAGTGCTGATCCCGAAACCTAGACACTCTTTCCTTTGAGGAAAAATTCCAAGCTGTTGAAATGTGTAGCATTTTGGCCCCGAAAAATTTGGAGGCAATTTTAATGATGGTGCAGATCTTCGTTTCGGCCTAGGGCCAAATCGAGGGCTTGCTAGGTTAAGCTTGGAGTCGAATCCGTGCCTGTTAGGTTAAGCTTGCATTCAGAAGGAGAAGGAGGTAGTCATACGCTACTAAGTCTATGAGCAGGAGGAGGAAGTCTATGAGGAGGTGGAGGAGGAAGTCTATGAGAAGGTGGAGGAGGAAGAGAAAGAATGTCTCTGCAGTCGCTCAGCTTCGAGTCCCAAAGATGCTTCCCAATGTTACACCCCTATGAATAAAGCATATGTATTACGCCTAACACCAGATCCCTAGTCCCGTTAATACAATGTGTGTAGCCACCCTCTTGTTCCAAGTTCAGCTCCAAGTCCCTGAAGTTGCCTTCCAACGTTACACCCCTATGAATAAATCGTATGTATTAAGCCTTCCACCATCTCCCTAGTCCTATTAGTACAACGAGAAGCCGCTAAGCTACTGTACGGAAGTGCAGCCGATTAGGTTAACGCCTGGTCAGCGTGAGGTTAAGCCTGAACAATTAGCTAGGGTGTAAAGTTACGTCCGAGCTGGTGTAGGGAAGGGGAGTCGGTTAGGTTAACGCCTGGTCAGCGTCAGGTTAAGCCTGCACTTTTAGCCAGGATGTAGGGAAAGGCAACCGCTTAGGTTAACGCCTGGTCAGCGTAGGGTTAAGCCTGCACTCTTATCCAGGGTGTACGGAAGGGCAACCGGTTAGGTTAACGCCTAGTCAGCGTAAAGTTAATCCTGCAATTTTATACTGTTAGCCTGGGAGGTTAGGTTATGTTAACCATGGTCAGCGTAAAGTTAGGCCTGCACTGTTGTGCACTTAGGCCGAGTATCGAACTTGAAGTCTGTTAGGTTAAGCTTACACTCTTATGCGGATAGCCCGGGTCTTGAACTTTTAGTCCACCGGGCGAGTTTGCCGTGCGGTTAGGGGCGTGCAGCTTTGAGCTTACATCCGGGAGATAGTGGGTTCGAAGCCCACTACCGGCAGCCCTGAAGATGGTTTTCCGCGGTTTCCTATTTTCACACCAGGCAAATGCTGGGGCTGTACCTTAATTAAGGCCACGTCCTCTTCCTTCCCACTCCTAGGCCTTTCCTATCCCATCGTCACCATAAGACCTATCTGTGTCGGTGCAACGTAAAGCCAATTGCAAAAAAGTTCTTTGAGTCCCTTAGGTTAAGCTTGTACTCCTAGGTTTCGAACGAAGATCTGTACGGTTAATGACCTTAGGCCTGGGATCGAACCCGAGGTCTGTAACGTTAAACCTAGACACGTAGCCGGCGTTACGTCATGTGAGGTTAAGGGCGCGCTCTTAGTCAGCAGCCCGCACCGCGCTTTGACGTCACCCACGGGATCAGGCCTCGTCCAGGGGCGTGTGGCGGCAGAACCCGTGTATTCTATTGCTAACGTTGTCTCCAATCTTAGAAGCAAGGCTTCTACCTGCCTTGAGTGCAATGCCCTCACCCTTGGGTACTTTAATGCCATTCCTTACCGCTAGAAGCAAACCGCCCTCCTGTTTTTTTTTTTTTTTTTTTTGCCTGCATTTCCAACCTCGTGTGCGCATTATAGACCTTACTGTCAAACACACGGCTGGCTATCTAGAGAACTCTCAGGAAATACAGTGTGTAAATTCTATGTTAGTACATCACACATTTCAATAAGTATATCTGACTTCGGTTTAAGTCCATGAGCATTTTAATAATGACCGACGAGTTTTTATAACTGATCAACTATATAGTTTCAAGCTCATCAACTGTATTGATTAAAACTATCCGAGAACATCGGTTTGTTCCGCATTTAATTGTTCTGTTTCTTACCCGAACAAACACGTGGTCATTTCCTCTCCTTTCTTGACGCAGAGCTGCCAGCATACTAAACTGTCATTCATGTACACCACGTTTTCACAAGGATGCTCAGTGTGTCCCGTGGAAAGATTCCACCTCATCCTACGAAGTTCGATCAAGTTTTCTTTTTCGAAATGTCACGGGAATTTCACTATTATCCTGCTATGCTACTGACCTTGTTGTTTTGGCAGACGATGGCATGCGTCGAACAATCCGCCTGTCAACTCCATATCCAGAGATTTCCTCGCCTACTATAATATTCTCAATCTGACACTCGGGTATATCCTGTATTTCTAAATTCCAGTACGCGGTTCCATATAGCCTTCACTTTAGTACGTAAATTATTGTGCTTCTGCGGTAGAACATTAACGCATTGAGACAAGCATTGAGACGTAACAAACTGCTTTTTTTTCTTAAGAAACAGATCATGACATTATATTATTTTGACAAGTTCAGTGAATTGGTTAGATCAACTCCTTTGAATCCGTTTTGATTTCGTATTTCGCATTCCCTCATTCACTTGCTGAGGAGTGCAGTTACAGCCCCTGTGGAAGGACATGTCTCTTCAAAGCTATATCCTTGGTGTCATTCACTGCTCTTTCATCACCATCGATGCACTTCACATGGTTCCTTTTTTTCGCACACAACACAAAGTACTTTAGCCGCTTTCCCAAGCATGGCCAAAGATGGCAAAGTGTGAAGCCTCTTATTGGGAATTATCCACACATTACACTGATAAGCTACGTTATTTGATTCAAAATCGAGCCTAATATCCTCAATTGTACTGAGGTGCTTATTATGGTGAAAGTTCCTGAAGTATACAAGTAAAATACACAGTTGTCAGGAGCTCAACAGTTGCGTTCTACTCATTTAGCCGCCATCTGAGAAAGAAGACGACATGTTCAAAACAAATAGTAAAACAAATAATAAAATAGTAACGGTGGTGTTTATGTACATTGATGATTTTAGCAAAATTTCCTTATAGTTATCCTTTTCAGGTGTAATAATCACCATCTACATATGTTTAGCATTGGTGTATGTTTGATGGTTTGTTTTTATATTTGTCTGAGTTCTTATAACTCAAAAACTGCAGGATATATGTCAACCAAACTCCGTATTTAGAATCCACTTGTCTGTGGATAGGTTTAAGGGTTAATATTATGTCTAAATCCCTGGATGGACTGGGGGTTCAGAGGAACTTTTTCTAAAACATTTTCTCATATAGGGCCTAACCTCCTCGATAGGAGGATGAATAAGGGAGATACCATTAACAGACGGCTTTACAGTCTAAGTTCCACCGGACTTGGCCCAAGAGCGGGTGCGCGGAGAGCAGATTTCTTATAACTGGAAAAGTACTGGAAATATGTTAACCGAACTTCTATTTAGTATGCACATATCCAAAGGTAGGCTTTAGGCTCCATTGCACTTCAAAATCCCTGCACTGGCTTGGGATTTATGCGGAGACTCAAACAGTGATTTACCAGGCGAGTTGGCCGTGCGGTTAGGGGCGCTCAGCTTTTAGCTTGCATCCGTGGGATCGTGGAACATTATACAGTCTAAGTCTAAAAGCGCGTGCACGTAGAGAAGATTACTACTGCAAAATATTTAACCAAAATCCACCTAGCTAAATGTAGGTTTTAAGGTCCATACGATTTCAAAAACCCTGAACTGACTACGATTTATACGAAGAGCGGGACAGTGATTTTACTCTCCCACGAAATATATCTGACCAAACGTAATGGAAGTTTACCAGCCTTAATGTAAATCGATTTAAAACACTTTTACCTCACGTACAACTTTTCGATAGGAGGATTCATATGGGAGATCTCATTAACGGACGGATTTGCAATGTAAGTCCCAGTGAACTTTGCCCAAAAGTGGGTGCGCGAACAGCAGGTTTCTTACTCCTCGAAAATTACTGTGTTCTATGGGTTTTTACGTTTCTGCTGCGAAAGACGAACACCCTTGCAGACCGACAGCGAGTCTACCGGTTGTCTTAGCAACGCCTCAGTGAGCTTGCCAGCAGGGTGGTAACGTAATGCCAATTTCGTATTCATTCGCATAAACTCTTGGTTGTTCGTTGGGTAGAAGGCGACAGAGGCTTTAAAGTGCCATTCTGCGGAATATTTGCGGGATACCGTTGGAGGTTAATATCGTATTGGAATAGCACTAAGCATGGTTGTTAATATTTGAATAATACCGGGGAGTGTAGCACATTCTTTCATATTGTAATTTGTTTTAAGGCACTTGGTATAATTGTTACTCTATGTGTCCTCTACTTCCGATTTCTGCTTTATTTTATGTCCTCTGCCTTGTCTCTTTAAGCTTAAGTAAGAGCTAATGCTAGGAATTTCAGGTGACGCACCTTAATTTATTTTTATTTTTGCTATAAAAATGCCCAAATTACCTTGTCTTGTAAAGGAAACATTAAAATAACATCCCTAACTGTGTTACAGTTGCACAATTTTGCACCTTTTCTTAATGTCAACATCTTCTTCCATCTGTATAATAACTTTGTTTCTTTCGCCACTTTATTCTTAAAGAGATGAAAAAACGAACATTACTATATAGGCCGGGAAATGGAAAGATTTTAGCCTGGACAGCTTGACTCTAGGTTGTTCCTCAATTCGGCGTAGGTTCCCAATACTGCACTAACGGGATTTGTGCACGAACCTGGTGAGTGATTGTTGACTGTTTGCTTACCGGCATTATCAGTATTGCGTAGGTGACGTTTCAGAATACGCACGCTTTGATTGTATGTGGATTCTGCCATATTCCTGTGTTGCCAGCATCAGTATCAATTATGCCGAAACCGAAAGTACCAGGCGAGCTGGCCGTGCAGCTAGGAGCACGCAGCTGTGAACTGGCATCTGGAAGATGGTGGGTTCGAACTACACTGTCGGCAGCCTCGAATATGCTTTTCCGTGGTTTCCAAATTTCACACCAGGCAAATGCTGGGGCTGAACCTTAATTAAGGCCACTGCCGCCTCCTTCCCATTCCTAGGCCTTTCCTGTCCCATCGTTGCCATTAAAACCTATCTGTGTCAGTGCAATGTAATGTAACCGTATCGGCAATGCACATAATCAATTGCCAATTGATTGAGGGAATGGAGACCTTTGTCGAGATTCTTTGTCCCTGTGGAAGTTAGGTTGCATCTGATTGCGCAATACTTCTGACTTGATGGCGCCGAATCAAGTGTGGTATAGCTTGAAAAATCCCCAGAAAGAGAACGCTAGCTGAAAAAAGACAAGGAGGGAAGACACACTTTGATACGTCCGCCCACTAAAAATGGCCGAACTACGGTAATGCCAACGCGCTAGCTTGATTTGAGTCAAAATATTTCTAGATAAGCGAACTACAATTATAGAGGTAAACATCGGCATGTCATATGTTCGCATATTAGAGCTCTGCCAAAATTATAAATGATTATAGAATTTCAACGTGTGTAAAATTGCGTCGCGAGAGGATGAGGTAAGCGTCAGTAGCGTACCCACGCAAGCTGGAAACTCAGACTCTGGACGGGGAATCCCCGAAGAAGCATCGTATTTGATTGTAAATATCAGATAAATCGCCGATCGATTTGTTTGCGAGTATGACCAATTACAAAGTCCGGCTCCATGGCTAAATGGTTAGCGTGCTGGCCTTTGGTCACAGGGGTCCTGAGTTCGACTCCCGGCATGTTCGGGAATTTTAACCTTAATTGGTTAATTTCGGTGGCACGGGGGCTGGGTGTATGCATCGTCTTCATCATCATTTCATCCTCATCACGACGCGCAGGTCGTCTCCGCGAGTCAAATCGAAAGACCTGCATCTGGCGAGCCGAACTTGTCCTCGGTCACTCCCGGCACTAAAAGCCATACGCCATTTTATTTACCAATTACAAAGAATTGTAGGCTACACGTTTGACCACATCGCCGATGTCGGAGGACTCGTAGAAAGGCTGATATTCAAAATGTGGTGGTGACCGCCCGCCGTCCGTTCTCCGAGTCGGGGTGAAATTATATAAGAAGCCGCCTTGCTGGGGAAGCTAGGACTTGCCGTGAAGTATTGGAGGCAGACACACAGTCCGTGGTGTCTCAGCCTTTTCATTGTGCGGGAGTGCTAGTTTGTATTATGTCGGTACGCTATAGTAAAGACTGTTTTCGAGTTTAAAGATAAAGCAAGGTTACTGAAAATATGTGAAAATTCGGCTAACAGAAGATCGTATCGCTGTAAAGACGACCGCGGGGCTGTATCACCTTCATAAATTGTGTGGGTGAAAAGTAAAGTAGATTTCACCACGTATCGCCTTTATAAACTGAGTGGGTGATAAGTTAATAGATTTCACTACATGTCGTATTCATAAACTGTGTCGGTGAAATTATTGAGTAGAATCCACCATAATTGAAGTTTCATGAACTGTGTCGATGTAATTATAAGTAGAATCCACCATAATTGGAGTTTCATAAACTGTGTCAAAGGAAGACGGGATTTAATTGAACATCATTTACATTAGCCTTCTTCCAGTGGGTACTACCCCAGGAATATGAAGGTGCCCAGGATGACCGCAAGAGGATTTGAACCAATGTTCCACGCCAGCGCCAGGATGGCCTAAACGTCCACCCGGGGCCTCTCCAAGATTCGGGCCATGGACATCCCAACATGACTATAAGTACACTGATTTGAAATATTATGTAGTCTTGTAAATGCGGGGGTTAATTTCGTGTAAATATGTAGATCACGTAGGATTGGATTGTAAGAGTGAAATTCATTTTCTTTTAAACTAGGGAGCAGCGTTAGAGTGGTTCATCATGTTTCATTAAGTAAAGTCTATCTAGATGGAAATGTAAAATATGGAATATGGGATAAATTTCAAGCATGAGCATGAATAAAATTTGAAATACCCAAAGCTTGAGAGTGCTTTAGGTCAAGAGGGTAAAGTGTTTTGTTTCATTTTAAGATTTCAAACTACATAATTAACACTTTTTATATTGGAATATTCACTTTAAATTTGTAACGCATGACGGTAGGGTCATCTATGACGCCTGTATTAGTGTGAGTAGCTATGCACTCTGATTTTAAAGTAAATTTGCATGATTAAAGGTAGAGATGGCTCTATAAATTTTAGTGATGTGTGACATGCCCGGACTTGAACATGTGTGTTGTGTTTGAGTCATCAGCCCATAGACTGGTTTGATGTAGCTTTCCATGCCACCCTATCCTGTGCTAACCTTTTCATTTCTACGTAACTATTGCATCCTACATCTGCTCTAATCTGCTTGTCATATTCATACCTTGGTCTACCCCTACCGTTCTTACCACCTACACTTCCTTCAAAAACCAACTGAACAAGTCCTGGATGTCTTAAGATGTGTCCTATCATTCTATCTCTTCTTCTCGTCAAATTTAGCCAAATCGATCTCCTCTCGCCAATTCGATTCAATATCTCTTCATTTGTGATTCGATCTATCCATCTCACCTTCAGCATTCTTCTGTAACACAACATTTCAAAAACGTCTATTCTCTTTCTTTCTGAGCTAGTTATCGTCCATGTTTCACTTCCATACAATGCTACGCTCCACACAAAAGTTTTCAAAAACATCTTTCTAATTCCTATATCAATGTTTGAAGTGAGCAAATTTCTTTTCTTAAGAAAGCTCTTCCTGGCTTGTGCTAATTTACATTTTATGTCCTCCTTACTTCTGCCATCGTTAGTTATTTTACTATCCACGTAACAATATTCATCTACTGTACTTCCTTTAAGACTTCATTTCCTAATTTAATATTTCCTGCATCACCTGCCTTCGTTCGACTGCACTCCATTACTTTTGTTTTGGACTTATTTATTTTCATCTTGTACTCCTTTCCCAAGACTTCGTCCATACCATTTAGCAACTTCTCGAGATCTTCTGCAGTCTCAGATAAAATAATATCATCGGCAAATCTCAAGGTTTTGATTTCCTCTCCTTGGATTGTGATTCCCTTTCCAAATTCCTCTTTTATTTCCTTTACTACCTGTTCTATGTAAACATTGAAAAGGAGGGGGAAAACTGCAGCCTTGCATCACTCCTTTCTGGATTGCTGCTTCTCTTTCAAAGCCCTCGATTCTTATCACTGCAGACTGATTTTTATACAGATTGTGGATAATTCTTCGTTCTCGGTACCTGATCCCACTCACCTTTAGATTCTTAAATAGCTTGGTCCAATCAACATTATCGAATGCCTTTTCTAGATCTACGAATACCATGTACGTGGGCTTGTCCTTCTCGATTCGATCCTCTAAGATCAAACGTAAAGTCAGGACTGATTCACGTGTTCCTACATTTGTTATGAAGTCAAATTGATCTTCTCCCAACTCAGCTTCAACAACTCGAACACACGTCCTCCCAATTCAGATAGGTTTTTCCTTCCTGTCAAGAATTGTATATATTTTTTTATATAGACTAAAGTTAACGGCTATCCATTTGAGATTTTTGTTTGCGTACAGCTTATAAAAAACCGTAGGTTGATTTTCTGTACGATCGGCTAGTCGTGAACCCGGGCCCTCCATGAGTAAAGGATGTGGCAGTGATAAGATGGCTTGACGTGATTTAATAAGAAGCAAATATGCAGAGAACGTATAAGCAAATGGCGTTTTTGAATGTGATATAATGATTGTGGTTGAAATGAGTTACCACGATATTTCTTGATAATGTGCCCCGCTGTGAAGGAGAGCTTAAAGAGTAGATTGCTGGCCTGACCAGAGAGGCCAGACCATATGCTTAGTGATTTACGGTCGATGGAAGGGAGCGACCTGAACGTGTTGTGTAAAGGGAGAATTCTACAAAGAAAAAGAAAATGTTAAGTCTGCACACAGAATGAAAGAAATACTAGAGGCTCACGAATATAAGCTCGCACTAGAAGATTTCCTTTTATTGTTTCATGTTTATTTCGATATATGATATGAGCAACTGGAACAACAGATTAGTATGTTTGTTAATATTTATGACTAATTTAGATAGGGATTTTCAGAGACCTAACTTCGGTGGCGTACTGGAGACCGCCGGTTCGAGTTCCAAGGCATACCCAGGATTTTCTGTCACATACAAGTTAACTTTTCCCATTAATACAGCCACTCATATTTTGTTTATTGTTTATTTTTTATGCTTTCCCCGTGTAGTTTTGTAGTGCGTGTACATATTGTATTTTGTGTGTTGTTCTTTGAGGATTATTTTATGTTGTATGTCAGAATTCGAGTGCGGGTTCTGCCCCGTGGTTTTGGTCCTCGTGGTCATTGCGATGTGTGTTTTATTCCGGAGCTGACATATGTTTAATTTTGTTGTTTGTTGTGTCATGTCTATTACTGCTAGTTTAATTTTTTCAATTAGGAGTGTAGTTAATTAATTAATTAGGTGACCACTCAAAGTTGTCTACGATTTTGCGGAAGTAGTGTATTTCTTCCAATAGTGAAGAAAGACTTTGATGAAAAACCGTTGCATTTACAAAGATATTCCTGCATTAATGTATATTTCAAATTAGTGTGTTTTTAAAGATGTCGGTGGACTTATCGTCGATTCATAAAAGAAAGGATCGATCAAATCAGTATTAACTTTTAAATGAACGACATTGTACAGTTTTGATTTCATTTTATAAATATTCGGGGTTGCAATGGATAATATTGTGTGTTTTAACAAGAGATATTAAATTGTGTAAAAGGTTTCTGCTTATCATTTGCCGTAATTAAATGAATCCTAGTTTCCTCCGTTCTCTTATACCTATAAGTTAGTTTTAGTATTTTATTTGATAACTAGTCTGTAGTACCCAGCGTTGCTCGGATATTTTTTGAACGTTTACCTTAAATTTGTATTACCAGTTAGTTACTTGTGAAGTGAATTTTTATAGCATTCCTTTGAAATATTGATTAATATTTTACGATCAATTATATAGTTTTAGAGTTATTTAGATTTGTTTGATTTTCAAGTTTTACATTATGTAATTATTGAGTAAAACTTTGTCCTTATGGAAGCTCGAATTGACTGGGAAGTATTTGATCCTTTCAAAAATAAACTATATGCATTTACCCGTCGCGCTATAGATATCTTGTACACGATTTCAACTGTTATTGCGACTGTCACAAATCAGCCTTGTGACCCCCAGAGCAGTGGATTCAACTCTAATCTATGTCATTTACTTTCAAGCCCCTCTCAATCCCCCGTCTTAATGTAGGCTAAACATGGACCTAAACGGTATCCAGAGCGTCAAAATTCGTATCAGCGACACATAAACAATGGATTCGACGTAAATATCCGTTACATTCCATTATTTTTACACATCATCTCCTCCCATATTCCACCCCAGCGGGGGCTGTGATATTTCATCCCCATTTATTATTTTTTTTCAGATGGTAAGTCATTATGTGTAGGCCAACCAAGTATCGTTAAGAGCTATTCTGGAACATACCCACATACATCCATAATCTTGGTTATTTTTACATTCATTTTCACCCCCTTCTCAACCTCCATACTGATTGCTGCTTAAGTATGACTTCTCCATGCAGAGTGTAACAGTTCAACTCAGCGACCTCGTAAACAATCTATTCGACATTAATATCAGTCATTTTTGTTTATTTTTATATTTCACGACGTCCCCTAGGAGTGCTAGGGTTGTTGTACCCCCACAGTAGTTTTTATATTATAAGTCATATGTGTACCAAGTTTGTATGAGGACTGTGCTGGAATAAACACACTTACATCCGTAATTTCGGTCATTTTGAACATTTTCTTTTCCAACCCTTCTCATCTCCTTGCCGATGGGGGCCGAATAACGACATCCGGAGTGTCATTATTCACCTCAGCGACCCCAAGAACTATGGACTGTACATTAATATTTGTCGTTGTTATTATTATTCTTATATTTGACAGGTCTGTCTGTATTTTTATAATTCATCCCCGCCCCATGGCAATTTCTCCTATATGTAAGTCATGTGTGTACCAAGTTTGGCTGAGAAGTATGCTAGAACATATACAAATACGTCCTTAAACTCGGCCACTTTGGATATTTTCTTTTCACCCGTTCTCACCCCCATGCCGTTTGGGACTGAATATTATCATAAACGGCAACTAGTGTGTCACAGTTCATCTCAGCGACCCCGAAAACTATGGATTAGACAGAAATACCGGTCGTTTTCGGTTAATTTTTACATTTCGTCGCTACTTTACGGGCTAGGGTTCTCTTACCCCTAAAGTATATTTTCCAGACAATAAGTCCAATTTTGGTTGGGACCTATGCTGGAACATACACACATACGTCCATTATCTCGGCCATTCTGTATATTTTCTTTTCACCTTTTCTCACCCCTGTGTGAAAGGAGGCTGAACTTGAAGTCCAAATCCGGAGCGTCACTATTCATCTCAGCGATTCCTAAACGAATGGATTCGACACTATTTTCACTTATATACTGTATATATCTCACCCCCTCGTAGGGGTGCTACGGTTTCATATCTCCACGCAGTTTGTCTCCTGATAGTAAGTCATAAGTGTACCAAGTTTGGTTGAAATCACTCCTGTAGTCCCGAAAATTATGAATTCAACACTAATATAGATCGCCTTTAGTTCAAATTACATTTATCCCCCCTTCCTTAGGGCTTCTAGAGGAGTCTTGCTCTCACAGTATTTTTTCCAGATAGTAGGTAATATTAGTACCAAGTTCAGTTGACAGCTATACTGAAACGTACACACAAACATCCATAATCTCGGTCATTGGACATTTTCTTCACTTCTTCTCACCCGCCTGCCAACCGGGTCTCTACTTGGACTTAAACGACATCCGGAGTGTCACTATTCGTTTCAGATTCCCCGAAAACTATGGATGTGACACTATTTTTTATTATTTTCACATCTCACCCCCTCCAACACCTACCCCTAGGGGTGCTAAGGTTGTCATACCCCCACGCGGTTTATCTCCCGATAGTAAATCGTAAGTGTACCAGGTTTGGTTGGAATCGCCCCAGTAGTCCCGAAAACTATTGATTCGACATAATTATTCTTTGTTTTTAGTTATTTATATATATTTCACCGGGCGAGTTGGCCGTGCGGTCAGTGGCACGCGGCTGTGAGCTTGCATCCGGGAGATAGTGGGTTCGAACCTCACTGTCGGCAGCCCTGAATATGGTTTTCAGTGATTTCCATTTTCACACCAGGCAAATGCTGGGGCTGTACCTTAATTAAAGCCACGGCCTCTTTCTTCCAACTCCTAGGCCTTTCCTATCCCATCGTCGCCATAAAACCTATCTGTGTCGGTGCGAAGTAAAACAACTAGCAAATATATACATATATATTTCACCCCCTCCCCTAGTGGTTCTAGGGGTGTCCTATCCTAAATAGTACTTTCTACAGATAGTAAGTCATACTTGAATCAATTTTGGTTTATAGCTACGCTGGAACATTCATAGGCCACGTCCATTATCTCGACCATTTTGGACAATTTCTTTTTCAAACTTTCTAATCCCCTTATGACAAAGGGGGCTAAATTGAACGTTAACACCTTGAGTGCCACGTGAGACCAACGTTGACTCACGGAGCTTAATGCCATTCGGGCCGCGTGAGTCCACTGTGGACTCACGCGCACTCTCAAAGTCTCAGGCCCCGTGGTGCCATACTGTCATCACACTTGACATGTAAACGTATGTTAAATGAAAGTAGGTGGCCAGTACGTCATGAATCTATTCTTGGCCAGTCCATTTGCGAGTCCGATGTGGCACCATGTAGCCAGTACGTCACTGCAATATATCAACCACAATAAATAAATTATGATATTATTTATTGTTTCCTGATCGTGTCATGTGTACAAATAACAAAATATTGTACTGTATTGTGTACTCATTGTTAATTATCTCATATCAGGGTCTATAGACGAATTGAAAACATGAACTTTCTAGAAACAAAATATTTGAAATTTTGTCTCATTCACAATCACACCACAAATTGGTACATTTTTTGCTTATGAATTTAAAGTATAACAATGAGACTTTCTGAAGAAATATGATTCAAACTGTGTTTCACAGTCACACTACAAATCTGTGCACTTTTAAGAAACAGCCCTAACAGAAGAAATGTTCACAGGCAGGTCATTTGAACTTAGACTGTAGAGTCTTCCTCATGGCATATTGCCTTCCTGATTCCTGATGGAACTCTTCTTAACAATTACTGCATCTCCGTCTTTTCTGGCGGCCTACATCCTCCAGTCGGTGGGGTAAAACCTGTTTCTTTGGTACTTGTGGGGGAATGTGAAAATTTTTGATACCGGTATCTGTTAACTGTTCAACAATGTCCTCTTTGAACTGGGAAACAGATATACTCTCATTCCCAAGTTCATTGGAAATATAGATGGCATTTTCTATACTTGTGCCGATCAATATCTCTATAGCTATTTTTCTGTACCACTTTACTCCGTCTCAGGGAAGTACTATAGCTCTTTTTATGATGTGATAAATCAATATACGGTTTGCATGTGTTATACTCTATAACACTCCGTGGTTTTTTCACTTCACCATCCCTCCTCTGAATAGTGACCATCTCACCAGTGTGTTTAGTTGTCAAAATTAACACGTCTCTTTTATCGTGCCATTTCTGAACAACCACACCAGTGTTACTTTCACGGGCTCTTGTCTCTCCTCTTGCTAACTTCCTTTTAGTAACATCGCTCAGATTATACTTCCGATTAGATTTCAATGTTCCAAAGATAGAGTTTTATTCTTTAGTAGTTCATGAGCTAATGAGACAGACGTATACCAGTGTGTCAGGAAGGTGAGAACTGCGCCAGGATACGTGGTGACACATTGGTCTCACGCGGCCTATACAACTGGAAGGTAGTGTCAGTGGCCGCGTGAGACCAGTGTGTCATCACAATTTCAACACAATGTTATGACTACGATTTTGGCCCAAGATGACTAAAAGGTACATTTCTGTAATAAGATGCACTATTTTATACCCTATAGTAAAAGAAGAAAGAATGGCCTGGATGGATTTTTTTACTGCATATGTGGCACTTAAGGTGTTCAGATACGAATGTACCCCGAAATGTATGCATTCGAAAGTATTTTCGAATATTTGTATACCTCAGTTCCCCCTTCGACACCCCCCGGAGAAAGGGGGCTGAATCTGAACTTAAAAAATATCCAGAGTGTTATTATTCACCTCATCGACCCCGAAAATTATGAATCTGACGTTATTTTCGAATATTTTTATATATCCATCCCCTTCGCCCCGACTCCCAAGGGGACTGAATTTGAACTTATACAAAATCCGGAGTGAAATTAACTATCTCAGCATCCCCGAAAACTACCGATTCGACACTATTTTCGATTATTTTTATACAACACTCTTGTCCCGCTCCTGGGGTTGCTGAACATCGATTTTTAAACATCCGGAGTGTTACTATTCATCTCAGCGACCCCGAAAACGATAGATTCGCCACTAATTTCGATAATTTTGTATTCCAACCATCTCATCCCCATCCCTACCCCTAAAGATGTTAGGAGTGTCCTGTCACCACGCGGTTAGTCTCCTGCAATAAGTCATAAGTGTACCAAGATTGGTTCAAATCACTCCGTTAGTTCTAAAACCATAGATTCGATGCTGTTCATCATTTTTATCTATATTTCACCCCTTCCTATAGGATTTCTAGGGGTGTCTTACCCCCACGCCATTTTTCAAAGGCAGTAAGTAATATTTGCACCAAATTTAGTTGTCAGCCTTGCTGTAAAATACACAGATACATCCAAAATCTCGGTCCCTTAGGTCATTTTATTTTCTTACCCTTTCTCACACCTATACGAAAGGAGACTGCACGTGAACTTATAAAAAATTCGGAGTGTAATTAATTATTCTCCGTTCCCGAAAAGAACCTACAGTATTCGGCACTCGACACTATTCTCGACTACTTTTATATATCACTTTCCCCTCGCCCTCACCTCAAACGGGGCTGAACTTGGACTTATAAAAAATTTGGAGTGTCACTATTAATCTCAGCGACACCGAAAAATATGGATTCGACACTATTTTCGATTATATTGATATATCATTCCCCCTTGCCCCCACCCCATAGGATACTGAACATGGAATTTAAAAAGTCCGGAGTTTCACTATTCATCTCGGCGACACCGAAAAGTATGGATTAGACACTATTTTCGATTATTTTTATGTATCACTCTCCCCTTGCCCCCAACCGATTGGAGACTGAACTTGGAATTTAAAAAATTCCTGAATGTCACTATACATCTCTGTGACACTAAAAAGTATGGATTCGACACTATTTTCGATTATTTTTATATATCACTCCCCCCTCCTCCCCTACCCAAATAAGACTGAACTTGGACTTAACAAAAACCCGGAGTGTCGCCATTCGTCTCAGCGACCCCAAAAAATATGGATTTGACACTATTTTCTATTATTTTTATATATCACTCCCCCCTCCTCCCCCACCCAAAGAAGACTGGAACTTGGACTTAACAAAAACCCGGAGTGTCGCCATTCGTCTCAGCGACCCCAAAAAATATGGATTTGACACTATTTTCGATTCTTTTCATATATTACACCCCCTTGCCCCCACCCCAAACTTGGAACTTGGACTTGGACTTCAAAAAAATCCGGAGTGTCACTATTAATCTCAGCGACCCCGAAAAGTATGGACTCGACACTATTTTCGATTGATATATCAATACCCCTCGCCTCCCACCCCAAAGTGGGCTCAATTTGGACTTTAAAACATTCCGGTGTCACTACTCATCTCAGCGAACCCAAAAAGTATAGATTCGACAATATTTTCGAATAATTTTATACGTTAGCCCCCACGCCCCTTCCCCGTAAGGGTACTGGGGGCGTCTTAACCTCACGCTGTTCGTCTACTGGTACTTAGTCGTACGTGTACCAAGTTTGGTGTAAATCACTCAAGTGGTTTAGGAGGAAATGTAATACATACGTACATACCCACAAATAATGACATTTATATACCCCTAATACTAACGTACAAATTAAAGAAACCATTCCAGCCAAAAGTATGAAAAATAACTCATTAAATTAATTTGAATTTGCTGATCAAATTGACACACAATCTATTACGATTAAGTATATTTCACTTCAGTTGTTAACGGTATATCTGCATTCAAGAATTTTTTTAAATTTTGATATGCCGAGGGTCAAAACTGTATATATTTTGGGATGGATAAACTGAGAAAGGTATGGTTTGAAGCTATCCCTAGAGAAATATTTAGTCTTTAACTTAATTAAACTGACAAAGCCAAATGGTTGGCAATTGCTGATTTGGTGTTGTGTTACATCCTTTCTGTGTTCTGTCCACTATAAAAATTTACACCTTTAATTTTCTTTTCTGAAACTGATATATTTCATGTCTAGAACAATTAGACGCAAGATTCTAGACGTTTTATGTCAGATTTATAATACATCATCATATAAGTCGCCCGAGACTGTAAACTTGGCAAATTATTCAAAATTTGGAAAATAAAGAGATGTTTTATATTTTCTCAAAATGTAGAATCTCATTTACAAAATTCTGGATTTCAAACACATTTACCGATTTTATCCTTCAAATAGTCTCTATAGACATCTAAAACATCTATGAATATCTCAGAACACTATCTATCACGGGTTAACGAAAAGGTAACGTTTTGGGTAATTTAACATTATCGAGCTAGGGCTGGCAAAGTCCCCTTTGTAATATGCATAACGGAAGACACACTCACAATCCTCACCCATTACCTCTACTATTGATACACCTCACTGCGTCAAACCTTCATCACTGATGACGAATAAATGTCTCCCAACTGTCTAGTTCTCAGGCGTCAATTCAGAACCCTTGTGGTCGTTCACTGTAGATGAACGCTTATGGGTTTTTTTCAAGTTGTTTTACGTCGCACCGACAGAGATAGTTCTTATGGCGACGATGGCATGGGAAAGGGCTAGGAGTGCGAACGAAGCGGCCGCGGAACTAGTATTTGTTTGCTCTAAAAGTGGGAAACCACGGAAAACCATCTTGGGGTTTCGAACCAACTATCTCCCGAATACTGGATACTGACCGCACTTAAGCGACTGCAGCTACCGTGCTCGGCAACTGTTATCTTAATAAAGAAATAAAGAAATTTGGATCACTGGTAGATTATCGTTATTTGAATCTTAGGATCACTGGTTCAAACCTGGACGTCGTAGTCATGTTTTGGAAGGAGAGAGAGAATTCTTTCTTGATTTTTGTTTACTTTACGTCGCACCGACACAGATAGGTCTTATGGCGACGATGGGAGAGGAAAGGCCTACGAATAGGAAGGAAGCGGCTGTGGCCTTAATTAAGGTACAGCCCCAGGATTTTCCTGGTGTGAAAATAGGAAACAACGACAAACCATCTTCAGGGCTGCCAACAATGGGATTCGAACCCACTATCTCCCGGATGCGAGCTCACAGCTGCGCACCCCTAACCGCACGGCCAACTCACCCGGTAAGAGAGAATTCCATTCGCCACTCTATGTTGTACGATGCCGGAATGTAAAGATATATTAGGTGTTTACCAGAAAATACTCCGGCAATAAGTGGCCCAATAAATTTCGACATTCACCGAGCTCGATAGCTGCAGTCGCTTAAGTGCGGCCAGTATCCAGTATTCGGGAGATAGTAGGTTCGAATCCCACTGTCGGCAGCCCTGAAAATAGTTTTCCGTGGTTTCCCATTTTCACACCAGGCAAATGCTGGGGATGTACCTTAATTAAGGCCACGGCCGCTACCTTCCCACTCCTAGCCCTTTCCTGTCTCATCGTCGCCATAAGACCTATCTGTGTCGGTGCGACGTAAAGCAACTAGCAAAAAAAAAAAGATTTAGGCCCGGTTGTATAAAGACATCTGACTGGAGATCAATTAAGAACTTAGTTCTGAAAATGAACTGAGATTACGACTTCATCGCGTTGTATAAAACTGAACTCGGTTTACACATGTGTAGTTCAAATGTAATAGGAGTTCAAAAAATTGGACGTGGCAACACCGCAAAACAAATGAAATACGAAATAGCTCGGCCCGTTGGATAATACTTAAATAGTGGGATTGACCTGGCCGTGACTGTCAACAAATGAAATACGAAATTGCCGTGACTGTCGAAGGAGGAGAAGAAGATAATATTGTGATCTCGCGAAGTAAACATGGAAGGAACTTCACACAGAAAGAAAAGGGCGATCTGGTGGATATTGTACTATCAAGGTACAAACATATAATAGAAAATAAAAGAACCTATATGGTGACATCAAAGTTGAAAGAGAAAGCCGTTGACTTGTCAATGTTAAAGAGCTCTCCAACAACCATTTGAAAACTTACTGTAGCATAAAACCTAAGAGTTATTAGGAACATACACATGGGTGACAGGGGATAATTTATTTGACTAGGTTTTTGTAGTGTGTCCCTTAACTTTAGTTCCAGTCGTTCCACAACATCTTTCGATAAACGAAATCTTATTTTGAACATTTCACACAATTCAATAATCGGATTCCGTCTGTGCCGAAAGACGCGAGGAGCTCGTTGTAAAATCAACTCTTCATCAGACGAAAAGTCGGAATAATCTGACATCCCTGCTAAAGAAAATATATATGCTTTGTTTTGTAAACTTGAAACATAATAGAAAACTAAGTAAGAACATGTTGGTATAGCAGTAGGCTATTGTTTATATGATATTCACATAACCTCACTTCTGAAAAAATCGAGCGATCTTTAGCATTACTTAACTACTAGCATTCAATATATTTATAACGCACCTCGATATTATTAAGGTACGGTATTCTTACGCATATACGATACAAGGAAACACTTCTCAAGTCTTCAGGTCTAGTTCAATGTTTAATATGAATGATAATGATCTAAGTTCAAGGAGATTAACCGACGAATATTCGGCAGTCAAATCTGAACTTAGATCAAGGCGAGATGATCTTAGGTTAGCGTTTATACAACGGAAAATCGAAGTTCAACTTGACTGGCAGCCATTTTTCCTCTTTAAACTCAGATCAAAAGTTTTATACAACCGGGCCTTAGACATGTTTCTGCCGTCTGGCAGAGTAAGACAGAATGCCCAAAATTTCCATGCAGGTGGCCGAAATCTGCACACGCTAACTGATGCCATTAATCATGTACAGTTTCTAAAAGAAACGAATAGAAAGACACAGTATACGAACAAGAATACCATTTTTTTTTTGTAAGTTATAACTCACAATATGAAAATATAAGTGGTTTTGCCGTAGCACCGACAGAGATAGGTCTTAAGGCGACAATGGGACGGGAAAGGGCTAGGAGTGTGAAGGAAGCGGCCATTGCCGTTGTTAAATATCTGATGGTAATCTAGATTGTTTTTCAATAGGAGTACTTTGGAAGATTATGAAGAACTTAGCCTTTTGTGCGTATTTTTGTATAGGAATAGCACAGTATTTCAATGAGGAATACGAACAAGGAAATTCCGTAACTTATTATAAGTATGAAGAACACATGTCTTAAGTTTGAAAGATCAATTGGTTTTACTTCATTTAAGTCAGTTGGGAAGATTACCTTGCCCACAAAAAAAAATGACATTCGGGGCCGTGTCATTAAAAGATGTATGTAACGACTGTTTATCGCTTTAGATAGACCTGTTTCTATGAAAGTTGCCGTGACGTACTTAAATATATCAAACATCGGGGAGCATTTTGGCATAATAAAAACCTGCAGATCTTTAACAATTTCTTCTTTGACTATGTAGTGAAATGGCATACGCTTTTCATATTCCTTCATGAACAGCTCATCCTCCGTGCATGGAAAAAGGAATATCTCATCTGTCTTCTCAGAATCAATGGCATTATTAAAATGAAGCTGGCTCACTAGCTTTCTGTGTACTTCAACAGGAGAATTACTGAACGTTTCATAATACTCAGCGCGTGTTATCCACACTTGCCTTCGCGATTTAATGATATCATTCGTATCCTTAATATCATCGATGCATTTGGGTTTTATGAATAAAGCTGTTAAACTTCCCCAATAAAATAGCAACACCATGAAACCAAGAAACAAAATAGGTAATTGTACATAGGATTCAAATGTTTTCCTTGTTATTTTTCTGAGGCTTAGATCTCTCCTGGTAGTATGAGCAGTGGAATTATTATTACCATTATTATCTCGCACAAGATATGATAACAAAAACAGCATAATCCAAAAAGATAATATGGTTAATATAAGTCCTGTGAGGGTGTCGAAGGAACTGTGAAGACGTCTCTTAAGCTGAAAAATGTTTCTTCTTGGCACAAGGAAGCAGAATCCATTGCTGTCTAGAACGTGGTTTATGATATCAAGCTGATTTAAATACAATATATTACGTAACGGAAATTCAGTTGCTCTGAATTCAACATAATAATTGGGTTCGTCGTGGACACTGGTTGCCGTAGGCATACAGAAATATGATTCTTGCAATGACTCCCATGCTCTCCATAGTGTACTATTTGTAAGCCGAACAGCATCACAAACAATATCAACATTTCTACCATAGGATTCCGTGTCATTACGAATGGAATAAATAGAATGTTCAGAGTAAATTACATTCAAAGGACCCTTCTCAAAGTTTCTAAGTTTATTTGAAAATATCCTGTCTATTGACTGCCTATTTAAGGACATACTCAATATTGTCGTTCGGCCTGTACGTCCATGGCTAATTGCAGAAAACGGAGTATATTCCAGAAGAACGCCTGTTCTGTTACCACTGAGTGGGGGACTAAACACAATAACATTGATCATCCCCTTATACAACAACCTGTTAAATAACTGATGGTAATCTAGATTGTTATTAATAGGCTTACTTTGAAAGATTATGAAGAACTTAGCATTTCTCGACAACTGACACCCGATGTTCCATTTGAACATATATGAATTGAACTCGACTTCGTTCATAGATATGAACACGTATGACAAATAATTTGGACTTACACTAATGGGTACTGGATCGTCTGTTATGATGGTGTTAATGCTGACGGCTATGTCTTGACGTCTATCGAAGTGATCAATGATTTCTAGATCTAAAAATTCAGAATGACGCCGCAAGACATTCACTGAGACGTGATTCGAATAAGATGTCAACCAATCGTAAACATTGTTCAGAAACGGTAAATGGCTCTCATCGACTTCAACTTTGAGAGAGACTCTACATTTCACTAGTAAGAGACATAGCGTCAAACGAGATAACCAGTACATTATTGCGGTTTAGGTTTACGGCAATTGACACAACTGATTGAAATGAGTCCACACAGGATTTGATATCTTAAAAGTAATAATACAATGTTTCTTGGGATAGAATTCGAGAGAAATGCCTGCGTCCAGTCCGAAAACAATTTTTTTTAAATTCAAATATTTGAATTCCAATGACGAAGAATATGAAATCACAAAGAGAATATCAATATTTCTGAGGAAATGGTAACACTTTCAGAGTGTTCTAAGCTAAATTTCATTCATTTCCTGTGTATCAGGAGCAGATCGTGGCATTGCTTTCCAAATCTGAACGTATCTTGAGAAAAACCACTAAGATGTAGCAACATTGTGAAGTCACTGAATCACCGAAAGTCGAAACACTTTTCCAAAACTGAACCAGCACGGCACACAAAAGAGACAATGTCAAATAGTATAATACTAAATGAATATACTTCCCGAATGTAGTTTCAGATTTGCACTTACGGTCTGATATTCTTATTCGTGCTGCCAGCTCAAATGCGTGCTGCAGAAAATGACAGGATAGCCCCTCACTTTGCTTACGTAGACCTTTCCACGCCTTTTTTCATATCACCGTGGGCTTGGAAGCAATTCAAAGGATTTAATTTCAAGCGATATGATTATCTCAGTCGTCTCGCAGTATTGAATTATCCTAATGATGGTTTCGGTAACTCTACAGCCACAATTTTCCAACAAAGGGTATGATAGCAACTGATATTCAGTACCGTGCATTGTATTCACTTAATCTATTATATAGGAGTCGTATGAAGGTCATTAAGGTACATTAAAATACTATACCACCGTGCAATTTTGATATTTCCAATTGAGTAATTGAATAAGTTGAGAACATAGGCTCTGTTTCAGTCGTAGTTTTTTCCTCGTTGACCAATTATTTTTTCTTACCGATGAATTTGGTCGCACCATTTGATCAGGCTATTGTGGGTTCGGGCCACACCACCAGAAACCTTAAATATGATTTTTCGTAATTTTCTATTTTCGCAGTAATCAAATACTGGGCCGAAACCTTCCCAATCCTAGCCCTATCCCATCCTTTGTCCAGCTCCATGGCTAAATGGTTAGCGTGCTGACCTTTGGGTTCGATTCCCGGCTCTGCCACGAAAATTTGAAAAGTGATATGCGGAATGAAACGGAGTTAAATCAGCTTCGGGAGGTTAACTGTACAGAGCGGTTCGAAACGAAACTCAGCCATTTTCGGAGTGGTTTTCCGTGTTTCCCATTCTTCTTCAGGGAAATGCCGGGGGGGGGGGGTAACTAAGTTAAGGTTACGGCCGTTTCCTTCACTCTTCCTTGCCTATGCCTTCAAATCTTTCCATCCCCTACAAGGCCTCTGTTCAGCACAGCAGGTGAGGCTACCTGTGCGCTGGGCGCTATACGTTTTGTTTTGCCTTTTCCTTCCAGCGAGGTGCCTCTTCGTCATGTGCAGCTTGCCTGGTGTTATGATGTCTCGAACTCTTTGGCGAGTCATCAATGCCTCTACTTCAGTATGCCAATCATTCCATTATTAACAGATCATCTAAAATGGGTGTGGCAGCCGGGTGGCATTGTCACCGGCTTCTCATCAAGGCGATAGAGGTTCGAAACTCGGTGAATGCACGTAGGATTTTTGAAATAAAATTACGAGACACCGTGGTTCGGATTGCACGTAAAACTGAATAGACTGTTGCTATGATTACTATATGAGCACTCGTGTAAAACTGACGCAAGTGTGATAAACAGATATAACTTGAAACCACTATTCTCTCGCTCATGGGTAAATAATGCAAGTATCGAGCTCGAATCATTATTATTTTACGATTATTATTATTATTATTATTATTATTATTATTATTATTATTATTAAATGTGATGCACATTAATTTAGTATTATTATTATTTACGTAGTCGAATGGTCGTATTGTGTGTGAGGTTATGTCATGAAACATAAATATGTATATGAGTTCAGTTAATGTAAATACCCGTAAATTGATATTATATAATTTATTCATACCTGTATATATAATTTGTAATCCACTGCGGTATTTTGAAACACACTGTAACTTCCAGAAAGTCAGTAGTTCGATGGAGAATATTCTGTACACTATATCTATGTATTAAGCACTCTAGAATTTTCGAGAATATATTTTTTGTAATGTAGCTTTCTAGAAGCCTGGCCAGGTACATACATAAGGATATGGTCTTGACGGTAACGAAGAGTTTTTGTTTAGTAGGAGTTTCACTGGTGAACACGTGTTGTGGTTAACTGACATGCCGATGTAGGCAGTCGGTAGTCATCTGTTTCAACTGTGTTTCAATGTTGTAATCTCCATGTGCAGTGATAGGCAATTATCAAAATGGCGGTTTGTGATGCGAATGTTTTGTTTGTGATACAGTGATTAAGGTTATGAGCATTTAATTTGTAAATAGATGTGAATAAATAACCGTACCAACTGATAGCATTTCGTGTGCGTCTTTGTGGATACATTAAAACTACAAGCTTGTTTGATTTTAGAGTGTATCAAAATGTATCTAAGAGGTTTAGTGACCTAAAATTATGGCAGAGTGACCGAGAAATCACGTTAATTTTTAGTGTTTGGTGTGTTAAAATCACCAGCTATGATCAATTCACTGTTGTACAATTCATCGGAATATTTACTTGTTAAACTCAAGTCTGGAATAGGAGGTATGTATAAAAATCAAACGGACCATACGCTAACGCTTTTCTCGAATTTTAGAAGCAAGGCCTCTCTCTGCCTTGAGTGCAATGCCCTCACCCTTAAGTATCTTAATGGCATTCCTTACTGCTAAAAGCAAAGCCTTGTCCATTTGCCTGTATTTTTATCCATCGTTTGCACTCGGTCAATAGCATTATAGACATTACTATCAAGCAGACGCTTATCTAGCCATTCTCAACTAATTTGTATACTCTAGGTTAGGATATAACAAATTTCATTAAGTATATCTGATTTTTATTTCAGTCCATGATTTTATAATAAAACAGCGATTTTTATAACAGATCAACTATATATTTCCACGATCTTCGATTACATTGATTACAACTATCCGAAAACGCTGATTATTTCCACATTTACTCGTTTTGTCTCTTACCGGCACAAACACGTAGTCATTTCCTCTCCTTTCTCGAATTGTAGCTGCCGGCACACTAGACTGTCATTCGCTTGCACGATGGTTTCAAAAGGATGCTCAATGTGCCTTGTGGAAAGACTCCGCCTCATATTACGACGTTCGATGAAGTTTTCTTTGTCGAAATAATTTCACAATTATTATCCTGCTATGCTGCTGACGTTGTTTTGGCAGGAGATGGCATACGTCCATAATTCCGCCCATCAGCTCCATGTCCAGAGATTTCCTCACAATGTTCACACTCACATTCTCATTCAGACACTCAGGTACGTCCTGTATGTCTAAGGGCCATTTTCTCCTAATAGATTTAAACCTGATTCCATTGTCTCCATCTATTTTTGACACTGGTTTAGTTTAAACGACAGCCAGCTCGTTTAAACTGATGTTAACTTCAAAGCTCAAGTCTGCGCGACAAGGCTGCACTGGAAGTATAGTCGAGGGAATGGTCGATTGGAATTTGCCAGTCATAGCCAAGTAATTCAATGACCGCCATTATTGTTTTAATGTCAGCTGTTTGTAAAGAATTAATACAATCGTACGTAGTGACTAAGGAAGAAATTCAACGGGATACTAGCTTTACTGATAAATATATTCTTTACGTGTGTGTGAAGTGCTGTGCGGTATAAGTTTACCCATTGTTATCTACAGTTTCTTGGAAAACATATTTATTTCATATTTTTCTGTAACGGCTTTTACCATAAACAATTACCGTGGGCCTAATTCGTATTTTGTGATGTCTGCATTACCTTACGGAACACTCGGAGCCATTTAGCCATAACAATTCTGGTCTTTTAGCAATATTCTTTTCCTCAGAAAATCAGATTTCGTGTGAATTTGATGTAAATAATTTCCAAGCATGTTCGGGATCTACCTCCTATTAAAATGCATCGCTTTTTGAATTGCGCTTAGCTGGGATAAGGCTCACAAATCTTGGTTCCAGCAGACAGACCACAGGAGACGACTCTAGCAGATCTTTCTATTATTTCATTGCAGCCTCGTTTATAACATAACCCAGGTCTCGTTATGTAGTACTGTAGGCATACTACTCTCCTCCCTATAGCATCATTATCTCAATTACTGTCATGCTGATGAAACATTCATTACCAATTTAGTAGCATGCATGGAACATTTTATTATTTTTCTGATTTCATGAAGATGTATTGGGTATAGTTTCTTCTTAAGATCAGTAGCCTTCAACATGACAAAACAAACACATTTTGTAAGTCGTGTAGTAGCCTATTTGATCAGAATTCTTAAAATCCTGATCACTCGAAAATAAAGCTGTGGTACTGTACTTAAATCTCCAGCAATGTAGTTTTCATAATTTCAGTATTTTTCTACGAATATCCTTCAAAGTTGCCTGCTGCCATTTCTTGATGGATACAGTACTTTTGTATCCATCTCTTGGCACAGGCCAGAGTAAAGTGTAGCTTCCACCGAAGTCCCAGTCTCATCCATGGCTGTGACAATATGGAAGCTGCTGGGGTATGGGTGGTGCTGAGTAATGACATTCAGAGCACGACTAGTGCATGAGTGTTATGAAAGGTGTTGCTCATAGGGTCAGTCGTGCTGCAATAGCACTTTCTGACCCAGTGAGGAAAGCAATGGCAAACTACCTCACTCCTCGTCTTGCCTAGTACGCCTCATTTTGGTGCTGCCATTGGTTTTTGCGGTTTCCTTATAACCGCATAACCTTTGGTGGTGCTATTTGAGGATCCAACCAGCCTCTGGGCTGATGACCTAACAGACAGACATCCTTCAAAGCATCACAGCCATTCGATATTTTCTGAGTGTAATTATCAATAATATTTGGAAGAACTTGGAAAGTATCAGATTAGTTAACTGAGCGTAATCAAAGTCGGGACATTCAAGTATTTCGTTGAACTTCGATATATTTCTTGCATAGTTTATTGCATGCTTCGTAAATGTAAAGAATGTCCGCAAGGTAAAAACAAATTTTCTTGAGAGGCACCGTAAAGCTCCGCGATCTTGACGCTTAATTAAACCCGGAAAGGAGCTGTCGCTAGCACAAGAAGGTACCTGTTTCAAGCAGGATGAACATGTGATGTAGGTTTTAATAGTTTTTCTGGTGGACTTGTTCTTGGAGCTGGACTCTTTACTACCGGATGCGCTCCATGACGTTAACCACATCAGAAGAGTTAATGAGATGAAATGAATGATGTGATATATGGTAGTAAGAAGGGGGAGTGTAAATCCCGGTGTCGACATAGCGTACTGCTGTCGAAAATCACCAATGCGTCTGCTCAAGGCTTAGCGTTACCATCCGACGGACGAATTATTTATTTATCGTATGAGAGTTCGTGTGGAGAGTGGCCGAGGACATGTTTGGCTCGCTTGTGGCAGGTCTCTCTCTTTGACTCTCATAGGTAACCTGCGCGTCATGAGGCGGGGATTATTATTATTATTATTATTATTATTATTATTATTATTATTATTATTATTATTATTATTATTATTATTATTATTATTATTATGAGATAGGGACAGGGTGAAGCCTGGTGTTAGCACGTAGCTTACTCCTCTAATAAATTCACGAGGGTTTGTATGACTTTAACTTTACTGATAAAATAATAACCTATCTACTGTCCCGAGGAATGCTCTGCTGCCTAAATACGTAGAATTTAATACACAGAAGTATAATCCAACCAACGTTGAATACGTACTATCCGTCAGAGTGATCTCCACTGGGATTACCTATGAGCTAATGAGCAATGGTGTGAAGATTTGAATTAATTTAAGAGTGTGGAGAGGTTGGGTGGGAGTTTTGAGATATATGTGATCGTTGAGGTTGCTTTAGTTTGCCTTTTCGTTATGTATATTTATATTGCTTTCTTTATGTTAAATGAAATGCTTTTGTGTAAAATATTTAGATCTGCATAGATTTCTGTGGAATGGCCGGAATTGTCATGTACGTGTTCTTCGAGGCTGAAAATGGCGACTGTATCTGGCCGCATGGTATTTTTATTTGGTGTATTTGGTTCGGCCTATGTATGTGGCGTAGCAGTTTAGTTCTCGACATTGTAGTTCTATAACAACAGGTTTGAAGAAAAGGTCCTTTTTTGTTGTTTTGTTTCGGTTGCATTCGCTGATGTCTTTTTGTGGCATGTTGTTCGCTCTGAAGGCTACTTTTAGATCTTGTTTTAATGTAAATATTACCTGTCACGTGTGTATTTTTGTTTACGCAATTGACGACTATGTATTTGAATATTGAATTTTCAAGACCGCACTGTAATGGAAATCGACTTTCAGCCTATTAGTTCGTATTACACGTACATAGTACGTATTGAAGAGATGTTAAGCACAGTATAAAAATGGCCAACAGGACACCAGTGGGATTCGAACCCACGACTTCCCCATTTCGCGTCGGTTGCTCTACCAGTTGAGCTATGGTGGCCTAGATCAAATTTATTCTGTACTTAACATCACCTAAACACGTACCATTTGCGTATAACACGACCTAATATGTTGAATGTCGATTTCGATGACTATATATTTCCTATTCCTAGGTGTTGCTTTTCCTTTCTTTAAAAACAATCGGTCTACTGTGTTAGGTTTGTGTTTGTTTCCTTCCCCAATTTTGTTTTACTAACCAGTATTTCGTATTTATTCTGTAATAAGTGTGTTTTTTTAGTAATTTGTATTACCGGGCGAGTTGGCGGTGCGGATAGAGGTGCGCGGCTGTGAGCTTGCATCCGGGAGATAGTGGGTTCGAATCCCACTGTTGGCAGCCCTGAAGATGGTTTTCCGTGGTTTCCCATATTCGCACCAGGCAAATGCTGAGGTTGTACCGTAATTAAGGCCACAGCCACTTCCTTCCAGCTCCTAGGCCTTTCTTATCCCATCGCCGCCATAAGACCTATAAGTGTCAGTGCGACGTAAGGCAATTAGCAAAAAAATGTATTTTGTAATACGTTAATTGTTATAGTATTTCGACAGAATGGAAAACGTATATTCATATAGGAGGCGTGTCCATCATTTTATATGCTCCTTTGCGTGGTTTTATAGCAAGTTGCCTCGGTGGATCACAAGTGAGTTTTCATATTTTATATGCTAAGTGTGTAGATGTCCGCCTCTGTAGTGTAGTGGTTAGCGTGATTAGCTGCCACCGCCGGAGGTCCGCGTTCGATTCCCGGCTCTGCCACGAAATTTGAAAAGAGGTACGAGGGCTGGAACGGGGTCCACTCAGCCTCGGGAGGTCAACTGAGTAGAGGTGGGTACGACTCCCACCTCAGCCATCTTGGAAGTGGTTTTCCGTGGTTTCCCACTTCTCCTCCAGGCGAATGCCGGGATGGTACCTAACTTAAGGCCACGGCCGCTTCCTTCCCTCTTCCTTGCCTGTCCCATCCAATCGTTCCATCCCTCCACAAGGCCCCTGTTCAGCATATCAGACGAGGCCGCCTGGGGGAGGTATTGGTCATTCTCCCCAGTTGTATACCCGACCCAAAGTCTGAAGCTCCAGGACACTGCCCTTGAGGCGGTAGGGGTGGGATCCCTCGCTTCGTCCGAGGGAAAAACCGACCCTGGAGGATAAACAGATTAAGAAGAAGAAGAAGTGTGTAGATTCGATCCCAAAGAAGGTTGTTGATAATTTAACGACAGGCATTAATCTCGGAATTCTAAGTGGTAATCGTTGATACTACAGACTTCTGATGGTGTGCTGTGTGTTTATTTCACAAAATTAACAGCTTTTTGAACTGTCTACTAGCTAACAGGGGCTCTCTCCTAGATGCGTCCGCTATTGTTTCCATATACCATTGCCACGCTCCTCACTTTCATCTTTCCTATCTTCTTCCCGTGGTCTTCTCTTCCGACATCGGCAAATTTAGGTGTGAGCGATCTAGGGATATTTTTACACTCTTCGTAGCCTTTCCTTTTCTGTATTTTTAGAAGTGTCGGTTCTCTTCTATTTTCACTTTAGGCATGATGAATATAAGACCAAGTGTGAGGCTTCAGCCATGCTAGTTCGTGGTCCCGCCACTGCAAGCACTGCAAGCGATTATATCCAACACGTGCTCCAGTAGTTCCGGCAAGCCGGGTATAGAAAAGTGCGGGAGACAATACTGTTCGAGATATTTCAGTGAATAAGTTGAATTTTCTCTGCTTTCAGTTCCGAAACTCAGTTCATTGTGTGTGGTGTGCTTCAAGTTCAGCATGCCATACTGTTTTGTGCCTGGCTCTAAGTATGTGTTAACAGCAAAGCTCACCCAGGATCGCTGAGAACAGCACTTCGGAATTATGCGTTCTTTCAGTTCAGATGCTGCTGCTGCAACGTGTTTCATTCCCCGCCCTTCGGGCGAGGCGGGCCCCTAGACAGTGTCGCTGTCTCCCAGGCCGGAGATGTGGAAAGAATTGGGGAAGGACCAATATTGTAAGGAGGAGGGTAAGTGGAATTAATGGTTGAGGAGGTGTGTTCGGATGTTATTTAAATACCAGGGATGTGTGGAAGGGGTGAAAATTCAGAGAAGTGTACTAGGGCTGCCATGAAAGGTTACTAGGTGTAAGGTTGCGGAGATATTGTACAAGGAGGTGATGAGAAGTCTGAGAAGGTCGGCTGTTAAGGGTGGTGAGAAGGAGAATTGAGTTGGTGGACGAACGTGCGAGGGAGTTCGATATGAGGGGGCTGGCCGGGGTCGAAGACGTGGGCTGGTGGGAGTTCTAGGAGGGGAGCGTGAAGGTTCCACTTGATGTTGACGACCGTAGAGACGTGCCCCGCTGGTAAGAAGACGTTGGACTGCTTCTTCCGTAGGCAGGTGGAGACGGACGAGATAGGTTGGTCCGGAGTTGTTCCAAATTCGGAAGGCACGACGCACAGGAATGCCTTCGAGATTAAGTTCTTGGATAACCTCTCGATCTGAGATGTCAGGATCCACGCCGCGTAAGACACAACTATGCATAGTGGTGCGATCTGGCAGTGGTGATGTTGAATGGCGCACGGTGTCTGCTGGAGGTGAAGGCTGTATGACTGGTGTCGTAGCAGAGGTTTCTTCAGCGATGGTCGAACGGTTGAAGTAGCGGGGAGGGATGTACAGGTAACTGGGCGGATCAGGGTATGGCGGCAGAGGAAGGGTCGTAGTCAGAAGAGGGGAAGAATGGGAGTACGTAACCGTAGTGATAGGAAGGTAGGGAATGCGAAGTGCGCAGGTCGTGGTGGTTGTTGTTGTGGTAGGAGTGGTAGTGGTTGTCATGGTGAGGAGAAAAGAGTAGGTATAGGGGTGGCTAACTTCCAACAAGGCGTCAGCCAATGTGCTTTTTTGAAGTCGGCGAAGTAGCTGGAGTAGAGATGCTGAGCCACCCGGCCGACAAAAAAATTAAGGAGTAAGGGGAGTTCTGAGACGTACGAAGAGTTCAAGAGCTGATCCAGCGATTCCGGCAGTTCAGATGATCATCCATCGACAATAAGAGGCACAGTGCGATAACTGCATACGGGAGATAAAACTTCACAATGGAGTTATTACCCGCCTAGCAATTCCAAATGGAAATTTTAAGTTCCCAAGGAGGGAATTAGATATTTTTCCACCAATACAGCATGTCAAAAATCAGGTCAGATGTAAGGATTTTCAGGCGTTTGCTCTATTAACCAGCGTTTCGTCTTAGGTCTGACACTAGACTCATCAGAGTGGGATGTGTCCGACCGTACCCACTGACGCTGGGGTGTATGCAGGTGAACTTATCAGAAGTCCTATATAAGAGGCACAGTCTGATAACTGCATACGGGAGATCAAAACATAATTCTGAAGTAGCTAGTAAGTAGGCAGGCTATTAGATTATACTATTTATTAGTTTAATGAATCTCAGTATTATAACTTAGTTGACATTTGACAACTAAACTCGACTCTAGCCTGCCCTAAGACTATGAGTCATGCTCATGACCACTCAGAAGTACCTGTTTTATATTGGAAAGAACGGCTCAGTATTCTCTCAGTTCATATGTCACATCGTTGCAAAAGACTTCAATCATATGTGGGCAGACGCAATAACTTAACCAACAGTATGTTGAATCAGAAAACCAGCGGCCTACTGTACATCTCGGGTAGCCTATACAAAATATGGCGATTTAAAAAATTCTCAGCTGATAGAAAAATACATATTTTCACAAATGACTGAGCGAGTTGTCGTGCGGTTAGTATCGCGTAGTAGCTATGCGTTTGTATTCGGGGAATGGTGGGTTCGGATCCCACCGTCGACAGCCGTTAAGATGGTTTTCCGTAGTTTCCCCATTTTCACACCAGGAAATGCTGGGACTGTACCTTAATTCAGGCCATGGCTGCTACCTTCCTAATCCTAACCTTTCCCACCCTGCGTCGCCGGAAACCTTCGATGTATTAGAGTGACTAGCATTTTTTTCTAAGAAAGGTGTTCATAGTATGAAGACCAGATGGCAGCTGCGAGCCCTGAATGCTGTTGCTGCTGTCTTACCAGCACATACTACACAGATGCAGTAGGAGCGGTGACTAATGTGCCGTGAATCGGATCACTGTATCGATTCAGTAACGTGAACGGAATCAAATTAATCGATTCAATAAAATGAATCTAATGTACCATCACCATCGTGCTGACCACACAGTACCTCGTAATCTCCAGGCCTTCGAGATAAGCAGCGGTCGCTTGGTAGGCGATGGCCCTTCGGGACTGTTGCTCCATGGCGTTTGGTTTTCTTATTTTATAAGAAAATTTTAAGCCTTTGTAATCTTTAGAACGAGCGAAGCCGGGTCGGGAATCTAGTCTTCTGTATATACGGGGTGTATCCGTGATGATGTTACAACTTTCAGGGATGAGCGTGGACGGCAATTGGATCAATTTGAGGTAAGGAACCGTAGTCCGGGAACGTTCAAGTCAAAAGTTATTCATAATCCATTCTTTTAATGTCCGTCCATTCGTAACAGACGAAGGGGTGTCGGAATTTCTTCCCGCTAACGACATAGTGTTGTCACCATTAAACACCCTTTAAAAGCCACTGATTCAGTCGGGTTTGAACCCGTTAACTTGCGATTAGTGGACCAATGCCGTAACCACTACACTACTGCGGCCGGCAGTCAACATTTAAAGCAAAAATCGGTCTGATACCTCCGACTGTACTGTACACTATATGTGCTAAGAGTACAATAGGGGAGACAATCCCGGCGAGCAGAAGGGGCTAGGATATTAACTCAACGACTCCAATGCAGATGGCGTACAGTGTACTGACGTGATCGGTGTGCGATGTCTGTACTGTAGGCTTCAGTCTGTGTTTACGAGTTGAAGTGGTACGTTGATCAGCCCTATCCAGATGGAGTTGTACCCGGTTATGGAACTTGTATATATGGTGTTCGTGAATGGGCAAGCAAATGGAAGCAACAGAGAAGCCGAATGGTTGTACAGGACCAAAAATCCACGTTGGAGACATCCCGCTCACACCAGGTTTCCACGACTGTTCCAACGATTAAGTGAAACAGGACAATTGGTAACACAGTACAATGGCCGAGGAAGATGAAGGAATTACACGGATTCCCGACTTCGAAGATGCAGTGTTTCCTCGCATGGATGAGGCACCTGCAATTACCACTCGAGTAGTTGCACGTGAAATTAATATTTCGCATATGACTGTGTGGCGAGTATAACATGCAATGCAGCTACACGCCTACCATCCACAGAAAGTGCAGGCTTTGAGTCGTGCTGACTTCGCACCTCGAGTCGTGTTCAGCCAATCGGTCTTGCAACGCCTTGCAGTCGAACCTCATGTTACTGCGTATGTGCTATTCACTGATGAAACCCGTTTCACCAGAAACGGAATGCTAAATAGTCAAAATAATCATGTTTGGGCCGATGGGAATTCCCACGCTACAGCTGTGAAGAGCCTTCAGCACAAACGTTCAGTCAACTTGTAGGCAGGCATAGTCAATGTTGCCATTAATGCTTTCACCGCCCGAACTTATAGACATGATATAGGTTTTTGGGCTTATGCCGCGTCAAGAAAATAAGGTGAAATTATTTACGTTTCGCAGAGAAATTTGCTCCGCGTCATCAGAAGAAAATATCGACTGTCCTCGAGAAATGCTTCTCAAATAATGATGATTGAATTTAGACGTTATAATTGAAATGAAAATGGTACGTTCATTCGTCACCAGATGGCTCCCCGGACGCGGTACAGCGCTAGCGTTCGAAACGGAAGCTTACGGAAACGTCAGAATCAGTCTGAGAGGGTCATATAACATAACAGGTGTACGCACATATGATGGAATGACATTGACACAAGCCTGGAATAAAACATCTGGCGATGAGGAACGTGCGAATTTGGAAAACACTGAAACGAAACAACAATAGTGAAGGGTCAGGGGAGGGCACTACCTACGTAAGTGCTTAACGGCTGGCAACCGGGTATTACTTAACTGATAGCCAGTGTCCCTATTGAAATTGTTAGGATATCTACGTATTTCCACAGCTTCCCGTATAATTCTGGAGCTGTAGTGTCTAGTGTGGGTAAGAGCTCGAGCATCTTGGAGCATGACATCATGACCCGACGATAGAGCGTGCTCAGTTATTGCTGATTTGTCTAGCTGGTTGAGTCGAATATTACGTTCACGTTCCGTGATACGAATACCAATGGACCGGCTAGTTTGGCCAATCTATACCTTACCGCGTACAGCGAAATTCGTATACCCCAGGATGTAAAAGTGGGGACAATTTGTCCTTTGTTTTACCCAGACCTTGAGCAATTTTAGTGACGGTGCCAAACACTGTGTGTTTGCGGAGAACCTTGGCTATTCGATTTGTTGTGTTGTGAATGTAAGGCAGGTAGGCAGTTCCCTTCACTTCTTCCTTCTGTGAGCTTTGCTTGGACGTTTCTCTGGGATGCAGGGCTCAATGAATCTGCAGATCGCTGTAACCATTACCCCTGAACGTGGCTTTGAGTGTGTCCATCTCCACCTGAATATTTGATGGATCACAAATTCGTCTCGCCCTCTTGGTGAGTGTCTTGGGAATGCCTTGTTTTTGTTCTGGATGGTGCGAGACAGTGTTGCTTAAAAATGATGTTCCCCTCACACCCATTGTTAGTGCGGTAGGTTCTCCTACGTATGCTCTGGCTAAATGCCTAAGAAAAATGCTTCAGCCACACACAGGACGTACAGAATCATACGTCAAGGACTCTCGGTATTTCGACAACAAACTGTCAACGATAACCCTTCAACCTAATGCACTTTTGTTGAGTTTCGATGTGGAGTCCTTATTCACTAAAGTACCGATTGACTCGGTCATGTCTCTCATTGAACACCTGTTCCCTGAGGACATTACTAAGCTATTTTACCACTGCATGACTTCCAGGAATTTTTTACGAACAGATGGACGGAGTGGCAATGGGAAGTCCACTTTCGCCCGTAGTGGCTAATTTCCTAATTTCTTTAAGGAGCATTTTGAGGAGGAGTATATTTCTTCGGCGCGCGTCAAACCTATGATATGGTTGAGGTATGTTGATGATACATTTGTGGTCTGGGCAGAAGGTCGTGAGAAACTTCATCTATTTCTAAACCACATAAATCAGCAACATCATTGAATTAAATTCACCATGGAGATGATGTCGGACCGAGGCCTTCCTTTCTTAGATGTTCTAGTAAGAAAGAAACCGGACGGCTCCTTAGGACTTACCGTCTATCGTAAACCTACCACACAAATCGCTATATTAATTCAGATTCTCACCTCCATCCAGCACAAAAATATGGCATTCTCACGACACTAACCAAGAGGGCGAGACGAATTTATGAGCCATCAAATATCCAGGAGCAGATGGACACACTCAAAGTCACGTTTATGGGTAATAGTTACAATGATCTGCATATCCATAGAGCCCTGCATCCCAGACAAACGGCCAAGTAAATCTCACAGAAGGTAGAAGTGAAGGGAACTGCCTACCTGCCTTACATTCACAACACCACAAATCGAATCGCCAAGGTCCTCCGCAAACACATTATAAAAACGTGTTTGGCACCGTCACAAAAATTGCTCACTGTCTGGATAAACCCAAAGACAAATTGTCCCCACTTTTACATCCTGGGGTATACGATATTCCCTGTACTTGCGGTAAGGTATGTACATTGGACAAACTTGCCGGTCCATTGGTACTCGTATCAAGGAACATGAATGTAATATTCGTCTCAACCAGCTAGACAAATCAGCATTAGCTGAGCACGCTCTATCGTCGGGTTATGATGCCATGCTCCAAGATGCTCGAGCTCTTATCCACACTAGACACTACAGGTCCAGGAATATACGGGAAGCTGTGGAAATACGTAGTAATCTTAACAGTTTCAACTGAGATACTGGCTATCAATTAAGTAATACCTGGTTGCCGGCCATTAAGGATTTACATAGGTAGTTCCCTTTCCTGCCCCTTCACTATTGCTATTTCATCTCGGTGTTTTCCAAATTCGCACGTTCCTCATCGTCAGATGTTTCATTCCAGGCTTGTGTGAATGTCATATCTTCATATGTGCGTACACCTGTTACGTTTTATGACCCTCTCAGACTGATTCTGACAATTCCGTCAGCTTCCGCTTCTAATGCCAGCGCTGTACCGCGTCTGCGGAGACATCTGGTGACGAATGAACGTACCAATTCCACTTCTATTATAACGTCTAAATTCAAACTTAATTTTTTTGGGAAGCCTTTCCCGTAGACAGTCAAGATTTTCTTCTGATGACGCAGAGCAACGTTCTCTGCGAAATGTAAATAATTTCACCTTATTTTCTTGACACGGCATAAGCCAAAATGCCTATATCATGCCTATGGTCATAGTCAATGATTACGTAGTAGGACCGTTTCTTCTTCCTCGCCGCTCAAATGCAGCAGTGTACACAGTGGTGATCAGAGATGTACTACCCACGTTCCTGCAAAGTGGATACGAATAGAAGGTCCTGTTTTGTGGCCCGCTCGTTCCTATGATCTCACCCCACTTCATTTCGTCTTGTGGGGTCATGTGAAAAGCCTTGTGTATCAGACGCCTGTCGAGACTGTAGAGGATGTCTTGGCAAGAATTCTCGCTGACTACGACGCTGTTCAGACGACACCGGGGATATTCGAACAGGTACGACTGAACTTGGTGCAGCGATGCCATGCCTGCATTGACGCAGGAGGACGCCATTTCGAACATTTGTTGTAAATGGAGCAGCTTGTGAAACTTGTGCAGGTAAACGGACTTAAAGGAGTAGAATTTTGCTTAACTTTTGATTCGATCGTTTCCAGAATTTGGTTCCTTATCTAAACTTGATCCGTTTGTCGCCCTCCATCCTCACGGATACACACTGTACAAAGCAGAATCTCTATCCATCTATCCCTTTGGCTGTTCCTTATACGATCCATACTTCTTCACGAATCTGAACCAAGCTCTGTATACTTACATTTTTGGACACTGCTGGCAACCCTGTCTACGAGAAAGCTTAACTGCCCTCTTCATTTCATAGATTTAGGTCCTTTGGCAATATCGAATTCATCGTTCAAGCACGAGACAAAGCTCATTTTAAGACTCACGACGCGAGGAAATAACTCGGAAAGCCCCTACGGGACCGAAAATCAGATTTTAAGGCCCTAAAACTAACCGTTATGGAGATGTTGGCAACACACTACACCGCTATAGAAATCGGATGAAGAAATGTTCGGCCGTAACCATGGCAACAACAGCTGAAGGATTCTACAGTAAAACACAGTCTGAGGTAGGCACGTGCGTGAGCGTAACGCCAAGTAGAGACTCTGTTTAAACATTTTAAATTATAGCTAGCGTTAACATGCAGAGATATTTATTGTTTCTGGAACAATATTTTCATATTTCAATATTCTTATCATCATAATGATTGTGAATAGCAATAATGTGCGTTTGCAATTTACAAGTCCGATTTCTAACTAGCGTTAATCTGCCGAGATACTTACGGCTACGGGACCCACTTATCGATACTCTTATCACGATAATGATTGTGAATAGCACGTATGTGTTACTTTCGATATTTACAAGAGACTTTGTTTGTATATTGTAAACTCATAAAATAGTACACATATGACTTAGTGCGTGGAAAAAATCACTGTGCGCGGTAAGCCACGCCTAGCACCCCCAGGATTGAGGTGGGGAGGGGCTGGCATATAAAAATAACCGAAAATAGTGTCGAATTCATAGTTGATGAGGTCGCTGAGTTAATAGTGACAATCTGTGTGTCATTTAAGTCTAAGTTCACCATCCATTGACACAGGCTTTTAGAGAAATTGAGAAAGTAATATGTCCAAACAGAACGAGAGGATTGTTCGTAGTTTTCAGGGTCTTTGGTTGAAAGTTGACAGACCCTATGACAGTTGCAATCATGTACATCATATGTATAGCGCATTGTCTAAATACTTAGTTACAACTTACTTTTATTACTTCATTGAAAGGATCAGCTACTTCCCAGACAGCGTGGGGTGCCACAAGGAAATCTTTAATGCCGAACTAAATAATGTCAAAATAAACTTTAAAATAAAAAACATAACAATATATTTAAATCTACAAAAGAGTTCTCAAATTATCAGTAAACATCATAATAAACGAATCTGCAAAGAATAACTTAAAACAGGAAATACAAATCCTGAAAGTAAACTTTCAAAGAAATACCGTAGCAGATCAATATACTACAGCTAGTAGCATATATAAAACGCACTAGGGAAGAAACTAGACTCTGCAGAGAATCGAGTAACACCAACAGAACATCTGCATAACGAATGAGACGGACACGAGGATTCGACGACTTGAGCCTGCAGTGCAGGCCTTTTGTAAGCACAAACAATGTTTTAAATCGAGAGGTAATCACGATGAGCTTTTTTTCCCGTGGGTGTGCGATCAGTGTATCCACTTCACCGACAGCAACGTTGTGGTTATGTAACGGGCCGTGAAGGTCAAAGAACGGCTAACGGTCATTGGAGTTATAAGGGAAAAGAGTTGTTGTTCTCTTTTAGTTTCACTGGACAGAAATCCATGTAACTTTCAAAATAACTTACGTTGTAAGAAATTGGTTACCTGTTCTGTTTACGAATATTGACAATGAAGAGTTTACCGGTTCCTAAAATTATCTCTGTAATCTAAGCGATGAATTAAAATGTTCACTATTTCACTGTTTATTTGAAGATATGCTGTATATTTTCTTGTTATTGCATTCACAGTTTTGTTGTATTTGGATCGTAAATATGTCTTCATTCACTGGTGATGAATCTCAATCGCTATTTAGAGGCTAGCTATGATAATTTTGAAATACCATTTTCAGAAACTCAATGAAGACGGGAAAGTTGTATAGCGTTAAAAACTGTGTAACATCAAGCATTACACTTTTTGAAGTATGTAAGCATATTACGGTTTACCGGTATGAATAACAGTTCTGTCGTTCCCGTATCAAATGAATTTTAAATCGAAGCTTCCCCTTCAACCCCGTATATTTGAACATTGTAACACGAAACATGCATACCTCTCTATTCAAAAATTATCTTTTAAGTCTTTTCATCATTAATTGTTAAACTTTTGGCATTAAACCACGCTTGGTCTCATATATTTTTCACCAGAATTTCAGAATGTTGGTAGCGATTATTACTTTCCTTACAAATGTTCATTTTTTAAAATCGCCAGTGCAAGATACGAATCTCCGATGCCAACTTTTGACATTTTGGATGAATGACTTGTGCGTATTCAGTTTATCCCTTTATCCGTTGCACAAACATCCCTTGATAGTTTCCCAATATTTCGTCATACAATATTGTACTGTATTTGTAACACTCATACTATAGTATGTACTTTGATATTGCAGTTTTCCCGTCTCCTGTACAGCTGGCGATTTTGACATGAAATATCTGCTTCCTCCACCAGAAAAGCAAAATTTCTGGGAAGGTAATATAGAAGAGAATTCATCACAAATTCCTTTATAGGAACTTAGTTCAGAAAACTTTTATAAAAGGATTCATTGTAATATATTGTATGCTCTTATTTTGTACATCTTATTTTAAAACTACTGACACTTTTACAATCATAATTACACAGTGTGTTTCTTATTATAAGCAGTTTATGTTTTTTAATTTAAAAATCAGAATATCATGCAGTTCACAGATTTGTTTAAAGAGTGTGCCAGGTCCTGTATCCCTCAGAATGGCCAGGAAGGACTATTTAATAAATTTAAGGAGCTTAGCTAGAATATTTCCAACAGTTTATTCAAACCTTGTAACTGAAGTGCGAGCAAATGACAATGTAGAATTAGTTACACAAGTTTGCAGTCCAACATATTACCATATTACAACTTGATTGCTATGATATAGATGTTGATTCCCATAGGGAACCTGAAATATTTGTCCTGAATGAGTAAATTTATAATACCAATATCATGGTCCGTTATTGGACATTATAAATTTTCCAGCTGCGAAACGCAGGCAACCAAGGATGAGTTAGCTGGAAAATTTATAATGTCCAATAACGGACCATTATATTGGTATTACTTGATTGCTACCTACTCAGATGAAGATTAAGGAATTTCTTCCGACCACTGTAAACTGGTCCTTTACACAATACATAGTGGGCAGTAACTATCAGTAATATTTACATATTCAGTATTATGAATCGAAACACAATATGCTTTAGTAAATCAATTGCTTTCAGAATAAAAATGTGTACTGAATTCACTTCTACAACAGTGTGCTTTAGTGACAAAGAAACAAAAGTAAAGCGCTAATTTACATTAGTTGGATTACTTATGATTAATTAATTTCAAATCTGTCAAACAATGCCATACATTTCTAGTCTTTAATATGTACATAAGAAACAATCGATTAGATTGAAAACCAGTCATCTCCAGGGAATTTTTAAATTATTCTTCATCTTTGATTATTTATTCTACTGAATACATCATTTATAACTTCTCCGGTTTCTATTTTGTTTCCAATTTGGTAAAATTAGAAGAATAGGTGAACAAAAACTTTCGAATATGACATACACAGTATGAATTAATGTTAAATCAATATTTTATTGTAGGTTACTGATACAATGACAATATTAAGAGCAACTTGTACGTGAAAAGTGATGTACAAAAAAGAATTTAAACACTTGAAGAGGCAGGATGATACACTCTATGTACCATAAGGAATCCAAATTTCGAAAAAATTAGAATTGCAATCTTTCTAAAAATGATTAGGTCTGAAAGGATTAAAGCCCGTTTAGAATCAAAAGTAACATATGATGACTCTAGAAAAATCAGAAATAATTTTAGTGCAATAGGAAGTAATAGCTCTACAGCAAACACATGTAATGAACACAATACTCCTGAGTCCAATATAAAAATGTAGGCTGCAGATGTTCATTTTATAAGTTAACAAGTAATTGACTCTCTGTTTAACCAGAAACTGATTATTGATCTCGGAAAATGGTACGTTGTCCTATCTCACCAACATGGGAGTAGGTCTGACATGGACGCGTGGAGGGAGGGAACGCGAAATGAATACAAAAATGTAACACGTTAATAATTTCCGAAATATTCTTCCAAGAATTACATGAAACGTAACATTCGGTACATTTACGTAAATAGAAACTAAACTTTTGCTTTTAACACAACATAAACCTGAAATTGAACAAAGAATATATCAAATTTAGCGTGATTATAAACTTTAATTGCAATATAAATAAATTGTGCCTTCTTCATCTAAGGATTCACTACACAGTATGTCTACCATTTGCGTCTGTATTATGAGGCGTGAATTATCTAGATAGGCCGACCTATTTCTATGTATCCGAATGGTTTCGTTCAGGTCCTCAACCATTTTTGCACGATCATTTTCGTCAGAATTATGCGTCACTACTATTTTTAAAATGGTGCTCTACATTATTTTTCTCTTTGGTGATAATACCTCAAAGAATACCGACATTTTAACCACTCTTGAGATAAATATTTTCCAATCGATCTTTAAAATTAAACCTTCTGAAACTCACCTTCCGCACAGTGCCAAAGTTCTAACTCTACCGCTGTGCAATGTAACTGGTCCTCAAAATAGAGTGGAGAGAGAATGACAATCTACTAGCCTCAACGAAATACTTCTGAAATCCACAAAGCGGCGTCAAAACATTAAATGCGTGCGCTATTTTCGGGGTCAGCTGTTCTATGCTCCCGAACCCCAACTGTGCAAGGAAATGTCATTCGAATTAACATCAAAAGGCTGACTGTAAGTCGACCACTCAAACGCTTAGAAAAAGGTAGGCTACTCAGCGCCAGTTACCCAGTGTACACGGTACCTGTCCCCTGCGTACACAGCCATACTGAAATATTGGATTACCTTCAATCCATCACTTATTTCAATTCAAAACATGCAGCGATACATGCCCAGAAGGGACAGTACGCCACCTGCCCTGCTCCCGCGCCGCGAACAAGACGTCAGAGGGAGATGCCCTGTAAGGGTCCAACAGCTCTGATTGAATATGAGATTCGCGTACGGATGATCTCAATATTGTTTTTGTACAACTGAGCGTAACAGCTCTACAACAAATACAAGCAATGAAAACAGCACTCCACAGCCCAGTATGAAAAACGCAGACTGCAGGTGCTCGATTTTATAACTAAACAAGCCATTAACTGTGGATTTAACATAGTAGTTCCCTGCCATCTCCTTGAAGGCTACGTTGTCCCATCTCATCAATAAGCCTGTTTCTACAACCATACCTATCACATTATTAACGACATCACGATAAGGTGAACCACTCTTAATTGTCATTGACTGTAACATTACTACTGATTTGTCTACAACCACATTGTGATTGGGTGTTAAAACTTCCCAAAACATGTGTGGAATCCATGATTCCTGGCAAGGAAATAAGTATGATTTTCTGATATCCGTATAGAGCACGGAACTATTCATTAGGAAAATCTTATTTAATAGTTTCTTATGGAGATTTGACGCAGATACTTTCATAGACGTCAAATAAAGTTCATGATAGAGCCCAATTTCCAAATCACTCGCCGCTAACTCTTCAACGCTGGTGATCTCCTTGAATCTCACACGATTTGTGATGAGGTTAACAAAAGCTGCCTGATAACTGGTAACTACAACGAGACTAAAATAAATAAAAAATGTCAAAGACAGCCTTTCAAATGATCGCCTCATATCTTTCATTTTAGGCCAAGATGCTGATAGAAATACATAAAGTATGTCAATGAAACTTCCGTATTCTAGAGTTTGATTAAAATAAGAACGAATTATAAACCAGTATATTGAGGTTAGTATATAGCATACCAAGAACAAAACCCACATGTTTACTTCGAAGCAAATGAATATTACCATCCAAAGAGGAATATAATCAGCCTTTGGGACAAAAAAACACGTTTCATAAGTATCTAGAACATAATTCATAAGCGACTTTTGACGATAGTAATACCCTACGATTACTTCCCTGTTCCACGTAAAATCTATCTTCTTGAGTTCAATACTATCGATGTAGGTTGATTTAGGCTTCCTCAACATAACAAGGCGTAATTGACAGCCGAGGACATGTTGAATGCTCAGAAGTATCTCGTAGTTTGGACCTGCCCAGTTTCCGTCTCCAGCGAGCTTCATTTGGTAGCTGTTCTCAAGGCCACCTGCTATAAAGGGATATCCTTTCATATCTCTCACTCTTCCACGCATCATCCTATCTATATCTGTTTGTGCTGTAAGATGTAATATATGAGTTACTCCTCGTTCCTTTGTTCTACGCGGCAAGAATGGATTGTGTTCAAAATGTAACTTAACTACATCATTGTCACCTTCTCGTCGAAAAACATGTGTCACGATTACTTTATGTATCTTATGGAAACTCCACAATGTTCTGAATAAAATGTCGTATCTCTCATGATTTATCTTCCTCAGCCTGGGGGAGTCGGTGTATTTGCTGAATATTAAGACATAAAATTTCCCTTTTGGGTACTCTTGGTTGTAATAGTAAGACCAGTACTTACTGAAATCGAAGCAGAAGTTTTCTTTTTCTGAAACCAGTATTACCGGTTTTTCCCCAAACTCTTCTATAATATCTAGCTCAGGTAGTTCTTCATAATAGTATTTTACTGTAATTGTGGAAAGCATCTGTTTGTGAAGAACGCTCAAGAACGCCTTGACCTGTTTGTCTAGTACTGGAGATCCATAGGATGAAGCGTAAATGACTAGTAATTCTGAAGAATCCTTTGTAAGCCATTTCGATATAGGCGCTGGTAGTTGCATGTTCACCTCCCTACCTGCGTCTTCGTTCATAAATCTCGGTAAAAGTTTAGTGTTAACCACGATTTCTTCGCAAACATTTCTTCTTATGGACAGGAATAACAAGACAATTCTCACAAGTGTTGCTGAGTTCCACATTATAACTACGTTTTCTTTTCTTATTTCCCTTACCCACTTACTAGCTTTCTTAGATTTCCTCACCTTCTGTTGATCGCCGATACACTTCTGAACGAGTAAACTCCAACAGACTGAAAGAAAAGCTCTGTATGTTCCTTTACTTCGCTAGTGAAGCAATCATTTCTGTGAACAGTAATAGCTCTCTATTGTGTTTTATTATGCTACGCAACGTGTATTAAGTTACAGATGTGGAAGTTTTGAAATGCTAATGGTTCACTATTGCTTAACTGTATCGTAATACTAACTATTGCTTCTAACCCATGTAAAATGAAACGATCTTAATTTTGTCAGACTGTTATCAATAGTCAAAATGTACTTTAACCCTAGAAACGTTCTTGTAATTGAATAACTTAGTGTTGTCCACGCGTGACGCAAAAGGGCCGAGGCTCTAAAAGCGTTCCGGATTTTCCGAGAAGGATGTGGGTCCGATTCGTCGTCAGGAAGATTTATAAAACGAGCTATCCACTTCCGGAGCTGAACATTGCCCTATGGTTCACTCAGCCAACACCAAAACTGAGTAGAAAATTACTTTCTGTTGGGGCAACGGTGGCCGTGAGTAGAGGAAACCACTCTACCCTGCCACTTGCCGAGGTAGTAGATAAGAGAATCCTTTACGTCCAGTTCCTCAAAGGGCCTTATTATCTGTATGGAGATATTTTTTCTTTTACGCTTGATGACAACTATTATAATGCAATGTTACTAGAAATGATTCCAAACCAGCTGTTGAACCCGTCGCTGATGGCTTAGTTTTCATTAATTGTACTGTTAGCGCCATCTTTAGGAAGCGAGTGACATCCGAAGAGAAAGAGAACATCTTATTTAACAAGTCAGTAACGTTACTGTTGACCACTTCTAGCGACCTAAGACGTTGTAGTTTTCTTCCTGCTCGGTGACATGAGGAAATACGAGGTAAAAGGTAGCCTCCCTTCATGACGTCAATGATGTTCAGCACACTAACAATCTAAATTAGTGAAAATCTCTTCATTCAGAGCCCGTGGGGTAAAAATAATGGCACATTAATAATTACGTGTGCTATGTGCAGGTTTTGGATGGAACAAATATATCCGGAAATTTTTGGAAATTTGTATCCGACTATTTGTCTTAATGGTCAACGTGAGGCCTTCGGAGGGTTCCAGTTCAATTCCCAATGATCTGATACATGCACAGTTTTTTTTACATTTAATTTAGTTAATTAATTAGTTAATTAATTCCGTGCAGCTATTCCTAGCCGAGTGCAGCCGTTGTAATGCAGACCCTCCGATGAGGGTGGGCGGCATCTGCCTTGTGTAGGTAACTGCGTGTTATTGTGGTGGAGGATAGTGTTATGTGTGGTGTGTGAGTTGCAGGGATGTTGGGGATAGAACAAACACCCAGCCGCCAGGCCACTGGAATTAACCAATGAAAGTTAAAATCCCCGAGCCGACCGGGAATCGAACCCGGGACCCTCTGAACCGAAGGCCAGTAACGCTGACCATCAGCCAACGAGTCGGACAATTTTTCTATTACTACCTTAAATAAATATTACTCATTAATTGCAACCGGTCTCTAAATTTTAGTTTCTAAGATTTGTTTATTTTTGATTACTTTTATCCTAGACGTTAATATTGTTCTATAGTCTAGGACAATATGTATCTTACCCCTATTAATTCGTGTTACTGAAAGTATTTACTGTGTCCGTAGTCTGAAAAATGTTATCCTCAGCTTACCATAGACATTATGAATTAACTGAATGAATGTACGATTGAGTGAATAAGTGAATAGATGGATGAATTGACTTATTGTATTATACTGGTGCACTGCATAATGAATTAATGAATTAATACGTGATTGAATGGATGAATGTATAACTGAATGAATAAATTTATGTTTTATGAATGAATGAATGAATCACTGGCTTATGCAAGCATGAAGTGAGGTCTCTCTCCCAGTCACGGATAACCACCAACTGGGGAGAGAGCTTTGATTATTAAATGAGTGTGAGACAATGTATGAGTGAATGAATGAATAAATGAATTAATTGAATGCATAAGTGACAAGCAGATTGAACGAGTTGAATGCTCTCAGCCTACATCTACGGAACACTAGCAGATAAGGTGAGAACATTCCATGTGGATGAATACTTAAATGAATGAATGCATGAATGGATTAATAATGCATACATGAAGGAGTGAACGAATGAATGAATTGATTAATTAACTGAATTCATGCATTCAAGACATAAAACGGTCCCCTTTCCCGTCACCGGTAACCAACAACTGGATTGAGTGCATTTCTACTGGAGGAGTAAATTAATGAATGAATACTCTCAACCTACAGGTACGGAACTCCAGCAGCTGAGGAAGGAACATTTAATCTGTTGTATCCTAAGCAATTTCACATGCATAGTTACCTTAAAAAAACAATATCAACAACAAGCATAATACTCAGAGTTAACTTTGTCCTCGGTTTCTTTGACCCTCTTTTGCCACATGTGTTTTTCCTATCTCGAAAAATGTTGCTGTCCTACCCGGTGCGATCAATTCTTGGTTTAACTATTTTATAATTGTATAAAATTCTTTCCCTCTTTCTAGTTTTACTTTACAATCACTACCCAAGTAAATAATCCTAATTGATTCTGTTTCCCTACACACTCTCAACAAGTGTGCCTCCTCCATTAATTGCCCACATAACAAACAGCTATTTTCTTCGTTTTTCTTTCTTAGACCCTCGTTCTTACAGATACCCATTAGCCACCACAATATTCCTCTTATTTCTCTCTTCGTAAATCTCCCTTTCTTTATGGACAGTTTTTGCTAATTTTACAGAGTTCTCGTCATGTTCTTTCGGCTCTACTTCCTGACAAAATTTTCTGTTCCTCAATGACTTTCACTCTAACAGTTACTTTCTTACTCAATTTATTTTCGTTTTGTATATCTTTATCCCAAGCGTCTTACATTCATTTTCTATCCAGCATCCTTTTCACCATTTTTAGCTATATCTGCTTTTATACTTACATCTTCACGTAGGATTCTGACTCCACTGTTAGCTGTACATTATTATTTTGCAGAACTTTCTATCTATTACCTCTAGTTCCTTACTACCTTCTTCAGTGCCCCATATTTCTGCTCGACACAATGCTTTATATTCAAAATTCAATTTAGAACATTTTTCTGTAGTTTATATTCAATATTTGGCATCTTCCTCTCCAGACATCTTGTGCTAGATAAAACTGCTAGTCCTTTCATTTTGCTCACCTTATTTGGTTTTGTTTATCACTTTCCATTAGATGTTGGTTTTATTCCTAACTATTCTTATTTACTACCCCTAACTTTACACCTTCTAATGGCGAACTTTGTTTTTAACTTTAGTTTATTTCCCCTTTTACATACCATAATTTTACTCTCTTAATGTTAATTTAAATTATATTTTGTACAATATTCTGCAGTTTCTGTGATGCTTCTTTGCATGTCAGCTGATGTTAATGGTTGTCGTCTGCGAATACTAGGCTAGGAATACCTTTATTGTTAAGACATGGGCTTTTCATGATCTCATTTCCTTCATTTTCAAAAATATCGTTAATAAAATGTATGAATAATTTCGGTGAATTGATATCTTTCACCCTACTTTCGTCCAACGTTTTAATATATTTCTCCCAGTGCTAACTCTTCTTTCACATTCACCGTGCATTTTACCTCTGAATACAATCATTCTTTCATGGCATTAATCATTTTGATTGAAACTCCTATTTTACCCATCTTCGCAACGACCGCCCCTCTACTTAGAGTGTCAAATATTTTCTCTAAATATATTGCTGCAATGTTCAATTTATCCCGTTTCCGCTTTAAGTATCTACCTACTAAGTATTACTGTTTTGGTGATAGATATGTTGTCTGAAGTTCTCATTCATTTCCTGAACTCGGACTGATATACCGAGAGTACAGATCAATCCTCCGCCCTTTATATAAGACTTTTTGCTAATCTTCTTTTCAACTTCTTCTTTTTGTTCAGCGTTTGTCGCTCAGGCGGGGTCCACTACATGAATTCGTCGCCTCCATTTAGTTCTGTCCTGGGCCATGTCAGGTTGGAGATTGACGCTCTTCAGATCTTTATGAGGAGTATCGGCTCATCGCTGTTTTAGTCGTCCATTTGGTCTCCTACTGGGGATTCCTAACATGTAACCCGTCTTCGCGATTGTGTCGGCGTCTGCCCTTAGTACATGTCCAAACCATCGTAGACGACTCTCGTTCAGTTTTTCTTCTTTTTTTTTTTTTTTTTTTTTTTTTTGCTAGTTGCTTTACGTCGCACAAACACAGATAGGTCTTCTGGCGACGATGGGACAGGGAAGGGCTAGGAGTGGAAGGAAGCGGCCGTGGCCTTAATTAAGGCACATCCCCAGCATTTGCCTGGTGTGAAAATGGGAAACCACGGAAAACCATTTTCAGGGCTGCCGACAGTGGGGTTCGAACCTACTATCTCCCGAATACTGGATACTGGCCGCACTTAAGAGACTGCAGCTATCGAGCTCGGTCAGTTTATCTTGAATCGGTGCAACGCCAAATCTCTCCCTGTTTATTCATTGGAGATGCGAGCCAGTTTAGTGACGCCAGATGTCTATCTCAGCATCTTAGTCTCCATGACGCCCAGTCGACGCTCTGTCTCAGTCGTAGTTGGCCAACATTCGCAACCATACAGTGCAACAGGTCGGATCACAGTGCGATATGTTTTTGATTTCAGATTATCTTTCACGCTCCGTTCGCAAATTGACGCCGGTTGCTGTTCTCCATTTCATCCAGGCTGCAGATATCCTTGCACTGACCTCTTCAACAAGTTGGCCATCATCAGTGATCGTGGAACCAAGATACTTGAATATTGTCACTCGTGGCAGGTCCTCACTGTCTACCTGAATGATTCCCATTGCTTGTAGATCGGACGTCATATCAGTCTTCTTTTATTTAGGCGCAGGCCAAATTGCGACAGCTGGTCGCTCCATACTTGGGATTGGCATTGCAGACCAACTTAGGTCTCAGAGTCAAACATAATGTCGTCTGCGTAGAGAAGCGTCCATGGCAAAGAAAGGTACAGGTCTGCTGTTACAGTGCCCATCACTGGAATGAACAAGAGTGGTGACACCGCTGCACCTTGGTGAAGACCGACGGTGATGGGAAAGTCACTGGATGTTCCTGTGGTTGCCTGAACATATCTCCTTGGGTCTACATAAAGCAGCTGAACCCAGCTGACAAGGTAATCAGGTATGCATGGTCTCGCAGTGCTAGCCATATGAGGTCATGCGGTACGCTATCAATGGCCTTCTCAGGGTCCAGGAAAGCTACATGGATTGGCTTGTTCTTCTCACAATGCTTTTCAACCAAGAGCCGTTCAGCATGTATTGCATCGGTTGTCACATAAATCTTCAAAATCCGGCTTGGTTTCTGGAAAGCTCAACGATCTCACGTATCATTTTACCAAGAACCCGTTCGAATACCTTCATACCTTCATCGCATGACACGGAAGTCGGATCGGTCGGTAATCAGCACATTCAGCTGGGCTCCCATTCTTTTTGAAGATGGTATGGTGATGCTCCGTTGCCAAACGCTCGGTGTTCGACTCTCTTTAATGATCTGGTTGAAGAGTCGTACTAACCATTCTGCCGCATCCCACTGTTGAGAGTACCAGAATTCCGCTGGAAGATCGTCTGGGCCAGTAGCTTTCTCCCGGCTTCATTTATTTTAAAGTAGCCTTGGCCTCTTCGATATCTATGTCTCTGACTGGTCCTCCCACAGCAGCAGTGACAGGGATTGGTGGATGGGGAAATTCCTCAGTTGAGATCTTCTCGAAATATCTACGCCAACGCTCTCTTGCCTTTCTCCAATCAACCAATAAGTTTCTCGTTTCATCATTGATGCCATAGAAGCGCAGGATGTCTTGTGTTTTGCGAAGCCTCACTTTGGTGTCTTAACCCCACGCGGTTTTTCTCCTGATGATAAGTCATAAGTGTACCAAGTTTGGTTGAAATTGCTCCAGTGGTTTAGGAGGAGATGTGTCATTTACACACACTCGCCCACACACATCCATTTTTATATATAGTAAGATTAACGAAAAGAAACAGCTTCAACATGAATTTCTTGCCGATAAGACACCGTCTCGTTGGAATGCATACAAGATAGCCCCTAGTGATGCAAAGAAGATAGTAGCTACAACAAAAGCAGCACATTTTGCAAATCAAAAATTCTCAAAATTCTCTGAGGGGGACACGCAGGAAGTTTCAAAACTGCATAAGAACGCAGTCGGATATATTTATCCAAAACGATAACCTATAGGTTTCATGGGCTTAAACGTTTCCTGAAAGTCCTAATTTTTAACCCCCTCTCCCGTATCCGGATGGCGGCACAATCTGCCAGACGAGCTAGAAAGTTAAAATTTGGAAAAATCATAGCGTTAAGCTGTTGCCTGTAACCGACGGAAAATTTACGAGATGTTTAAAAATTTTATTTTTTACTCACGAAAAATATCGAAATATGGAGGCAATTTTAATGACGCTACAGACCTCCCTTTCGAGGTATTTGGTGGCTAAACGGTAAGTCGTATCTCTAAACTGATGGCACAGCCTCTGTTCAATTTTGAGTGATCTACAACTTTAGTACTATGACTGTTTGTCGTATCTCTATCCCTTATACGTTAAATTAGGCTCTATTTCTGGATTTACATTTATTTTGCACTTTGTACACATACAATTGATGGTTTGAATCGCTTATATGAAAGATACGATCATCAAATTCTACACAAATATTGGCCCACCCTGTAGCCATATGTGAGCCAAATTCTATGTTTGAAGCTGTCGCATTTGTATTGAAAATTAATTCACCGTGTGAAAACCTTACACAAATTTGACCCAATTCAGCGTTTCTAAAAAATCATACATTTAAAACGATGAGATATGAAGAAATATTATAGGACCAGCTCCTGTTCCTGTCACTGTCAATCCTTGCAAGGGTGTCCCTGATTATAAACAAATTTACCAATCAAAAAGTGACTGACGTTACCCATAGTGAATTGCAGTAGACAAGTGGACCTGTCGTTATCATCACAACTCCAGAATCGCACTTTACATTGGAAACAACGTCTCCGGACCTCCCAATGCTGTTTCTCGGATAACGCCAAGAGACATGCAATTTAAATATCTTATTGACTTCATGTACAGTAATTTACTTCGATACCGTAACAATTAAGAATACCGTAGCGAAACATGCGTACATTGCTAGTCTATATATAAAAAATATAATGTTATTATGTTTGTAAGTATGTATGTATGTATGTATGTATGTATGTATGTATGTATGTATGTATGTATGTATGTATGTAAATGACACATCTCCTCTTAAACCACTGGAGCAAAATCAACGAAACTTGGTACACTCATAACTTACTATCTGGAGACGAGCACTGTGGGGGTAAGCCATCCCTAGCACACTTAAGAGATGGGTTTGGGGGTCATATAGACAATTTAGCGGAAATAGTGTTGAATCCATTAAATTTCGGGATCGCTGAGATGAAAAGTAACACTCCGGATTTTGTAAACCAACTTCAGCCTCCTTTGGGATGGGGAGTGAGGGGGGAGTGATAAATAAAAATTATCGAAAATATTGTCGAATCCATAGATTTCGGGGTCGCTGAGATGAATAGAGACATTCCGAAATTTTTATAAAGTCCAACTACAGCCCTCTTTAGGGTGGGGACGAGGGGTTAGTGATATATATAAAAATAATCGAAAATAGCATCGAATCCATACTCTACGGGGTTGCTGAGATGAGTAGTAAAAGTTCGGCTCGCTGTGGGGTGGGAGGCGTACAAATATTACCTACTATCTAGAAAAAATATTGTGGGGGCAAGAAGTCCCTAAAAATCCTAGGAAAGGGGGTGAATATTATCTATATTACTAAATGGAAGTCGGTTTGGAACGATCTTGTATATACTCTACTCTGTATAAGTTATATAAATGAAGGTATAAAATGAAAATAGACGTGAATTAATGAGGCACTTCCAGGCATCTTAGAAACTTAAAACTTGGTACCAGAGAAGCTGTTGACTTCAGGATCCCTAGGAAAATCCGAAATTTTCAAAATACTCTGAGAGGTCTTCGCTGGTGATCAGCATAAGAACGCAGTCGGATATGTTTACCCAAAACGATAACCTATAGGTTTCATGGGCTTAAAGGTTTCCTGAAATTCCTCAATTTAACCCCCTCCCCCAAATCAAGATGGCGGCACAATTTTCCAGACGAGCTAGAAAATTGAAATTTGGCAAATTTATAGCTTTTAGCCTGTAACTGACGGAAAAATTACGAGATGATTACATTTTTCATTTTTACAGCCTAAAAATATCGAAATATGGAGGCAATTATGATGACGGTTCAGACCTTTCTTTCGCGGTACTTGGTGGCTAAACGGTTAGTCGTATCACAAAACGGATGGCACAATCTCTGTTCAGTTTGGAGTGATCCACATCTTTGGTCCTATGATTTTTTGTCGTACCTCTCTTTCCCTTGTACGTTAGATTTGAGTGTATTTCTCGATTATACGCAAGTTTTGTGCCTTTCACACGTATATTTCATAGTTTGATACACTTATAAGAAAGATAGAATCATCAAAATTGACAAACATTTTAACACGACCGAATGCCATATGCGAGCCAAATTTCATGATTCTAGCTTCCACATAATATGCGGAAAATAATGTAATATTTTATACATGTACCCAAATTTCGCCTTATTCTATGTTTCTAACTCAATCCAACCCATAAAAATATAGGAGATACGAGAAAATGTTATAGGACCAACCACGAAGGACCATAAAATGGGCGACTGATGGCGGAATCCGTTTGTCGATATGATGTACCGTTTAGGAGCAGTAAATATCGAAATGAAGGTCTGCACTTATAAACATGCCCATGCCTATCTGTCACCTATCTTCTATCTATATGTACAGTATATATAAATGAACGTTTGTATGTTTGTATGTATGTATGTATGTATGTATGTATTTATGTATGTATGTATGTATGTATGTATGTATGTATGTATGTATGTAAATGACACATCTCCTCTTAAACCACTGGAGCAAAATCAACGAAAATTGGTACACTCATAACTTACTATCTAGAGACGAGCACTGTGGGGATAAGCCATCCCTAGCACCCTTGAGGGTGAGGGGTCATGGGTTTCATATATAAAATTTATCGAAAATAGTGTTGAATACATAGTTCTCGAGTTCGCTGAGATGTATAGTGACACTCCGGATTTTTTGAAAGTCCATATTCAGCCCCCTTTGGGGTGAGGAGTGAGGGGGGGGAGTGATATATAAAAATAATCGAAAAAAGTTGTTGAATCCATACATTTCGGGGTTACTGAGATGGGTAGTACAGTTCGGCCCGCTTTGGGATGGGAGGCGTACATATATCACCTACTATCTGGAAAAAAACACCTAGGGAAGGGGGTAAGTAATATCTATATAAATAAATGGAAGTCGGTTTAGAACGATCTATATATACTGTACTCTATATATGTTATATAAATGAAGGAATAAAAATGAAAGTAGACGTGAATTAATGAGGCACTCCCAGGCATCTCAGAAACTTAAAACTTGGTACCTAGGAAAATCTAAAATTTTCAAAATCTCTGAGAGGTCTTCGCTGGGGATCAGCATAAAAACTCAGTCGGATATATTTATCCAAAACGACAACCTATAGGTTTCAGGGGCCTAAAGGTTTCCTGAAATTCCTCATTTTAACACCCCTCCCCCAAATCAAGATGGCGGCACAATCTTCCAGACGAGGTAGAAAATTGAAATTTGCCAAAATTATATCTTTTAGTCTGTAACCGACGGAAAAATTACGAGATGTTTAATTGTTTTCATTTTTATCCCCGAAAACTATCGAAATATGGAGGCAATTTTGATGACGGTTCAGACCTTCCTTTTGAGGTATTTGGTGGCTAAACGGTAAGTCTTATCACAAAAGGGATGGCACTGTCTCAGTTTAATTTGGAGTGATCTACAACTTTGATCTTATGACTTTGTGTCGTATCTCTATCCCTTATTCGTTAAATGTGGCTCTATTTCTGGATTGTGCGTAAATTGTGCACATTTTACACGTATAATTGGTAGTTTGAGTCACTTATCCGAAAGATAGGATGATCAAATTCTATGTTAAGATTGGCCACCCAGTAGCTATATGTGAGCCAAACTCTATGTTTGTAACTGTCATATATGCATCCGAAAACTAATGCACTGTGAGAAATCCTTACCCAAATTTCACACTATTCAACGTTTCTAACTCAATGTCACCCATAAATAGATCAGATATGATGACATATCATAGGACCAGCCATTTAGAACGTTATAAGGGGCGTCTTATCGTACAATCCGTTTGTCGATATTATGTACTGTTTAACAGCAGTTAATCTTTAAATAAAGATGAAAAATGCACATACTTTCGTATGTTGATCTGTATTTATTCACTGAAGTTTATTTGCCGCGATCTAGAAAGGGTGTGTGTGCCTTTGTAATTCATAATTTAGAACTCGATAATGACTCTCAGCAGGAGGGCGTCTGCTATTTTAATCAGTACTCCCCACATCGACTTTGATTGGCATCTCCAACTCCTGTGTACCATTGTAATGAATAATTTCCTTCTCGATCTGAGTGGAAAAAGGCTAGGAAGCATGCAATTTTTTTTCAAAACTCCTTTACCCGGTTGTGTTTGGCAGTAGGCAAGGGTGTCCGCCATTATAAACTAATTTACCCTTCTGAAAAGTGACTGACGTCACGCATAGTGGCCTGCTATTATAATGGAAACTCACCAACTCGGTATGACTGTCAGCAAGCTGACTGGCATTAGGAAGATGGGTTTGTCATTATATTGATAGCAGCACAACTCAATTTTGACTGGCAGTAGGGAAGTTGCCTGCAATTATAATAAAAATTCCTCAATTGGTATCTGTCTGTAAGTAGGTAATGGGGCCTTCCATTGCAACTAAAACTCCCCAAGTCGATTGTGACCGCGCAGCAGGCAATGGGTCCCGCCAATGTAATGAGAATTCCTAACTCGATTGCGAATGTCAGTAAGCAGGAGGATCTGCCGTTATCGTCACAACTCCGCAACTCTCACTTTACATTGGAAACAACGTATGCGGACCACCCTATACTGTTTCTCGGATAAAGCTAAGAGATATGGAATTTGAAAACAATCTTATTCACTGCATGTACAGTAATTTACTTCGATATCCGTATACAGTGTAGAATACCGTAGCGAAGCACGGGTACATTTGCTAGTATTCCAGCATTAATCTTGCTTAGTGTGTCCCACAGAGTAATGCCTCTATAGATAAACGTATTTGAACTCTCTCAATTTATTTTGTATATGGGACATATTACTCCTTCTTGCCAAAATCTCGGGATTTTTCTGTTATCAAAAATGCTGTTAAATATTTTTCTTATTGTTCCCAGGATACAGCTATTGTTGCCTAGCTCTTTCCAAAATTCCTTATTCCACTAATAGTACCATATTTTCTCCTCTTCCCATTTTTCTTGTTGTTATTGGATCATTTTATACGAGTATTGTGTTCTCCATGGTTCTAAGTATGCCAATATCATTTTCCTTCAAATTCCATTTATATTGACCCCCTAGTAATTCCTTTAAATGCTCTATGCATGCATTATTGCTTATACTTGCTTGGTTACTGTTCTTAATATCTTTACAAATTTTGTTTATTCTGTTCCACATTTTTGTTGTATTTTCTTTACAATATCTATCTAGTAATTGTACATCTTTGGCCTGCCAATTTTTCCTATTTTTACTTAATGTATCTCTGTATTCTGTCCGTGCCTTACAAAATTTTACCTTTGGTTCCTGTCATCCCTCATTTATATACTTTGTTAATGCCCTTATCACTTCAGATTTCTTTCTTCTACTTTCATCGTTATACCAAGAATTTTGATTTTCCCTTCCCTTTAGTAAAACGGTTTTCTATCACTTATTACTATTGCTTTTTCCACCATTTTTATTGCTTCGGCATTGTATTATGTTCTAACATATTTTCAATTCCTATCTTGAAGATTCCCTCTCCCCTAAAATACTCCTTAAATTCGTCCTTATATTCATCTCTCCCTCTATACCTTACCAGGTTTTCTCTTCATTTGTAGCCTCTTGCTTCTCCTTTGTTTATCTTTCAATTCACTGTAACTTAATAACAACTAGGAAATGATGAGATGCCGCCCAGTTCTTTACCTTAATACCATAGTGTACTTCAGTGCTTCCGTAGTTGCTACAACTAAATATATCGTCCTGCCTCCTGCGGTCACAATATAAATTAAATTCCCTGCTTCATCTACCGGCCACCAACCATTTAGTATGTATAATTCCTCTATTATACACATTTCTAATAGCATCTCCCGATTCTTATTACATTCTTTGTCTGGACATTTCTTTCCCTCTATTATTATCTCGTCTGTTTCTCTAAAGTACATCGGAATTTTCACTCTCACTCTTGCATTAAAATCTCCCATTATAATTATCCATACTTCTTTATTCTCAAGATTTATGTGATTTATTTCCCCGATGAGATCATCAAAGAAATTTTTCTTTGCAAAAGGTGATCCCTCTGGTGGTTGTAACAGACTCCTCCAATTAATTCCCTCTTACCCCTCTTCCCTATTAATTATCCTAACACAGATTACTTCATGAAAGGCCGATTCCACTAGTTGCATCCATTTCGTTACTGCATCATTTACACACAATGAGATGCCGCCAGGATAACGACCCCTACATGCCCTCTTCTGTTTTCTTTTACTCCAGATGTCATAACACGGTATCTGTAGTTCACATCCTCTTGGGAGCTACGTCTCTGTAATCCCCATTATCTCATTCTCAGAAATTAATTCCCTTACCTCATCATTTCCCAGTTTATTCAATACACCTTTTATATTTACAAAGCCTATGCTCCATATTAGTTATTTACTTGTCTGCGTATCCGCCATACTCACTGTCTTACTTCGACTGACTCCTGTTCATTCTAACTGTATGAGCTAATTATATCGTCCTCTGTATCCCTGTCTCTACCTTGTGACTACACCTACCACTACGCTAACACATTAATCTCCTTCACACAATATACATTACATTTGTTGCAAGAAACAACAAAATTCGGACAGCATGCCTCTTATCTCAATTATCTCAAGGCGTGAGGTGATAAACTCACACATCTGGCAATATACGGGAATGTGGATCAGGACAATGGTAGATTACTGTTGAATTTCCACAATTGAGGATTGTACTCGGAAATAGAATCACTTATTATAATAAAAATAAAACTGAGTTTATGACTATAATTTACGTCACAAAGAACAAGCATTGCCGTATTTTATTTAACAAGAAAAATACCCAGTGGGATTTGTTGTTACAATCAAAAAGAAAATTTAATCTAAATAAAAAAGTTATTGGCATGAACTTGAAGTGAAATATGATATCGCCGCTTATTGCATTCTTCCTCATGTTATTAAAGCATAACATGTCGGATTCTGTAATTAGCTGATGGTTGCACACCCCACTGTTGAACTTGTAATTCCTGGAAAATCCACTGAGTTGAAGTCAGAAGTAGTCTGCTGTAATCTTATCTTCTTATGTAACCTGGAGTTGACCTACATTTCCTTCTCGAATGTAGTGACCTCCAATGCGGTTACGTCCACTCAATAGATTGTAAGAAATTGAAAAATATTATTGAAACATATTGTGAAGTCCATCCTCACAAGTAAATGATGTTTCACTATCAGCATAGTACCAGTCTCTACTCATATCCATGCACCATTCGTAGACCTCTTGAAAAACACCTCTTAGCATTGCTTCCTTCGCTTCTTGGCTCTCACCACCACTCTTAGATATCTAACCACTTCTTCTTAGATCACTGACCATCATTCTTCCTCCTCCTCGCACTGTTGAATCGACTTTAATAACCTCGTGATGACCACTCATCTCCCTACTCTCTGGTCATCCCTCCCACCTCAATATACGGTAGCTGGCGAATACAGACACTTGGTCGAAATCACGTGCCCACGCACTGATGTCTTCAGTCATGTGACGTATTACCTTGCCCACGCGGACAACCGATGACTACCCTGCATGTGTCAGCGGAAAATCTACTTGCTCAATACAGTCTCGGTTAAACGTAGCCTCGATTGCAAAATAAAATGCCAGCTCACCTGGCCAGAGTTACAAGCCACAGCATGACTATTTGAAACCAACAAATCCCACTTATTAGTATACAAAATGATTACAAACAAAATTCACTTAACCTATGATTAAATAAAATAATATGTGTGATACCTAATTATATTACAGAATAAATGATGAAAAAGAGAATATAAAATCTAATGAATCGGGTCAATTAATAATAATAATAATAATAATAATAATAATAATAATAATAATAATAATAATAATAAATGAATGAAATCTGTAACCCTGTTGAACAGTTTCAACCTTCATACCTTGTCCGCTTTTTACCCCACAAGTCTTTCAAGTCTTATGGTACCTTACGACTGTTGGCTTCTTTCCTGATCAACAATGTCACTTTGGTTATCATCTCGTTAACATTCTCTGTAATGGAATCTTCCGGGCCATATATTACTAAATTTCTCTTCCTATCCTCCCGTTCTCGTGATAGCTCCTTCTCACCAAGTCCCATTACCCTTTCTTCTAAGTCCATTACTCAATTCTTAATTTCCTCCAGACCGAGCTCGATAGCTTCAGTCGCTTAAATGCGGCCAGTATCCAGTATTCGGGAGATAGTGGATTCGAACCCCACTGTCGGCAGCCCTAAAGATGGTTTTCCATGGTTTCCCATTTTCCCACCAGGCAAATGCTGGGGCTCTAACGTCATTAATCCAACGGTCACTTCCTTACTACTCTTAAACCTTTTCTACACCATCGTTGGCATAAGACCTATCTGTGTCGGTGCGACGTAAAACAAACTGTAAAAGAAATCCTTTTGGTGACCCTGTCATTGTTCATTCTGATAATGTGGCCAGACAATTTTAGTCGCCTTTTCCTGACTGTGTCGGTTTTCGAGGCGTATAGTGCTTCAGGTTTCATATCTGAGTTGTAATGTATCACTTTTGCGTTCCTGGATATTGATTTTTTGTTATACCTGATCCAGGTGAGTCTATAGACCTATACATTTCAGATCCTCTCCTTATTTGCTTCACGATTTAAGCCTGATGTCTGAATTACTTCTCTGAATTATTTAAACTTATTCACGTGATTAAGTTTGCCGATTTTAGTCTTTAGAAGTTTACAATGTAGATAACGAGCTGATCCTTCGATGTGCTGAGTTTTTTTCATGCGATATTTGGAACCCAGCCTAAACTGCAATTTCATGAAGTCTTTCAAGGACCTGAATTGCTTCTTGTCTGTTGTTAGAGAGAAATGCTAGATCATCTGCGAAGGACAAACACTGCAGGTGAATTTTCGCTTTTTAGTAGTCGACCAATGGTTGTTCCCTTTGTGTCATATTCTCATGTCATGATAAATTTTACAAGATTGAACAATAATTGGGATAAGCTCTCTCTTTGTCAAAGTCCTGTGTTAATATCAAAAGGGTCAGAAATTTCACCTTGAAATTTAGCGTTTAAAGTTGTGCCAGTCAGCGTCATACGAATTAAATCTCTCGTTTTTTAGTCTACTTTCAATTCTTCTAGAGTATGGAATATTGTGTGTGTCGGTCTACTGAGTCACAAGCTTTCTTGAAATCTAAAAAGTGATCACTCTTTGTCTAGTTTTACGGATTTTTAAGATGGTTTGGAGGTTAAGAATTTGTTCTACACAAGACCTGCCCTTTTTGAATCCTTCCTGATATTCAACAATTAGGTGTTAGTTTGTTTTTCAGGTCTCGTGAGTAGAGCTATAGAGATAATTGCATACACAAATGACAGTAAGGATAATCCTCCGTAGTTATTAATGTTGTTTTATCCCTTTTTATGTGAAATAGGTTAATAAGGACACATTTTCAGCCTTCAGAAATTCTCTCCGCAATCCATATGTCTTCAAGAATTGCTTTTTTCTGACCTAGGCCTTCATCTCCTAATTTCAACATTTCAGCTATAATACTATCTTCCTCTGGGTATTTGTTATCTTCAAGTTCACGTTATTGCTAGCATACAACGCAGAAGACCTTCAAGTATTATTAGACAAAGTGAACGTTGCTTGCAACAACAGAGGACTGAAGATAAACATTAAGAAAACCCAGTTCATGCTTGTCAGTAAAGGGCAAGACGTCCACGTGCAGCTCACTCTCGGAAATGAACCCATCGCTAGAATTCACCAATAACAGTATCTGGGATGTTACCTCAACCAGAAATGGGACTGCAGCCAAGAAATACGGGTCCGCATTGAACATGCGAGAAGCATCTTCATGCAAATGAAGAAACTGCTCAACAACCGCAAGCTACAACTAAACCTAACGCTCCGTCTGGTCCGTGCCTATATCTTTCCCACGTTACATTATGGAATGGAAGGCTGGACACTTACTCACGCCCTCTGTAAAAGACTGGAAATATTCGAAATGTGGGTGTACAGGCGGATGATTCGCATTTCGTGGACAGACAGAATCTGCCATTCTTAGGTGTTCGATCGACTTGGAAAGAAAACTGAAGTCATGCTGATCATTAAAAGGCGGAAGCTAGAATACTTCGGCCATATAATGCGGAATGATAAGTACAGAATCCTGCAGCTTGTTATATAAGGAAGAATAGGAGGACGTAGGAGTCCTGGTAGACGACGAACTCTATGGATAAAAAACCTCGTAGACTGGTATGGGTTGGACACGGTCTCTCTTCAGTGTCGCTGCATCCAAATTCAAGATCGCCTTGTTGACCGCCAACCTTCGCTAGAAGATTGCACATTAAGAAGAAGAATTTCACTGATTACTTGCTTGATTTCTTCTAGTAAGAAGTTCTGAATCTGGATTTGGAGTAGATTGAACAAATGAGAGTTGTTGTACAGAAGGTTTGCAGTTTAAAAGTTCATGGAAGTAGTTTTCGAGAAGTTTACAGTTTTCTTTATTATTTGTTTCCAGGAGCCTGTCCGGACTTTTGAAACATGAACCTGGTGTTTGGTATTTTGAGAGCTCCTCAGGGAATTTTCTGTAAATACAATACAATACAATACAAGATTGTTTTACAAGAATTTTGATCTATTTCTGTCAGTCCATTTGGATCATATTTGCGTTTATTCGGATCTAATCATTTTTAAGCAAGTTTCTGTACTTTGAGGAATCCATGCCAGTTTTGTTCCATTTTATTGGAACTCTATTCTTGCCAGGCTTGAATTCGAAGGTCTATCGCCTTGTCGCAGGTCTCATTGCACTATCTATGCTGACTTTTTCGAGGAATTACGCCAATAATCCGGGAAGGACTTTTGGTCGGAGATATTTGCAAGGAAAATGAATTTTGTTCAAGGAATTTCGGGTCAATTCTTGTGTTTCTTTGAGTTTGGGACTGTCAGGTTGAAACTTTACTTTGATTAAAGATAATTAGTGATCGGAATCATTCACACCGTTCTTCACTTTAACATTCAAAATGTATTTCCTGTTTCTTTTAGAAATTGCTACATGATCTATTTGAAATTCTCCTAAGTGAAAATTTAGTGATTTCCAGGTTGTCTTTTTGTGCAGAAGTGTTATTATTATTATTATTATTATTATTATTATTATTATTATTATTATTATTATAGTCGATTAACGTAAGTCCAGTTCCTTGGCTAAATGGTCAGTGGAGCGGGCTTCTGTTCAGGGAATCCCGGTCTGATTATGATTATTTTAGCCACGTATGATTAGTTTACCTCGTTCGGCAATTAGGCCTTTGTGATCGTCTTAATATACACATTATCTACACCACCAATACCTCAGAAACACAGATCATTGAATACATCTATCTGCGTAAGGTTTTTGTCACAAGGCCACCTGGCCACAAAAATGGGCCAAATCGTCGAGTAGTCTCAACCAAAGTTTGTGAAGAGGTCAGAAGGAAGATGATGATACTTGATCAACTGGTAATACAACAGGAACATTTATTTCCTAGTAGTTAAACGTCGCATTAATACATCGAAGGTTTTCGGCGACAACCATTAAGATACATGATAAGCCAGCCAGATCTGATAAATGTCCATCGTCCCGACTGAGCATCTGGGCATGAAGACTCCGCAAGGGTACAATACATACATACAGTACATACATACAGAACCCATGACCTTGTGTATCATAAGGAACCAGAGTTCTAAAGTCATTACATGAGGTCCCATATAAATTACAAGTCATGAGGAGCTGTAGCTATATTTTATCTCTGACCAGAGACGGCACGTGGGGGAACAGGTGGTGGTTATCATTCTCACGCTAAAGAAATTACGTCGCCCTCACGTATAGAAGGGGCTTTCACCCTCGTTCTACGAAGATACTATTTTCACGAATAGGAAGTACTTCAGAGTCAGAATTAAATTCTTCTTCATGCAATGAATTGTCTTTTGACTCAGTACAAATGCCATCATTGTCATTTTACTCGAATCCTCTTTTGGGGTGTTTTTAATGTTCTTTTAGCGACAGTTCTCGTTGATGCCACTACAGCCAGAAATCTCATCTACAGTGTCAAAATCTGAAGCTGTCATACCCCTTCCAAGTGGCACATCTATGCATCTCCCCTTTCTTCGAACATTATTTGTTACCTTACCTCTTTTGAGATTCGGGTGCTCAATGAAACTTGCATCTTGTTTCAGAGCATCACCTTCTACATCAATTTCCATGTTGTACATGTGTTTCAGCACTTCTTCCTGAATTAGATGGCAAATACCACATTTTCTGCATCAAGAACCCTCGTTGTGAGGGAGGTGGTTGTTTAAAGTTGTTGTACAATCCGCGAATCGAATCCAGGGCCTCTAGTTAAGAGACAGACATCCTACCCGTAAACTACGGCTTTTTAATAAATATTTTAACTCTCCCCTTCCTTTGCGTTATTCCCACGGATACCATGCAAGAAATGAAAATGAAAACCTACAACCTGTTTTCCAGTCACTGACCGGGTCAGGGATGTAATGAATGAAGCAGATATAGGCTATTAGTACGATGGGGTCGCCACTCCCAAAGTGATTTATTAATGACTGACAGATACTATGAAATGAGAATGGAGTGTGTTGCTGAAATGAAAGATGACAGGGAAAACCGGAGTACCCGGAGAAAAACCTGTCCCGCCTCCGCTTTGTCCAGCACAAATCTCACATGGAGTGACCGGGATTTGAACCACGGTATCCAGCGGTGAGAGGCCGACGCACTGCCGTCTGAGCCACGGAGGCTCCAATTGCAAGAAATATGAATATGAATTCATGAAACCCAAGCATACTTTAAATATTAGGAAAGACAGAATATGAGGACACGGAATGAAACCAAATATAAAGTATTTCTGGATATTTATTTATTTTGTTTATTCATTATTGTGAAGGAACAATGATTTTACACCCAATTAAGTACATTCTTAACTATAAATCTGTATCAAGAATTTTTTTTAAAAAAATGCATGGTAACATTATATATATCACGTACTATATAAAAAATGAATACTCCACAAATAAGTCACACGAAAATCGAAAGCGAAACAAAAAGCATAAAGACACAAACGAATATACTGGTGCGTATGATGAATACCAGAAAGAAAGAATTATCAAGAAAATTTACAAATGTTAAAGGCATGCTTTCAATTTATTATTAAAATCATTATCTGATTCGGAAAATACATCGACTTCTTTTGTTACAGTATTATAAAGCGTTGTAAATTTTACGAAAGATGAACTTTACTGAACTAATGTTTTGGCATTTGAACATGAAGTAATTGATGCAGAAGTGATCTATTTGAGGAACATGGAATGAAATGTTGTTTCACCCGGTCCAAGGAATCAACTCGTCCTATTAACTTTCTATTTCCCTTAATATTTGCAAATAAATTAAAGGCCATCTGATTTTTAATGAAGGAAATAGAAATGTATTCCTCAATAACTGGGCCAATGTGCTGAAAGGACAAGTATTGTAAAAGTTTTGAAATAAAGAAAACGTAGGAACTTGTTTTGTACAATTTCCATAGTACTCATTTGCTGCTTTGTATACGGGCTCCAAATTATTCCAGAATACCCCAATATGCTCCTTACTATATGTTATCTTAGTTTATTCAGTACAGAATTCTGGGTAAAAGGTCTCGAACTTCTAATCAACGTCCTTTGTTATTTTATTGATATGGTCGTTGAACGTCAGCTGACTACAAAAAATTCACCCTGATCCTTGAACGTTAAATACTATCCTTTTCCCCCCGCATATATAACAGGATGATGATTCAAATTCTTTCCCCCAGGTAAACATCATTTACTAATATTCAAGGACAAATTATTAATATCACACCAAGAAATGACGTTATCAGTGCCCTGTTGTAACACATCCTGTTCTTTGTACACGCTAGTTATATTCAAAGTTGAAAATCATGTTCAAAACTTAAACAGTTTGAGTGGCAAAATATATATAGTAAATTGATACGGTAATTAGAATTAATAACAAATGCTATGCAATATTAGATCCTTGCGGTACCCCAGAAAGACTGATAAAATGATATGAAATTTCGTTCTGGAAAGAAAAAGCTGTGGTCGATTGTATAAGTATGAACACATTAACTGTGTTAACTATTTACAGAAACATAATATACAGTATATGTTTTAGTAACGGTAACTGAAATTCTATGGTTGAGTTTATTGAAGGCTTTTTTCAAAATCCATATAAATAACGTCAGTCCTTCCGCTGTTATTAATGCTATCATACACATGTTTGTTATAGCCCATAAGATTGGTGATAACTGATCTTTTGGGCAAAAAAGTTATGTTGAAATTGAGATAACAGAATCTTGATATGGTTATGAAGCCTGTTGTATAATATATATTTGTATGCCTTAGCTATGGCGATGATAATTCACACACACTGATAATTATATGTTGCTACAATACTTCCTGTCTTAAAAATGGGTGTAACTTTAGCTATATTCCAATTTCCAGGAAATGCTGAACTGCGAATAGATGGAATAAAATTGAAAGTTTTACTAGCAAATAAATCAACACACCCCCTGGTTATATACGGTGGTAGGATCTATTGTTTTTGAGATTATGGGAGATGGGTATTATCCTATATTATACACTAGTTGCTAATTTCGGCCTTAATTTATTATTAATAGCCTTTTTAACCTCTTCAGCAGATATCTCACTAACACGTATATATCTAAACACATGGATATCTAGTATTCAGAGTCATATTGAAGAAGATAGTTAACAGTCGAGAGTGGTTTACTAAAGCATTTATGTATATTTAATTCTACACACGGGAGAGTAGGGGTGCCAGATCCATTATAGACCATATTTTAACCGACTTTGAATTCGGGAAGTCTGTTAGAAATGTGCCGGTTTTCGGGGGAATTTTTATGATACGGGCCACTATTTGATCTGCAGTGAACTAAGTATCTCTAGGCCTAGGATGGAGAAATTGATATCTGTCTGCTTACGAGTAAGAGGAAGGACGAGGAAGTTAGAAGTACATGAATATAATTAGTGAAAAGTTCTAAACAATGGACAGTACACATGTCAGGAAATAGAAAGAGAACGGGTGGTATACCGGGATGCTGTAGCCGAAACAGCAAGGGAATGGTTAGGAACAACTGTGTGTAAAGATGGGTAAAAACGAATTTCTTGGTGGAATGATAAATTGAGGGCAGCTCGTAAACGCAAAAAGAAGACATATCATAAGTGGCTCCAAATAAGGTCTGCCGCAGACAGGGATTTGTACGTAGACGAAACAGAACGAAAGTAGTAGTTATTGAATTCAAGAAGATACGAATTAAGTATCTCTAGGAATAGGATAGAGAAACCGAAATCGGTCTGCCGACGATTAAGAGAAGAAAACCTCCAGGATTAGGAAACTAGACAGAAGTACATGAATGTGATTAGAGAAAAGTTCTAAACAATCGGAAGATTTAGTTAATAACCTGTAAGTTATAGGTCAAACAGGAGGTAAACCGTTCTGGACAGTAATAAAGAATATTAGAAAGGAAGGCGGAAAGGAAATTAAGAGTGTTATGGGTAAATCAGGTGAACTCATGTTAGATCCGAGGGAATCACTGGGCAGATGGAAAGAATATTATGAAAATGTTTTCGAGGTAAAAGGAAATCTTCCTGGTGACGTCGCGAATAACCGAGCTCATGCAGAGGCGGGCAGTGATGTCGGTGAAATTACGCTTGAGTAAGTGGAAAGGATTACATTGTCATAAAGCAACGAGAATAGATGAAATTATGGTTAAATATATTAGGAAGGTAGGGATGAAATGGCTTCATAGTGCAATAAGATTAGCATGGAATATTAGTATGCTACCTTCTGATTGGACAAAAGCAGTAACTGCACCTATCTATACGTAAAAAAAATAGGAAGGACTGCAACAATTATCGAGGTATCTCATTGATTATTATACCAGGATAGATGTTCACTGGGATTTTGGAAGGGAGGGTGCGATGAGTGATTGATAGTAAATTGGATGAAAACAATTGTGGTTTTAGACCACAGACGAGCTGTCCGAGTCATATTTTGAGTATGCGCTAGGTAATTGAAAGTTATGATTATGTTTCGTAGATCTAAAGCAAGCATATGACACATTACCGCCGTATTAGGGGACTATGGGATTAAGGGTAGATTCATAATATAAATCAAAGGTATTTATATAGACAATTGAGCTGCAGTGCGATTTGGTGGTAGAATGAGTTCTTAGTTCAATGTATTTACAGGGGTTAGACAAGACTGTAATCCTTCACCTTTGATATTCATAGTGTACATGGATCATCTGCTGAAAGGTGTATCAGAAGCCTGCAGTCTAATATCTTGGAACTTTATAATAGGTGCAATGAGTATGATTTGTAAATTAGCTTTTCAAGACAAAATTGTTGTCAGTAGGTAAGAAACCCAAGAATTGGATTTCATATTGAGGACACAAAGCTGGAACAAGTAGATAATTTCAGGTATTTAGGATGTGTGTTCTCCCAGCATGGTAGTATATATGATTTTTCACGAGAGTTTAATCCTGATGTAAACAAGGCATGTCCACGCCTCAGCCAAAGAAAGAGTTGTGATTCGCTGAGCGTGTAGTATCGACCTCCGCCCCGTCAACGTCTCGTGTTCGGTCATACAGTGCTGCGCATATGACCTAAAATAGACGAGGAACAGTTTTTGAGCTGTGCGAAACTAAACAGAGGGGTCTAAAGGGAGATCTACTGCTGAAGATTAGGGCCTACGTTATTTATTTATTTCTGAATATTAAAGAAAGCTATCGTAGGCTAGAGCACCTCTTGCTTCATTTCTCTCACTGTGAATACTGACACTGACAGCTGCTGCAAGATGCAACACCTTATCTCCACACTGTACAGCTTGGGTCTTTCCCTCGCTATGAGAAGACTTCCTGCATTACACCACGCCTTCTGCCTTCATATCTCGTTATTTAATCACTGTTTTATTAAAAAAAAAAATTATAGATACACACCGGTATATATGACAACCATATTTTAATTTGATTACGTACTCTTTCAGACTATCTAAATGTAATAAACTAACATAAAATTAAATTAATGCCACGTACTAATTTTCTTCGAGCTCGCATACAGTCCAGTGAGTGCGACGGTTGCTTCTCCAATCAACTACGTCTGTGTCCACGTGCAAAGCCAAGGTGCTCCGCCTATTTGTTTACATCAGGATTAAACTCTCGTGAAAAATCATATAGTAAGTGAGATTGAATCAAGGTGCAGTAAAGCTAATGCAGTCAGCTCGCAGTTGCTATCAACAGTATTCTGTAAGAACTAAGTCAGCTGCCGGACGAAACTACCACCGTATTGGTCTGTTTTCAGACCATTATTGTTTTACAGGAGTGAAATCTGGGTGGATTCAGGATATATTATTCATAAGTTAGAAGCAGCAAACATTACAGTATAGAGCATGGTTGCCGGTACAAACAGGTGGGAACAATGGCAGTAGGGTTCTCGGAATGAGGAGATCAAGGCTAAGTTAGAAAAAACTCGATGTAAGAATCTGTCCGCATAAACCGGCCTCGATGAAGGGATCTTGTGAAACGAATGAAGGAGGATAGGTCGCCTAGGGAATAATGGACTTTGTTATGGACGGAAATAGAAGTAGAGGAAGGCTAAGAATAGGATGGTTAGAATCAGTTTCTAACGACTTAAAAATAAGAGATATAGGACTGAACGAGGCCACAGAACGATCTACAAATAGAGAATTGTGTCGGTGGTTAGTAAATTCCAGAGGCTTGCAGACTGAACGCTGAAAGTCATTACAGTCCATAATTAAGATGTATGTTTGTATGTCTGTCTGTATGTATGTATGTATGTAACTCATGAAGTCTACACAATAATTCACACAAACATCACCTTGTTTATTAATTCACAACAAACAAGGCGGTCAGGTTTCTTACAAAGACTGGGCACAAATTAGTATAAAAGTTCATGATTTCGAAAGTCATTCAGTGTTTCCAATTATTTGTATAGACAAAGTGAATGGTTCATATTAAAACTTTGTTCCTAATACTTCTCTGTTACGTTCATGCTTCACACAGTGAACCATTAGTGACAAGTAAAATGCTTCCAAGAATATTAAGCATATTTACCCAGGTAAAACCTGAAAGTGAGAATTTTAAAGAAATGAGAATACACTTAAGTTATCAAATATACAGTGAAAAATACAACCCTAGAAATAGACTTTCAATAATAATAATAATAATAATAATAATAATAATAATAATAATAATAATAATAATAATAATAATAATAATAATAATAATAATAATAATTGTAATCTAAAAACGTGAGTTACCGGGTGCAAATTGTTTTCCGTGGTTTCCCATTTCACATTAGGCAAATACTGGGGCTGTACCTTGATAAAGGCGACGGCCGCATCCTTCCAACTCCTAGTCCTTTCCTATTCCATCGTCGCTATAAGACCTATCCGTGTCGGTGCGACGTAAAGCCACTCCTAGTCTTTTCCTATTCTATCGTCGCCATGAGACCTATCTGTGTCGGTGCGACGTAAAGCCACTAGCAAAATAAAAAAACAATTTGATTTGATGCCATTTAGGCTGCATGCCGTTTTCGAAGTTCCGCTTTACTCTACCATATGGCATAGAAACATGAACTGTATTTGGTGATATGTGGCTTCTCCTTGAGTAATCGTATCTCTGCACGTATATCGGAAATTCGTCACTGATGTTGAGAGGAAGAAGTAGAACACACAGTGCGTGCTTATCGACCACAAAATTGTATTCCAAAATGTGAATTGTCGTTGCAAACTGTGTTACCTCCACTAAACGAAATTATTCAACTTAATGAGTAAGGATCTGTGCAATTCACGATCTGAGCAATTATATTTTATTTGTTTGGTTCACAAGAAGTACGGTAAGAAGAACTCTCACGGGAGATATTTTCCTCCTCATGTTCGTATTTTCCACCAGGCGCGATGCTATGGATCACAGCTTTATCATGCAGCCCCTCATGATGTAAGCTGAATAATAGCAGCGGACACGGGAACATGGCCAAACATGAAACTGCACAGCTTGATCGTGTTCTTGCGTCTGCAGTTCCTCATCAGTGGAAATTCATCGGCAACTTATTAAGGTGAAGCGTTGGAATGGCATGTCATGGAAACAGGATTTGGCAGTGGTGCACTGAGTTCTATAACGTCAGAAACGATGTACAGGGCAAGCAACGTTCTCGCCGGCCAAGAACATTCATCACAGCAAACTTTCATCTCCTCCGACCTTGATGAAGCGATTCAATGACGATATAACCATTCAGTATGTCCTCAGTCCCTCAGGAACTGGACGCAGATTTCGTCCATGCCGGCATCGTTGGCTTTCTGTACCGTTCGAATAAGTTTTGGGACGAGAATGATGACTGCGTTGTAATTCATGTCCCTGCCCAACAACTGTGTATCCTGTAAAATAAAACATTTCCGTGCGAGCACTTATTATCTTATTTTTCTTAAGCCACTGTACTGTGTGTCAAATTATTCTTATGATTTGTAAAACTAAAGATTATTTTTAGACATATTTTTGTGTACAATGTACATTCAGATGCGTCTTTAATCGGTGTTTGGGCTGCTGGTAACTTTAGGATCTCATAAATATATTTAAAGCAAAATCTGAAATCATGCTACCTAAGAAGATCCCACGAAGTACATTGGAATTGTTACTGTTGTTCATTTCATGAACTGGGCAATGAGGTGTACAATTCATGATCTATGCAAACATGTGCCTAGTTTAAGACGCGACCAGGTGAACGATCTGGGCGTAACATATGCACGTAGGTACTATGGAAAACGAAATCGTTTCAAACCTGAATTTTACGGAAATGTTACGAATTTTACTGAAACTTGCACCATCATTATACTGAAACTGTGATCAGACTGTTGAGAGTTGTAGTAATTTACGAAGATCCAACATTAGAATCCAAAAAACTTTCATAGTATCAAAAGTAACAAAATATGTCCCTGGACATAACACGATTTCGGTCGACAAACTATAATTTGAAATCACAGTCACTTTCCAAGCCCTTTTACACTACGAAACTACACAGTGGGCATAATACGATCTGCAACGACATTCCTAATATACAAGAGGAGATTCGTGAAATCACCACCACCACCACCATAAGTTCCTGCGCGGAAAGCTAGAGAAAACCGTTTGTTATCATAAGATGGTCACTTGCAAACAGGAATGAAACAGTCTGGATGCTTACCGACCGGTAGTCTTCTCATCTGGACCACTCGCAAGTTGTCGAGGAGTCTGAGATCCTCGGTTCTTAAAACACACTTTTAAATGGACATATGCAAAACAATCAACACGAAGCATCTCAGGAGACGATCAGATCATGGAATCTAAATGTAGTGTCCATATTCCCCAGAGCCATTTAGTGACGAAAAGGAAATCACGGCTCAGTACACAGTTGCCTAATTCTGAGCGAAGATAGTAAAAAAAAAATTTCTTTCCACTTTCCTTTACTATTCGTTTTAACAACTGGGCTGAGTGGCTCAGATGGTCAAGGCGTTGGCTTTCTTAGCCAAATTTGTCTCAGCCCGGTGTTATTTGAAGGTGCTCAAATACCTCAGCCTTGGGTCATTAGATTTACTGGCACGTTAAATAATTCCCGAGGAAGAATCTTCCGGCCCCTCGGCGTCTTCGATGACCGTAAAATTAGTTAGTGGGACTTATTGTTTTCATTATTATTATTATTATTATTATTATTATTATTATTATACATTTTCCATTTTGTTTTTATGCCGTCATTACTATTAATGTAGGGGCTGCCTGGCCGAGGCGGTAAAGGCGTGCTCGGTTCGCCCGGAAGGACGTGGGTTCGAATCCCCTTCAGGAAGTCGTAAAATTTAAGAAACGAGATTTCCACTTCCAGAGGTGAATATGGCCCTGAGGTTCACTCAGCCTAAACCAAAAATGAGTACCAGGTTAATTACTGGGGGCAATGGCGGCCAGGCGTAGAGCTAACCACTCTACCCCATCACGTGCCGAGGTTAACAATGTTCGAAGCCTTTACCTTCCACTCCTCCAAGGGCCTTCATGGCCTGTACGGAGGTGACTTTGCTTTGCTTTTCATTATTATTAATGTAGATACAGTACTTCTGTTAAGGTAACCGATGCAGCCAATAATATGAAAATTATCATATTTAATTATTTTGACTTTCCTCATTAAAATTACACATAATTCATTATGTTTATGAAACTTTTACTTCAATTTCTGAAGATAGATCTACATTGAAGTAATTTTACTAACTTTTGACATGCTGCTCAATATTCAGGGATATGACAGGAATGATGGAGATATTCGCAACTCCGAGCAGTTTCCGAGAATGTGCATTTGTCTTTTTGGGCTCGTGGCGCACACGTATGGGTCCTAGCAACCCAGCCTCCTTGACGTTTTGAAATGGGTACAAGTACTCCGCATGTAATGTTCGCCATACACGTGTTCGTGCGACATTGATACGTGCAGAAAGTCGCCGTGTGCTGGTAGTAGGACTACGCTGCACCATTTCAACAATGTGTTGTTGTTCCTGCACAGGTTGTTGAACTACATCTTCAGAAGAAATATGGGAACTTGGAAGAATGCCAGTTTCACGCAATGTGTTAAAACTCTGGTAAACTCTCTCCGATCAGGAATTCGACGTGTCGGAAAGCGTCGACGGTATTCCTCGACAGCAGCAGGAACTCTACCATCGCAGAAGCCGTAAACACGCACCTTATCTGCATTTTCTTCAATCAATCAATCAATCAATTAATCAATCAATCAATCACTACTGATCTGCATTTAGGGCAGACGACGCGGTGGCAGATTCCCTATCTGTTGTTTTCCTAGCCTTTTCTTAAATGATTGCAAAGAAATTGGAAATTTATTGAACATCTCCATTGGTAAGTTATTCCAATCTCTAACTGCTCTTCCTATAAATGAATATTTACCCCAATTTGTCCTCTTGAATTCTAACTTTATCTTCATATTGTGATCTTTCCTACTTTTAAAGACACCACTCACACTTATTCGTCTACTGATGTCCTCCCACGCCATCTCTCCACTGACAGCTCGGAACATACCACTTAGTCGAGCAGATCGTCTCCTTTCTCCCAAGTCTTCCCATCCCAAACTTTGCAACATTTTTTCAACGCTACACTTTTATCGGAAATCGCCCAGAACAAATCGGGCTGTTTTTCTTTGGTTATTTTCAAGTTCCTGAATCAAGTAATCCCGGTCAGGGTCCTATACACTGGAACTATACTCTAGTTGGGATCTCACCAGACACAAATATGCTATCTCGTTTACATCCTTACTACAACCCCTAAATACCCTCTTAACCATGTGCAGAGATATGTACCCTTTATTTACAATCATATTTATGTGATTACCCCAATGAAGATCTTTCCTTATATTAATACCTAGGTATTTACAATGATCCCCAAAGGGAACTTTCATCCCATCAACGCAGTAATTAAAACTGAGAGGACTTTTCCTATTTGTGAAACTCACAACCTGACTTTTATCCCCGTTTATCATCATACCATTGCCTACTGTCCATCTCACAACATTATCGAGGTCATTTTGCAGTTGCTCACAAACTTGTAACTTATTTATTACTCTGTACAGAACAACATCATCTGCGAAAAGCCTTACCTCTGATTCCACTTCTTCACACATATCATTGATATATATAAGAAAACATAAAGGTCCAATAGTACTGCCTTGAGGAATTCTCCTCTTAATTATTACAGGGACAGATAAAGCTTCACCTGCTCTAATTCTCTGAGTTACATTTTCTAGAAACAGAGCCACCCATTCAGTCACTCTTTTGTCAAGTCCAATTGCACTCATTTTGCCAGTAGTCTCCCATGATCTACCCTATATGCCTTAGATAGGTCAGTCGTGATACTGTCCAATTGACCTCCTGAATCCAGGATATCTGCTATATCTTGCTGGAATCCTACAAGTTGGGCTTCAGTGAATGCTTTCCCAAAGCTTACATACAATGCATGTCAAACTGACTGGCCTGTAATTTTCAGCTTTATGACTAACACCCTTTCGTTTATATACATGGGCTACTACAGCAACTCAACATTCATTTGGTTTCCTTCATGCAAACAACAATTAAACAATTACTTGAGATATGGTACTATATCCCAACCCATTGTCTTTAGTATATCCCCAAAAACCTTATCAATTTCAGCTGCTTTTCTAGTTTCCTCGGGATGTGACTCTCGGCCCGTCGCTAATCTTTAAAATGTGGCTGTAGCAAGTACTCATTTTTTATGTAAGTTGAGTGAACCGAGGCGTGTGCCACTGCAAGAGTAGACATCTTCTTCCATAAAATTTTCGACTCCGGTAGAAAGCCCACTCAGCATATTTTAGTTGCGTGGAATACCAAGTTTTACTGCAATCATATGGACCAATTAAAGATGCTCCATGTGATAATATGGAGATTTGGAAGGACGATCGGCCGTATGATAGTATTCGTGTAAGTGGCAACCATTTTTAGTGGTTCTGATTATTATGTGCTGGAGGCAATCTTTTGTCGTTTCCGACGGCACGTAGCCTGTAGGTGCAGTATCGATATGCCTGTTGTGAATTTTCTCTGTCAAACGTTTCTCAGTTTTGAGCACGAGGATACAGATTCTGTCACATTTTTCAACTTTTTGTATCTTACTGTAAATGTCATTGAGGTCATAGGTAAATTTTAATACTTCTTTAGTATTACTCACATCCCCTATCTGGACACATATCATTAGTGTAGATGTGTCGCATTTTAGCCAGCTGTTGTACAAACACAGTTTACCGATGCTTCTCTCTGGTATACTCTCAGTACTGTACCTGTCCAAGGCTTCAGTACATAAACAAGTTACCGTGGTTCATAAATTTGAAGTTAGAATGGAGCACCATCGGTGAGCCTCGAACTCAGCCCGGTCGTCGAAGCCTCACCCTCCCCTACTAGAACGATTTGCTAGCTAAGCCGGTGTCGCATATCGGGTCAGTAGACCGTCCGATGGGGCGATAATTTCTTTAATAATACTCTCTATAGTAGGGGAATATTAATTATGAAAGGAACACTATTTCATTACTAATGAGAAGAGAAACTATATCTTGTATAACAATTTTTAATATACTAGTGAAACACACCTTATTTACAGGGATATGCCATACAACACTGTACATGTGGTATTGAAGGTTATCTTGACGTTAATGTTCGGTAGTTTCTCTCTACACTTCATCATACGTTCAATTATTCAAACTTAAGAGGCGTTCCCTCTTGAACTATTTACACTTAGACTTAGAGAAGGGTTTTCTCTCTGATTGCTTCACTTTACACCTGCACTGATCACTTTACACAGAAATCTATTCAGTATGGACATACCCTGCTGTAATCCTGTTTATTTGCCGAGAATTAATATATTCAAACTATATCAGGTTGTGATATAGGCCTACGAACACATATGAACTGAAATCAGAATATGTTTACTAGGTACACTCCAAATCCTTTGAAGGTCGTATTACAACACTTCCCTATGTTAATCATTGCCGAATAGGCAATATAATAAACACGCTCATTTCATTAGGAGTTTTATCAATACACATAACAGGACAGTATTTACACAACGTTGCTATCTGTGAACAAATCATAGAGCGACTCCACTACCAAAACATTACAAACAGAGCATCATATCACTTCCTGCAAGAAATGGACAAGAACAAATACATTTCACACACTCACTGGAATCACAGATGGCACAAGCCACCCGCTGTTGGTAACAGTGGACATAAACATTCACTGTCTCCTGGAACGAACCCAGGATCTTCTGAGACGGGGTATATCTAACCTGAAATTCCCTGCACGCTGTAAATAATTAAGAAAAGAAATTGGAGGGACCCTTCTTTTAATGCATGTTGGAATCTGTGCGACGTTGGCAACATTTAACTAGATGCACGTAATCATTGTATCCAAAGGAAAGAAACTCGCCACTTGTAGTTGTTTCCTTTCACTGAAGGAGACACCTTTACTCCCTTTAAAGGTGGTCATAAATCTCAGCTGTTCCCTGCCCGCGACACACTTCCAAGGAGTGGCCTGCCAGGACTTCCCAGGCAGTTATTTCACGGCAAATAATCTATTTACTTCTCTCTATCTGGCCACAATGGTATCACAACAAATCCCGGCTTTGTTCGGCCGAAATTGACACATCCATATCGCGATGTCCATATCGCGTATCTTAATGACAGATTCCAAGGGAACTTCACATTTTCATTTCACACTATATATTATGGCTACAGCCTGTTCAACCATCTCGTTTCTCCTCTCGGTACATTGACTACGATGCAGATTTAATGATGACCTCCTGCCACAAGGGTTCAAATTACCTCACGCACTCGCGAACTAAATAATTTAACAATATATACCCTCAATCTCACGTTTCCATCCGTTGTTTTTAGCAGCATTAATTACTAATAAGGAGGACTCACTAAGAGCTTGTGAAGTACAAGAAAAAAAAGAATCAATTACTGAGATATCTTTGAAGACTCCTATCGGCTATAGAAAGTTGATAACTGGAGTCGTTTACAGAGAATATTTAAGCACTTTTGACTTGACAGTACTTCACACTTAGTTAATCTGAGGTCCTTAAAATTACGTCATGCATTATCAAACCCTTATTTAAAAATGGAAGTAAAATGTGGTCGTTCCCAAACCATGAAGAAAATGTTCTATAAAAGAACCAAATAAAAATGAAATTATTATTATTATCCCTCTGAAATGGAATATTAAGCGATCTACGTTACATCAACATGCTATTTTACATATTTACAATGGGTAACGACCTTCAAAGATATAAATACTTGGAAGTGTACTTAGCCTTCTGGATACTGCGTTCACAGCCTTACAGGAGGACACGCCATGAATTTACTCGAAACCCATAATGTAGTCAGCGATATGAAGTTCTCTGGTGACCACCTGGCAAGTCACGGACACCATGGCTTGACCTCGTTCGACGTTCCAGATGATCTCCGCTACTCAGGCAAAATTTCGGCAGACAGCTAGATGACTCGTTCACTCTGGGACACAGGCAGATTCTGGCATGCATCTGGATATCCCGTCACTCCGACGCTCTTGTAGACTCCTTATGTAAATGAGGGGAAATTATCTCATGTGAGTGCGTTACTTTGTTACACACCACAATTTAAATACATGGTTGGATCTGCTCAATAGCACGAGCATTCCAACCCGATGCCGGCAATGTCTCTGACGCCCGACACTGCTCCCTTCTCATATACTTATTCTTTTATAAACAGCATACAGCTATTCTAGGCCCTGAATAAAGAATGTCACTGGTTAGGCCACTACTGGGTCAAAATTTCTCTTGTCACACGACCGCACTTCAGGCATATTCTATTTCACCTAGTCACGCGTAAGTCAAGCTCTCATCTGCATCACGGATTACTTTAACGTGGCACTGTCCTTAATTAGGTCGACAATGAGCCGCTCACTCACTTTCTTTACATTTCTCATTTATATCGAGCACACACACACTCCACGTACTTTGCTAAATGCGTGCCTATTTATGTTAATTTAGCCGCATTACTTTAGGCATATATGAGGCTCGACGCACGACCTCTTCGACACACGGACAGCGGTCATTACGGTTTCGTACTGTTCCTACTATATTAATTAGAGGCACACTGTACTCGCAAACAGCTTACTTAGATTGTGGTTATTTCCGCATATATTCATAGGCTTCAATAAATTACTGCATTACACTGTTCACAAAAAAATGATTTCTTCATAAAGGACTCACACACAAATCACGACGAATTACTACCGAACTGCCATTGCACTGAAAATGAACTGGTGGAGTCTTCCTCTCAGCTCTTGAATATATAGGCGAGCTACGCGAGGGACTCGGCTGCTTAGAGTGGGGGAAAGAACGCAAACCCATCTGAGGTTTCGGTCCGGTAATATGCAACGCAGAGTGACGAACAGGGTATCAAAATGTAGCTCTTGTATTCCCATTTCCACTGAGTGACTGTTTTTGAAATAGCTTCGTAGATTCTCAAGCAATCTTAAAAGCGTCCTTTTGTCTCTGTCAGTAAATGATGACGAGCACAGGGGATTCCTTGTGTTCGCTGGCACGGTTAGAGTCCAACATCTGTTAGTCATTAAGACGCACCCTTGTTTATGGCGCAGTTACTGTCCTTTCCATTAAGTAGAACACTTCTCGGTCTCATAATTATGCGATAAACTCCCTGATTAAAATGAATGTTTGCACTTAATTATCCATTGAGTAGCTTACGATTTATAAAAATTAACAGATAAAAACAGATGAATTCGATAAGTTGGCAGTGGTGAATGAGCGAGGAAAACAGGGTATAATGTTAGTTTTCACGTTGGATATACTCTCCGGACTCAGCTAGTGACCTAGATTTTGTGTCACGTGATAACGCGTCTCTTTTCATCTCGCTCGCGGTTGGAGTGAGAAAACTTCACGTACAAGCGCTCTTGCACTGCCTCGCTGCTAATTACCAGCAATTAGAGCTAGGTCGCGCGACTCTGGATACTGCAAATCGAGTTCCGGAGCGGGTGGAAAAATTCAAACTTGGGGATTTTTATCGTAGAATGACGCGGAAAACGGCATATTTCATCTCCTGGATATCATGACATACCATAGGTGACGTTGTGAACGGTCACAGTACCTCCCACTACTTTTTAAATTTTGATATGCCACGGGTCAAAACTGTATATTTTTTGGGATGGATAAACTGAGAAAGATATGGTTTAAAGCTATCCCTAGAGAAATATTTAGTCTTTAACTTAATTAAAATGAGAAAGTCAAATGGTTGGCAAATGCTGATTTGCTGTTGTGTTACATCTTTTCTGTGTTCTGTCCACTATAAAAATTTCCACCTTTAAATTTCTTTTCTGAAACTGATATATTTCACGTCTAGAACAATTAGACGCAAGCTTCTAGAGGTTTTATATCAAATTTATAACACATCATCATATAAGTCGCCCGAGACTGTAAACTTGGCAAATTATTCAAAATTTGGAAAATAAAGAGATGTTTTATTTTATATTTTCTCAAAATGTAGAATCTCATTTTCAAAATTCTGGATTTCAAACACATTTACCGATTTTATCCTTTAAATATTCTCTATAGATATCTAAAACATCTATGAATAACTCAGAACACTATCTATCACGGGTTAACGAAAAGGTAACGTTTTGGGTAGTTTAACATTATCGAGCTAGGGCTGGCAAAGTCCCCTTTGTAATATGCATAACGGAAGACACACTCACAATCCTCACCCATTATCTCTACTATTGATACACCTCACTGCGTCAAACCTTCATCACTGCTGACGAATAAATGTCTCCCAATTGTCTAGTTCTCAGGCGTAAATTCAGAACCCTTGTGGTCGTTCACTGTAAATGAACGCTTATCGTTTTTTAACAAGTTGTTTTACGTCGCACCGACAGAGATAGTTCTTATGGCGACGATGGCATGGGAAAGGGCTAGGAGTGCGAACGAAGCGGCCGTGAAACTAGTATTTGTTTGCTCAAAAAGTGGGAAACCACGGAAAACCATCTTGGGGGTTCGAACGCACTATCTCCCGAATACTGGATACTGACCGCACTTAAGCGACTGCAGCTATCGTGCTCGGCAACGGTTATCTTAATAAAGAAAGAAATTTCGATCACTGGTAGATTATCGTTATTTGAATCTCAGGATCACTGGTTCAAACCTGGACGTCGTAGTCATGTTTTGGAAGGAGAGAGAGAATTCTTTCTTGATTTTTTTTACTTTACGTCGCACCGACACAGATAGGCCTTATGGCGACGATGGGAGAGGAAAGGCCTACGAATAGGAAGGAAGCGGCTGTGGCCTTAATTAAGGTACAGCCCCAGGATTTTCCTGGTGTGAAAATGGGAAACAACTACAAACCATCTTCAGGGCTGCCGACAATGGGATTCGAACCCACTATCTCCCGGATGCGAGCTCACAGCTCCGCGCCCCTAACCGCACGGCCAACTCGCCCGGTAAGAGAGAATTCCATTCGCCACTCTATGTTGTACGATGCCGGAATGTAAAGATATATTAGGTGTTTACCAGAAAATACTCCGGCAATAAGTGGCCCAATAAATTTCGACATTCACCGAGCTCGATAGCTACAGTCGCTTAAGTGCGGCCAGTATCCATTATTCGGGAGATAGTAGGTTCGAATCCCACTGTCGGCAGCCCTGAAAATGGTTTTCCGTGGTTTCCCACTTTCACACCAGGCAAATGCTGGGGCTGTACCTTAATTAAGGCCACGGCCGCTTCCTTCCCACTCCTAGCCCTTTCCTGTCCCATCGTCGCCATAAGACCTATCTGTGTCGGTGCGACGTAAAGCAACTAGCAAAAAAAAAAGATTTCGACATGTTTCTGCCGTCTGGTAGAGTAAGACAGAATGCCCAAAATTTCCATGCAGGTGGCCGAAATCTGCACACGGTAACTGATGCCATTAATCATGTACAGTGTCTAAAAGAAACGAATAAAAAAACACAGTATACGAACAAGAATACCATTTTTTTTTGTAAGTTATAACTCACTGAATGAAAATATAAGTGGTTTTGCCGTAGCACCGACAGAGATAGGTCTTAAGGCGACAATGGGACGGGAAAGGGCTAGGAGTGTGAAGGAAGCGGCCATGGCCGTTGTTAAATATCTGATGGTAATCTAGATTGTTTTTCAATAGGCGTACTTTGGAAGATTATGAAGAACTTAGCCTTTTGTGCGTATTCTTGTATAGGAATAGCACAGTATTTCAATGAGGAATACGAACAAGGAAATTCCGTAACTTATTATAAGTATGAAGAACACATGTCTTAAGTTTGAAAGATCAATTGATTTTACTTCATTTAAGTCAGTTGGGAAGATTACTTTGCCCACAAAAAAAATTGACATTCGGGGCCGTGTCATTAAAAGATGTATGTAACGACTGTTTATCGCTTTAGATAGACCTGTTTCTATGAAAGTTACCGTGACGTAGTTAAATATATCAAACACCGGGGAGCATTTTGGCACAGTAAACACCTGCAGATCTTTAACAATTTCTTCTTTGACTATGTAGTGAAATGGCATACGCTTTTCATATTCCTTCACGAACAGCTCATCGTCAGTGCATGGAAAAAGGAATATCTCATCTGTCTTCTCAGAATCAATGGCATTATTAAAATGAAGCTGGCTCACTAGCTTTCTGTGTACTTCAACAGGAGAATTACTGAACGTTTCATAATATTCAGCGCGTGTTATCCACACTTGCCTTCGCGATTTAATGATATCATTCGTATCCTTAATATCATCGATGCATTTGGGTTTTATGAATAAAGCTGTTAAACTTCCCCAATAAAATAGCAACACCATGAAACCAAGAAACAAAATAGGTAATTGTACATAGGATTCAAAAGTTTTCCTTGTTATTTTTCTAAGGCTTAGATCTCTCTTGGTAGTATGAGCGGTGGAATTATTATTACCATTATTATCTCTCACAAAATATGACAACAAAAACAGCATAATCCGAAAAGATAATATGGTTAGTATAAGTCCTGTGAGGGTGTCGAAGGAACTGAGAAGACGTCTCTTAAGCTGAAAAATGTTTCTTCTTGGCACAAGGAAGCAGAATCCATTGCTGTCTAGAACGTGGTTTATGATATCAAGCTGATTTAAATACAATATATTACGTAACGGAAATTCAGTTGCTCTGAAGTCAATATAATAATTTGGTTCGTCGTAGACACTGGTTGCCGTAGACATACAGAAATATGATTCTTCCAACGACTCCTTTCCTGTACATACTGTACTATTTGTAAGCCGAGCAGCATCATAAACAATATCAACATTTCTTCCGTAGAATTCCGTGTTATTATAAATGGTGTAAATAGAATGTTCAGCGTAAACTACTTTCAAAAAACCCTTCTCATGGTTTCTAAGTTTATTTGAAAATATCCTGTCTATTGACTGCCTATTTAAGGACATACTCAATATTGTCGTTCGGCCTGTACGCCCATGGCTAATTGCAGAAAACGGATTATGTTCCAGAAGAACGCCTGTTCTGTTACCACTGAGTGGGGGACTAAACACAATAACATTGATCATCCCCTTCGTAAACAAGATGTTAAATACCTGATGGTAATCTAGATCGTTATTAATAGGCTTACTTTGAAAGATTATGAAGAACTTAGCCTTTCTCGACAACTGACACCCGATGTTCCATTTGAACATATATGAATTGAACTCGACTTCGTTCATAGATATGAACACGTATGACAAATAATTTGGACTTACACTAACGGGTACTGGATCGTCTGTTATGATGGTGTTAATGCTGACTGTTATGTCTTGACGTCTATCGAAGTGATCAATGATTTCTAGATCTAAAAATTCAGAATGACGTCGCAAGACATTCACTGAGACGTGATTCGAATAAGATGTCAACCAATCGTAAACATTGTTCAGAAACGGTAAATGGCTCTCATCGACTTCAACTTTGAGAGAGACTCTACATTTCACTAGTAAGAGACATAGCGTCAAACGAGATAACCAGTACATTATTGTGGTTTAGGTTTCCAACAATTGACACAACTGATTGAAATGAGTCCACACAGGATTTGATATCTTAAAAATAATAATACAATGTTTCTTGGGATAGAATTCCAGAGAAATGCCTGCGTCCAGTCCGAAAATATTTTTTTTTAAATTCAAATAGTTGAATTCCAATGACGAAGAATATGAAATCACAAAGAGAATATCAATATTTCTGAGGAAATGGTAACACTTTCAGAGTGGTCTAAGCTAAATTTCATTCATTTCCTGTGTATTAGGAGCAGGTCGTGGCATTGCTTTCCAAATCTGAACGTATCTTGAGAAAAACCACCAAGATGAAGCAACATTGTGAAGTCACTGAATCACCGAAAGTCGAAACACTTTTCCAAAACTGAACCAGCACCGCACACAAAAGAGACAATGTCAAATAGTATAATACTAAATGAATATACTTCCCGAATGTAGCTTAAGATTTGCACTTACGGTCTGATATTCTTATTCGTGCTGCCAGCTCAAATGCGTGCTGCAGAAAATGACAGGATAGCCCCTCACTTTGTTTACGTAGATCTTTCCATGCCTTTCTTCATATCACCGTGGGCTTGGAAGCAATTCAAAGCATTTAATTTCAAGCAATATGATTACATCAGTCGTCTCGCAGTATTGAATTATCCTAATGATGGTTTCGGTAACTCTACAGCCACAATTTTCCAACAAAGGGTATGATATTCAGTAGCGTGCATTGTATTCACTTAATCTATTATATCGGAGTCGTATGAAGGTCATTAAGGTACATTAAAATACTATACCACCGTGCAATTTTGATATTTCCAATTGAGTAATTGAATAAGTTGAGAACATAGGCTCTGTTTCCGTCATAGCTTTTCCCTCGTTGATCAATTATTTTTTCTTACCGATGAATTTGGACGCACCATTTGAACAGGCTATTGTGGGTTCGAGCCACACCACCATAAAACTTAAATATGATTTTTCGTGGTTTTCTATTTTCGCAGTAATCAAATACTGGACCGAAACCTTCCCAATCCTAGCCCTTTCCCATCCTTGTATCCAGCTCCATTGCTAAATGGTTAGCGTGCTGACCTTTCAGTTCGATTCCCGGCTCTGCCACGAAATTTGAAAAGTGATATGCGGATTGAAATGGGGTTCACTCAGCTTCGGGAGGTTAACTGTACAGAGCTGTTCGAAACGAAACTCAGCCATTTTCGGAGTGGTTTTCCGTGTTTCCTATTCTTCTTCAGGGAAATGCCGGGGGGGGGGGGGCTACCTAAGTTAAGGCCACGGCCGTTTCCTTCACTTTTTCTTGCCTATGCCCTCAAATCTTTCCATCCCCTACAAGGCCTCTGTTCAGCACAGCAGGTGAGGCCACCTGTGCGCTGGGCGCTATACGTTTTGTTTTGCCTTTTCCTTCCAGCGAGGTGCCTCTTCGTCATGTGCAGCTTGCCTGGTGTTATGATGTCTCGAACTCTTCGGCGAATCATCAATGCCTCTACTTTAGTTTGCTAATCATTCCATTATTCACAGATCATCTAAAATGGGAGTGGCAGCCGGGTGGCATTGTCACCGGCTTCTCATCAAGGCGATAGAGGTTCGAAACTCGGTGAATGCACGTAGGATTTTTGAAATAAATTTACGAGACTCCGTGGTTCGGATTGCACGTAAAACCGAATATACTGTTTTTATGATTACTATATGAGCACTCGTGTAAAACTGACGCAAGTGTGATAAACAGATATAACTTGAAACCAATATTCTCTCGCCCATGGGTAAATAATGCAAGTATCGAGCTCGAATCATTATTATTTTACGATTATTATTATTATTATTATTATTATTATTATTAAATGTGATGCACATCAATTTAGTATTATTATTTAAGTAGTCGAATGGTCGTATTGTGTGTGAGGTTATGTCATGAAACATAAATATTTATATGTGTTCAGTTAATGTAAACACCTCTAAATTAATATTATATAATTTATTCTTACCTGTGTATATAATTTGTAATCCACTACGGTATTTTGAAACACACTGTAACTTCCAGAAAGTCAATAGTTCGATGGAGAATATTCTGTACACTATATCTATGTATTAAGCACTCTAGAATTTTCGAGAATATATTTTTATAATGTAGCTTTCTAGAAGCTTGGCCAGGTACATACATAAGGAGATGGTCTTGACGGTAACGAATAGTTATTGTTTAGTAGGAGTTTCACTGGTGAACACGTGTTGTGGTTAACTGACATGCCGATGTAGGCATTCGGTAGTCACCTGTTTCAACTGTGTTTCAATGTTGTAATCTCCATGTGCAGTGATAGGCAATTATCAAAATGGCGGTTTTTGATGTGAGTGATTTCTTTGTGATACAGTGATTAAGGTTATGAGCATTTAATTTGTAAATAGATGTGAATAAATAACTGTACCAACTGATAGCATTTCGTGTGCGTCTTTGTGGATACATTAAAACTACAAGCTTGTTTGATTTCAGAGTGTATAAAAATGTATCTAAGAGGTTTAGTGACTTAAAATTATGGCAGAGTGACCAAGAATCACGTTAATTTTTAGTTTTTGGTGTGTTAAAATCACCAGCTACGATCAATTCACTGTTGTACAATTCATCGGTATATTTACTTGTTAAACTCAAGTCTGGAATAGGAGGTATGTATAAAAATCAAACGGACCATACGCTAACGCTTTTCTCGAATTTTAGAAGCAAGGCCTCTCTCTGCCTTGAGTGCAATGCCCTCACCCTTAAGTATCTTAATGGCATTCCTTACTGCTAAAAGCAAAGCCTTGTCCATTTGCCTGTATTTTTATCCATCGTTTGCACTCGGTCAATAGCATTATAGACATTACTATCAAGCATACGGTTATCTAGCCATTCTCAACAAATTTGTACACTCTAGGTTAGGATATAACAAATTTCATTAAGTATATCTGATTTTTATTTCAGTCCATGATTTTATAATAAAACAGCGATTTTTATAACAGATCAACTATATATTTCCACGATCTTCGATTACATTGATTACAACTATCCGAAAACGCTGATTATTTCCACATTTACTCGTTTTGTCTCTTACCGGAACAAACACGTAGTCATTTCCTCTCCTTTCTTGAATTGTAGCTGCCGGCAAACTAGACTGCCATTCGCTTGCACGATGGTTTCAAAAGGATGCTCAATGTGCCTTGTGGAAAGACTCCGCCTCATATTACGACGTTCGATGAAGTTTTCTTTGTCGAAATAATTTCACAATTATTATCCTGCTATGCTGCTGACGTTGTTTTGGCAGGAGATGGCATACGTCCAAAATTCCGCCCATCAGCTCCTTGTCCAGGGATTTCCTCACAATGTTCACACTCACATTCTCATTCAACACTCAGGTACGTTCTGTATGTCTAACGGTCATTTTCTCCTAATAGATTTAAACCTGATTCCATTGTCTCCATCTATTTTTGACACTGGTTTAGTTTAAACGACAGCCAGCTCGTTTAAACTGATGTTAACTTCAAAGCTCATGTCTGCGCGACAAGGCTGCACTGGAAGTATAGTCGATGGAATGGTCGATTGGAATTTCCCAGTCATAGCCAAGTAATTCAATGCCCGCCATTATTGTTTTAATGTCAGCTGTTTGTAAAGAATTAATACAATCGTACGTAGTGACTAAGGAAGAAATTCAACGGGATACTAGCTTTACTGATAAATATATTCTTTACGTGTGTGCGAAGTGCTGTGCGGTATAAGTTTACCCATTGTTATCTACAGTTTCTTGGAAAACATATTTATTTCATATTTTTCTGTAACGGCTTTTACCATAAGCAATTACCGTGGGCCTAATTCGTATTTTGTGACGTCTGCATTACCTTACGGAACACGCGGAGCCATTTAGACATAACAATTCTGGACTTTTAGCAATATTCTTTTCCTCAGAAAATTAAATTTCGTGTGAATTTGATGTAAACAATTTCCAAGCATGTTCGGGATCTACCTCCTATTAAAATGCATCGCTTCTTGAATTGCGCTTAGCTGGGATAAGTCTCATAAATCTTGGTTCCAGCAGACAGACCACAGGAGACGACTCTAGCAGATCTTTCTATTATTTCATTGCAGCCTCGTTTATAACATAACCCAGGTCTCGTTATGTAGTACTGTAGGAATACTACTCTCCTCCCTATAGCATCATTATCTCAATTACTGTTATGCTGATGAAACATTCATCACCAATTTAGTAGCATGCATGGAACATTTTATTATTTTTCTGATTTCATGAAGATGTGTTGAGGGCCGATGACCTTCGATGTTAGGCCCCTTAAAACAACAAGCATCATCATCATCATCATCATCATCAAGATGTATTGAGTATAGTTTCTTCTTAAGATCAGTAGCCTTCAACATGACGAAACAAACACATTTTGTAAGTCGTGTAGTAGCCTATTTGATCAGAATTCTTAACATCCTGATCACTCGAAAATAAAGCTGTGGTACTGTACTTAAATCTCCAGCAATGTAGTTTCATTAATTTCAGTATTTTTCTCCGAATATCCTTCAAACTTGCCTGCTGCCATTTCTTGATGGATACAGTACTTTTGTATCCATCTCTTGGCACAGGCCAGAGTAAAGTGTAGCTTCCACCGAAGTCCCAGTCTCATCCATGGCTGTGACAATATGGAAGCTGCTGGGGTATGGGTGGTGCTGAGTAATGACATTCAGAGCACGACTAGTGCATGAGTGTTATGAAAGGTGTTGCTCATAGGGTCAGTCGTGCTGCAATAGCACTTTCTGACCCAGTGAGGAAAGCAATGGCAAACTACCTCACTCCTCGTCTTGCCTAGTACGCCTCATTTTGGTGCTGCCATTGGTTTTTGCGGTTTCCTTATAACCGCATAACCTTTGGTGGTGCTATTTGAGGATCCAACCAGCCTCTGGGCTGATGACCTAACAGACAGACATCCTTCAAAGCATCGCAGCCATTCGATATTTTCTGAGTGTAATTATCAATAATAATTTGGAAGAACTTGGAAAGTATCAGATTAGTTAACTGAGCGTAATCAAAGTCGGGACATTCAAGTATTTCGTTGAACTTCGATATATTTCTTGCATAGTTTATTGCGTGCTTCGGAAATGTAAAGAATGTCCGCAAGGTAAAAACAAATTTTCTTGAGATGCACCGTAAAGCTTCGCGATCTTGACGCTTAATTAAACCCGGAAAAGACCTGTCGCTAGCACAAGAAGGAACCTGTTTCAAGCAGGATGTACATGTGATGTAGGTTTTAATAGTTTTTTTCTGGTGGACTTGTTCTTGGAACTGGACTCTTTACTGCCGGATGCGCTCCGTGACGTCAACCACATCAGAAGAGTTAATGAGATGAAATGATGTGATATATGATAGTAAGAAGGGGGAGGGTAAATCCCGGTGTCGACATAGCGTACTGCTGTCGAAAAGCACCAATGCGTCTGCTCAAGGCTTAGTGTTACCATCCGACGGACGAATTATTTATTTATCTTATGACAATTCGTGTGGAGAGTGGCCGAGGACATGTTTAGCTCGCTTGTGGCAGGTCTTTTTCTTTGACTCTCATAGGTAACCTGCGCATCATGATGCGGGGATTATTATTATTATTATTATTATTATTATTATTATTATTATTATTATTATTATTATTATTATTATTATTATGAGATAGGGACAGGGTGAAGCCTGGTGTTAGCACGTAGCTTACTTCTCTAATAAATTCACGAGGGTTTGTATGACTTTACCTTTACTGATAAAAAAATAACCTATGTACTGTCCCGAGGAATACTCTGCTGCCTAAATACGTAGAATTTAATACAGCGAAGTATAATCCAACCAACGTTGAATACGTACTATCAGTCAGAGTGATCTCCACTGGGATTACCTATGAGCTAATGAGCAATGGTGTGAAATGTTATTTTACAAGATTCGAATTAATTTAAGAGCGTGGAGAGGGTGGGTGGGAGTTTTGAGATGTATGTGATCGTTGAGGTTGTTTTCATTTGCCTTTTCGTTATATTTATATTGTCTTCTTTATGTTAAATGGAATGATTTTGTGTAAAATATTTAGATCTGCGTTGATTTCTGTAGAATGGCCGGAGTTGTCATATACGTGTTCGTCGAGGCTGAAAATGGCGACTGTAACTGGCCGCATGTATTTTTATTTGGTGTATTTGGTTCGGCCTATGTATGTGGCGTTGCAGTTTAGTTCTCGACATTTTAGTTCTATAACAACCGGTTTGAAGAAAAGGTCTTTTTTGTTGTTTTATGTCGGTTGCACTCGCTGATATCTTTTTGTGGCATGTTGTTCGCTCTGAAGGTTACCTTTAGGTCTTGTTTTAATGAAGATGTTACCTGTCAGTTGTGTATTTTTGTTTACGCAATTGACGACTATGTATTTGAATATTGAATTTTGACGACCGCATTGTAATGCAAATCGACTTTCAGCCTATTAGTTCGTATTCCACGTACACAGTACGTGTTGAAGAGATGTTAAGCACAGTATAAAAATGGCCAATAGGACACCAGTGGGATTCGAACCCACGACTACCCCATTTCACGTCGGTTGCTCTACCAGTTGAGCTATGGTGGCCTAGATCAAATTTGTTCTCTACTTAACATCTCTTCAACACATACCACTTACGTATAACACGACCTAATATCTTGAATGTCGATTTCGATGACTATATATTTCCTATTCCTAGGTGTTGCTTTTCCTTTCTTTAAAAACAATCGGTCTACTGTGTTAGGTTTGTGTTTGTTTCCTTCCCCGATTTTGTTTTACTAACCAGTATTTCGTATTTATTATGTAATAAGTGTGTTTTTTAGTAATTTGTATTACCGGGCGAGTTGGCGGTGCGGTTAGAGGTGCGCGGCTGTGAGCTTGCATCCGGGAGATAGTGGGTTCGAATCCCACTGTCGGCAGCCCTGAAGATGGTTTTCCGTGCTTTTCCATTTTCACACCAGGCAAATGCTGAGGTTGCACCGTAATTAAGGCCACGGCCACTTCCTTCCAGCTCCTAGGCCTTTCTTATCCCATCGCCGCCATAAGACCTATCTGTGTCGGTGCGACGTAAAGCAGTTAGCAGAAAAAAGTAATACGTTAATTGTTATAGTATTTCGACAGAATGGAAAACTTATATTCATATAGGAGGCGTGTCCATCATTTTATATGCTCCTTTGCGTGGTTTTATAGCAAGTTGCCTCGGTGGATCACAAGTGAGGTGTCATATTTTATATGCTAAGTGTGTAGATGTCCGCCTCTGTAGTGTAGTGGTTAGCGTGATTAGCTGCCACCGCCGGAGGTCTGCGTTCGATTCCCGGCTCTGCCACGAAATTTGAAAAGAGGTACGAGGGCTGGAACGGGGTCCACTCAGCCTCGGGAGGTCAACTGAGTAGAGGTGGGTACGACTCCCACCTCAGCCATCTTGGAAGTGGTTTTCCGTGGTTTCCCACTTCTCCTCCAGGTGAATGCCGGGATGGTACCTAACTTAAGGCCACGGCCGCTTCCTTCCCTCTTCCTTGCCTGTCCCATCCAATCGTTCCATCCCTCCACAAGGCCCCTGTTCAGCATATCAGACGAGGCCGCCTGGGGGAGGTATTGGTCATTCTCCCCAGTTGTATACCCGACCCAAAGTCTGAAGCTCCAGGACACTGCCCTTGAGGCGGTAGGGGTGGGATCCCTCGCTTCGTCCGAGGGAAAAACCGACCCTGGAGGATAAACAGATTAAGAGGAAGAAGAAGTGTGTAGATTCGATCCCAAAGAAGGTTGTTGATAATGTAACGACAGGCATTAATCTCGGAATTCTAAGTGGTAATCGTTGATACTACAGACTTCTGATGGTGTGCTGTGTGTTTATTTCACAAAATTAACAGCTTTTTGAACTGTCTACTAGCTAACAGGGGCTCTCTCCTAGATGCGTCCGCTATTGTTTCCATATACCATTGCCACGCTCCTCACTTTCATCTTTCCTATCTTCTTCCCGTGGTCTTCTCTTCCGACATCGGCAAATTTAGGTGTAGCCTTTCCTTTTCTGTATTTTTAGAAGTGTCAGTTCTCTTCTATTTTCACTTTAGGCATGATGAATATAAGACCAAGTGTGAGGCTTCAGCCATGCTAGTTCGTGGTCCCGCCACTGCAAGCACTGCAAGCGATTATATCCAACACGTGCTCCAGTAGTTCCGGCAAGCCGGGTATAGAAAAGTGCGGGAGACAATACTGTGCGAGATATTTCAGTGAATAAGTTGAATTTTCTCTGCTTTCAGTTCCGAAACTCAGTTCATTGTGTGTGGTGTGCTTCCAGTTGAGCATGCCATACTGTTTTGTGCCTGGCTCTAAGTATGTGTTAACAGCAAAGCTCACCCAGGATCGCTGAGAACAGCACTTCGGAATTATGCGTTCTTTCAGTTCAGATCATCATCCATCGACAGTAAGAGGCACAGTGCGATAACTGCATACGGGAGATAAAACTTCACAATGGAGTTATTACCCGCCTAGCAATTCCAAATGGAAACTTTAAGTTCCCAAGGAGGGAATTAGATATTTTTCCACCAATAGAGCATGTCAAAAATCAGATCAGATGTAAGGATTTTCAGGCGTTTGCTCTATTAACCAGCGTTTCGTCTTAGGTCTGACACTAGACTCATCAGAGTGGGATGTGTCCGACCGTACCCACTGACGCTGGGGTGTATGCAGGTGAACTTATCAGAAGCCCTATATAAGAGGCACAGTCTGATAACTGCATACGGGAGATCAAAACATAATTCTGAAGTAGCTAGTAAGTAGGTAGGCTATTAGGTTATACTATTTATTAGTTTAATGAATCTCAGTATTATAACTCAGTTGACATTTGACAACTAAACTCGACTCTAACCTGCCCTAAGACTATGAGTCATGCTCATGACCACTCGGAAGTACCTGTTTTATATTGGAAAGAACGGCTGAGTATTCTCTCAGTTCATATGTCACATCGTTGCAAAAGATTTCAATCATATGTGGGCAGACGCAATAACTTAACCAACAGTATGTTGAATCAGAAAACCAGCGGCCTACTATACATCTCGGGTAGCCTATACAAAATATGACGATTTAAAAAATTCTCAGCTGATAGAAAAATACATATTTTCAAAAATGACTGAGCGAGTTGTCGTGCGGTTAGTATCGCGTAGTAGCTATGCGTTTGTATTCGGGGAATGGTGGGTACGGATCCCACCGTCGACAGCCGTTAAGATGGTTTTCCGTAGTTTCCCCATTTTCACACCAGGAAATGCTGGGACTGTACCTTAATTCAGGCCATGGCTGCTACCTTCCTAATCCTAACCTTTCCCACCCTGCGTCGCCGGAAACCTTCGATGTATTAGAGTGACTAGCATTTTTTCTAAGAAAGGTGTTCATAGTATGAAGACCAGATGGCAGCTGCGAGCCCTGAATGCTGTTGCTGCTGTCTTACCAGCACATACTACACAGATGCAGTAGGAGCGGTGACTAATGTGCCGTGAATCGGATCACTGTATCAATTCAGTAACGTGAACGGAATCAAATTAATCGATTCAGTAAAATGAATCTAATGTCCCATCACCATCGTGCTGACCACACAGTACCTCGTAATCTCCAGGCCTTCGAGATAAGCAGCGGTCGCTTGGTAGGCGATGGCCCTTCGGGACTGTTGCTCCATGGCGTTTGGTTTTCTTATTTTATAAGAAAATTTTAAGCCTTTGTAATCTTTAGAACGAGCGAAGCCGGGTCGGGAATCTAGTCTTCTGTATATACGGGGTGTATCCGTGATGATGTTACAACTTTCAGGGATGAGCGTGGACGGCAATTGGATCAATTTGAGGTAAGGAACCGTAGTCCGGGAACGTTCAAGTCAAAAGTTATTCATAATCCATTCTTTTAATGTCCGTCCATTCGTAACAGACGAAGGGGTGTCGGAATTTCTTCCCGCTAACGACATAGTGTTGTCACCATTAAACACCCTTTAAAAGCCACTGATTCAGTCGGGTTTGAACCCGTTAACTTGCGATTAGTGGACCAATGCCGTAACCACTACACTACTGCGGCCGGCAGTCAACATTTAAAGCAAAAATCGGTCTGATACCTCCGACTGTACTGTACACTATATGTGCTAAGAGTACAATAGGGGAGACAATCCCGGCGAGCAGAAGGGGCTAGGATATTAACTCAACGACTCCAATGCAGATGGCGTACAGAGTACTGATGTGATCGGTGTGCGATGTCTGTACTGTAGGCTTCAGTCTGTGTTTACGAGTTGAAGTGGTACGTTGATCAGCCCTATCCAGATGGAGTTGTACCCGGTTGTGGAACTTGTATATATGGTGTTCGTGAATGGGCAAGCAAATGGAAGCAACAGAGAAGCCGAATGGTAGTACAGGACCAAAAATCCACGTTGGAGTCATCCCGCTCACACCAGGTTTCCACGACTGTTCCAACGATTAAGTGAAACAGGACAATTGGTAACACAGTACAATGGCCGAGGAAGATGAAGGAATTACACGGATTCCCGACTTCGAAGATGCAGTGTTTCCTCGCGTGGATGAGGCACCTGCAATTACCACTCGAGTAGTTGCACGTGAAATTAATATTTCGCATATGACTGTGTGGCGAGTATAACATGCAATGCAGCTACACGCCTACCATCCACAGAAAGTGCAGGCTTTGAGTCGTGCTGACTTCGCACCTCGAGTCGTGTTCAGCCAATCGGTCTTGCAACGCCTTGCAGTCGAACCTCATGTTACTGCGTATGTGCTATTCACTGATGAAACCCGTTTCACCAGAAACGGAATGCTAAATAGTCAAAATAATCATGTTTGGGCCGATGGGAATTCCCACGCTATAGCTGTTAAGAGCCTTCAGCACAAACGTTCAGTCAACTTGTAGGCAAGCATACTCAATGTTGCCATTAATGCTTTCACCGCCCGAACTTATAGACATGATATAGGTTTTTGGGCTTATGCCGCGTCAAGAAAATAAGGTGAAATTATTTACGTTTCGCAGAGAAATTTGCTCCGCGTCATCAGAAGGAAATATCGACTGTCCTCGAGAAATGCTTCTCAAATAATGAAGATTGAATTTAGACGTTATAATTGAAATGAAAATGGTACGTTCATTCGTCACCAGATGGCTCCCCGGACGCGGTACAGCGCTAGCGTTCGAAACGGAAGCTTACGGAAACGTCAGAATCAGTCTGAGAGGGTCATATAACATAACAGGTGTACGCACATATGATGGAATGACATTGACACAAGCCTGGAATAAAACATCTGGCGATGAGGAACGTACGAATTTGGAAAACACTGAAACGAAACAACAATAGTGAAGGGTCAGGGGAGGGCACTACCTACGTAAGTGCTTAACGGCTGGCAACCGGGTATTACTTAACTGATAGCCAGTGTCCCTATTGAAATTGTTAGGATATCTACGTATTTCCACAGCTTCCCGTATAATTCTGGAGCTGTAGTGTCTAGTGTGGGTAAGAGCTCGAGCATCTTGGAGCATGACATCATGACCCGACGATAGAGCGTGCTCAGTTATTGCTGATTTGTCTAGCTGGTTGAGTCGAATATTACGTTCACGTTCCGTGATACGAATACCAATGGACCGGCTAGTTTGGCCAATCTATACCTTACCGCGTACAGCGAAATTCGTATACCCCAGGATGTAAAAGTGGGGACAATTTGTCCTTTGTTTTACCCAGACCTTGAGCAATTTTAGTGACGGTGCCAAACACTGTGTGTTTGCGGAGAACCTTGGCTATTCGATTTGTTGTGTTGTGAATGTAAGGCAGGTAGGCAGTTCCCTTCACTTCTTCCTTCTGTGAGCTTTGCTTGGACGTTTCTCTGGGAGGCAGGGCTCAATGAATCTGCAGATCGCTGTAACCATTACCCCTGAACGTGGCTTTGAGTGTGTCCATCTCCACCTGAATATTTGATGGATCACAAATTCGTCTCGCCCTCTTGGTGAGTGTCTTGGGAATGCCTTGTTTTTGTTCTGGATGGTGCGAGACAGTGTTGCTTAAAAATGATGTTCCCCTCAGACCCATTGTTAGTGCGGTAGGTTCTCCTACGTATGCTCTGGCTAAATGCCTAAGAAAAATGCTTCAGCCACACACAGGACGTACAGAATCATACGTCAAGGACTCTCGGTATTTCGACAACAAACTGTCAACGATAACCCTTCCCTAATGCACTTTTGTTGAGTTTCGATGTGGAGTCCTTGTTCACTAAAGTACCGATTGACTCGGTCATGTCCCTCATTGAACACCTGTTCCCTGAGGACATTACTAAGCTATTTTACCACTGCATGACTTCCAGGAATTTTTACGAACAGATGGACGGAGTGGCAATGGAAAGTCCACTTTCGCCCGTAGTGGCTAATTTCCTAATTTCTTTAAGGAGCATTTTGAGGAGGAGTCTATTTCTTCGGCGCCCGTCAAACCTATGATATGGTTGAGGTATGTTGATGATACATTTGTGGTCTGGGCAGAAGGTCGTGAGAAAATTCATCTATTTCTAAACCACATAAATCAGCAACATCATTCAATTAAATTCACCATGGAGATGATGTCGGACCGAGGCCTTCCTTTCTTAGATGTTCTAGTAAGAAAAAAAACCGGACGGCTCCTTAGGACTTACCGTCTATCGTAAACCTACCACACAAATCGCTATATTAATGCAGATTCTCACCCCCATCCAGCAAAAAATCATGGCATTCTCACGACACTAACCAAGAGGGCGAGACGAATTTATGAGCCATCAAATATCCAGGAGCAGATGGACACACTCAAAGTCACGTTTAAGGGTAATGGTTACAGTGATCTGCATATCCATAGAGCCCTGCATCCCAGAGAAACGGCCAAGTAAATCTCACAGAAGGTAGAAGTGAAGGGAACTGCCTACCTGCCTTACATTCACAACACCACAAATCGAATCGCCAAGGTCCTCCGCAAACACATTATAAAAACGTGTTTGGCACCGTCACAAAAATTGCTCACTGTCTGGATAAACCCAAAGACAAATTGTCCCCACTTTTACATCCTGGGGTATACGATATTCCCTGTACTTGCGGTAAGGTATATACATTGGACAAACTTGCCGGTCCATTGGTACTCGTATCAAGGAACATGAATGTAATATTCGTCTCAACCAGCTAGACAAATCAGCATTAGCTGAGCACGCTCTATCGTCGGGTTATGATGCCATGCTCCAAGATGCTCGAGCTCTTATCCACACTGACACAACAGGTCCAGGAATATACGGGAAGCTGTGGAAATACGTAGTAATCTTAACAGTTTCAACTGAGATACTGGCTATCAATTAAGTAATACCTGGTTGCCGGCCATTAAGGATTTACATAGGTAGTTCCCTTTCCTGCCCCTTCACTATTGCTATTTCATTTCAGTGTTTTCCAAATTCGCACGTTCCTCATCGTCAGATGTTTCATTCCAGGCTTGTGTGAATGTCATATCTTCATATGTGCGTACACCTGTTACGTTTTATGACCCTCTCAGACTGATTCTGACAATTCCGTCAGCTTCCGCTTCTAATGCCAGCGCTGTACCGCGTCTGCGGAGACATCTGGTGACGAATGAACGTACCAATTCCACTTCTATTATAACGTCTAAATTCAAACTTAATTTTTTTGGGAAGCCTTTCCCGTAGACAGTCAAGATTTTCTTCTGATGACGCAGAGCAACGTTCTCTGCGAAATGTAAATAATTTCACCTTATTTTCTTGACACGGCATAAGCCAAAATGCCTATATCATGCCTATGGTCATAGTCAATGATTACGTAGTAGGACCGTTTCTTCTTCCTCGCCGCTCAAATGCAGCAGTGTACACAGTGGTGATCAGAGATGTACTACCCACGTTCCTGCAAAGTGGATACGAATAGAAGGTCCTGTTTTGTTGCCCGCTCATTCCTCTGATCTCACCCCACTTCATTTCGTCTTGTGGGGTCATGTGAAAAGCCTTGTGTATCAGACGCCTGTCGAGACTGTAGAGGATGTCTTGGCAAGAATTCTCGCTGACTACGACGCTGTTCAGACGACACCGGGGATATTCGAACAGGTACGACTGAACTTGGTGCAGCGATGCCATGCCTGCATTGACGCAGGAGGACGCCATTTCGAACATTTGTTGTAAATGGAGCAGCTTGTGAAACTTGTGCAGGTAAACGGACTTAAAGGAGTAGAATTTTGCTTAACTTTTGATTCGATCGTTTCCAGAATTTGGTTCCTTATCTAAAGTTGATCCGTTTGTCGCCCTCCATCCTCACGGATACACACTGTACAAAGCAGAATCTCTATCCATCTATCCCTTTGGCTGTTCCTTATACGATCCATACTTCTTCACGAATCTGAACCAAGCTCTGTATACTTACATTTTTGGACACTGCTGGCAACCCTGTCTACGAGAAAGCTTAACTGCTCTCTTCATTTCATAGATTTAGGTCCTTTGGCAATATCGAATTCATCGTTCAAGCACGAGACAAAGCTCATTTTAAGACTCACGACGCGAGGAAATAACTCGGAAAGCCCCTACGGGACCGAAAATCAGATTTTAAGGCCCTAAAACTAACCGTTATGGAGATGTTGGCAACACACTACACCGCTATAGAAATCGGATGAAGAAATGTTCGACCGTAACCATGGCAACGACAGCTGAAGGATTCTACAGTAAAACACAGTCTGAGGTAGGCACGTGCGTGAGCGTAACGCCAAGTAGAGACTCTGTTTAAACATTTTAAATTATAGCTAGCGTTAACATGCAGAGATATTTATTGTTTCTGGAACAATATTTTCATATTTCAATATTCTTATCATCATAATGATTGTGAATAGCAATAATGTGCGTTTGCAATTTACAAGTCCGATTTCTAACTAGCGTTAATCTGCCGAGATACTTACGGCTACGGGACCCACTTATCGATACTCTTATCACGATAATGATTGTGAATAGCACGTATGTGTTACTTTCGATATTTACAAAAGACCTTGTTTGTATATTGTAAACTCATAAAATAGTACACATATGACTTAGTGCGTGGAAAAAATCACTGTGCGCGGTAAGCCACGCCTAGCACCCCCAGGATTGAGGTGGGGAGGGGCTGGCATATAAAAATAACCGAAAATAGTGTCGAATTTATAGTTGATGAGGTCGCTGAGTTAATAGTGACAATCTGTGTGTCATTTAAGTCTAAGTTCACCATCCATTGACACAGGCTTTTAGAGAAATTGAGAAAGTAATATGTCCAAACAGAACGAGAGGATTGTTCGTAGTTTTGAGGGTCTTTGGTTGAAAGTTGACAGACCCTATGACAGTTGCAATCATGTACATCATATGTATAGCGCATTGTCTAAATACTTAGTTACAAATTACTTTTATTACTTCATTGAAAGGATCAGCTACTTCCCAGACAGCGTGGGGTGCCACAAGGAAATCTTTAATGCCAAACTAAATAATGTCAAAATAAACTTTAAAATAAAAAACATAACAATATATTTAAATCTACAAAAGAGTTCTCAAATTATCAGTAAACATCATAATAAACGAATCTGCAAAGAATAACTTAAAACAGGAAATACAAATCCTGAAAGTAAACTTTCAAAGAAATACCGTAGCAGATCAATATACTACAGCTAGTAGCATATATAAAACGCACTAGGGAAGAAACTAGACTCTGCAGAGAATCGAGTAACACCAACAGAACATCTGCATAACGAATGAGACGGACACGAGGATTCGACGACTTGAGCCTGCAGTGCAGGCCTTTTGTAAGCACAAACAATGTTTTAAATCGAGAGGTAATCACGATGAGCTTTTTTTCCCGTGGGTGTGCGATCAGTGTATCCGCTTCACCGACAGCAACGTTGTGGTTATGTAACGGGCCGTGAAGGTCAAAGAACGGCTAACGGTCATTGGAGTTATAAGGGAAAAGAGTTGTTGTTCTCTTTTAGTTTCACTGGACAGAAATCCATGTAACTTTCAAAATAACTTACGTTGTAAGAAATTGGTTACCTGTTCTGTTTACGAATATTGACAATGAAGAGTTTACCGGTTCCTAAAATTATCTCTGTAATCTAAGCGATGAATTAAAATGTTCACTATTTCACTGTTTATTTGAAGATATGCTGTATATTTTCTTGTTATTGCATTTACAGTTTTGTTGTATTTGGATCGTAAATATGTCTTCATTCACTGGTGATGAATCTCAATCGCTATTTAGAGGCTAGCTATGATACAGTAATTTTGAAATACCATTTTCAGAAACTCAATGAAGACGGGAAAGTTGTATAGCGTTAAAAACTGTGTAACATCAAGCATTACACTTTTTGAAGTATGTAAGCATATTACGGTTTACCCGTATGAATAACAGTTCTGTCGTTCCCGTATCAAATGAATTTTAAATCGAAGCTTCCCCTTCAACCCCGTATATTTGAACATTATAACACGAAACATGCATACCTCTCTATTCAAAAATTATCTTTTAAGTCTTTTCATCATTAATTGTTAAACTTTTGGCATTAAACCACGCTTGGTCTCATATATTTTTCACCAGAATTTCAGAATGTTGGTAGCGATTATTACTTTCCTTACAAATGTTCATTTTTTAAAATCGCCAGGAGTTGGCCGTGCGTGTAGAGGCGCGCGGCTGTGAGCTTGCATCCGGGAGATAGTAGGTTCGAATCCCACTATCGGCAGCCCTGAAAGGTTTTTTCCGTGGTTTCCCATTTTCACACCAGGCAAATGCTGGGGCTGTACCTTAATTAAGGCCACGGCCGCTTCCTTCCAACTCCTAGGCCTTTCCTATCCCATCGTCGCCATAAGACCTATCTGTGTCGGTGCGACGTAAAGCCCATAGCAAAAAAAAAAAAAAAAAATCGCCAGTGCAAGATACGAATCTCCGATGCCAACTTTTGACATTTTGGATGAATGACTTGTGCGTATTCAGTTTATCCCTTTATCCGTTGCACAAACATCCCTTGATAGTTTCCCAATATTTCGTCGTACAATATTGTACTGTATTTGTAACACTCATACTATAGTATGTACTTTGATATTGCAGTTTTCCCGTCTCCTGTACAGCTGGCGATTTTGATATGAAATATCTGCTTCCTCCACCAGAAAACCAAAATTTCTGGGAAGGTAATATAGAAGAGAATTCATCACAAATTCCTTTATAGGAACTTAGTTCAGAAAACTTTTATAAAAGGATTCATTGTAATATATTGTATGCTCATATTTTGTACATCTTATTTTAAAACTACTGACACTTTTACAATCATAATTACACAGTGTGTTTCTTATTATAAGCAGTTTATGTTTTTTAATTTAAAAATCAGAATATCATGCAGTTCACAGATTTGTTTAAAGAGTGTGCCAGGTCCTGTATCCCTCAGAATGGCCAGGAAGGACTATGTAATAAATTTAAGGAGCTTAGCTAGAATATTTCCAACAGTTTATTCAAACCTTGTAACTGAAGTGCGAGCAAATGACAATGTAGAATTAGTTACACAAGTTTGCAGTCCAACATGTTACCATATTACATCTTGATTGCTATGATATAGATGTTGATTCCCATAGGGAACATGAAATATTTGTCCTGAATGAGTAAATTTATAATACCAATATAATGGTGCGTTATTGGACATTATAAATTTTCCAGCTGCGAAACGCAGGCAACCAAGGATGAGTTAGCTGGAAAATTTATAATGTCCAATAACGGACCATTATATTGGTATTACTTGATTGCTACCTACTCAGATGAAGATTAAGGAATTTATTCCGACCACTGTAAACTGGTCCTTTACACAATACATAGTGGGCAGTAACTATCAGTAATATTTACATATTCAGTATTATGAATCGAAACACAATATGCTTTAGTAAATCAATTGCTTTCAGAATAAAAATGTGTACTGAATTCACTTCTACAACAGTGTGCTTTAGTGACAAAGAAACAAAAGTAAAGCGCTAATTTCCAATAGGTTGATTACTTATGATTAATTAATTTCAAGTCTGTCAAACAATGCCATGCATTTCTAGTCTTTAATATGTACATAAGGAAGAATCTATTAGATTGAAAACCAGTCATCTCCAGGAAATTTTTAAATTATTCTTCATCTTTGATTACTTATTCTAATGAATACATCATTTATAACTTCTCCGGTTTCTATTTTGTTTCCAATTTGGTAAAATTAGAAGAATAGGTGAACAAAAACTTTCGAATATGACATACACAGTATGAATTAATGTTAAATAAATATTTTATTGTAGGTTACTGATACAATGACAATATTAAGAGCAACTTGTACGTGAAAAGTGATGTACAAAAAAGAATTTAAACACTTGAAGAGGCAGGATGATACACTCTATGTACCATAAGGAATCCAAATTTCGAAAAAAATAGAATTGCAATCTTTCTAAAAATGATTAGGTCTGAAAGGATTAAAGCCCGTTTAGAATCAAAAGTAACATATGATGACTCTAGAAAAATCAGAAATAATTTTAGTGCAATAGGAAGTAATAGCTCTACAGCAAACACATGTAATGAACACAATACTCCTGAGTCCAATATAAAAATGTAGGCTGCAGATGTTCATTTTATAAGTTAACAAGTAATTGACTCTCTGTTTAACCAGAAACTGATTATTGATCTCGGAAAATGGTACGTTGTCCTATCTCACCAACATGGGAGTAGGTCTGACATCGACGCGTGGAGGGAGGGAACGCGAAATGAATACAAAAATGTAACACGTTAATAATTTCCGAAATATTCTTCCAAGAATTACATGAAACGTAACATTCGCTACATTTACGTAAATAGAAACTAAACTTTTGCTTTTAACACAACATAAACCTGAAATTGAACAAAGAATATATCAAATTTAGCGTGATTATAAACTTTAATTGCAATATAAATAAATTGTGCCTTCTTCATCTAAGGATTCACTACACAGTATGTCTACCATTTGCGTCTGTATTATGAGGCGTGAATTATCTAGATAGGCCGACCTATTTCTATGTATCCGAATGGTTTCGTTCAGGTCCTCAACCATTTTTGCACGATCATTTTCGTCAGAATTATGCGTCACTACTATTTTTAAAATGGTGCTCTACATTATTTTTCTCTTTGGTGATAATACCTCAAAGAATACCGACATTTTAACCACTCTTGAGATAAATATTTTCCAATCGATCTTTAAAATTAAACCTTCTGAAACTCACCTTCCGCACAGTGCCAAAGTTCTAACTCTACCGCTGTGCAATGTAACTGGTCCTCAAAATAGAGTGGAGAGAGAATGACAATCTACTAGCCTCAACGAAATACTTCTGAAATCCACAAAGCGGCGTCAAAACATTAAATGCGTGCGCTATTTTCGGGGTCAGCTGTTCTATGCTCCCGAACCCCAACTGTGCAAGGAAATGTCATTCGAATTAACATCAAAAGGCTGACTGTAAGTCGACCACTCAAACGCTTAGAAAAAGGTAGGCTACTCAGCGCCAGTTACCCAGTGTACACGGTACCTGTCCCCTGCGTACACAGCCATACTGAAATATTGGATTACCTTCAATCCATCACTTATTTCAATTCAAAACTTGCAGCGATACATGCCCAGAAGGGACAGTACGCCACCTGCCCTGCTCCCGCGCCGCGAACAAGACGTCACAGGGAGATGCCCTGTAAGGGTCCAACAGCTCTGATTGAACATGAGATTCGCGTACGGATGATCTCAATATTGTTTTTGTACAACTGAGCGTAACAGCTCTACAACAAATACAAGCAATGAAAACAGCACTCCACAGCCCAGTATGAAAAACGCAGACTGCAGGTGCTCGATTTTATAACTAAACAAGCCATTAACTGTGGATTTAACATAGTAGTTCCCTGCCATCTCCTTGAAGGCTACGTTGTCCCATCTCATCAATAAGCCTGTTTCTACAACCATACCTATTACATTATTAACGACATCACGATAAGGTGAACCACTCTTAATTGTCATTGACTGTAACATTACTACTGATTTGTCTACAACCACATTGTGATTGGGTGTTAAAACTTCCCAAAACATGTGTGGAATCCATGATTCCTGGCAAGGAAATAAGTATGATTTTCTGATATCCGTATAGAGCACGGAACTATTCATTAGGAAAATCTTATTTAATAGTTTCTTATGGAGATTTGACGCAGATACTTTCATAGACGTCAAATAAAGTTCATGATAGAGCCCAATTTCCAAATCACTCGCCGCTAACTCTTCAACGCTGGTGATCTCCTTGAATCTCACACGATTTGTGATGAGGTTAACAAAAGCTGCCTGATAACTGGTAACTACAACGAGACTAAAATAAATAAAAAATGTCAAAGACAGCCTTTCAAATGATCGCCTCATATCTTTCATTTTAGGCCAAGATGCTGATAGAAATACATAAAGTATGTCAATAAAACTTCCGTATTCTAGAGTTTGATTAAAATAAGAACGAAATATAAACCAGTATATTGAGGTTAGTATATAGGATACCAAGAACAAAACCCACATGTTTACTTCGAAGCAAATGAATATTACCATCCAAAGAGGAATATAATCAGCCTTTGGGACAAAAAAACACGTTTCATAAGTATCTAGAACATAATTCATAAGCGACTTTTGACGATAGTAATACCCTACGATTACTTCCCTGTTCCACGTAAAATCTATTTTCTTGAGTTCAATACTATCGATGTAGGTTGACGTAGGCTTCCTCAACATAACAAGGCGTAATTGACAGCCGAGGACATGTTGAATGCTCAGAAGTATCTCGTAGTTTGGACCTGCCCAGTTTCCGTCTGCAGCGAGCTTCATTTGGTAGCTGTTCTCAAGGCCACCTGCTATAAAGGGATATCCTTTCATATCTCTCACTCTTCCACGCATCATCCTATCTATATCTGTTTGTGCAGTAAGTTGTAATATATGAGTTACTCCTCGTTCCTTTGTTCTACGCGGCAAGAATGGATTGTGTTCAAAATGTAACTTTACTACATCATTGTCACCTTCTCGTCGAAAAACATGTGTCACGATTACTTTATGTATCTTATGGAAACTCCACAATGTTCTGAATAAAATGTCGTATCTCTCATGATTTATCTTCCTCAGCCTGGGGGAGTCGGTGTATTTGCTGAATATTAACACATAAAATTTCCCTTTTGGGTACTCTTGGTTGTAATAGTAAGACCAGTACTTACTGAAATCGAAGCAGAAGTTTTCTCTTTCTGAAACCAGTATTACCGGTTTTTCCCCAAACTCTTCTATAATATCTAGCTCAGGTAGTTCTTCATAATAGTATTTTACTGTAATTGTGGAAAGCATCTGTTTGTGAAGAACGCTCAAGAACGCCTTGACATGTTTGTCTAGTACTGGAGATCCATAGGATGAAGCGTAAATGACTAGTAATTCTGAAGAATCCTTTGTAAGCCATTTCGATATAGGCGCTGGTAGTTGCATGTTCACCTCCCTACCTGCGTCTTCGTTCATAAATCTCGGTAAAAGTTTTCTGTTAACCACGATTTCTTCGCAAAAATTTCTTCTTATGGACAGGAATAACAAGACAATTCTCACAAGTGTTGCTGAGTTCCACATTATAACTACGTTTTCTTTTCTTATTTCCCTTACCCACTTACTAGCTTTCTTAGATTTCCTCACCTTCTGTTGATCGCCGATACACTTTTGAACGAGTAAACTCCAACAGACTGCAAAGCTCTGTATGTTCCTTTATTTCGCTAGTGAAGCAATCATTTCTGTGAACAGTAATAGCTCTCTATTGTGTTTTATTATGCTACGCAACGTGTAATAAGGTACAGATGTGGAAGTTTTGAAATGCTAATGGTTCACTATTGCTTAACTGTATCGTAATACTAACTATTGCTTCTAACCCATGTAAAATAAAACGATCTTAATTAAGTGATTTTTGTCAGACTGTTATCAATTGTCAAAATGTACTTTAACCCTAGAAACGTTCTTGTAATTGAATAACTTAGTGTTGTCCACGCGTGACGCAAAAGGGCCGAGGCTCTAAAAGCGTTCCGGATTCTCCAAGAAGGATGTGGGTCCGATTCTTCGTCAGGAAGATTTATAAAACGAGCTATCCACTTCCGGAGCTGAACATTGCCCTAAGGTTCACTCAGCCAACACCAATAACTGAGTACAAAAATACTTTCTGTTGGGGCAACGGTGGCCGTGAGTAGAGGAAACCACTCTACCCTGCCACTTGCCGAGGTAGTAGATAAGAAAATCCTTTACGTCCAGTTCCTCAAAGGGCCTTATTATCTGTATGGAGATATTTTTTTCTTTTTCGCTTGATGACAAGTATTAAAGTTATTATAATGCAATGTTAATAGATATGATTCCAAACCAGCTGTTGAACCCGTCGCTGATGGCTTAGTTTTCATTAATTGTACTGTTAGCACCATCTTTAAGAAGCGAGTGACATCCGAGGAGAAAGAGAACATCTTATTTAACAATTCAGTAACGTTACTCTTGATCACTTCTAGCGGCCTAGGACGTTGTAGTTTTCTTCCTGCTCGGAGATATGAGGAAATCCGAGGTAAAAGGTAGCCTCCCTTCATGACGTCAATGATGTTCAGCGCACTAACAATCTAAATTTGTGAAAATCTCTTCATTCAGAGCCCGTGCGGTAAAAATAATGGCACATTAGGCTAATAATTACGTGTGCTATGTACAGGTTTTGGATGGAACAAATATTTCAGGTAATTTTTGGAAATTTGTGTCCGACTATTTGTCTTACCCCTAGAATGGTAACAATACGCCTCATAGACGTACACGCCAATTTAAATGCCCGCCAAAGCCTTGACAGGGCATCCCTACCCTCCAGCTATGCTTCAAACAGCCTCCCCTACGTGTGACAGTCACGTCCCAGCCGTGTTCCTCTCCACGTTCGGTGAATACTAATCCCTCTTACGTAATGTTGTGCGCCTGAGAGGCGCGTAGTTACCATCAATTGGTGTGATTCTTTCTAGTTTATTTCATATGAGTTTTTATCAAATTTGTTGTAGGTTATTTTTATTTTACATGAGTTACTTTTTTGCTAGGGGCTTTACGTCGCACCGACACAGATAGGTCTTATGGCGACGATGGGATAGGGAAGGCCTAGGAGTTGGAAGAAAGTGGCCGTGGCCTTAATTAAGGTACAGCCCCAACATTTGCCTGGTGTGAAAATGGGAAACCACGGAAAACCATCTTCAGGGCTGCCGATAGTGGGATTCGAACCTACTATCTCCTGGATGCCATGAGTTACTTCCGGAACAAGAATTTACTTTCAACAAGCTAGTAAGACTGTCTTGAGAGTCTAGTTTTCTTTCTCTTGTGTTTATTTTTATGTACCACTTGTGCCTTGTATATTTTGTGTCGGAAATAGAATAATTAATTCAAGTTTCAGAAAGAAAATATAACTGAATTCACCTCTATACTTAGTGATGTAGTTAACATGAAGAACGTTGGAGAAAAGAAAGCTAGGAGACAGTACAGACGTTGTTTTGCGCCGTGTACGGCTTGGAAGCGTATAGTTACCAATAAGTGTTAAATTTCCTTGTTACCATTCTAGGGTTAATGGTCAACGTGAGGCCTTCGGAGGGTTCCGGTTCAGTTGCCAATGATCTGATACATGCATAGTTTTGTTATTTTTTTTTTCTATTACTACCTTAAATAAATATTACTCACTAATTACAACCGGTCCCTAAATTTTAGTTTCTAAGATTTGTTTATTTTTGATTACTTTTATCCTAGACGCTAACATTGTTCTATAGTCTAGGACAACATGTATCTTACCCCTATTAATTCGTGTTAGTGGAACTTTTTACTGTGTCCCTAGTCTGAAAAATGTTATCCTTAGCTTACAATAGACATTACGAATTAACTGAATGACTGTACGATTGAGTGAATGAGTGAATAGATGGATGAATGGATGAATTGCCTTATTGTACTATACTGGTACATAACATGAATGAATTAATACGTGATTGAATGGATGAATGCATGAATGAATGAATGAATGAATAAATTAATGATTAATGAATGAATGAATCACTGGGTTATGCATCCATGAAATGAGGTCTCCCTCCCAGTCACGGATAACCACCAACTGGGGAGAGAGCTTTGATTATTAAATGAGTGTGGGACAATGCATGAGTGAATTAATGAATTAATTGAATGCATAAGTGATAAGGAGATTTAACGAGTTGAATGCTCTCAGCCTACATCTACGGAACACCAGCAGATAAGGTGAGAACATTCCATGTGGATGAATACTTGAATGAATGAATGAATGAATGAATGATGAATGAATGAATTATTAATGCATACATGAAGGAGTGAACGAATGAATGAATGAATTAATTAATTAACTGAATTCATGCATTCAAGACATAAAACGGTCCCCTTTCCCGTCACCGATAACCAACAACTGGATTCAGTGCATTTCTACTGGAGGAGTAAGTTACTTGAATGAATGCTGTCAACCTATAGCTACGGAACTCCAGCAGCTGAGGAAGGAACATTTGATCTGTTGCATCCTAAGCAATTTCACATGCAAATAACTCATAGTTACCTTAAAAACAATATCAACAATGCAAGCATAATGCTGAGAGTTAACTTTGTCCTCGGTTTCTCTGATCCTCTTTTGCCACATGTCTTTTTCCTATCTCGAAAAATGTTGCTGTCCTAGCCGAAGCGATCAATTCTTGGTTTAACTATTTTATAATTGTATAAAATTCTTTCTCTCTTTCTAGTTTTACTTTACAATCACTACCCAAGTAAATAATCCTAATTGATTCTGTTTCCCTACACACAATCAACAAGTGTGCCTCCTCCATTAATAGTCCACATAACAAACAGCAATTTTCTTCGTTTTCCTCTCTTAGACACTTGTTCTTACAGATACCCATTAGCCACCCCAATACGCCTCTTATTTCTCTATTCGTAAGTCTCTCTTTCTTTATGGACAGTTTTTGATAATTTTATAGAGTTCTTCTCGTCATGTTCTTTCGGCTCTACTTCCTGACAACATTTTCTGTTCCTCAATGACCTTCACTCTAATAGTTACTTTCTTAGTCAATTTATTTTCTTCGTTTTGGATGTCTTTATCCCAAGCGTCTCCCATTCCTATTCTATCTAGCATCCTTTTCACCATGGTTACCCAATACTCATCGTATAGATTTTCATCTGATATTGGTATGCTAAATTTAATATTTCCCTTCCATTTCCCCTCTATAATCTTAACCAATATTTGGTTACTTTTTAGCTATATCTCCTTTTATACTTACATCTTCACGTAGGATTCTGACTCCACTGTTAGCTGTACATTATTATTTTGCAGAACTTACTATCTATTATATCTAGTTCCTTACTACCTTCTTCAGTGCCCCATATTTCTGCTCCACACAATGCATTGCTTTCAAAATTCAATTTAGAACATTTTTCTGTAGTTTATATTCAATATTTGGCATCTTCCTCTCCAGACATCTCGTGCTAGATAAAACTGCCAGTCCTTTCATTTGCTCACCTTATTTGTTTTGTTTTCCACTTTCCATTAGATGTTGGTTTTATTCCTAACTATTCTTATTTAATACCCCTAACTTTACACCTTCTAATGACGAACTTTGTTTTTAACTTTAGTTTATTTCCCCTTTTACATACCATAATTTTAGTTTCTTAATGTTAATTTAAATTATATTTTGTACAATATTCCGCAGTTTCTGTGATGCTTCTTTGCATGTCAGCTGATGTTAATGAAAACATAAGGTTGTCGTCTGCGAACACTAGACTAGGAATACCTTTATTGTTAAGACATGAGCTTTTCATGATCACATTTCCTTCATTTCCAAAAATATCGCTAATAAAATCTATGAATAATTTCGGTGAATTGATATCTTTCACCCTACTTTCGTCCAACGTTGGAATATATTTCTCCCAGTGCTAACTCTTCTTTCACTTTCACCGTGCATTTTACCTCTGAATACAATAATTTTTTTATGGTATTAATCATTTTGATTGACACTCCTATTTCACACAGCTTCGCAACGACCGCCCCTCTACTTAGACTGTCATACGTTTTCTCTAAATATATTGCTGCAATGTACAATTTATCCCGTTTCCGCTTTATGTATTTATCTACAAAGTATTATTGTTTTGGTGATAAATATGTTGTCTGAGGTTCTCATTCATTTCCTGAACCCGGACTGATATACGGAGGATACAGATCTTCTTTTCAACTTCTTTTTGTTCAGCGTGTGTCGCTGAGGTGGGGTTCGGTACATGGATTCGTCGTCTCCATTTAGTTCTGTCCCGGGCCATGTCAGGGTGGAGATTGACGCTCTTCAGATCTTTAGGAGGAGTATCGGCTCATCGCTGTTTTAGTCGTCCTTTTGGTTTCCTACTGGGGACTACTAACATGTAACCCGTCTTCGCGATTGTGTCGGCTTCTGCCCTTAGTACTTAGTACATGTCCAAACCATCGTAGACGACTCCCGTTCAGTTTTTTTTTTTTTTTGCTTTACGTCGCACAAACACAGATAGGTCTTCTGGCGACGATGGGACAGGGAAGGGCTAGGAGTGGAAGGAAGCGGCCGTGGCCTTAGTTAAGGTACAGCCCCAGCATTTGCCTGGTGTGAAAATGGGAAACCACGGAAAACCATTTTCAGGGCTGCCGACAGTGGGGTTCGAACCTACTATCTCCCGAATACTGGATACTGGCCACACTTAAGCGACTACAGCTATCGAGCTCGGTCAGTTTTTCTTGAATCGGTGCAACGCCAAATCTCTCCCTGTTGGATTCATTGGAGATGCGAGCCAGTTTAGTGACGCCTGATGTCTATCTCAGCATCTTAGTCTCCATGACGCCCAGTCGACGCTCTGTCTTAGTCGTAGTCGGCCAGCATTCGCAACCATACAGTGCAACAGGTCGGATCACAGTGCGATATGTTTTTGATTTCAGATTATCTTTCACCCTCCGGTCGCAAATTGACGCCGGTTGCTGTTCTCCATTTCATCCAGGCTGCAGATATCCTTGCACTGACCTCTTCAACAAGTTGGCCATCATCAGTGATCGTGGAACCAAGATACTTGAATATTGTCACTCGTGGCAGGTCCTCACTCTCTACCTGAATGATTCCGATTGCTTGTAGATCTGACGTCATATCAGTCTTCTTTTATTTAGGCGCAGGCCATATTGCGCCAGCTGGTCGCTCCATTCTTGGGATTGGCATTGCAGACCAACCTAGGTCTCAGAGTCAAACATAATGTTGTCTGCGTAGAGAAGCGTCCATGGCAAAGAAGGGTACAGGTCTGCTATTACAGTGCCCATCACTGGAATGAACAAGAGTGGTGACACCGCTGCACCTTGGTGAACACCGACGGTGATGGGAAAGTCACTGGATGCTCCTGTGGTTGCCTGAACATATCTCCTTGGGTCTACATAAAGCAGCTGAACCCAGCTGACAAGGTAATCCGGTATGCATGGTCTCGCAGTGCTAGCCATATGAGGTCATGCGGTACGCTATCAATGGCCTTCTCAGGGTCCAGGAAAGTCACATGGATTGGCTTGTTCTTCTCACAATGCTTTTCAACCAAGAGCCGTGCAGCATGTATTGCATCGGTTGTCACATAAATCTTCAAAATCCGGCTTGGTTTCTGGAAAGCTCAACGATCTCACGTATCATTTTATCAAGAACCCGTTCGAATACCTTCATACCTTCATCGCATGACACGGAAGTCGGATCGGTCGGTAATCAGCACATTCAGCTGGGCTCCCATTCTTTTTGAAGATGGTATGATGATGCTCCGTTGCCAAACGCTCGGTGTTCGACTCTCTTTATTGATCTGGTTGAAGAGTCGTACTAACCATTCTGCCGCATCCTACTATTGAGAGTACCAGAGTTCCGCTGGAAGATCGTCTGGGCCAGTAGCTTTCTCCCGGCTTCATTTATTTTAAAGTAGCCTTGGCCTCTTCGATATCTATATCTCTGACTGGTCCTCCCACAGCGGCAGTGACAGGGATTGGTGGATGGGGAAATTCCTCAGTTGAGATCTTCTCGAAATATCTACGCCAACGCTCTCTTGCCTTTCTCCAATCAACCAATAAGTTTTTTGTTTCATCATTGATGCCATAGAAGCGCAGAATGTCTTGTGTTTTGCGAAGCCTCACTTTGGTGTCTTAACCCCACGCGGTTTGTCTCCTGATGATAAGTCATAAGTGTACCAAGTTTGGTTGAAATTGCTCCAGTGGTTTAGGAGGAGATGTGTCATTTACACACACTCCCCCACACACATCCATTTTTATATATAGTAAGATTAGCAAAAAGAAACGGCTTCACCATGAATTTCTTGCCGATAAGACACCGTCTCGTTGGAATGCATACAAGATAGCCCCTAGTGATGCAAAGAAGATAGTAGCTACAACAAAAGCAGCACATTTTGCAAATCAAAAATTTTCAAATTTCTCTGAGGGGGACACGCAGGAAGTTTCAAAACTGCTTAAGAACGCAGTAGGATATATTTATCCAAAACGATAACCTATGGGTTTCATGGGCTTAAACGTTTCCTGAAAGTCCTAATTTTTCCCCCTCTCCCGTATCCGGATGGCGGCACAACCTGCCAGACGAGCTAGAAAGTTAAAATTTGGAAAAATCATAGCGTTAAGCTGTAGCCTGTAACCGACGGAAAATTTACGAGATGTTTAAAAAAATTATTTTTTGCTCACGAAAAATATCGAAATATGGAGGCAATTTTAATGACGCTACAGACCTTCCTTTCGAAGTATTTGGTGGCTAAACGGTAAGTCGTATCTCTAAACTGATGGCACAGCCTCTGTTCAATTTTGAGTGATCTACAACTTTAGTCCTATGACTGTTTGTCGTATCTCTATCCCTTATACGTTAAATTAGGCTCTATTTCTGGATTTACCTTTATTTTGCACTTTGTACACATACAATTGATGGTTTGAATCGCTTATATGAAAGATACGATCAAAAAATTCTACACAAATATTGGCCCACCCTGTAGCCATATGTGAGCAAAATTCTATGTCTGAAGCTGTCGCATTAGTATCTGAAAATTAATTCACCGTGTGAAAACCTGACACAAATTTGACCCAATTCAGCGGTTCTAAAAATATTTTACATTTAAAACGATGAGATATGAAGAAATATTATAGGACCAGCTCCTGTTCCTGTCACTGTCAATCCTTGCAAGGGTGTCCCCGATTATAAACAAATTTACCCATCAAAATGTGACTGACGTTACCCGTAGTGAATTGCAGTAGACAAGTGGACCTGTCGTTATCATCACAACTCCAGAATCGCACTTTACATTGGAAACAACGTCTCCGGACCTCCCAATGCTGTTTTTCGGATAACGTCAAGAGACATGCAATTTAAATATCTTATTCACTTCATGTACAGTAATTTACTTCGATACCGTAACAATCAAGAATACCGTAGCGAAACATGCGTACATTTGCTAGTCTATATATAAAAAATCTAATGTTATTATGTTTGTAAGTATGTATGTATGTATGTAACTAAATGACACAGCTCCTCTTAAACCACTGGAGCAAAATCAACCAAACTTGGTACACTCATAACTTACTATCTGGAGACGAGCACTGTGGGGGTAAGCCATCCCTAGCACAATTAAGAGATGGGTTTGGGGGTCATATAGACAATTTAGCGGAAATAGTATTGAATCCATTAAATTTCGGGATCGCTGAGATGAATAGTAATACTCCGGATTTTAAAAGTTCAACTTCAGCCCCCTTTGGGGTGCGGAGTGATGTTGGGCGTCATATATAAAATTAATCGAAAATAGTGACGAATCCATTAAATTTCGGGGTCGCTGAGATGAAAAGTAACACTCCGGATTTTGTAAACCAACTTCAGCCTCCTTTGGGATGGGGAGTGAGGGGGGAGTGATAAATAAAAATTATCGAAATATTATCGAATCCATAGATTTCGGGGTCGCTGAGATGAATAGAGACATTCCGAAATTTTTAAAGTCCAACTACAGCCCTCTTTAGGGTGGGGACGAGGGGTTAGTGATATATAAAAATAATCGAAAATAGCATCGAATCCATACTTTACGGGGTTGCTGAGATGAATAGTAAAAGTTCGGCTAGCTGTGGGGTGGGAGGCGTACAAATATTACCTACTATCTAGAAAAAATATTGTGGGGGCAAGAAGTCCCTAAAAATCCTAGGAAAGGGGGTGAATATTATCTATATTACTAAATGGAAGTCGGTTTGGAACGATCTTGTATATACTCTACGCTGTATAAGTTATGTAAATGAAGGTATAAAATGAAAATAGACGTGAATTAATGAGGCACTTCCAGGCATCTTAGAAACTTAAAACTTCGTACCAGAGAAGCTGTTGACTTCAGGATCCCTAGGAAAATCCAAAATTTTCAAAATACTCTGAGAGGTCTTCGCTGGGGATCAGCATAAGAACGCAGTCGTATATGTTTACCCAAAACGATAACCTATAGGTTTCATGGGCTTAAAGGTTTCCTGAAAGTCCTCAATTTAACCCCCTCCCCCAAATCAAGATGGCGGCACAATTTTCCAGACGAGCTAGAAATTTGAAATTTGGCAAATTTATAGCTTTTAGCCTGTAACTGACGGAAAAATTACGAGATGATTACATTTTTCATTTTTACAGCTAAAAAATATCGAAATATGGAGGCAATTATGATGACGGTTCAGACCTTTCTTTCGCGGTACTTGGTGGCTAAACGGTTAGTCGTATCACAAAACGGATGGCAAAATCTCTGTTCAGTTTGGAGTGATCCACATCTTTGGTCCTATGACTTTATGTCGTACCTCTCTCTCCCTTATACGTTAGATTTGAGTGTATTACTCGATTATACGCAAGTTTGTGCCTTTCACACGTATATTTCATAGTTTGATACACTTACAAGAAAGATAGAATCATCAAAATTGACAAACATTTTAACACACCCGAATGCCATATGCGAGCCAAATTTCATGATTCTAGCTTCCACATAATATGCGGAAAATAATGTAATATTTTATACATGTACCCAAATTTCGCCCTAATCTATGTTTCTAACTCAATCCAACCCATAAAAATATGGGAGATATTAGAAAATGTTTTAGGACCAACCACGAAGGACAATAAAATGGGCGACTGATGACGGAATCCGTTTGTCGATATGATGTACCGTTTAGGAGCAGTAAATATCGAAATGAAGGTCTGCACTTATAAACATGCCCATGCCTATCTGTCACCTATCTTCTATCTATATGTACAGTATATATAAATGAACGTTTGTATGTTTGTATGTATGTATGTATGTATTTATGTATGTATCTATGTATGTATGTATGTATGTATGTATGTATGTATGTATGTATGTATGTATGTATGTAAATGACATATCTCCTCTTAAACCACTGGAGCAAAATCAACGAAAAATGGTACACTCATAACTTACTATCTAGAGACGAGCACTGTGGGGATAAGCCATCCCTAGCACCCTTGAGGGTGAGGGGTCATGGGGTTCATATATAAAATTTATCGAACATAGTGTTGAATACATAGTTCTCGAGTTCGCTGAGATGTATAGTGACACTGCGGATTTTTTGAAAGTCCATATTCAGCCCCCTTTGAGGTGGGGAGTAAGGGGGGATTGATATATAAAAATAATTGAAAATAGTTGTTGAATCCATACTTTTCGGGGTTACTGAGATGAATAGTACAGTTCGGCCCGCTTTGGGATGGGAGGCGTACATATATTACCTACTATCTGGAAAAAACACCTAGCGAAGGGGGTAAGTAATATCTATATTAATAAATGGAAGTCGGTTTAGAACGATCTATATATACTGTACTCTATATATGTTATATAAATGAAGGAATAAAAATGAAAATAGACGTGAATTAATGAGGCACTCCCAGGCATCTCAGAAACTTAAAACTTGGTACCTAGGAAAATCTAAAATTGTCAAAATACTCTGAGAGGTCTTCGCTGGGGATCAGCATAAAAACTCAGTCGGATATATTTATCCAAAACGACAACCTATAGGTTTCAGGGGCCTAAAGGTTTCCTGAAATTCCTGATTTTAACACCCCTCCCCCAAATCAAGATGGCGGCACAATCTTCCAGACGAGGTAGAAAATTGAAATTTGCCAAAATTATATCTTTTAGTCTGTAACCGACGGAAAAATTACCAGATGTTTAATTTTTTCAATTTTATCCCCGAAAAATATCGAAATATGGAGGCAATTTTGATGACGGTTCAGACCTTCCTTTCGAGGTATTTGGTGGCTAAACGGTAAGTCTTATCACAAAAGGGATGGCACTGTCTCAGTTTAATTTGGAGTGATCTACAACTTTGATCTTATGACTTTGTGTCGTATCTCTATCGCTTATTCGTTAAATGTGGCTCTATTTCTGGATTGTACGTAAATTGTGCACATTTTACACGTATAATTGGTAGTTTGAGTCACTTATCCGAAAGATAGGATGATCAAATTCTACGTGAAGATTGGCCACCCAGTAGCTATATGTGAGCCAAACTCTTTGTTTGTAACTGTCATATATGCATCCGAAAACTAATGCACTGTGAGAATTCCTTACCCAAATTTCACACTATTCAACGTTTCTAACTCAATGTCACCCATAAATAGATCAGATACGATGACATATCATAGGACCAGCCATTTAGAACGTTATAAGGGGCGTCTTATCATACAATCCGTTTGTCGATATTATGTACTGTTTAACAGCAGTTAATCTATAATAAAGATAAAAAATGCACATACATTCGTATGTCGATCTGTATTTATTCACTGAAGAGTATTTGCCGCGATCTAGAAAGGGTGTGTGTGCCTTTGTAATTAATAATTTAGAACTCGATAATGACTCTCAGCAGTAGGGCGTCTGCTATTTTAATCAGTACTCCCCACATCGACTTTGATTGGCATCTCCAACTCCTGTGTACCATTGTAATGAATAATTTCCTTCTCGATCTGAGTGGAAAAAGGCTAGGAAGCATGCATTTTTTTTCAAAACTCCTTTACCCGGTTGTGTTTGGCAGTAGGCAAGGGTGTCCGCCATTATAAACTAATTTACCCTTCTGAAAAGTGACTGACGTCACGCATAGTGGCCTTCTATTACAATGGAAACTCACCAACTCGGTATGACTGTCAGCAAGCTGACTGGCATTAGGAAGATGGGTTTGTCATTATATTGATAGCAGCACAACTCAATTTTGACTGGCAATAGGGAAGTTGCCTGCAGTTATAATAAAAATTCCTCAATTGTTATCTGTCTGTAAGTAGGTAATGGGGCCTTCCATTGCAACTAAAACTCCCCAAGTCGATTGTGACCGCGCAGCAGGCAATGGGGCCCGCCAATATAATGAGAATTCCCAACTCGATTGCGAATGTCAGTAAGCAGGAGGATCTGCCGTTATCGTCACAACTCCGCAACTCGCACTTTACATTGGAAACAACGTATGCGGACCACCCTATACTGTTTCTCGGATAAAGCTAAGAGATATGGAATTTGAAAACAATCTTATTCACTGCATGTACAGTAATTTACTTCGATATCCGTATACAATGTAGAATACCGTAGTGATTCACAGGTATATTTGCTAGTATTCCAGCATTAATCTTGCTTAGTGTGTCCCACAGAGTAATGCCTCTATAGATAAACGTATTTGAACTCTCTCAATTTCTTTTGTATATGGGACATATTACTCCTTCTTGCCAAAATCTCGGGATTTTTCTGTTATCAAAAATGCTGTTAAATATTTTTCTTATTGTTCCCAGGATACAGCTATTGTTGCCAAGCTCTTTCCAAAATTCCTTATTCCATAGTACCATATTTTCTCCTCTTCCCATTTTTCTTGTTGTTATTGGATCATTTTATACGAGTATTGTGTTCTCCATGGTTCTAAGTATGCCAGTCTCATTTTCCTTCAAATTCCATTTATCCTGACCCCCTAGTAATTCCTTTAAATGCTCTACGCATGCATTATTGCTTATACTTGCTTGGTTACTATTCTTAATATCTTTACAAATTTTGTTTATTCTGTTCCACATTTTTGTTGTATTTTCTTTACAATATCTATTTAGTAATTGTACATCTTTGGCCTGCCAATTTTTCCTATTTTTACTTAATGTATCTCTGTTTTCTGTCCGTGCCTTACAAAATTTTACCTCTGGTTCCTGTCATCCCTCATTTATATACTTTGTTAATGCCCTTATCACTTCAGATTTCTTTCTTCTACTTTCATCGTTATACCAAGAATTTTGATTTTCCCTTCCCTTTAGTAAAACGGTTTTCAATCACTTATAACTATTGCTTTTTCCACCATTTTTATTGCTTCGGCATTGTATTATGTTCTAACATATTTTCAATACCTATCTTGAAGATTACCTCTCCCCTAAAATAATCCTTAAATTCGTCCTTATATTCATCTCTCCCTCTATACCTTACCAGGTTTTCTCTTCATTTGTAGCCTCTTGCTTCTCCTTCGTTTATCTTTCAGTTCACTGTAACTTAATAACAACTAGGAAATGATGAGATGCCGCCCAGTTCTTTACCTTAATAACATAGTGTACTTCAGTGCTTCCGTAGTAGCTATAACTAAATATATCGTGCTGCCTCCTGCGGTCACAATAAAAATTAAATTCCCTGCTTCATCTACCGGCCACCAACCATTTAGTATGTATAATTCCTCTATTATACACATTTCTAATAGCATCTCCCGATTCTTATTACATTCTTTGTCTGGACATTTCTTTCCCTCTAATATTATCTCGTCTGTTTCTCTAAAGTACATCGGAATTTTCACACTCACCCTTGCATTTAAATCTCCCATTATAATTATCCATACTTCTTTATTCTCAAGATTTATGTGATTTATTTCCCCGATGAGATCATCAAAGAAATTTTTCTTTGCAAAAGGTGATCCCTCTGGTGGTTGTAACAGAATCCTCCAATTAATTCCCTCTTACCCCTCTTCCCTATTAATTATCCTAACACAGATTACTTCATGAAAGGCCGATTCCACTAGTTGCATCCATTTCGTTACTGCATCATTTACACACAATGATATGCCGCCAGGATAACGACCCCTACATGCCCTCTTATGTTTTCTTTTACTCCAGATGTCATAACACGGTATCTGTAGTTCACATCCTCTTGGGAGCTACGTCTCTGTAATCCCCATTATCTCATTCTCAGACATTAATTCCCTTACCTCATCATTTCCCAGTTTATTCAATACACCTTTTATACTTACAAATCCTATGTTCCATTTTAGTTATTTACTTGTCTGCGTATCCGCCATACTCACTGTCTTACTTCGACTGACTCCTGTTCATTCTAACTTTATGAGCTAATTATATCGTCCTCTGTATCCCTGTCTCTACCTTGTGACTACTCCTACCGCTACTCTAACACATTAATCTCCTTCACACAATATACATTACATTTGTTGCAAGAAACAACAAAATTCGGACAGCATGCCTCTTATCTCAATTATCTCAAGGCGTGAGGTGATAAACTCACACATCTGGCAATATACAGGAATGTGGATCAAGACAATGGTAGATTACTGTTGAATTTCCACAATTGAGGATTGTACTCGGAAATAGAATCACTTATTATAATTAAAATAAAACTGAGTTTATGACTATAATTTACGTCACAAAGAACAAGCATTGCCGTATTTTAATTTAACAAGAAAAATACCCAGTGGGATTTGTTGTTACAATCAAAAAGAAAATTTAATCTAAATAAAAAAGTTATTGGCATGAACTTGAAGTGAAGTATGATATCGCCGCTTATTGCATTCTTCCTCATGTTATTAAAGCATAATATGTCGGATTCTGTAATTAGCTGATGGTTGCACACCTCACTGTTGAACTTGTAATTCCTGGAAAATCCACTGAGTTGAAGTCAGAAGTAGTCTGCTGTAATCTTATCTTCATATGTAACCTGGAGTTGACCTTCATTTCCTTCCCGAATGTAGTGACCTCCAATGCGGTTACGTCCACTCAATAGATTGTAAGAAATTGAAAAATATTATTGAAACATATTGTGAACTCCATCGTCACAAGTAAATGATATTTCACTATCACCATAGTACCAGTCTCTACTCATATCCAAGCACCATTCGTAGACCTCTTAAAAAACACCTCTTAGCATTGCTTCCTTCGCTTCTTGGCTCTCACCACAACTCTTAGATATCTAACCACTTCTTCCTAGATCACTGACCATCATTCTTCCTCCTCCTCGCACTGTTGAATCGACTTTAATAACCTCGTGATGACCACTCATCTCCCTACTCTCTGGTCATCCCTCCCACCTCAATATACGGTAGCTGGCGAATACAGACACTTGGTCGAAATCACGTGCCCACGCACTGATGTCTTCAGTCATGTGACGTATTACCTTGCCCACGCGGACTACCGATGACTACCCTGCATGTGTCAGCGGAAAATCTACTTGCTGAATACAGTCTTCGTTAAACATAGCCTCGATTGCAAAATAATATGCCAGCTCACCTGGCCAGAGTTACAAGCCACAGCATGACTATTTGAAACCAACAAATCCCACTTATTAGTATACAAAATGATTACAAAAATATTTCACTTAACCTATGATTAAATAAAATAATATGTGTGATACCTAATTATAATACAGAATAAATGATGAAAAAGAGAATATATAATCTAATGAATCGGGTCAATTAATAATAATAATAATAATAATAATAATAATAATAATAATAATAATAATAATAATAATAATAATAATAAATGAATGAAATTTGTAACCCTGTTGTACAGTTTCAACCTTCATACCTTGTCCGCTTTTTACCCCACAAATCTTTCAAGTCTTATGGTACCTTACGACTGTTAGCTTCTTTCCTGATCAACAATGTCACTTTGGTTATAATCTCGTTAACATTCTCTGTAATGGAATCTTCCGGGCCATATATTACTAAATTTCTCTTCCTATCCTCCCGTTCTCGTGATAGCTCCTTCTCACCAAGTCCCATTACCCTTTCTTCTAAGTCCATTACTCAATTCTTAATTTCCTCCAGACCGAGCTCGATAGCTTCAGTCGCTTAAATGCGGCCAGTATCCAGTATTCGGGAGATAGTGGATTCGAACCCCACTGTCGGCAGCCCTAAAGATGGTTTTCCATGGTTTCCCATTTTCCCACCAGGCAAATGCTGGGGCTCTAACGTCCTTAATCCAATGGTCACTTCATTACTACTCTTAGACCTTTCCTATACCATCGTTGGCATAAGACCTATCTGTGTCGGTGCGACGTCAAACAAATTATAAAAGAAATCCTTTTGGTGACCCTGTCATTGTTCATTCTGATAATGTGGCCAGATAATTTTAGTCGCCTTTTCCTGACTGTGTCGGTTTTCGAGGCATATAGTGCTTCATGTTTCATATCTGAGTTGTAATGTATCACTTTTGCGTTCCTGGATATTGATTTTTTGTTATACCTGATCCAGGTGAGTCTATAGACCTATAAATTTGAGATCCTCTCCTTATTTGCTTCACGATTTAAGCCTGATGTCTGAATTACTTCTCTGAATTATTTAAACTTATTCACGTGATTGAGTTTGCCGAATTTAGTCTTTAGAAGTTTACAATGTAGATAACGAGCTGATCCTTCGATGTACTGAGTTTTCTTCATACGATATTTGGAACCCAGTCTAAACTGCAATTTCATGAAGTCTTTCAAGGACCTGAATTGCTTATTGTCTGTTGTTAGAGATGAATGCTAGATCATCTGCCAAGGACAAACACTGCAGGTGAATTTTCGCTGTTTAGTAGTCGACCAATAGTTGTTCCCTTTGTGTCATATTCTCATGTCGTGATAACTTTTACAAGTACAAGATTGAACAATAACTGGGATAAGCTGTCTCTTTGTCGAAGTCCTGTGGTAATATCAAAAGGGTCAGAAAGTTCACCTTGAAATTTAGCGTTTAAAGTTGTGCCAGTCAGCGTCATACGAATTAAATCTCTCGTTTTTTAGTCAACTTTCAATTCTTCTAGAGTATGGATTATTGTGTGTGTCGGTCTACTGAGTCACAAGCTTTCTTGAAATCTATAAAGTGATCACTCTTTGTCTAGTTTTATGGATTTTTAAGATGGTTTGGGGATTAAGAATTTGTTCTACACAAGACCTGCCCTTTTTGAATCCTTCCTGATATTCAACAATTAGGTGTTAGTTTGTTTTTCAGGTCTCGTGAGTAGAGCTTTAGAGATAATTGCGTGCACAAATAACAGTAAGGATAATCCTCCATAGTTATTAATGTCTGTTTTATCCCTTTTTATGTGAAATAGGTTAATAAGGGCACATTTTCTGTCTTCAGAAATTTTCTCCGCAATCCATATGTCTTCAAGAATTGCTTTTTTCTGACCTAGGCTTTCATCTTCCTCTGGGTATTTGTTATCTTCAAGTTCACGTTATTGCTAGCATACAACGCAGAAGACCTTCAAGTATTATTAGACAAAGTGAACGTTGCTTGCAACAACAGAGGACTGAAGATAAACATTAAGAAAACCCAGTTCATGCTTGTCAGTAAAGGGCAAGACGTCCACGTGCAGCTCACTCTCGGAAATGAACCCATCGCTAGAATTCACCAATACCAGTATCTGGGATGTTACCTCAACCACAAATGGGACTGCAGCCAAGAAATACGGATCCGCATTGAACATGCGAGAAGCATCTTCATGCAAATGAAGAAACTGCTCAACAACCGCAAGCTACAACTAAACCTAAGGCTCCGTCTGGTCCGTGCCTATATCTTTCCCGCGTTACATTATGGAATGGAAGGCTGAACACTTACTCACGCCCTCTGTAAAAGACTGGAAACATTCGAAATGTGGGCGTACAGACGGATGATTCGCATTTCGTGGACAGACAGAATCTGGCATTCTGAGGTGTTGGATCGACTTGGAAAGAAGACTGAAGTCATGCTGACCATTAAAAGGCGGAAGCTAGAATACTTCGGCCATATAATGCGGAATGATAAGTACAGAATCCTGCAGCTTGTTATACAAGGAAGAATAGAAGGACGTAGGAGTCCTGGTAGACGACGAACTCTATGGATGAAAAACCTCGCAGACTGGTATGGGTTGGTCACGATGTCTCTCTTCAGTGTCGCTGCATCAAAATTCAAGATCGCCTTGTTGACCGCCAACCTTCGCTAGAAGATTGCACATTAAGAAGAATTTCACTGATTACTTGCTTGATTTCTTCTAGTAAGAGGTTCTGAATCTGGATTTGGAGTAGATTGAACAAATGAGAGTTGTTGTACAGAAGGTTTGCAGTTTGAAAGTTCATGGAAGTAGTTTTCGAGAAGTTTACAGTTTCCTTTATTATTTGTTTCCAGGAGCCTGTCCGGACTTTTGAAACATGAACTAGGTGCTTGGTATTTTGATAGCTCCTCAGGGGATGTTCTGTAAATACAATACAATACAAGATTGTTTTACAAGATATTTTGGTCTATTTCTGTCAGTCCATTTGGATCATATTTGCGTTTTTTCGGATCTAAGTTTTTTAAGCAAGTTTCTGTAGTTTGAGGAATCCATGCCAGTTTTGTACCATTTTATTGGAACTCTATTCTTGCCAGGCTTGAATTCGAAAGTCTATCGCCTTGTCGCAGGTCTCATTGCACTATCTATGCTGACTTTTTCGAGGAATTACACCAATAATCCGGGAAGGACTTTTGGTCGGAGATATTTGCAAGGAAAATGAATTTTGTTCAAGGAATTTCGGGTCAATTCTTGTGTTTCTTTGAGTTTGGGACTGTCAGGTTGAAACTTTACTTTGATTAAAGATAATTAGTGATCGGAATAATTCACACCGTTCTTCACTTTAACATTCAAAATGCATTTCCTGTTTCTTTTAGAAATTGCTACATGATCTATTTGAAATTCTCCTAAGTGAAAATTTAGTGATTTCCAGGTTGTCTTTTTGTGCGGAAGTGTTTTATTATTATTATTATTATTATTATTATTATTATTATTATTATTATTATTATTATTATTATTATTATTATTATTATTATTATTATAGTCGATTAACGTAAGTCCAGTTCCTTGGCTAAATGGTCAGTAGAGCGGGCTTCTGTTCAGGGAATCCCGGTCTGATTATGATTATTTTAGCCACGTATGATTAGTTTACCTCGTTCGGCAAATAGGCCTTTGTGATCGTCTTAATATACACATTATCTACACCACCAATACCTCAGAAACACAGATCATTGAATACATCTATCTGCGTAAGTTTTTTGTCACAAGGCCACCTGGCCACAAAAATGGGCCAAATCGTCGAGTGGTCTCAACCATAGTTTGTGAAGAGGTCAGAAGGAAGATGATGATACTTGATCAACCGGTAATATAACAGGAACATTTGTTTCCTAGTAGTTAAACGTCGCATGAATACATCGAAGGTTTTCGGCGACAACCATTAAGATACATGATAAGCCAGCCAGATCTGATAAATGTCCATCGTCCCGACTGAGCATCTGGGCATGAAGGCTCCGCAAGGGTACAATACATACATACAGTACATACATACAGAACCCATGACCTTGTGCAGCATAAGGAACCAGAGTTCTAAAGTCATTACATGAGGTCCCATATAAATTACAAGTCATGAGGAGCTGTAGCTATATTTTATCTCTGACCAGAGACGGCACGTGGGGGAACAGGTGGTGGTTATCATTCTCACGCTAAAGAAATTACGTCGCCCTCACGTATAGAAGGGTCTTTCACCCTCGTTCTACGAAGATACTATTTTCACGAATAGGAAGTACTTCAGAGTCAGAATTAAATTCTTCTTCATGCAATGAATTGTCTTTTGACTCAGTACAGATGCCATCATTGTCATTTTACTCGAATATTCTTTTGGGGTGTTTTTAATGTTCTTTGAGCGACAGTTCTCGTTGATGCCACCACAGCCAGAAATCTCATCTACAGTGTCAAAATCTGAAGCTGTCATACCCCTTCCAAGTGGCACATCTATGCATCTCCCCTTTCTTCGAACATTATTTGTTACCTTACCTCTTTTGAGATTCGGGTGCTCAATGAAACTTGCATCTTTTTTCAGAGAATCACCTTCTACTGTACATCAATTTCCATGTTGTACATGTGTTTCAGCACTTCTTCCTGGATTAGATGGCAAATACCACATTTTATGCATCAAGAACCCTCGTTGTGAGGGAGGTGGTTGTTTAAAGTTGTTGTACAATCCGCGAATCGAATCCAGGGCCTCTAGTTAAGAGACAGACATCCTACCCGTAAACTACGGCTTTTTAATAAATATTTTAACTCTCCCCTTCCTTTGCGTTATTCCCACGGATACCATATATAATTAATAATTGCAAGAAATGAAAATGAAAACCTACAACCTGTTTTCCAGTCACTGACCGGGTCAGGGATGTAATGAATGAAGCAGATATAGGCTATTAGTACGATGGGGTCGCCACTCCCAAAGTGATTTATTAATGACTGATAGATACTATGAAATGAGAATGGAGAGTGTTGCTGAAATGAAAGATGACAGGGAAAACCGGAGTACCCGGAGAAAAAACCTGTCCAGCCTCCGCTTTGTCCAGCACAAATCTCACATGGAGTGACCGGGATTTGAACCACGGTATCCAGCGGTGAAAGGCCGACGCACTGCCGTCTGAGCCACGGAGGCTCCAATTGCAAGAAATATGAATATAAATTCATGAAACCCAAGCATACTTTAAATATTAGGAAAGACAGAATATGAGGACACGGAATGAAACCAAATATAAAGTATTTCTGGATATTTATTTATTTTGTTTATTCATTATTGTGAAGGAACAATGATTTTACACCCAATTAAGTACATTCTTAACTATAAATCTGTATCAAGAAAAAAATTAAAATAAAAAATGCATGGTAACATTATATATATCACGTACTATATAAAAAATGAATACCCCACAAATAAGTCACACGAAAATCGAAAGCGAAACAAAAAGCATAAAGACACAAACGACTATACTGGTACGCATGATGAATACCAGAAAGAAAGAATTATCAAGAAAATTTACAAATGTTAAAGGCATGCTTTCAATTTATTAATAAAATCATTATCTGATTCGGAAAATACATCGACTTCTTTTGTTACAGTATTATAAAGCGTTGTAAATTTTACGAAAGATGAACTTTACTGAACTAATGCTTTTGGCATTTGAACATGAAGTAATTGATGCAGAAGTGATCTATTTGAGGAACATGGAATGAAATGTTGTTTCACCCGGTCCAAGGAATCAACTCGTCCTATTAACTTTCTATTTCCCTTAATATTTGCAAATAAATTAAAGGCCATCTGATTTTTAATGAAGGAAATAGAAATGTATTCCTCAATAACTGGGCCAATGTGCTGAAAGGACAAGTATTATAAAAGTTTTGAAATAAAGAAAACGTAGGAACTTGTTTTGTACAATTTCCATAGTACTCATTTGCTGCTTTGTATACGGGCTCCAAATTATTCCAGAATACCCCAATATGCTCCTTACTATATGTTATCTTAGTTTATTCAGTACAGAATTCTGGGTAAAAGGTCTCGAACTTCTAATCAATGTCCTTTGTTATTTTATTGATATGGTCGTTGAACGTCAGCTGACTACAAAAAATTCACCCTGATCCTTGAACGTTAAATACTATCCTTTTCCCCCCGTATATATAACAGGATGATGATTCAAATTCTTTCCCCCAGGTAAACATCATTTACTAATATTCAAGGACAAATTATTAATATCACACCAAGAAATGACGTTATCAGTGCCCTGTTGTAACACATCCTGTTCTTTGTACACGCTAGTTATATTCAAAGTTGAAAATCATGTTCAAAACTTAAACAGTTTGAGTGGCAAAATATATATAGTAAATTGATACGGTAATTAGAATTAATAACAAATGCTATGCAAGATTAGATCCTTGCGGTACCCCAGAAAGACTGATAAAATGATATGAAATTTCGTTCTGGAAAGAAAAAGCTGTGGTCGATTGTATAAGTATGAACACATTAACTGTGTTAACTATTTACAGAAACATAATATACAGTATATGTTTTAGTAACGGTAACTGAAATTCTATGGTTGAGTTTATTGAAGGCTTTTTCAAAATCCATATAAATAACGTCAGTCCTTCCGCTGTTATTAATGCTATCATACACATGTTTGTTATAGCCCATAAGATTGGTGATAACTGATCTTTTGGGCAAAAAAGTTATGTTGAAATTGAGATAACAGAATCTTGATATGGTTATGAAGCCTGTTGTATAATATATATTTGTATGCCTTAGCTATGGCGATGATAATTCACACACACTGATAATTATATGTTGCTACAATACTTCCTGTCTTAAAAATGGGTGTAACTTTAGCTATATTCCAATTTCCAGGAAATGCTGAACTGCGAATAGATGGAATAAAATTGAAAGTTTTACTAGCAAATAAATCAACACACCCCCTAGTTATATACGGTGGTAGGATCTATTGTTTTTGAGATTATGGGAGATGGGTATTATCCTATATTATACACTAGTTGCTAATTTCGGCCTTAATTTATTATTAATAGCCTTTTTAACCTCTTCAGCAGATATCTCACTAACACGTATATATCTAAACACATGGATATCTAGTATTCAGAGTCATATTGAAGAAGATAGTTAACAGTCGAGAGTGGTTTACTAAAGCATTTATGTATATTTAATTCTACACACGAGAGAGTAGGGGTGCCAGATCCATTATAGACCATATTTTAACCGACTTTGAATTCGGGAAGTCTGTTAGAAATGTGCCGGTTTTCGGGGGAATTTTTATGATACGGGCCACTATTTGATCTGCAGTGAACTAAGTATCTCTAGGCCTAGGATGGAGAAATTGATATCTGTCTGCTTACGAGTAAGAGGAAGGACGAGGAAGTTAGAAGTACATGAATATAATTAGTGAAAAGTTCTAAACAATGGACAGTACACATGTCAGGAAATAGAAAGAGAACGGGTGGTATACCGGGATGCTGTAGCCGAAACAGCAAGGGAATGGTTAGGAACAACTGTGTGTAAAGATGGGTAAAAGCGAATTTCTTGGTGGAATGATAAATTGAGGGCAGCTCGTAAACGCAAAAAGAAGACATATCATAAGTGGCTCCAAATAAGGTCTGCCGCAGACAGGGATTTGTACGTAGACGAAACAGAACGAAAGTAGTAGTTATTGAATTCAAGAAGATACGAATTAAGTATCTCTAGGAATAGGATAGAGAAACCGAAATCGGTCTGCCGACGATTAAGAGAAGAAAACCTCCAGGATTAGGAAACTAGAAAGAAGTACATGAATGTGATTAGAGAAAAGTTCTAAACAATCGGAAGATTTAGTTAATAACCTGTAAGTTATAGGTCAAACAGGAGGTAAACCGTTCTGGACAGTAATAAAGAATATTAGAAAGGAAGGCGGAAAGGAAATTAAGAGTGTTATGGGTAAATCAGGTGAACTCATGTTAGATCCGAGGGAATCACTGGGCAGATGGAAAGAATATTATGAAAATGTTTTCGAGGTAAAAGGAAATCTTCCTGGTGACGTCGCGAATAACCGAGCTCATGCAGAGGCGGGCAGTGATGTCGGTGAAATTACGCTTGAGTAAGTGGAAAGGATTACATTGTCATAAAGCAACGAGAATAGATGAAATTATGGTTAAATATATTAGGAAGGTAGGGATGAAATGGCTTCATAGTGCAATAAGATTAGCATGGAATATTAGTATGCTACCTTCTGATTGGACAAAAGCAGTAACTGCACCTATCTATACGTAAAAAAAATAGGAAGGACTGCAACAATTATCGAGGTATCTCATTGATTATTATACCAGGATAGATGTTCACTGGGATTTTGGAAGGGAGGGTGCGATGAGTGATTGATAGTAAATTTGATGAAAACAATTGTGGTTTTAGACCACAGACGAGCTGTCCGAGTCATATTTTGAGTATGCGCTAGGTAATTGAAAGTTATGATTATGTTTCGTAGATCTAAAGCAAGCATATGACACATTACCGCCGTATTAGGGGACTATGGGATTAAGGGTAGATTCATAATATAAATCAAAGGTATTTATATAGACAATTGAGCTGCAGTGCGATTTGGTGGTAGAATGAGTTCTTAGTTCAATGTATTTACAGGGGTTAGACAAGACTGTAATCCTTCACCTTTGATATTCATAGTGTACATGGATCATCTGCTGAAAGGTGTATCAGAAGCCTGCAGTCTAATATCTTGGAACTTTATAATAGGTGCAATGAGTATGATTTGTAAATTAGCTTTTCAAGACAAAATTGTTGTCAGTAGGTAAGAAACCCAAGAATCGGATTTCATATTGAGGACACAAAGCTGGAACAAGTAGATAATTTCAGGTATTTAGGATGTGTGTTCTCCCAGCATGGTAGTATAGTAAGTGAGATTGAATCAAGGTGCAGTAAAGCTAATGCAGTCAGCTCGCAGTTGCTATCAACAGTATTCTGTAAGAACTAAGTCAGCTGCCGGACGAAACTACCACCGTATTGGTCTGTTTTCAGACCATTATTGTTTTACAGGAGTGAAATCTGGGTGGATTCAGGATATATTATTCATAAGTTAGAAGCAGCAAACATGACAGTATCGAGAATGGTTGCCGGTACGAACAGGTGGGAACAATGGCAGTAGGGTTCTCGGAATGAGGAGATCAAGGCTAAGTTAGAAAAAACTCGATGTAAGAATCTGTCCGCATAAACCGGCCTCGATGAAGGGATCTTGTGAAACGAATGAAGGAGGATAGGTCGCCTAGGGAATAATGGACTTTGTTATGGACGGAAATAGAAGTAGAGGAAGGCTAAGAATAGGATGGTTAGAATCAGTTTCTAACGACTTAAAAATAAGAGGTATAGGACTGAACGAGGCCACAGAACGATCTACAAATAGAGAATTGTGTCGGTGGTTAGTAAATTCCAGAGGCTTGCAGACTGAACGCTGAAAGTCATTACAGTCCATAATTAAGATGTATGTTTGTATGTCTGTATGTATGTATGTATGTATGTATGTAACTCATGAAGTCTACACAATAATTCACACAAACATCACCTTGTTTATTAATTCACAACAAACAAGGCGGTCAGGTTTCTTACAAAGACTGGGCACAAATTAGTATAAAAGTTCATGATTTCGAAAGTCATTCAGTGTTTCCAATTATTTGTATAGACAAAGTGAATGGTTCATATTAAAACTTTGTTCCTAATACTTCTCTGTTACGTTCATGCTTCACACAGTGAACCATTAGTGACAAGTAAAATGCTTCCAAGAATATTAAGCATATTTACCCAGGTAAAACCTGAAAGTGAGAATTTTAAAGAAATGAGAATACACTTAAGTTATCAAATATACAGTGAAAAATACAACCCTAGAAATAGACTTTCAATAATAATAATAATAATAATAATAATAATTGTAATCTAAAAACGTGAGGTACCGGGTGCAAATTGTTTTCCGTGGTTTCCCATTTCACATTAGGCAAATACTGGGGCTGTACCTTGATAAAGGCGACGGCCGCATCCTTCCAACTCCTAGTCCTTTCCTATTCCATCGTCGCTATCAGACCTATCCGTGTCGGTGCGACGTAAAGCCACTCCTAGTCTTTTCCTATTCTATCGTCGCCATGAGACCTATTTGTGTCGGTGCGACGTAAAGCCACTAGCAAAAGAAAAAAGCAATTTGATTTGATGCCAGTTAGGCTGCATGCCGTTTTCGAAGTTCCGCTTTATTCTACCATATGGCATAGAAACATGAACTGTATTTGGTGATATGTGGCTTCTCCTTGAGTAATCGTATCTCTGCACGTATATCGGAAATTCGTCACTGATGTTGAGAGGAAGAAGTAGAACACACAGTGCGTGCTTATCGACTACAAAATTGTATTCCAAAATGTGAATTGTCGTTGCAAACTGTGTTACCTCCACTAAACGAAATTATTCAACTTAATGAGTAAGGATCTGTGCAATTCACGATCTGAGCAATTATATTTTATTTGTTTGGTTCACAAGAAGTACGGTAAGAAGAACTCTCACGGGAGATATTTTCCTCCTCATGTTCGTATTTTCCACCAGGCGCGATGCTATGGATCACAGCTTTATCATGCAGCCCCTCATGATGTAAGCTGAATAATAGCAGCGGACACGGGAACATGGCCAAACATGAAACTGCACAGCTTGATCGTGTTCTTGCGTCTGCAGTTCCTCATCAGTGGAAATTCATCGGCAACTTATTAAGGTGAAGCGTTGGAATGGCATGTCATGGAAACAGGATTTGGCAGTGGTGCACTGAGTTCTATAACGTCAGAAACGATGTACAGGGCAAGCAACGTTCTCGCCGGCCAAGAACATTCATCACAGCAAACTTTCATCTCCTCCGACCTTGATGAAGCGATTCAATGACGATATAACCATTCAGTATGTCCTCAGTCCCTCAGGAACTGGACGCAGATTTCGTCCATGCCGGCATCGTTGGCTTTCTGTACCGTTCGAATAAGTTTTGGGACGAGAATGATGACTGCGTTGTAATTCATGTCCCTGCCCTACAACTGTGTATCCTGTAAAATAAAACATTTCCGTGCGAGCACTTATTATCTTATTTTTCTTAAGCCACTGTACTGTGTGTCAAATTATTCTTATGATTTGTAAAACTAAAGATTATTTTTAGACATATTTTTGTGTACAATGTACATTCAGATGCGTCTTTAATCGGTGTTTGGGCTGCTGGTAACTTTAGGATCTCATAAATATATTTAAAGCAAAATCTGAAATCATGCTACCTAAGAAGATCCCACGAATGTGCCTAGTTTAAGACGCGACCAGGTGAACGATCTGGGCGTAACATATGCACGTAGGTACTATGGAAAACGAAATCTTTTCAAACCTGAATTTTACGGAAATGTTACGAATTTTACTGAAACTTGCACCATCCTTATACTGAAACTGTGATCAGACTGTTGAGAGTTGTAGTAATTTACGAAGATCCAACATTAGAATCCAAAAAACTTTCATAGTATCAAACGTAACAAAATATGTCCCTGGACATAACACGATTTCGGTCGACAAACTATAATTTGAAATCACAGTCACTTTCCAAGCCCTTTTACACTACGAAACTACACAGTGGGCATAATACGATCTGCAACGACATTCCTAATATACAAGAGGAGATTCGTGAAATCACCACCACCAGTACCACCATAAGTTCCTGCGCGGAAAGCTAGAGAAAACCGTTTGTTATCATAAGATGGTCACTTGCAAACAGGAATGAAACAGTCTGGATGCTTACCGACCGGTAGTCTTCTCATCTGGACCACTCGCAAGTTGTCGAAGAGTCTGAGATCCTCGGTTCTTAAAACACACTTTTAAATGGACATATGCAAAACAATCAACACGAAGCATCTCAGGAGACGATCAGATCATGGAATCTAAATGTAGTGTCCATATTCCCCAGAGCCATTTAGTGACGAAAAGGAAATCACGGCTCAGTACACAGTTGCCTAATTCTGAGCGAAGATAGTAAAAAAAAAAATTTCTTTCCACTTTCCTTTACTATTCGTTTTAACAACTGGGCTGAGTGGCTCAGATGGTCAAGGCGTTGGCTTTCTTAGCCAAATTTGTCAGGTTCGAATCTGGCTCAGCCCGGTGTTATTTGAAGGTGCTCAAATACCTCAGCCTTGGGTCATTAGATTTACTGGCACGTTAAATAATTCCCGAGGGAGAATCTTCCGGCCCCTCGGCGTCTTCGATGTCGTAAAATTAGTTAGTGGGACTTATTGTTTTCATTATTATTATTATTATTATTATTATTATTATTATTATTATTTTTATTATTATTATTATTATTATACATTTTCCATTTTGTTTTTATGCCGTCATTACTATTAATGTAGGGGCTGCCTGGCCGAGGCGGTAAAGGCGTGCTCGGTTCGCCCGGAAGGACGTGGGTTCGAATCCCCTTCAGGAAGTCGTAAAATTTAAGAAACGAGATTTCCACTTCCGGAGGTGAATATGGCCCTGAGGTTCACTCAGCCTATACCAAAAATGAGTACCAGGTTAATTACTGGGGGCAATGGCGGCCAGGCGTAGAGCTAACCACTCTACCCCATCACGTGCCGAGGTTAACAATGGTCGAAGCCTTTACCTTCCACTCCTCCAAGGGCATTCATGGCCTGTACGGAGGGAACTTTGCTTTGCTTTTCATTATTATTAATGTAGATACAGTACTTCTGTTAAGGTAACCGATGCAGCCAATAATATGAAAATTATCATATTTAATTATTTTGACTTTCCTCATTAAAATTACACATAATTCATTATGTTTATGAAACTTTTACTTCAATTTCTAAAGATAGATCTACATTGAAGTAATTTTACTAACTTTTGACATGCTGTTCAATATTCAGGGATATGACAGGAATGATGGAGATATTCGCAACTCCGAGCAGTTTCCGAGAATGTGCATTTGTCTTTTTGGGCTCGTGGCGCACACGTATGGGTCCTAGCAACCCAGCCTCCTTGACGTTTTGAAATGGGTACAAGTACTCCGCATGTAATGTTCGCCATACACGTGTTCGTGCGACATTGATACGTGCAGAAAGTCGCCGTGTGCTGGTAGTAGGACTACGCTGCACCATTTCAACAATGTGTTGTTGTTCCTGCACAGGTTGTTGAACTACATCTTCAGAAGAAATATGGGAACTTGGAAGAATGCCAGTTTCACGCAATGTGTTAAAACTCTGGTAAACTCTCTCCGATCAGGAATTCGACGTGTCGGAAAGCGTCGACGGTATTCCTCGACAGCAGCAGGAACTCTACCATCGCAGAAGCCGTAAACACGCACCTTAACTGCACTTTCTTCAATCAATCAATCAATCAATTAATCAATCAATCAATCAATCAATCAATCACTACTGATCTGCATTTAGGGCAGACGACGCGGTGGCAGATTCCTAGCCTTTTCTTAAATGATTGCAAAGAAATGGGAAATTTATTGAACATCTCCATTGGTAAGTTATTCCAATCTCTAATTGCTCTTCCTATAAATGAATATTTACCCCAATTTGTCCTCTTGAATTCTAACTTTATCTTCATATTGTGATCTTTCCTACTTTTAAAGACACCACTCAAACTTATTCGTCTACTGATGTCCTCCCACGCCATCTCTCCACTGACAGCTCGGAACATACCACTTAGTCGAGCAGATCGTCTCCTTTCTCCCAAGTCTTCCCATCCCAAACTTTGCAACATTTTTTCAACGCTACACTTTTATCGGAAATCGCCCAGAACAAATCGGGCTGTTTTTCTTTGGTTATTTTCAAGTTCCTGAATCAAGTAATCCCGGTCAGGGTCCTATACACTGGAACTATACTCTAGTTGGGATCTCACCAGACACAAATATGCTATCTCGTTTACATCCTTACTACAACCCCTAAATACCCTCTTAACCATGTGCAGAGATATGTACCCTTTATTTACAATCATATTTATGTGATTACCCCAATGAAGATCTTTCCTTATATTAATACCTAGGTATTTACAATGATCCCCAAAGGGAACTTTCATCCCATCAACGCAGTAATTAAAACTGAGAGGACTTTTCCTATTTGTGAAACTCACAACCTGACTTTTATCCCCGTTTATCATCATACCATTGCCTACTGTCCATCTCACAACATTATCGAGGCCATTTTGCAGTTGCTCACAAACTTGTAACTTATTTATTACTCTGTACAGAACAACATCATCTGCGAAAAGCCTTACCTCTGATTCCACTTCTTCACACATATCATTGATATATATAAGAAAACATAAAGGTCCAATAGTACTGCCTTGAGGAATTCTCCTCTTAATTATTACAGGGACAGATAAAGCTTCACCTGCTCTAATTCTCTGAGTTACATTTTCTAGAAACAGAGCCACCCATTCAGTCACTCTTTTGTAAAGTCCAATTGCACTCATTTTGCCAGTAGTCTCCCATGATCTACCCTATATGCCTTAGATAGGTCAGTCGTGATACTGTCCAATTGACCTCCTGAATCCAGGATATCTGCTATATCTTGCTGGAATCCTACAAGTTGGGCTTCAGTGAATGCTTTCCCAAAGCTTACATACAATGCATGTCAAACTGACTGGCCTGTAATTTTCAGCTTTATGACTACCACCCTTTCGTTTATATACATGGGCTACTACAGCAACTCAACATTCATTTGGTTTCCTTCATGCAAACAACAATTAAACAAGTACTTGAGATATTGTCTTTAGTATATCCCCAAAAACCTTATCAATTTCAGCTGCTTTTCTAGTTTCCTCGGGATGTGACTCTCGGCCCGTCGCTAATCTTTAAAATGTGGCTGTAGCAAGTACTCATTTTTTTATGTAAGTTGAGTGAACCGAGGCGTGTGCCACTGCAAGAGTAGACATCTTCTTCCATAAAATTTTCGACTCCGGTAGAAAGCCCACTCAGCATATTTTAGTTGCGTGGAATACCAAGTTTTACTGCAATCATATGGACCAATTAAAGATGCTCCATGTGATAATATGGAGATTTGGAAGGACGATCGGCCGTATGATAGTATTCGTGTAAGTGGCAATCATTTTTAGTGGTTCTGATTATTATGTGCTGGAGGCAATCTTTTGTCGTTTCCGACGGCACGTAGCCTGTAGGTGCAGTATCGATATGCCTGTTGTGAATTTTCTCTGTCAAACGTTTCTCAGTTTTGAGCACGAGGATACAGATTCTGTCACATTTTTCAACTTTTTGTATCTTACTGTAAATGTCATTGAGGTCATAGGTAAATTTTAATACTTCTTTAGTATTACTCACATCCCCTATCTGGACACATATCATTAGTGTAGATGTGTCGCATTTTAGCCAGCTGTTGTACAAACACAGTTAACCGATGCTTCTCTCTGGTATACTCTCAGTACTGTACCTGTCCAAGGCTTCAGTACATAAACAAGTTACCGTGGTTCATAAATTTGAAGTTAGAATGGAGCACCATCGGTGAGCCTCGAACTCAGCCCGGTCGTGGAAGCCTCACCCTCCCCTACTAGAACGATTTGCTAGCTAAGCCGGTGTCGCATATCGGGTCAGTAGACCGTCCGATGGGGCGGTAATTTCTTTAATAATACTCTCTATAGTAGGGGAATATTAATTATGAAAGGAACACTATTTCATTACTAATGAGAAGAGAAACTATATATTGTATAACAATTTTTAATATACTAGTGAAACACACCTTATTTACAGGGATATGCCATACAACACTGTACATGTGGTATTGAAGGTTATCTTGACGTTAATGTTCGGTAGTTTCTCTCTACACTTCATCATACGTTCAATTATTCAAACTTAAGAGGCGTTCCCTCTTGAACTATTTACACTTAGACTTAGAGAAGGGTTTTCTCTCTGATTGCTTCACTTTACACCTGCACTGATCACTTTACACAGAAATCTATTCAGTATGGACATACCCTGCTGTAATCCTGTTTATTTGCCGAGAATTAATATATTCAAACTATATCAGGTTGTGATATAGGCCTACGAACACATATGAACTGAAATCAGAATATGTTTACTAGGTACACTCCAAATCCTTTGAAGGTCGTATTACAACACTTCCCTATGTTAATCATTGCCGAATAGGCAATATAATAAACACGCTCATTTCATTAGGAGTTTTATCAATACACATAACAGGACAGTATTTACACAACGTTGCTATCTGTGAACAAATCATAGAGCGACTCCACTACCAAAACATTACAAACAGAGCATCATATCACTTCCTGCAAGAAATGGACAAGAACAAATACATTTCACACACTCACTGGAATCACAGATGGCACAAGCCACCCGCTGTTGGTAACAGTGGACATAAACATTCACTGTCTCCTGGAACGAACCCAGGATCTTCTGAGACGGGGTATATCTAACCTGAAATTCCCTGCACGCTGTAAATAATTAAGAAAAGAAATTGGAGGGACCCTTCTTTTAATGCATGTTGGAATCTGTGCGACGTTGGCAACATTTAACTAGATGCACGTAATCATTGTATCCAAAGGAAAGAAAACTCGCCACTTGTAGTTGTTTCCTTTCACTGAAGGAGACACCTTTACTCCCTTTAAAGGTGGTCATAAATCTCAGCTGTTCCCTGCCCGCGACACACTTCCAAGGAGTGGCCTGCCAGGACTTCCCAGGCAGTTATTTCACGGCAAATAATCTATTCACTTCTCTCTATCTGGCCACAATGGTATCACAACAAATCCCGGCTTTGTTCGGCCGAAATTGACACATCCATATCGCGATGTCCATATCGCGTATCTTAATGACAGATTCCAAGGGAACTTCACATTTTCATTTCACACTATATATTATGGCTACAGCCTGTTCAACCATCTCGTTTCTCCTCTCGGTACATTGACTACGATGCAGATTTAATGATGACCTCCTGCCACAAGGGTTCAAATTACCTCATGCACTCGCGAACTAAATAATTTAACAATATATACCCCCAATCTCACGTTTCCATCCGTTGTTTTTAGCAGCATTAATTACTAATAAGGAGGACTCACTAAGAGCTTGTGAAGAACAAGAAAAAAAAAGAATCAATTACTGAGTTATCTTTGAAGACTCCTATCGGCTATAGAAAGTTGATAACTGGAGTCGTTTACAGAGAATATTTAAGCACTTTTGACTTGACAGTACTTCACACTTAGTTAATCTGAGGTCCTTAAAATTACGTCATGCATTATCAAACCCTTATTTAAAAATGGAAGTAAAATGTGGTCGTTCCCAAACCATGAAGAAAATGTTCTATAAAAGAACCAAATAAAAATGAAATTATTATTATTATCCCTCTGAAATGGAATATTAAGCGATCTACGTTACATCAACATGCTATTTTACATATTTACAATGGGTAACGACCTTCAAAGATATAAATAGTTGGAAGTGTACTTAGCCTTCTGGATACTGCGTTCACAGCCTTACAGGAGGACACGCCATGAATTTACTCGAAACCCATAATGTAGTCAGCGATATGAAGTTCTCTGGTGACCACCTGGCAAGTCACGGACACCATGGCTTGACCTCGTTCGACGTTCCAGATGATCTCCGCTACTCAGGCAAAATTTCGGCAGACAGCTAGATGACTCGTTCACTCTGGGACACAGGCAGATTCTGGCATGCATCTGGATATCCCGTCACTCCGACGCTCTTGTAGACTCCTTATGTAAATGAGGGGAAATTATCTCATGTGAGTGCGTTACTTTGTTACACACCACAATTTAAATACATGGTTGGATCTGCTCAATAGCACGAGCATTCCAACCCGATGCCGGCAATGTCTCTGACGCCCGACACTGCTCCCTTCTCATATACTTATTCTTTTATAAACAGCATACAGCTATTCTAGGCCCTGAATAAAGAATGTCACTGGTTAGGCCACTACTGGGTCAAAATTTCTCTTGTCACACGACCGCACTTCAGGCATATTCTATTTCACCTAGTCACGCGTAAGTCAAGCTCTCATCTGCATCACGGATTACTTTAACGTGGCACTGTCCTTAATTAGGTCGACAATGAGCCGCTCACTCACTTTCTTTACATTTCTCATTTATATCGAGCACACACACACTCCACGTACTTTGCTAAATGCGTGCCTATTTATGTTAATTTAGCCGCATTACTTTAGGCATATATGAGGCTCGACGCACGACCTCTTCGACACACGGACAGCGGTCATTACGGTTTCGTACTGTTCCTACTATATTAATTAGAGGCACACTGTACTCGCAAACAGCTTACTTAGATTGTGGTTATTTCCGCATATATTCATAGGCTTCAATAAATTACTGCATTACACTGTTCACAAAAAAATGATTTCTTCATAAAGGACTCACACACAAATCACGACGAATTACTACCGAACTGCCATTGCACTGAAAATGAACTGGTGGAGTCTTCCTCTCAGCTCTTGAATATATAGGCGAGCTACGCGAGGGACTCGGCTGCTTAGAGTGGGGGAAAGAACGCAAACCCATCTGAGGTTTCGGTCCGGTAATATGCAACGCAGAGTGACGAACAGGGTATCAAAATGTAGCTCTTGTATTCCCATTTCCACTGAGTGACTGTTTTTGAAATAGCTTCGTAGATTCTCAAGCAATCTTAAAAGCGTCCTTTTGTCTCTGTCAGTAAATGATGACGAGCACAGGGGATTCCTTGTGTTCGCTGGCACGGTTAGAGTCCAACATCTGTTAGTCATTAAGACGCACCCTTGTTTATGGCGCAGTTACTGTCCTTTCCATTAAGTAGAACACTTCTCGGTCTCATAATTATGCGATAAACTCCCTGATTAAAATGAATGTTTGCACTTAATTATCCATTGAGTAGCTTACGATTTATAAAAATTAACAGATAAAAACAGATGAATTCGATAAGTTGGCAGTGGTGAATGAGCGAGGAAAACAGGGTATACTGTTAGTTTTCACGTTGGATATACTCTCTGGACTCAGCTAGTGACCTAGATTATGTGTCACGTGATAACGCGTCTCTTTTCATCTCGCTCGCGGTTGGAGTGAGAAAACTTCACGTACAAGCGATCTTGCACTGCCTCGCTGCTAATTACCAGCAACTAGAGCTAGGTCGCGCGACTCTGGATACTGCAAATCGAGTCCCGGAGCGGGTGGAAAAATTCTAACTTGGGCATTTTTTATCGTAGAATGACGCGGAAAACGGCATATTTCATCTCCTAGATATCATGACATACCATAGGTGACGTTGTGAACGGTCACAGTACCTCCCACTACTTTTTAAATTTTGATATGCCACGGGTCAAAACTGTATATTTTTTGGGATGGATAAACTGAGAAAGATATGGTTTAAAGCTATCCCTAGAGAAATATTTAGTCTTTAACTTAATTAAAATGAGAAAGCCAAATGGTTGGCAAATTCTGATTTGCTGTTGTGTTACATCTTTTCTGTGTTCTGTCCACTATAAAAATTTCCACCTTTAATTTTCTTTTCTGAAACTGACATATTTCACGTCTAGAACAATTAGACGCAAGCTTCTAGAGGTTTTATATCAAATTTATAACACATCATCATATAAGTCGCCCGAGACTGTAAACTTGGCAAATTATTCAAAATTTCGAAAATAAAGATATGTTTTATTCTATATTTTCACAAAATGTAGAATCTCATTTTCAAAATTCTGGATTTCAAACACATTTACCGATTTTATCCTTTAAATATTCTCTATGGATATCTAAAACATCTATGAATATCTCAGAACACTATCTATCACGGGTTAACGAAAAGGTAACGTTTTGGGTAGTTTAACATTATCGAGCTAGGGCTGGCAAAGTCCCCTTTATAATATGCATAACGGAAGACACACTCACAATCCTCACCCATTACCTCTACTATTGATACACCTCACTGCGTCAAACCTTCATCACTGATGACGAATAAATGTCTCCCAACTATCCAGTTTTCAGGCGTGAATTCAGAACCCTTGTGGTCGTTCACTGTAGGTGAACGCTTATCGTTTTTTAACAAGTTGTTTTACGTCGCACCGACAGAGATAGCTCTTACGGAGACGATGGCATGGGAAAGGGCTAGGAGTGCGAACGAAGCGGCCGCGAAACTAGTATTTGCTTGCTCTAGAAATGGGAAACCACGGAAAACCATCTTGGGGGTTCGAACGCACTATCTCCCGAATACTGGATACTGACCGCACTTAAGCGACTGCAGCTATCGTGCTCGGCAACTGTTATCTTCATGAAGAAATAAATAAATTTGGATCACCGGTGGATTATCGTTATCTGAATCTCAGGATCACTGGTTCAAACCTGGACGTCGTAGTCATGTTTTTGAAGGAGAGAGAGAATTCTTTCTTGATTTCTTTTTACTTTACGTCGCACCGACACAGATAGGTCTTATGGCGACGATGGGAGAGGAAAGGTCTACGAATAGGAAGGAAGCGGCTGTGGCCTTAATTAAGGTACAGCCCCAGCATTTTCCTGGTGTGAAAATAGGAAACAACGACAAACCATCTTCAGGGCTGCCGACAATGGGATTCGAACCCACTATCTCCCGGATGCGAGCTCACAGCTGCGCGCCCCTAACCGCACGGCCAACTCGCCCGGTAAGAGAGAATTCCATTCTCCACTCTATGTTGTACGATGCCGGAATGTAAAGATATATTAGGTGTTTACCAGAAAATACTCCGGCAATAAGTGGCCCAATAGATTTCGACATTTTTCTCGGTCTGGTAGAGTTTGACAGAATGCTCAAAATGTCCATGCAGGTGGCCGAAATCTGCACACGGTAACTGATCCCATTAATCATGTACAGTTTCTAAAAAAAACGAATAAAAAAACCATAGTATGGGAACAAGAATACCATTCTTTTGTAAGTTACAACTCACTGAATGAAAATATAAATGGTTTTGCCGTAGCACCGACAGAGATAGGTCTTAAGGAGACAAGGGACGGGAAAGGGCTAGGAATGTGAAGGAAGCGGCCATGGCCGTTGTTAAATATCTGATGGTAATCTAGATTGTTTTTCAATAGGCGTACTTTGGAAGATTATGAAGAACTTAGCCTTTTGTGCGTATCCTTGTGTAGGAATAGCACAGTATTTCAATGAGGAATACGAACAAGGAAATTCCGTAACTTACTATAAGTATGAAGAACACATGTCTTAAGTTTGAAAGATCAATTGGTTTTACTTCATTTAAGTCAGTTGGGAAGATTACCTTGCCCACAAAAAAAATTGATATTCGGACCCGTGTCATTAAAAGATGTATGTAACGACTGTTTATCGCTTTAGATAGACCTGTTTCTATGAACGTTGCCGTGACGTAGTTAAATATATCAAACAACGGGGAGAATTTTGGCACAGTAAACACCTGCAGATCTTTAACTATTTCTTCTTTGACTATGTAGTGAAATGGCATACGCTTTTCATATTCCTTCACGAACAGCTCATCGTCAGTGCATGGAAAAAGGAATATCTCATCTGTCTTCTCAGAATCAATGGCATTATTAAAATGAAGCTGGCTCACTAGCTTTCTGTGTACTTCAACAGGAGAACTACTGAATGTTTCATAATATTCACCGCGTGTTATCCACACTTGCCTTCCCGATTTAATGATATCATTCGTATCCTTAATATCATCGATGTATTTGGGTTTTATGAATAAAGCTGTTAAACTTCCCCAATAAAATAGCAGCACCATGAAACCAAGAAACGAAATAGGTAATTGTACATAGGATTCAAATGTTTTCCTTGCTATTTTTCTGAGGCTTAGATCTCTCCTGGTAGTATGAGCAGTGGAATTATTATTACCATTATTATCTCGCACAAAATATGACAACAAAAACAGCATAATCCAAAAAGATAATATAGTTAATATAAGTCCTGTGAGGGTGCCGAAGGAAATGAGAATACGTCTCTTAAGCTGAAAAATGTTTCTTCTTGGCACAAGGAAGCAGAATCCATTGCTGTCTAGAACGTGGTTTATGATATCAAGCTGATTTAAATACAATATATTACGTAACGGAAATTCAGTTGCTCTGAAGTGAATAACATAATTGGGTTCGTCGTGGCAACTGGTTGCCGTAGGCATACAGAAAGATGATTCTTCCAATGACTCCTTTCCTTGCCATAGTGTACAATTTGTAAGCCGAGCAGCATTATATACAATATCAACATTTCTGCCATAAGAACCGTTGTTATTATGAATGGTGTAAATAGAATGTTCAGCGTAAATTACATTAAAAAAAACCTTCTCATTGTTTCTAAGTTTATTTGAAAATATCCTATCTATTGACTCTCTATTTAAGGACATACTCAATATTGTCGTTCGGCCTCTACGTCCATGGCTAATTACAGAATAAGGATTATGCTCCAGAAGAACGCCTGTTCCGTTACCACTGAGTGGGGGACTAAACACAATAACATTCATCATCCCCATTTTAAAAAACCTGTTAAATACCTGATGGTAATCTAGATTGCTCTCAATAGGCTTACTTTGAAAGATTATAAAGAACTTAGCCTTTCTGGACAACTGACGCCCGATGTTCCATTTGAACATATATGAATTGAACTCGACTTCGTTCATAGATATGAACACGTATGACAAATAATTTGGACTTACACTAACGGGTACTGGATCGTCTGTTATGATGGTGTTAATGCTGACTGCTATGTCTTGACGTCTATCGAAGTGATCAATGATTTCTAGATCTAAAAATTCAGAACGACGTCGCAAGACATTCACTGAGACATGATTCGAATAAGATGTCAACCAATCGTAAACATTGTTCAGAAACGGTAAATGGCTCTCATCGACTTCAACTTTGAGAGAGACTCTACATTTCACTAGTAAGAGACATAGCGTCAAACGAGATAACCAGTACATTATTGTGGTTTAGGTTTACAACAATTGACACAACTTATTGAAATGAGTCCACACAGGATTTGATATCTTAAAAGTAAGAATACAATGTTTCTTGGGATAGAATTCCAGAGAAATGCCTGCGTCCAGTCCGAAAATATTTTTTTTTTCAAATTCAAATAGTTGAATTCCAATGACGAAGAATATGAAATCCCAAAGAGAATATCAATATTTCTGAGGAAATGGTAACACTTTCAGAGTGGTCTAAGCTAAATTTCATTCATTTCCTGTGTATCAGGAGCAGATCGTGGCATGGCTTTTCAAATCTGAACGTATCTTGAGAAAAACCACTAAGATGAAGCAACATTGTGAAGTCACTGAATCACCGAAAGTCGAAACACTTTTCCAAAACTGAACCAGCACCGCACACAAAAGAGACAATGTCAAATAGTATAATACTAAATGAATATACTTCCCGAATGTAGCTTAAGATTTGCACTTACGGTCTGATATTATTATTCGTGCTGCCAGCTCAAATGCGTGCTGCAGAAAATGACAGGATAGCCCCTCACTTTGTTTACGTAGATCTTTCCATGCCTTTCTTCATATCACCGTGGGCTTGGAAGCAATTCAAAGCATTTAATTTCAAGCAATATGATTACATCAGTCGTCTCGTAGTATTGAATTATCCTAATGATGGTTTCGGTAACTCTACAGCCACAATTTTCCAACAAAGTGTATGATATTCAGTAGCGTGCATTGTATTCACTTAATCTATTATATCGGAGTCGTATGAAGGTCATTAAGGTACATTAAAATACTATACCACCGTGCAATTTTGATATTTCCAATTGAGTAATTGAATAAGTTGAGAACATAGGCTCTGTTTCCGTCATAGCTTTTCCCTCGTTGATCAATTATTATTTCTTACCGATGAATTTGGACACACCATTTGAACAGGCTATTGTGGGTTCGGGCCACACCACCATAAAACTTAAATATGATTTTTCGTGGTTTTCTATTTTCGCAGTAATCAAATACTGGACCGAAACCTTCCCAATCCTAGCCCTTTCCCATCCTTGTATCCAGCTCCATGGCTAAATGGTTAGCGTGCTGACCTTTCAGTTCTATTCCCGGCTCTGCCACGAAATTTGAAAAGTGATATGCGGATTGAAACGGGGTTCACTCAGCTTCGGGAGGTTAACTGTACAGAGCTGTTCGAAACGAAACTCAGCCACTTTCGGAGTGGTTTTCCGTGTTTCCTATTCTTCTTCAGGGAAATGCCGGGGGGGGGGGCTACCTAAGTTAAGGCCACGGCCGTTTCCTTCACTTTTTCTTGCCTATGCCCTCAAATCTTTCCATCCCCTACAAGGCCTCTGTTCAGCACAGCAGGTGAGGCCACCTGTGCGCTGGGCGCTATACGTTTTGTTTTGCCTTTTCCTTCCAGCGAGGTGCCTCTTCGTCATGTGCAGCTTGCCTGGTGTTATGATGTCTCGAACTCTTTGGCGAGTCATCAATGCCTCTACTTTAGTTTGCTAATCATTCCATTATTAACAGATCATCTAAAATGGGAGTGGCAGCCGGCTGGCATTGTCACCGGCTTCTCATCAAGGCGATAGAGGTTCGAAACTCGGTGAATGCACGTAGGATTTTTGAAATAAATTTACGTGACTCCGTGGTTCGGATTGCACGTAAAACCGAATATACTGTTTTTATGATTACTACATGAGCACTCGTGTAAAACTGACGCAAGTGTGATAAACAGATATAACTTGAAACCAATATTCTCTCGCCCATGGGTAAATAATGCAAGTATCGAGCTCGAATCATTATTATTTTACGATTATTATTATTATTATTATTATTATTATTATTATTATTATTATTATTAAATGTGATGCACATCAATTTAGTATTATTATTTAAGTAGTCGAATGGTCGTATTGTGTGTGAGGTTATGTCATGAAACATAAATATTTATATGAGTTCAGTTAATGTAAACACCTCTAAATTAATATTATATAATTTATTCTTACCTGTATATATAATTTGTAATCCACTACGGTATTTTGAAACACACTGTAACTTCCAGAAAGTCAATAGTTCGATGGAGAATATTCTGTACACTATATCTATGTATTAAGCACTCTAGAATTTTCGAGAATATATTTTTATAATGTAGCTTTCTAGAAGCCTGGCCAGGTACATACATAAGGAGATGGTCTTGACGGTAACGAATAGTTATTGTTTAGTAGGAGTTTCACTGGTGAACACGTGTTGTGGTTAACTGACATGCCGATGTAGGCATTCGGTAGTCACCTGTTTCAACTGTGTTTCAATGTTGAAATCTCCATGTGCAGTGATAGGCAATTATCAAAATGGCGGTTTTTGATGTGAGTGATTTGTTTGTGATACAGTGATTGAGGTTATGAGCATTTAATTTGTAAATAGATGTGAATGAATAACTGTACCAACTGATAGCATTTCGTGTGCGTCTTTGTGGATACATTAAAACTACAAGCTTGTTTGATTTCAGAGTGTATAAAAATGTATCTAAGAGGTTTAGTGACTTAAAATTATGGCAGAGTGGCCAAGAATCACGTTAATTTTTAGTGTTTGGTGTGTTAAAATCACCAGCTACGATCAATTCACTGTTGTACAATTCATCGGTATATTTACTTGTTAAACTCAAGTCTGGAATAGGAGGTATGTATAAAAATCAAACGGACCATACGCTAACGCTTTTCTCGAATTTTAGAAGCAAGGCCTCTCTCTGCCTTGAGTGCAATGCTCTCACCCTTAAGTATCTTAATGGCATTCCTTACTGCTAAAAGCAAAGCCTTGCCCACTTTTTGCCTGTATTTTTCCGTCGTTTGCACTCGGTCAATAGCATTATAGACATTACTATCAAGCATACGGTTATCTAGCCATTCTCAACAAATTTGTACACTCTAGGTTAGGATATAACAAATTTCATTAAGTATATCTGATTTTTATTTCAGTCCGTGATTTTGATAATAAAACAGCGATTTTTATAACAGATCAACTATATATTTTCACGATCTTCGATTACATTGATTACAACTATCCGAAAACGCTGATTATTTCCACATTTACTCGTTTTGTCTCTTACCGGAACAAACACGTAGTCATTTCCTCTCCTTTCTTGAATTGTAGCTGCCGGCAAACTAGACTGCCATTCGCTTGCACGATGGTTTCAAAAGGATGCTCAATGTCCCTTGTGGAAAGACTCCGCCTCATATTACGACGTTCGATGAAGTTTTCTTTGTCGAAATAATTTCACAATTATTATCCTGCTATGCTGCTGACGTTGGTTTGGCAGGAGATGGCATACGTCCAAAATTCCGCCCATTAGCTCCTTGTCCAGGGATTTCCTCACAATGTTCACACTCACATTCTCATTCAGACACTCAGGTACGTTCTGTATGTCTAACGGTCATTTTCTCCTAATAGATTTAAACCTGATTCCATTGTCTCCATCTATTTTTGACACTGGTTTAGTTTAAACGACAGCCAGCTCGTTTAAACTGATGTTAACTTCAAAGCTCATGTCTGCGCGACAAGGCTGCACTGGAAGTATAGTCGATGGAATGGTCGATTGGAATTTTCCAGTCATAGCCAAGTAATTCAATGACCGCCATTATTGTTTTAATGTCAGCTGTTTGTAAAGAATTAATACAATCGTACGTAGTGACTAAGGAAGAAATTCAACGGGATACTAGCTTTACTGATAAATATATTCTTTACGTGTGTGCGAAGTGCTGTGCGGTATAAGTTTACCCATTGTTATCTACAGTTTCTTGGAAAACATATTTATTTCATATTTTTCTGTAACGGCTTTTACCATAAACAATTACCGTGGGCCTAATTCGTATTTTGTGACGTCTGCATTACCTTACGGAACACGCGGAGCCATTTAGACATAACAATTCTGGTCTTTTAGCAATATTCTTTTCCTCAGAAAATCAAATTTCGTGTGAATTTGATGTAAACAATTTCCAAGCATGTTCGGGATCTACCTCCTATTAAAATGCATCGCTTTTTGAATTGCGCTTAGCTGGGATAAGTCTCATAAATCTTGGTTCCAGCAGACAGACCACAGGAGACGACTCTAGCAGATCTTTCTATTATTTCATTGCAGCCTCGTTTATAACATAACCCAGGTCTCGTTATGTAGTACTATAGGCATACTACTCTCCTCCCTATAGCATCATTATCTCAATTACTGTTATGCTGATGAAACATTCATCACCAATTTAGTAGCATGCATGGAACATTTTATTATTTTTCTGATTTCATGAAGATGTATTGAGTATAGTTTCTTCTTAAGATCAGTAGCCTTCAACATGACAAAACAAACACATTTTGTAAGTCGTGTAGTAGCCTATTTGATCAGAATTCTTAAAATCCTGATCACTCGAAAATAAAGCTGTGGTACTGTACTTAAATCTCCAGCAATGTAGTTGTCATAATTTCAGTATTTTTCTACGAATATCCTTCAAAGTTGCCTGCTGCCATTTCTTGATGGATACAGTACTTTTGTATCCATCTCTTGGCACAGGCCAGAGTAAAGTGTAGCTTCCACCGAAGTCCCAGTCTCATCCATGGCTGTGACAATATGGAAGCTGCTGGGGTATGGGTGGTGCTGAGTAATGACATTCAGAGCACGACTAGTGCATGAGTGTTATGAAAGGTGTTGCTCATAGGGTCAGTCGTGCTGCAATAGCACTTTCTGACCCAGTGAGGAAAGCAATGGCAAACTACCTCACTCCTCGTCTTGCCTAGTACGCCTCATTTTGGTGCTGCCATTGGTTTTTGCGGTTTCCTTATAACCGCATAACCTTTGGTGGTGCTATTTGAGGATCCAACCAGCCTCTGGGCTGATGACCTAACAGACAGACATCCTTCAAAGCATCACAGCCATTCGATATTTTCTGAGTGTAATTATCAATAATATTTGGAAAAACTTGGAAAGTATCAGATTGGTTAACTGAGCGTAATCAAAGTCGGGACATTCAAGTATTTCGTTGAACTTCGATATATTTCTTGCATAGTTTATTGCATGCTTCGTAAATGTAAAGAATGTCCGCAAGGTAAAAACAAATTTTCTTGAGAGGCACCGTAAAGCTCCGCGATCTTGACGCTTAATTAAACCCGGAAAGGAGCTGTCGCTAGCACAAGAAGGTACCTGTTTCAAGCAGGATGAACATGTGATGTAGGTTTTAATAGTTTTTCTGGTGGACTTGTTCTTGGAGCTGGACTCTTTACTACCGGATGCGCTCCATGACGTTAACCACATCAGAAGAGTTAATGAGATGAAATGAATGATGTGATATATGGTAGTAAGAAGGGGGAGTGTAAATCCCGGTGTCGACATAGCGTACTGCTGTCGAAAATCACCAATGCGTCTGCTCAAGGCTTAGCGTTACCATCCGACGGACGAATTATTTATTTATCGTATGAGAGTTCGTGTGGAGAGTGGCCGAGGACATGTTTGGCTCGCTTGTGGCAGGTCTCTCTCTTTGACTCTCATAGGTAACCTGCGCGTCATGATGCGGGGATTATTATTATTATTATTATTATTATTATTATTATTATTATTATTATTATTATGAGATAGGGACAGGGTGAAGCCTGGTGTTAGCACGTAGCTTACTCCTCTAATAAATTCACGAGGGTTTGTATGACTTTAACTTTACTGATAAAATAATAACCTATCTACTGTCCCGAGGAATGCTCTGCTGCCTAAATACGTAGAATTTAATACACAGAAGTATAATCCAACCAACGTTGAATACGTACTATCCGTCAGAGTGATCTCCACTGGGATTACCTATGAGCTAATGAGCAATGGTGTGAAGATTTGAATTAATTTAAGAGTGTGGAGAGGTTGGGTGGGAGTTTTGAGATATATGTGATCGTTGAGGTTGCTTTAGTTTGCCTTTTCGTTATGTATATTTATATTGCTTTCTTTATGTTAAATGAAATGCTTTTGTGTAAAATATTTAGATCTGCATAGATTTCTGTGGAATGGCCGGAATTGTCATGTACGTGTTCTTCGAGGCTGAAAATGGCGACTGTATCTGGCCGCATGGTATTTTTATTTGGTGTATTTGGTTCGGCCTATGTATGTGGCGTAGCAGTTTAGTTCTCGACATTGTAGTTCTATAACAACAGGTTTGAAGAAAAGGTCCTTTTTTGTTGTTTTGTTTCGGTTGCATTCGCTGATGTCTTTTTGTGGCATGTTGTTCGCTCTGAAGGCTACTTTTAGATCTTGTTTTAATGTAAATATTACCTGTCACGTGTGTATTTTTGTTTACGCAATTGACGACTATGTATTTGAATATTGAATTTTCAAGACCGCACTGTAATGGAAATCGACTTTCAGCCTATTAGTTCGTATTACACGTACATAGTACGTATTGAAGAGATGTTAAGCACAGTATAAAAATGGCCAACAGGACACCAGTGGGATTCGAACCCACGACTTCCCCATTTCGCGTCGGTTGCTCTACCAGTTGAGCTATGGTGGCCTAGATCAATTTATTCTGTACTTAACATCTCCTAAACACGTACCATTTGCGTATAACACGACCTAATATGTTGAATGTCGATTTCGATGACTATATATTTCCTATTCCTAGGTGTTGCTTTTCCTTTCTTTAAAAACAATCGGTCTACTGTGTTAGGTTTGTGTTTGTTTCCTTCCCCAATTTTGTTTTACTAACCAGTATTTCGTATTTATTCTGTAATAAGTGTGTTTTTTTAGTAATTTGTATTACCGGGCGAGTTGGCGGTGCGGATAGAGGTGCGCGGCTGTGAGCTTGCATCCGGGAGATAGTGGGTTCGAATCCCACTGTCGGCAGCCCTGAAGATGGTTTTCCGTGGTTTCCCATATTCGCACCAGGCAAATGCTGAGGTTGTACCGTAATTAAGGCCACAGCCACTTCCTTCCAGCTCCTAGGCCTTTCTTATCCCATCGCCGCCATAAGACCTATAAGTGTCGGTGCGACGTAAGGCAATTAGCAAAAAAATGTATTTTGTAATACGTTAATTGTTATAGTATTTCGACAGAATGGAAAACGTATATTCATATAGGAGGCGTGTCCATCATTTTATATGCTCCTTTGCGTGGTTTTATAGCAAGTTGCCTCGGTGGATCACAAGTGAGTTTTCATATTTTATATGCTAAGTGTGTAGATGTCCGCCTCTGTAGTGTAGTGGTTAGCGTGATTAGCTGCCACCGCCGGAGGTCCGCGTTCGATTCCCGGCTCTGCCACGAAATTTGAAAAGAGGTACGAGGGCTGGAACGGGGTCCACTCAGCCTCGGGAGGTCAACTGAGTAGAGGTGGGTACGACTCCCACCTCAGCCATCTTGGAAGTGGTTTTCCGTGGTTTCCCACTTCTCCTCCAGGCGAATGCCGGGATGGTACCTAACTTAAGGCCACGGCCGCTTCCTTCCCTCTTCCTTGCCTGTCCCATCCAATCGTTCCATCCCTCCACAAGGCCCCTGTTCAGCATATCAGACGAGGCCGCCTGGGGGAGGTATTGGTCATTCTCCCCAGTTGTATACCCGACCCAAAGTCTGAAGCTCCAGGACACTGCCCTTGAGGCGGTAGGGGTGGGATCCCTCGCTTCGTCCGAGGGAAAAACCGACCCTGGAGGATAAACAGATTAAGAAGAAGAAGAAGTGTGTAGATTCGATCCCAAAGAAGGTTGTTGATAATTTAACGACAGGCATTAATCTCGGAATTCTAAGTGGTAATCGTTGATACTACAGACTTCTGATGGTGTGCTGTGTGTTTATTTCACAAAATTAACAGCTTTTTGAACTGTCTACTAGCTAACAGGGGCTCTCTCCTAGATGCGTCCGCTATTGTTTCCATATACCATTGCCACGCTCCTCACTTTCATCTTTCCTATCTTCTTCCCGTGGTCTTCTCTTCCGACATCGGCAAATTTAGGTGTGAGCGATCTGGGGATATTTTTACACTCTTCGTAGCCTTTCCTTTTCTGTATTTTTAGAAGTGTCAGTTCTCTTCTATTTTCACTTTAGGCATGATGAATATAAGACCAAGTGTGAGGCTTCAGCCATGCTAGTTCGTGGTCCCGCCACTGCAAGCACTGCAAGCGATTATATCCAACACGTGCTCCAGTAGTTCCGGCAAGCCGGGTATAGAAAAGTGCGGGAGACAATACTGTTCGAGATATTTCAGTGAATAAGTTGAATTTTCTCTGCTTTCAGTTCCGAAACTCAGTTCATTGTGTGTGGTGTGCTTCAAGTTCAGCATGCCATACTGTTTTGTGCCTGGCTCTAAGTATGTGTTAACAGCAAAGCTCACCCAGGATCGCTGAGAACAGCACTTCGGAATTATGCGTTCTTTCAGTTCAGATCATCATCCATCGACAATAAGAGGCACAGTGCGATAACTGCATACGGGAGATAAAACTTCACAATGGAGTTATTACCCGCCTAGCAATTCCAAATGGAAATTTTAAGTTCCCAAGGAGGGAATTAGATATTTTTCCACCAATACAGCATGTCAAAAATCAGGTCAGATGTAAGGATTTTCAGGCGTTTGCTCTATTAACCAGCGTTTCGTCTTAGGTCTGACACTAGACTCATCAGAGTGGGATGTGTCCGACCGTACCCACTGACGCTGGGGTGTATGCAGGTGAACTTATCAGAAGCCCTATATAAGAGGCACAGTCTGATAACTGCATACGGGAGATCAAAACATAATTCTGAAGTAGCTAGTAAGTAGGCAGGCTATTAGATTATACTATTTATTAGTTTAATGAATCTCAGTATTATAACTTAGTTGACATTTGACAACTAAACTCGACTCTAGCCTGCCCTAAGACTATGAGTCATGCTCATGACCACTCAGAAGTACCTGTTTTATATTGGAAAGAACGGCTCAGTATTCTCTCAGTTCATATGTCACATCGTTGCAAAAGACTTCAATCATATGTGGGCAGACGCAATAACTTAACCAACAGTATGTTGAATCAGAAAACCAGCGGCCTACTGTACATCCCGGGTAGCCTATACAAAATATGGCGATTTAAAAAATTCTCAGCTGATAGAAAAATACATATTTTCACAAATGACTGAGCGAGTTGTCGTGCGGTTAGTATCGCGTAGTAGCTATGCGTTTGTATTCGGGGAATGGTGGGTTCGGATCCCACCGTCGACAGCCGTTAAGATGGTTTTCCGTAGTTTCCCCATTTTCACACCAGGAAATGCTGGGTCTGTACCTTAATTCAGGCCATGGCTGCTACCTTCCTAATCCTAACCTTTCCCACCCTGCGTCGCCGGAAACCTTCGATGTATTAGAGTGACTAGCATTTTTTTCTAAGAAAGGTGTTTATAGTATGAAGACCAGATGGCAGCTGCGAGCCCTGAATGCTGTTGCTGCTGTCTTACCAGCACATACTACACAGATGCAGTAGGAGCGGTGACTAATATGCCGTGAATCGGATCACTGTATCGATTCAGTAACGTGAACGGAATCAAATTAATCGATTCAGTAAAATGAATCTAATGTCCCATCACCATCGTGCTGACCACACAGTACCTCGTAATCTCCAGGCATTCGAGATAAGCAGCGGTCGCTTGGTAGGCGATGGCCTTTCGGGACTGTTGCTCCATGGCGTTTGGTTTTCTTATTTTATAAGAAAATTTTAAGCCTTTGTAATCTTTAGAACGAGCGAAGCCGGGTCGGGAATCTAGTTTTTTGTATGTACAGGGTGTATCCGTGATGATGTTACAACTTTCAGGGATGAGCGTGGACGGCAATTGGATCAATTTGAGGTAAGGAACCTTAGTCCGGGAACGTTGAAGTCAAAAGTTATTCATAATCCATTCTTTTTAATGTCCGTCCATTCGTAACAGACGAAGGGGTGTCGGAATTTCTTCCCGCTAACGACATAGTGTTGTCACCATTAAACACCCTTTAAAAGCCACTGACCTCAGTCGGGTTTGAACCCATTAACTTGGGATTAGTGGACCAATGCCGTATCCACTACACTACTGTGGCCGGCAGTCAACATTTAAAGAAAAAATCGGTCTGATACCTCCGACTGTACTGTACACTATATGTGCTAAGAGTACAATAGGGGAGACAATCCCGGCGAGCAGAAGCGGCTAGGATATTAACTCAACGACTCCAATGCAGATAGCGTACAGTGTACTGACGTGATCGGTGTGCGATGTCTGTACTGTAGGCTTCAGTCTGTGTTTACGAGTTGAAGTGGTGCATTGATCAGCCCTATCCAGATGGAGTTGTACCCGGTTATGGAACTTGCATATATGGTGTTCGTGAATGGGCAAGCAAATGGAAGTAACAGAGAAGCCGAATGGTTGTACAGGACCAAAAATCCACGTTGGAGACATCCCGCTCACACCAGGTTTCCACGACTGTTCCAACGATTAAGTGAAACAGGACAATTGGTAACACAGTACAATGGCCGAGGAAGATGAAGGAATTACACGGATTCCCGACTTCGAAGATGCAGTGTTCCCTCGCGTGGATGAGACACCTGCAATTACCACTCGAGTAGTTGCACGTGAAATTAATATTTCGCATATGACTGTGTGGCGAGTATAACATGCAATGCAGCTACACGCCTACCATCCACAGAAAGTGCAGGCTTTGAGTCGTGCTGACTTCGCACCTCGAGTCGTGTTCAGCCAATCGGTCTTGCAAAGCCTTGCAGTCGAACCTCATGTTACTGCGTATGTGCTATTCACTGATGAAGCCCGTTTCACCAGAAACGGAATGCTAAATAGTCAAAATAATCATGTTTGGGCCGATGGGAATTCCCACGTTATAGCTATGAAGACCCTGCAGCACAAACGTTCAGTCAAATTATAGGCAGGCATAGTCAATGTTGCCATTAATGCTTTCACCGCCCGAACTTATAGACATGATATAGGTTTTTGGGCTTATGCCGCGTCAAGAAAATAAGGTGAAATTATTTACGTTTCGCAGAGAAATTTTCTCCGCGTCATCAGAAGAAAATATCGACTGTCCTCGAGAAATGCTTCTCAAATAATGAGGATTGAATTTAGACGTTATAATTGAAATGGAAATGGTACGTTCATTCGTCACCAGATGGCTCCCTGGACGCGGTACAGCGCTAGCGTTCGAAACGGAAGCTTACGGAAACGTCAGAATCAGTCTGAGAGGGTCATATAACATAACAGGTGTACGCACATATGATGGAATGACATTGACACAAGCCTGGAATAAAACCTCTGGCGATGAGGAACGTACGAATTTGGAAAACACTGAAACGAAACAACAATAGTGAAGGGTCAGGGGAGGGCACTAACTACGTAAGTGCTTAACGGCTGGCCACCGGGTATTACTTAACTGATAGCCAGTGTCCCTATTGAAATTGTTAGGATATCTACGTATTTCCACAGCTTCCCGTATAATTCTGGAGCTGTAGTGTCTAGTGTGGGTAAGAGCTCGAGCATCTTGGAGCATGACATCATGACCCGACGATAGAGCGTGCTGATTTGTCTAGCTGGTTGAGTCGAATATTACGTTCACGTTCCGTGATACGAATACCAATGGACCGGCTAGTTTGGCCAATCTATACCTTACCGCGTACAGCGAAATTCGTATACCCCAGAATGTAAAAGTGGGGACAATTTGTCCTTTGTTTTACCCAGACCTTGAGCAATTTTAGTGACGGTGCCAAACACTGTGTGTTTGCGGAGAACCTTGGCTATTCGATTTGTTGTGTTGTGAATGTAAGGCAGGTAGGCAGTTCCCTTCACTTCTTTCTTCTGTGAGCTTTGCTTGGACGTTTCTCTGGGATGCAGGGCTCAATGAATCTGCAGATCGCTGTAACCATTACCCCTGAACGTGGCTTTGAGTGTGTCCATCTCCACCTGAATATTTTATGGATCACAAATTCGTCTCGCCCTCTTGGTGAGTGTCTTGGGAATGCCTTGTTTTTGTTCTGGATGGTGCGAGACAGTGTTGCTTAAAAATGATGTTCCCCTCAGACCCATTGTTAGTGCGGTAGGTTCTCCTACGTATGCTCTGGCTAAATGCCTAAGAAAAATTCTTCAGCCACACACAGGACGTACAGAATCATACGTCAAGGACTCTCGGTATTTCGACAACAAACTGTCAACGATAACCCTTCCCTAATGCACTTTTGTTGAGTTTCGATGTGGAGTCCTTGTTCACTAAAGTACCGATTGACTCGGTCATGTCCCTCATTGAACACCTGTTCCCTGAGGACATTACTAAGCTATTTTACCACTGCATGACTTCCAGGAATTTTTACGAACAGATGGACGGAGTGGCAATGGAAAGTCCACTTTCGCCCGTAGTGGCTAATTTCCTAATTTCTTTAAGGAGCATTTTGAGGAGGAGTCTATTTCTTCGGCGCCCGTCAAACCTATCATATGGTTGAGGTATGTTGATGATACATTTGTGGTCTGGGCAGAAGGTCGTGAGAAAATTCATCTATTTCTAAACCACATAAATCAGCAACATCATTCAATTAAATTCACCATGGAGATGATGTCGGACCGAGGCCTTCCTTTCTTAGATGTTCTAGTAAGAAAAAAAACCGGACGGCTCCTTAGGACTTACCGTCTATCGTAAACCTACCACACAAATCGCTATATTAATGCAGATTCTCACCCCCATCCAGCAAAAAATCATGGCATTCTCACGACACTAACCAAGAGGGCGAGACGAATTTATGAGCCATCAAATATCCAGGAGCAGATGGACACACTCAAAGTCACGTTTAAGGGTAATGGTTACAGTGATCTGCATATCCATAGAGCCCTGCATCCCAGAGAAACGGCCAAGTAAATCTCACAGAAGGTAGAAGTGAAGGGAACTGCCTACCTGCCTTACATTCACAACACCACAAATCGAATCGCCAAGGTCCTCCGCAAACACATTATAAAAACGTGTTTGGCACCGTCACAAAAATTGCTCACTGTCTGGATAAACCCAAAGACAAATTGTCCCCACTTTTACATCCTGGGGTATACGATATTCCCTGTACTTGCGGTAAGGTATGTACATTGGACAAACTTGCCGGTCCATTGGTACTCGTATCAAGGAACATGAATGTAATATTCGTCTCAACCAGCTAGACAAATCAGCATTAGCTGAGCACGCTCTATCGTCGGGTTATGATGCCATGCTCCAAGATGCTCGAGCTCTTATCCACACTAGACACTACAGGTCCAGGAATATACGGGAAGCTGTGGAAATACGTAGTAATCTTAACAGTTTCAACTGAGATACTGGCTATCAATTAAGTAATACCTGGTTGCCGGCCATTAAGGATTTACATAGGTAGTTCCCTTTCCTGCCCCTTCACTATTGCTATTTCATTTCGGTGTTTTCCAAATTCGCACGTTCCTCAACGTCAGATGTTTCATTCCAGGCTTGTGTGAATGTCATATCTTCATATGTGCGTACACCTGTTATGTTTTATGACCCTCTCAGACTGATTCTGACAATTCCGTCAGCTTCCGCTTCTAATGCCAGCGCTGTACCGCGTCTGCGGAGACATCTGGTGACGAATGAACGTACCAATTCCACTTCTATTATAACGTCTAAATTCAAACTTAATTTTTTTGGGAAGCCTTTCCCGTAGACAGTCAAGATTTTCTTCTGATGACGCAGAGCAACGTTCTCTGCGAAATGTAAATAATTTCACCTTATTTTCTTGACACGGCATAAGCCAAAATGCCTATATCATGCCTATGGTCATAGTCAATGATTACGTAGTAGGACCGTTTCTTCTTCCTCGCCGCTCAAATGCAGCAGTGTACACAGTGGTGATCAGAGATGTACTACCCACGTTCCTGCAAAGTGGATACGAACAGAAGGTCCTGTTTCGTGGCCCGCTCGTTCCTCTGATCTCACCCCACTTCATTTCGTCTTGTGGGGTCATGTGAAAAGCCTTGTGTATCAGACGCCTGTCGAGACTGTAGAGGATGTCTTGGCAAGAATTCTCGCTGACTACGACGCTGTTCAGACGACACCGGGGATATTCGAACAGGTACGACTGAACTTGGTGCAGCGATGCCATGCCTGCATTGACGCAGGAGGACGCCATTTCGAACATTTGTTGTAAATGGAGCAGCTTGTGAAACTTGTGCAGGTAAACGGACTTAAAGGAGTAGAATTTTGCTTAACTTTTGATTCGATCGTTTCCAGAATTTGGTTCCTTATCTAAACTTGATCCGTTTGTCGCCCTCCATCCTCACGGATACACACTGTACAAAGCAGAATCTCTATCCATCTATCCCTTTGGCTGTTCCTTATACGATCCATACTTCTTCACGAATCTGAACCAAGCTCTGTATACTTACATTTTTGGACACTGCTGGCAACCCTGTCTACGAGAAAGCTTAACTGCCCTCTTCATTTCATAGATTTAGGTCCTTTGGCAATATCTAATTCATCGTTCAAGCACGAGACAAAGCTCATTTTAAGACTCACGACGCGAGGAAATAACTCGGAAAGCCACTACGGGACCGAAAATCAGATTTTAAGGCCCTAAAACTAACCGTTATGGAGATGTTGGCAACACACTACACCGCTATAGAAATCGGATGAAGAAATGTTCGGCCGTAACCATGGCAACAACAGCTGAAGGATTCTACAGTAAAACACAGTCTGAGGTAGGCACGTGCGTGAGCGTAACGCCAAGTAGAGACTCTGTTTAAACATTTTAAATTATAGCTAGCGTTAACATGCAGAGATATTTATTGTTTCTGGAACAATATTTTCATATTTCAATATTCTTATCATCATAATGATTGTGAATAGCAATAATGTGCGTTTGCAATTTACAAGTCCGATTTCTAACTAGCGTTAATCTGCCGAGATACTTACGGCTACGGGACCCACTTATCGATACTCTTATCACGATAATGATTGTGAATAGCACGTATGTGTTACTTTCGATATTTACAAAAGACGTTGTTTGTATATTGTAAACTCATAAAATAGTACACATATGACTTAGTGCGTGGAAAAAATCACTGTGCGCGGTAAGCCACGCCTAGCACCCCCAGGATTGAGGTGGGGAGGGGCTGGCATATAAAAATAACCGAAAATAGTGTCGAATTTATAGTTGATGAGGTCGCTGAGTTAATAGTGACAATCTGTGTGTCATTTAAGTCTAAGTTCACCATCCATTGACACAGGCTTTTAGAGAAATTGAGAAAGTAATATGTCCAAACAGAACGAGAGGATTGTTCGTAGTTTTGAGGGTCTTTGGTTGAAAGTTGACAGACCCTATGACAGTTGCAATCATGTACATCATATGTATAGCGCATTGTCTAAATACTTAGTTACAACTTACTTTTATTACTTCATTGAAAGGATCAGCTACTTCCCAGACAGCGTGGGGTGCCACAAGGAAATCTTTAATGCCAAACTAAATAATGTCAAAATAAACTTTAAAATAAAAAACATAACAATATATTTAAATCTACAAAAGAGTTCTCAAATTATCAGTAAACATCATAATAAACGAATCTGCAAAGAATAACTTAAAACAGGAAATACAAATCCTGAAAGTAAACTTTCAAAGAAATACCGTAGCAGATCAATATACTACAGCTAGTAGCATATATAAAACGCACTAGGGAAGAAACTAGACTCTGCAGAGAATCGAGTAACACCAACAGAACATCTGCATAACGAATGAGACGGACACGAGGATTCGACGACTTGAGCCTGCAGTGCAGGCCTTTTGTAAGCACAAACAATGTTTTAAATCGAGAGGTAATCACGATGAGCTTTTTTTCCCGTGGGTGTGCGATCAGTGTATCCACTTCACCGACAGCAACGTTGTGGTTATGTAACGGGCCGTGAAGGTCAAAGAACGGCTAACGGTCATTGGAGTTATAAGGGAAAAGAGTTGTTGTTCTCTTTTAGTTTCACTGGACAGAAATCCATGTAACTTTCAAAATAACTTACGTTGTAAGAAATTGGTTACCTGTTCTGTTTACGAATATTGACAATGAAGAGTTTACCGGTTCCTAAAATTATCTCTGTAATCTAAGCGATGAATTAAAATGTTCACTATTTCACTGTTTATTTGAAGATATGCTGTATATTTTCTTGTTATTGCATTTACAGTTTTGTTGTATTTGGATCGTAAATATGTCTTCATTCACTGGTGATGAATCTCAATCGCTATTTAGAGGCTAGCTATGATAATTTTGAAATACCATTTTCAGAAACTCAATGAAGACGGGAAAGTTGTATAGCGTTAAAAACTGTGTAACATCAAGCATTACACTTTTTGAAGTATGTAAGCATATTACGGTTTACCGGTATGAATAACAGTTCTGTCGTTCCCGTATCAAATGAATTTTAAATCGAAGCTTCCCCTTCAACCCCGTATATTTGAACATTGTAACACGAAACATGCATACCTCTCTATTCAAAAATTATCTTTTAAGTCTTTTCATCATTAATTGTTAAACTTTTGGCATTAAACCACGCTTGGTCTCATATATTTTTCACCAGAATTTCAGAATGTTGGTAGCGATTATTACTTTCCTTACAAATGTTCATTTTTTAAAATCGCCAGTGCAAGATACGAATCTCCGATGCCAACTTTTGACATTTTGGATGAATGACTTGTGCGTATTCAGTTTATCCCTTTCTCCGTTGCACAAACATCCCTTGATAGTTTCCCAATATTTCGTCATACAATATTGTACTGTATTTGTAACACTCATACTATAGTATGTACTTTGATATTGCAGTTTTCCCGTCTCCTGTACAGCTGGCGATTTTGACATGAAATATCTGCTTCTTCCACCAGAAAAGCAAAATTTCTGGGAAGGTAATATAGAAGAGAATTCATCACAAATTCCTTTATAGGAACTTAGTTCAGAAAACTTTTATAAAAGGATTCATTGTAATATATTGTATGCTCTTATTTTGTACATCTTATTTTAAAACTACTGACACTTTTACAATCATAATTACACAGTGTGTTTCTTATTATAAGCAGTTTATGTTTTTTAATTTAAAAATCAGAATATCATGCAGTTCACAGATTTGTTTAAAGAGTGTGCCAGGTCCTGTATCCCTCAGAATGGCCAGGAAGGACTATTTAATAAATTTAAGGAGCTTAGCTAGAATATTTCCAACAGTTTATTCAAACCTTGTAACTGAAGTGCGAGCAAATGACAATGTAGAATTAGTTACACAAGTTTGCAGTCCAACATGTTACCATATTACAACTTGATTGCTATGATATAGATGTTGATTCCCATAGGGAACATGAAATATTTGTCCTGAATGAGTAAATTTATAATACCAATATAATGGTCCGTTATTGGACATTATAAATTTTCCAGCTGCGAAACGCAGGCAACCAAGGATGAGTTAGCTGGAAAATTTATAATGTCCAATAACGGACCATTATATTGGTATTACTTGATTGCTACCTACTCAGATGAAGATTAAGGAATTTATTCCGACCACTGTAAACTGGTCCTTTACACAATACATAGTGGGCAGTAACTATCAGTAATATTTACATATTCAGTATTATGAATCGAAACACAATATGCTTTAGTAAATCAATTGCTTTCAGAATAAAAATGTGTACTGAATTCACTTCTACAACATTGTGCTTTAGTGACAAAGAAACAGAAGTAAAGCGCTAATTTACATTAGGTTGATTACTTATGATTAATTAATTTCAAGTCTGTCAAACAATGCCATACATTTCTAGTCTTTAATATGTACATAAGAAAGAATCGATTAGATTGAAAACCAGTCATCTCCAGGAAATTTTTAAATTATTCTTCATCTTTGATTACTTATTCTAATGAATACATCATTTATAACTTCTCCGGTTTCTATTTTGTTTCCAATTTGGTAAAATTAGAAGAATAGGTGAACAAAAACTTTCGAATATGACATACACAGTATAAATTAATGTTAAATCAATATTTTATTGTAGGTTACTGATACAATGACAATATTAAGAGCAACTTGTACGTGAAAAGTGATGTACAAAAAATAATTTAAACACTTGAAGAGGCAGGATGATACACTCTATGTACCATAAGGAATCCAAATTTCAAAAAAATTAGAATTGCAATCTTTCTAAAAATGATTAGGTCTGAAAGGATTAAAGCCCGTTTAGAATCAAAAGTAACATATGATGACTCTAGAAAAATCTGAAATAATTTTAGTGCAATAGGAAGTAATAGCTCTACAGCAAACACATGTAATGAACACAATACTCCAGAGCCCAATATAAAACTGTAGGCTGCAGATGTTCATTTTATAAGTTAACAAGTAATTGACTCTCTGTTTAACCAGAAACTGATTATTAATCTCGGAAAACGGTACGTTGTCCTACCTCACCAACATGGGAGAAGGCCTGACATGGACGTGCAGAGGGAGGGAACGCGAAACGAATACAAACATGTAACACGTTAATATTTTCCGAAATAATCTTCCAAGAATTGCATGAAACATAACATTCGCTACAACTTCACATGGAGAGACATTTACGCAACTAGAAACTAAACTTTTGCTTTTAACACAACATAAACCTGAAATTGAACAAAGAATATATCAAATTTAGCTTTATTATAAACTTTAATTGCAATATAAATAAATGGAGCCTTCTTCATCTAAGGATCCACTACACAGTATGTCTACCATTTGCGTCTGTATTATGAGGCGTGAATTATCTAGATAGGCCGACCTATTTCTATGTATCCGAATGGTTTCGTTCAGGTCCTCAACCATTTTTGCACGATCATTTTCGTCAGAATTATGCGTCACTACTATTTTTAAAATGGCGCTCTACATTATTTTTCTCTTTGGTGATAATACCTCAAAGAATACCGACATTTTAACCACTCTTGAGATAAATATTTTCCAATCGATCTTTAAAATTAAACCTTCTGAAACTCACCTTCCGCACAGTGCCAAAGTTTTAACTCTACCGCTGTGCAATGTAACTGGTCCTCAAAATAGAGTGGAGAGAGAATGACAATCTACTAGCCTCAGCGAAATACTTCTGAAATCCACAAAGCGGCGTCAAAACATTAAATGCGTGCGCTATTTTCGGGGTCAGCTGTTCTATGCTCCCGAACCCCAACTGTGCAAGGAAATGTCATTCGAATTAACATCAAAAGGCTGACTGTAAGTCGACCACTCAAACGCTTAGAAAAAGGTAGGCTACTCAGCGCCAGTTACCCAGTGTACACGGTACCTGTCCCCTGCGTACACAGCCATACTGAAATATTAGATTACCTTCAATCCATCACTTATTTCAATTCAAAACTTACAGCGATACATGCCCAGAAGGGACAGTACGCCACCTGCCCTGCTCCCGCGCCGCGAACAAGACGTCAGAGGGAGATGCCCTGTAAGGGTCCAACAGCTCTGATTGAACCTGAGATTCGCGTACGGATGATCTCAATATTGTTTTTGTACAACTGAGCGTAACAGCTCTACAACAAATACAAGCAATGAAAACAGCACTCCACAGCCAGTATGAAAAACGCAGACTGCAGGTGCTCGATTTTATAACTAAACAAGCCATTAACTGTGGGTTTAACATAGTAGTTCCCTGCCATCTCCTTGAAAGCTACGTTGTCCCATCTCATCAATAAGCCTGTTTCTACAACCATACCTATCACATTATTAACGACATCACGATAAGGTGAACCACTCTTAATTGTCATTGACTGTAACATTACTACTGATTTGTCTACAACCACATTGTGATTGGGTGTTAAAACTTCCCAAAACATGTGTGGAATCCATGATTCCTGGCAAGGAAATAAGTATGATTTTCTGATATCCGTATAGAGCACGGAACTATTCATTAGGAAAATCTTATTTAATAGTTTCTTATGGAGATTTGACGCAGATACTTTCATAGACGTCAAATAAAGTTCATGATAGAGCCCAATTTCCAAATCACTCGCCGCTAACTCTTCAACGCTGGTGATCTCCTTGAATCTCACACGATTTGTGATGAGGTTAACAAAAGCTGCCTGATAACTGGTAACTACAACGAGACTAAAATAAATAAAAAATGTCAAAGACAGCCTTTCAAATGATCGCCTCATATCTTTCATTTTAGGCCAAGATGCTGATAGAAATACATAAAGTATGTCAGTGAAACTTCCGTATTCTAGAGTTTGATTAAAATAAGAACGAATTATAAACCAGTATATTGAGGTTAGTATATAGCATACCAAGAACAAAACCCACATGTTTACTTCGAAGCAAATGAATATTACCATCCAAAGAGGAATATAATCAGCCTTTGGGACAAAAAAACACGTTTCATAAGTATCTAGAACATAATTCATAAGCGACTTTTGACGATAGTAATACCCTACGATTACTTCCCTGTTCCACGTAAAATCTATCTTCTTGAGTTCAATACTATCGATGTAGGTTGATTTAGGCTTCCTCAACATAACAAGGCGTAATTGACAGCCGAGGACATGTTGAATGCTCAGAAGTATCTCGTAGTTTGGACCTGCCCAGTTTCCGTCTCCAGCGAGCTTCATTTGGTAGCTGTTCTCAAGGCCACCTGCTATAAAGGGATATCCTTTCATATCTCTCACTCTTCCACGCATCATCCTATCTATATCTGTTTGTGCTGTAAGATGTAATATATGAGTTACTCCTCGTTCCTTTGTTCTACGCGGCAAGAATGGATTGTGTTCAAAATGTAACTTTACTACATCATTGTCACCTTCTCGTCGAAAAACATGTGTCACGATTACTTTATGTATCTTATGGAAACTCCACAATGTTCTGAATAAAATGTCGTATCTCTCATGATTTATCTTCCTCAGCCTGGGGGAATCGGTGTATTTGCTGAATATTAACACATAAAATTTCCCTTTTGGGTACTCTTGGTTGTAATAGTAAGACCAGTACTTACTGAAATCGAAGCAGAAGTTTTCTTTTTCTGAAACCAGTATTACCGGTCTTTCCCCAAACTCTTCTATAATATCTAGCTCAGGTAGTTCTTCATAATAGTATTTTACTGTAATTGTGGAAAGCATCTGTTTGTGAAGAACGCTCAAGAACGCCTTGACCTGTTTGTCTAGTACTGGAGATCCATAGGATGAAGCGTAAATGACTAGTAATTCTGAAGAATCCTTTGTAAGCCATTTCGATATAGGCGCTGGTAGTTGCATGTTCACCTCCCTACCTGCGTCTTCGTTCATAAATCTCGGTAAAAGTTTAGTGTTAACCACGATTTCTTCGCAAACATTTCTTCTTATGGACAGGAATAACAAGACAATTCTCACAAGTGTTGCTGAGTTCCACATTATAACTACGTTTTCTTTTCTTATTTCCCTTACCCACTTACTAGCTTTCTTAGATTTCCTCACCTTCTGTTGATCGCCGATACACTTCTGAACGAGTAAACTCCAACAGACTGAAAGAAAAGCTCTGTATGTTCCTTTACTTCGCTAGTGAAGCAATCATTTCTGTGAACAGTAATAGCTCTCTATTGTGTTTTATTATGCTACGCAACGTGTATTAAGTTACAGATGTGGAAGTTTTGAAATGCTAATGGTTCACTATTGCTTAACTGTATCGTAATACTAACTATTGCTTCTAACCCATGTAAAATGAAACGATCTTAATTTTGTCAGACTGTTATCAATAGTCAAAATGTACTTTAACCCTAGAAACGTACTTGTAATTGAATAACTTAGTGTTGTCCACGCGTAACGCAAAAGGGCCGAGGCTCTAAAAGCGTTCCGGATTTTCCGAGAAGGATGTGGGTCCGATTCGTCGTCAGGAAGATTTATAAAACGAGCTATCCTCTTCCGGAGCTGAACATTGCCCTAAGGTTCACTCAGCCAACACCAAAACTGAGTAGAAAATTACTTTCTGGTGGGGCAACAGTGGCCGTGAGTAGAGGAAACCACTCTACCCTGCCACTTGCCGAGGTAGTAGATAAGAGAATCCTTTACCTCCAGTTCCTCAAAGGGCCTTATTATCTGTATGGAGATATTTTTTTTCTTTTACGCTTGATGACAAATATTATAATGCAATGTTACTAGAAATGATTCCAAACCAGCTGTTGAACCCGTCGCTGATGGCTTAGTTTTCATTAATTGTACTGTTAGCGCTATCTTTAGGAAGCGAGTGACATCCGAAGAGAAAGAGAACATCTTATTTAACAAGTCAGTAACGTTACTGTTGACCACTTCTAGCGGCCTAGGACGTTGTAGTTTTCTTCCTGCTCGGTGACATGAGGAAATACGAGGTAAAAGATAGCCTCCCTTCATGACGTCAATGATGTTCAGCACACTAGCAATCTAAATTTGTGAAAATCTCTTCATTCAGAGCCCGTGCGGTAAAAATAATGGCACATTAATAATTACGTGTCCTATGTACAGGTTTTGGATGGAACAAATATATCCGGAAATTTTTGGAAATTTGTATCCGACTATTTGTCTTAATGGTCAACGTGAGACCTTCGGAGGGTTCCAGTTCAATTCCCAATGATCTGATACATGCACAGTTTTTTTACATTTAATTTAGTTAATTAATTAGTTAATTAATTCCGTGCAGCTATTCCTAGCCGAGTGCAGCCGTTGTAAGGCAGACCCTCCGATGAGGGTGGGCGGCATCTGCCTTGTGTAGGTAACTGCCTGTTATTGTGGTGGAGGATAGTGTTATGTGTGGTGTGTGAGTTGCAGGGATGTTGGGGACAGAACAAACACCCAGCCGCCAGGCCACTGGTATTAACCAATGAAAGTTAAAATCCCCGAACCGACCGGGAATCGAACCCGGGACCCTCTGAACCGAAGGCCAGTAACGCTGACCATTCAGCCAACGAGTCGGGCAATTTTTCTATTACTACCTTAAATAAATATTACTCACTAATTACAACCGGTCTCTAAATTTTAGTTTCTACGATTTGTTTATTTTTGATTACTTTTATCCTAGACGTTAATATTGTTCTATAGTCTAGGACAACATGTATCTTACCCCTATTAATTCGTGTTACTGAAAGTATTTACTGTGTCCGTAGTCTGAAAAATGTTATCTTCAGCTTACCATAGACATTATGAATTAACTGAATGAATGTACGATTGAGTGAATAAGTGAATAGATGGATGAATTGACTTATTGTATTATACTGGTGCACTGCATAATGAATTAATGAACTAATACGTGATTGAATGGATGAATGCATAACTGAATGAATAAATTTATGTTTTATGAATGAATGAATGAATCACTGGCTTATGCAAGCATGAAGTGAGGTCTCTCTCCCAGTCACGGATAACCACCAACTGGGGAGAGAGCTTTGATTATTAAATGAGTGTGGGACAATGTATGAGTGAATGAATGAATAAATGAATTAATTGAATGCATAAGTGACAAGCAGATTGAACGAGTTGAATGCTCTCAGCCTACATCTACGGAACACTAGCAGATAAGGTGAGAACATTCCATGTGGATGAATACTTAAATGAATGAATGCATGAATGGATTAATAATGCATACATGAAGGAGTGAACGAATTAATGAATTGATTAATTAACTGAATTCATGCATTCAAGACATAAAACGGTCCCCTTTCCCGTCACCGGTAACCAACAACTGGATTGAGTGCATTTCTACTGGAGGAGTAAATTAATGAATGAATGCTCTCAACCTACAGGTACGGAACTCCAGCAGCTGAGGAAGGAACATTTAATCTATTGTATCCTAAGCAATTTCACATGCAAATAACTCATAGTTACCTTGAAAAAAAAATATCAACAACAAGCATAATACTCAGAGTTAACTTTGTCCTCGGTTTCTTTGACCCTCTTTTGCCACATGTGTTTTTCCTATCTCGAAAAATGTTGCTGTCCTACCCGGTGCGATCAATTCTTGGTTTAACTATTTTATAATTGTATAAAATTCTTTCCCTCTTTCTAGTTTTACTTTACAATCACTACCCAAGTAAATAATCCTAATTGATTCTGTTTCCCTACACACTCTCAACAAGTGTGCCTCCTCCATTAATTGCCCACATAACAAACAGCAATTTTCTTCGTTTTTCTTTCTTAGACCCTTGTTCTTACAGATACCCATTAGCCACCACAATATTCCCCTTATTTCTCTATTCGTAAATCTCCCTTTCTTTATGGACAGTTTTTGCTAATTTTATAGAGTTCTCGTCATGTTCTTTCGGTTCTACTTCCTGACAAAATTTTCTGTCCCTCAATGACTTTCACTCTAATAGTTACTTTCTTACTCAATTTATTTTCTTCGTTTTGGATGTCCTTATCCCAAGCGTCTCCCTTTCCTAATCTATCTAGCATCCTTTTCATCTTGGTTACCCAATACTCATCGTGTAGATATTTCATCTGATGTTGGTATGCTAAATTTAATATTTCCCTTCCATTTCCCCTCTATGATCACAACCATTATTTGGTTACTCTTTTAGCTATATCTGCCTTTATACGTATATCTTCACGTAGGATTCTGACT